>NW_022104341.1:54159402-54192379 GCF_000313985.2 Echinops telfairi
GCATCTGATACATAGCTCCGATACGTAGCGATGCAGACAGAAGCGTGTACAGTATGAGCCAATCAGTGGCAGTAATGACAGAGCATGCACTGTTACGCAAAAACCGCGATAGAGTGAAGCCGTGGAAGTCGAAGCGCGAAGTGGCGAGGGTTCACTGTATGCCAGTATCAGGCAGTACTGATGATTAGCTAGAAGAATATGAGGGGATACCCCCCAAAAAAGGAATTTTTTTTCAAATCTATGTGTTAAAATTTTTTACAAAACAGCTTTATCACCTTCAAATTACTCTCCATTACACTTAATATGTTTGTCAAATCTGCGATTCCGTTCTTGGAAACATTTTTCAAACTCATCTGTTTGGATGACTGACAGCACCTCCCTCGTTTTTTGCTTCACCTCTTTTATATTGTCAAATCGCTGTCCTTTCATGTCCCTCTGCATACACAGAAACAAAAACAAGTCACATGGAGCGAGGTCAGGTTAGTAAGGTACGTGAGGCGAGAGTAGGTGTATTGTTGTGGTGGGCAAACCAGAGGTCTCCGTCTGCCACAAATCAGGCTTTTTTTTTGGGTCACACACTGTTAAGCAGTCTTTTCAGAACCTCTAAGTAGAAAGCTTGATTAACAGTCAGAATTTGGGGAACAAACTCCAAATGCTGTACAAGTCAACATTTTTGTCCGATCGGGAAGTTGCCAGACGTCCAGAACGAGGTTTGTCATCAATTGACATTTCACCTTTTTGGAAATGAGAAAACCACTCGTACACTTGAGTTTTTACCATAGCACTGTCCTTGTCGGTTGTGTTGAACATCAGAATAGTTTCTGTGGCATTTTTCTGGAGCAGGAAACAAACTGTCATGGCCGCATGCTGCTCTCTTAAATCGGCCATCACAAAAAACGAGGTTTGAGTGAAACTACTCTTATGAAAAAATTCACTGTGACCAAAGAGAACCTTCCCAGGAGACGCTACTGGGTGCAATAACTCAGCAAATTGCTCAATGCTCACCTAACAGGAAAGATGCATACTACAAAAGCTCCGCTCCACCTTGCATAATTCCTGGATTTTTTCGGTACCACCTTGTAGATTCCCATTATTGTTATGGTCACCTGTTTACTTTGCCTCGCATTTCTTCTTCTTTTTAAAATTTTTGAAATTAAAATTTTTTCTAATCATTCCAATCATATCAATTGCTCAGGGCCATGCAGTGTTTTGTTTGGTTGTATACAGGGTTACTGTGAGGCAGAACTGACTTGATGGCACCTAACAGCAAACAGCATTAATCATATCAAGTTAATCTCAGTCGACACTCTTTATACTTATTACCACTGTCTGGTTGTATTGTAAATAAGGACAGTGCCCCCAACCCCCTTAAATTCATATACCTCTTATTTCTTTTCTACTGTCTTACTGCTTTCTGGAGGGCCTCCAGTAGTGTACAATTGAATTGTTAAAAAAAGGTATCTTCTTAACAATGGTTAAACATTTCTCCTTTGCATGTGATGATTGCTATGTGTGTAGCTGCCAACTTTTCCAATGTTAAAGAATATCTATATCTGATCCAGCTCTAAATATTTTGCAGTTTTAGATTTCATCCCTAAGAGTTTTTTGTGATTTTAGTTTTTGTTTTTCATATCCAAATATGGGAGTCTTTTAAAAAAATCTTTCTGTTATTGATATCCGATTTAACTGTAGTATATAGGATACTGTCTGTATAATTTATTAAGATTCTCCCCATAACTTATCTGGAGACCTGGTGGTATAGTGGTTACTTGTTGGGTTGTTAACTGCGAGGTCAGCAGTTTGAAACCACCAGCTGCTCCATGGGAGAAAAACGAGATATTCTATTCCTGTTAAGAGTTATAGTTTTGGAAGCTCACAGGGCAGTTCTGTCCTGTCCTACAGGGTCACTATAAGTTGGAATTGACTCAATGGTAGTGAGTTTGGTTTGGTTTTCATAGTTTATTAAAGAACATATATTGTCTATGTGTTAGGTATGTTTTCTGTCAATAGAACAAATCAAATTATCTTTAATAGTCCTATTTAAATCTTGTCTTTGGTCTTTTTTCCCTCCCTTTTTTCAATTTTTGAAAAGACTATGTTAAAATCCCCAATTGCCATTGTCGTTTGATCAATTTTTCTGTAGTTGTCAAACTGTTGCTTTAGGTATTTTGAAGATTTACTATCAGGGCTTTTTGCTAACGATTGCCACCTCAGCTGATAATGTTGTGCATATCAACTTTCTTTGTCCTTTTCTAAGTATTTCTATTTAAAGTTTCTTCTACTGATAGTCAAATGACTATGCCAGATATCCTTTGCTTCATATTTGTCTTGTTTGTCTCTTTTCCAATCTTCAATTTTTAACATTTCTGAATTGTTTTATTTTCAATGTGATGTAGTTAAGATATTGTTACCAGGCTTTTTTACTCTAGTGTAAGAATCTCTGTATCTTGAGTGGCTAAGCCCATTACACTGAAATACTGTTATATCAGTACTTATTTTTCCATTTTATTTTGTTTCATAATTACCTTGCTTCTCTGTTTCTTCTTTTCACCTTTTCTCGTTTAATTAGGTTGATACAGTTTGCTTCTGTTGCTTAGATACTGTAGACTTTATTATGTTCTTTACTCATCTATGCTTCTATGGTTCTTCCTGGATGACTCATTTTTCCTTAGCTGGCACACACTCAGAAAGTATTCTTATGACAGAAGTCATTATATGGTAAATTTTATGAAATCATCAGTTACTATGAATATCTTTTATTTGCCATTTACCTCAGAGGGTTGAGTTCTAGGGTCAAAGTAATTTTGTTTCCACACACTTAAATAGTTTATTGTTTTGTTGCCCTCGAGAAGTCTGGTGCAACCTGCTTGTTACTCTTTGTAGGTAATATATTTCTCTGGGAACTGTTGGTAACAGCAGTCAACCATTAGCACAAACTTTAGAAAAGGGGCTTAGATGTAACATACCTGCCCCCCCCCCCCTTTGGTAGTTGTTGTTTCCACCCTCTTGGCACACTACTAGTCTTTTCAATTTTGGAAATTTCTTGATCATTGCATTTTCAAATATTTCCTTTTCGTATTTAGTAATTCTTTTCTCTGGATTCTTTTTAGATGAATATCGACATGTCTACTTTTATAGATATGTTATGTTGGTCAACTACTTTTTGAAGTCTTTATTTCAGCAATGATGATTTTATACACTAACTCTAGTTAGTTCTTTTTTATAATTCCTTATTTCTGACCTATGTTTCTCAAATTCTTTATTTTTCTTAGAATATTTATTAAGCTTATTGTAATTCTTGTTCTCTCTGCTTCACTATTTGTGCCCTCTTGTGCATAGATGATATTATCATTGTCTTTCTAGTTCAAGATATATGCACTTTGCAGACAACTTGTAAGTTTTATTTGAGAATACATGTATTTGCCTACTGAGCTTGCTTGGGTAAGTAATGTCTCTGGGGGAAAAGGCAGAGTTGAATACTAACTTGTGTTTTAACAGATGAGTTATGTCTTTTATAGTTATCTGCAGAGAAGACTAGAGAGTATCCAGGGGTATTTCAGCTCATCTCTACTTCTGATTATTGGCTCTCTTCTCACTGGAACTTCAGAGCTGCCTTGAGGTTACTTTTCACTATTACTTTGTTGCAGTGGAAGGACAACAGGAGGCAGTGGAAAGACCACAACTGAAAGGCTGTCCTTTACCCCATCTTTATCTTGTCTACTCCAGGCAACAGTTTGCCCCTGAACCAAACCAAATCAAATTTGTAGCCATCGAGTCAATTCGGGCTCATAGCAGCACCAGAGGATAGACTACAAATGTGCCTGTGTGTTTCTGAAGCTGTAACTGCAGGAGAAGATTTCCTCTCTCCTGTGGAGCAGCTTTTAGTTTCCAAGTGCTGACCTTGCAGGGCCTAACTCACCATGCCATCAGGGCTCCTAACAGTTTGCTTCATTCACACTGAAATCTTGCTAGTCTCTGTCTCTCAAGGGGTCTTCAAAGATTTTGTGTTGATTTCCTCGTACTGCTCTGAGCCCCATCTTGTGTGGCATGTTTACAATCGCTTTGGACAGGCTAGCTGGCAGCCTATCCTAAGCTTTTTTAGAACTAACTGCATTCATTTTGGAATATTCAAAGCACAATATAAAGCTCTAGTTTTTTTACTTAGTCAATAAAAATATTTAATATATAGCCAGTGATTTTGTTTCCTACGACGTAAAAGTCAGCTAAGAAAATGTGGATGCAAGGAGTGACTCTCAAGAGGAGTTCTTTTGCTCCTACATGCGAATAAAACAGTGTGGGGAAATTTATGGGCTTTTAAATTTTTATTTATTTATTTATTTTTAGAGGCTTAAATTTTTATTTTATAAAGTAAAATGTACTTGAAATCTGACCACTCAACATTTATATCAGTGTGAGAAAATGTGTCCTTGTTTCTGTAAAATTTGAAACATAAAACTTACTACCAAATATAAAATAATGTGCCCTAAAGAAAACACTGCCTCATTATGTCAGTCTAAAGACAGTCTATTTGAGGAAACGATTTTGACTTTTGATTACAATATACTTAAGTATTCTGCTTATTTTCTAATAGGTTCAAAATACTGCCAGAAGTTTTGTATCGTATTCCTGCACTGGAAACCATTCTGATTAGTAACAATCAGGTTGGATCTATAGATCCTCAGAAGATGAAAATGATGAAAAATCTTGCTACTTTGGACCTTCAAAATAATGACCTCCTACAAATACCCCCAGAGCTCGGTAACTGTGTGAATTTAAGGTACTTCTGCTTTTCTTCCGAGTTTTTCCAGTAACTTGATCTGCTGGAGGCATGTGTATGTGTGTTTGTTTTCCTGTTGAGATAATCTTGAAGTAACAAATTTAAGATCCTACTACAAATAACAGGTAACAAAATCTAGAATCCCAATTCTGATTTTAAAATGTTATCAAAGATATTTTTTGCTTTGCTTATACATGGGGACTTCAAAAAGTTTGTGGAAAGATTCCAGTGTCTTTTAAATCCATTTTTCCTTGAACTTCTAGAAACTCCTTTCTGTGATATATATTTAAATAAAGTAATTGGTTGTTTGTAGCATTTTCTCATCATTTGTAGCATGAAACTCTACTGTATAAAAATTTCAGGGAGATACAAACTCCATAATTTTGCATATATAATTTTACAAAATCCGACTATAGACTGCCAGCATTTCCGTTTTAATTTCAGCATGGGTTTTCTCATGCTTTGAGTTTGCTATTGTGTGAACCTGAAATGCCTTTACTCTGTTTTTATCAATAATGTATTTCAATATCGCCTGTGAAAACCTTCCTGATTCTTCAGCAGAGTTAATATCTCTTCTGATTTCTCTCAGGTCTTTGTTTGGACTCATTTGTGTACCACTTCTGGATCTTTCTTTAAAAAAGGGTATCCTAGTGCCTGGAGCATACTACGCACCCAGTTACTGCTTGTTAAACAAATATAAATTATTAGGCATTTTCTGCTCTATGTGGGCATCAGCACTAGCATCTGCTCTGGTAATTTACAGTAGTAGATTATAGGAGACAAATTAATACACCCTTTTTCGAGACATTAAGATAATAAGTTTTTAAACGAATGTCGAAAACACATAGAACCCTATAAAGATAACATGTAGATACAGTGTATACTATGGATTGAGTGCTCTGACTTTTGTTTGAACATTTACTGCCACTGCCGTCAAGTCCAGGCTGACTCATAAAGGTGCTATAGGACAAGGCCGAACTGCCCCTGGGCCTTTCTGAGACGGTCACTATTTGGGGGCTTGGGAAGCATCATCTATCTGTCTCCCTCTTTTAGGCTATTAAAAATTACTAAAAAAGTCTCTTGAAATGGAAGAGATTTCATTAATCATGTAAAGAAACAAGGTAATAAACCTGAAATGAAACCCCATTTTAGTGCATGCAAATAGAGTAATGCATGTCTCTCTGTTTAAGTGAGAAAATGAACAGAATGTTTTGCCAATGCTGACCTCACCCCTACAGTATGCTTACATTATGGTTTTATCATTTTGTTCATTCTAATAGTTGTGTGAACCTAATTCGGTCATTTAATATGTGGTCGTTATAAGATTGAAAAAAGACTTAGTCAAGGTGATTCAAAACCAGTTCCACGATTTAGTAACTAGGTGGTTCAGAAATGTTTCTTCCTAAGTCTGTATTTCCTCACCTATAAAACAGGAATGTTAATGCCACCTACCACATACTGTTGTTAGGGAATTAGGAGAGACAATGAAATTGGTTTGTTATTATTGTAGTTGTAAATCTATCTCTTTAAATGTTTATATTTTAAAAGAACAAATAAGTGGGGAGGGAGTACAATTTTTATTTTTAACCTTGCACATAAAATGAGAAGCAAAGGCCCTCTACCGGAAACGTTAAAATCCTCAATTTCTCTCTCGCTCAGAACACTGCTCCTAGATGGAAACCCATTCCGCGTGCCCCGAGCTGCCACCCTAGTGAAAGGGACAGCTGCTGTGCTGGAGTACTTGAGAGACCGAATTCCTACGTAAATTGGAGCTGCTTCATAATCTTGGCCAAGTCAATTGTTAGAAGGATTTTCTTTTAGGATCATCATAAAGCTCGTGCCATACGTGATCTTACAGTTTTCCCAGTCTCACCTAGCCATTGATGTCATTGGCCTGGGCAGTACTCACTGCCATGGGTCATTTTTACATTGGGAAGGATCGACCATTTTTTCTAAGGTGGTGTGTGCATTTATAATGGTGATAACTATGTGTACTACTCAGACATTTGTCCTAAATGCTTTGCACCGGATTTAGTTTACTCACTTTTATTCCCTTACAACATAGCAAGCCGTTTCTTCAAAAATGAATTTTTATTTAATGGGAATCGTTTTATGACAACACATTTTTGTAGAAATGAGCTTTTTGTGTTCCCATTTCTGTTTGTATTACATATAAAATGACCACTTGACTTGAAAAGACTACCTAATTTCTACCTTTATATTAAATATAGATAAAATGAATGTTATTAAGTACTGTTTTTTTAGCTAAAAAAAAGCCTTTTCATTACCCAGGATAGAACTTATGTGATGTGGTTAGGTTTTGGTACAAGATTTTAATCAATAGTTACTGTTTTTTGTTTAAAATTTTTTTTTAAATCAATTTATTGGGGCTCATACAATTCATCACAATACATAGATCAATTGTGTAAAGCACATCTATACATTTGTTGCCCTCATTATTCCCAAAATTCGCTTGCCTCTTGGGTTCCCGGAATCTGCTAATTTTCCTTTTTTTTTTTTTCCCCTCCCCTTCCCTTCCTCCTCCCCTCTCCCCCATGCACCCTTAATAATTTAAAAATTATTATTGTATCTTATATTACACTGTCCGGCGTCTCCCTTCACCCACCCCTCTGCTGCCCGTCCCCCAGAGAGGAGGTTATATGTGGCTCCCTGTGATCCATTCCCACTTACTACATCCCCTTTCCCTCCTGGTATCGCCACTGTCACCCCTGGTCCTGAGAGGTTCTTCTTTTTTCAAACCACTTTTTTAGGCACTATTCTAGACATCGTATCATTCCGTAGTTCAGTCATATCAATCACTATTGTACAATTGCTACCAAAATCAGTTTCAAAATTGATTTGTTTTAATCTTGTTGTTATTAGGTGCCATAGTTCGGTTGTGACTCATGGCAACACAGTATACAAAAGAGTGGACCACCACCTGGTTCTGGACTGTTCTCCCCTTTGTTCTTACGTGTTAGCCCATTGTTTTAACCCCTGTGTCAATCCCTTTCTTTGAGGGGCTGCTACACTGGAAGTACTACACTAGATAAAGTTATTGATGGCAAAAATAGAATGTTGTTAAGATTTTTATCATGGTTTTTAATTTAAAACTTGATGAGGTTTGTGACATTTTATTATTAAGTTTTCATGTGATAATCTAGTAATTTTTCATTCAAGATTGCTAACGAGGTGGGAGTTACATATTTTCCCCACTGCTAGACTGGGAACATTTTTAAATGCGTTTTTTATCCCTTAAAAAAGTATTGAAGAATTTATCTTGCTAATTCTATAGATAACAGCAGCAAAAAACAATTATTAACATATACTGCTTAGAAATCTATTAATGTTTAAACTTTGTTTAAACACCTGCTAAGCAGTTAATTGTATACCTATTCTCTGTTTTTTAATATAACTTGTATATCTTTTTACCTTTAGTATTCTAATTTAAAATTTTGCATACAGCCTTGATAAGACCAAACTTATGGTCATGTGGTAATTTTCTAAAAAGGAATTTGATATAGATAAGCTTGATGTAATATGAATCAAATGTTCAATTCTTTTGTTTATACCACAATATCAGAAACAAGTTAATCAATCATTGTAATACTTACCATTAGATTCTATTAGTCTACTCAATCATATGTATATCAATTTAGATGGCTAGTTTGCATGGCTTTTGAGTGATTGAAGCATGATTATATTATGAAAAGAAGCAGTGCAAATAAAGATCACTACTACATGGTCATAGTAGAAATGACATTTTTCAGATATTGACTACAATCTTTGGTTTTGATTAAAAGAAACTTTCTCTTTCATACAACAGCTCTGTGATGGATTAAGAAGTCAGCCATGATATTAAACAAAAGACACATTACAATAAGGTGACATTTTATTAGTTATACAATAAAGAGACTTTTATGTTATTTAAAACACTTTTTTTAAATACTGAAAAAGTTGAGTACACCAAAGCCGAAAAATGGCTCTGCTATACACTGCACAGCATTGTTGTAGTCCCTGTGTTTAGTCTGTACAGAAAGCATCTTCACAATGCATTCTAATCACATTGTACACCTTTACGGATTAGTGTCAGTACATAAAGTAAAACTGGAAGAATACAGCTTGCATTTGCAAATTAATTGACAAAGTTATTAATTCCACTGATTTGGTAAATTTAAAATAGAGATTCATAGAACTTATTTGCACATAAAATGAAGCAGCTTCCAAAGTCGTTATGGTCTCATACTGCAAAAAAAAAAACCCCATTAAGTACATTCACAGCCTATGTTAATAAAGTAGTAAATATATCTTCATTCAGTTTTATTTACATCAATAAATAGTTCAACTGAAAAGTACTATTCATTGTGATACAGTCTTTGTAACACATACAAAAGATGATAATTTTTATATATAATTTAAGCTCAAAATCACAATTGTCTCAAAATATTAATTACAATACAGCCATTTCAATTCAACATGTCATGATTTAATTTTTCTTATAAAATGGTAAAATTTTTATTAAAGTAAGCAATTTTTTTTTAATTGGGTAGAGTACACCCAAGTAGAAAACCTTAAATGTTAAAGTGGTGTTTCCTGTCCCACCCCTTCTCGAATTTTGTACAGCCACCTAGTCTAGCAAAGAGACAGAAAAGGCCCCAATTATAAAGATTCAGCCTCTTTTGCTATACCACTGTGGCTCATTGTTTCTTCCACAGAAGCTTGACAAGGGGGGTGTCAATAAACTATGCAGTGAAATGCATGCATTTATATACATTATGTCTATGTAAGATGTTAGTGTTTACTAATGCAAATTTAAAAATATCCACAAAAACTGCAAAAGAAGTCATAAATAAAGAAGCACTTAAAAAGATCTATCAATCACATTATGAACTTTAGACCTACTTGATAATATAATGGCCTTTCTTTTAGATGAGATCCCAATTCAAACTGTCTCTAGCTTAAAGCACTCTGGTTCCTTAGCCTTAAGATGTCACTGTTGGGCTGCACATACGGTAGCAAAGTCGTGTCAGAAAGGGAGAGGAACCGGAGACTGTCTTCAGTATTCTAAAATAATGGCCTAATGTTACATTACTGCGTAGGAATTGTACTAGACTTATGGGAAAGTGAAATGTTTCACCAAATCAATTATATGACCTCAAGTAGAAAATTTGCATGTGTTTAGCATATGGCAAACATTTTACATTGGTGGAATTAGAGCTTCTTTATATAATAATAGAAAAATCATGTCCAAAAGTAACTGGGGTGGAGTAATCAATTATCAAATAATTTTAGGATGAAAGACTAATTTTTATGTGTACTTTCCAAACAAAGAAAACGTGGAGACCTAGTATTTTGTATCCTTTTACTTACAACTCTTAACAGTTCAATTTTGTTGTTAGCAACTTTTTCCCCTGAATAGACAGAGACTATACTTCGTATTATGGTTTACTTATATACATTTGGGTGGGGGTATACAAAGTAAGAAAAATAAAATTACAGTACTTAAAAACCTTACTCATGCAAGGTTATTTGTGGTGGTTTTTGAAATTTACAAACAACATAGCTTTGCCTCTGATTTTCAACTAAACTTGGAAAAAAATCCTCATGTGAAGATAGTATCACATTCATAATACCTTTTAGGCTTTTGTATACACAGAAGACGAGAAAATTGGTTGACTCTTCAAACCAAAAATCACCCCCTAAACAACCCCGCTTTTTCTGTCATCCATGATCTTTTTATTCATTCAAAACTGAAAATAGTGAGGCTCACATTTGTGAAGAGAAAAATATAGTTACAGATGTTGAAGGGCAGGGCCTAACCACCTTAAAGCAGAAGTATCTAAACATTTATTGCATTCCACTGACACTAGGTGTCATCAAAGCTAAAACCAAGTTTCCGACAAGAAAGTTTAACAACAGCATTCCTTACAGAACTGAACAGATAGCTGCCTTCTCACATTCGAGGCTAACAAATGCTCCGAGTGGAAAGTCTCTCCAAGTATTGAAAATAAAATTTACCTCAGGAATACATTCTGAAAATAAAGTTCCTTTTTAGCAAATAAGAGGCTTGCTTTATGCTCTACCTGAGAGCTTTATTGTTTTCCATGTACTTTCCCAAAAAATACATCAGATTTTCTAAGTTTTTAAACTTTAAATCTGTCATTTAGGGCTGGGTCAGTGAAATTCAAAGAAATAAACGTGCTTTGTGTGTGTGGGCCTGTTTGTTAAATGTTTTCTTTATCATAAAGGTCAGTTGACCTGCATACCTGGGCATTGTTTCACCTCATTAATTGTGCAAAACAAATGTGCAAAGAAAAGTACCTATATATGTGTGCCTACATTTAGACACAAAACCTGAGTCACAATAAAAAATTTGTAATATGCTAAAAACTTTGTTGAATGTAGGAAAATAACCTTTAAGGGCCCAAAGTAACTTTGTACAATACATATAAGCAGCTAATTTTAAAACTTCAGTTTGCTTAAGTATCATACATTTCATGAAACCCAGCAAAAAAAGGGAATTTACATTTGATAATTTAACAATAGCTGAAGTACGCACATTTTTATTTCTAGCATCTATTTTCGTTCCCCTGAATTCATTAACTTTTCTAAGACAAAAGCATATTGAAATATGAATCTGGTTTTATTTCTGATGAACAACGTGTGTTTGTGTGTGTGTGTGTGTGTGTGTGTGTGTGTGTGTGTGTGAAGGACATGGGAGTTTTGGGGTTGCCAAGCATGTAACTTAGTGCCAAGCCACAGTGGAATTTTGAAATTCAAACAAATGTTGATCTATTATTAGAGAAATTTCACTTAAAAAATATTTGGTAGACAGTCGAGTCAAAGTCTAAGTGAAGTTTACCTTTTCTCTTCAGGCTCTTCCCCTTGTAGAATGATAACACTTTAAAGCTCCTTTTTACACACTGCTTTACCTTAGCTTTGGTTTGGTTTTTACCTTTTCTTACCTGCCCTGCCCTTCTGTTGTGGCAACTGAAGCTGCCTGTTTACGTTCAGCCAGCACCACTTGCAATAGCCTCTGTGTATCTTTACTGTCCCTTTCCTTCAGGAGCATGATTCTCTGCAGCTCCTTGGAGGACGCTCCTCATATGCCCTGTGACTGTTCCTGAGGACAAAGCCTGCGTAAAAATGTTCTCATTGGTGTAGAGCTGAATCCAAGACATGCACGTTCTCTGAGCTACGTATTAGATGTGTACTGGAGAAATGTTATTTATGGACAGGTGAGCGCAAGCAGCTTCCCACTGCTCAGGGTGGCGCTTGTCAATATCTTCATGGCTGGGAGAAGGGAAGCCCGTGGGACCCCCAGGTTTGATCCTTGCATTGGCCGTCGGATAGGAGGGCCCTTGAACACTTGTGTCAATCCTTGAAGACCGTCTGGTCCGTGAGAATAGTCTTTCTCACGAGGGCATGAACTTCGTGTAGAGACAAGGTGGATGATGCTTGCAGTAGGGTTGGGGTTTAGAGGCATTAGCCAAGGGAACTGCAAGTTTCCGGCCTTTTTATATAATACTTTTCTCAGGATCACTAGAAGGATTTTGTATTGTGCAGAAGAGTCACACTTAATCTGCCAACAGACTTGTTGCTATGGGAACCAATGCAGGAAAAACTGAAATATGACAAAAAGCGGAGGATTAAATGTGGAGAAAACTGATAAGGAGTTGTTTTCTGCATGGCAATTTGAGCATTTAGGATTTTATAAAAACAGGATATTCCTCCTGTAGCCGGATCAGTGAGAAGGGGCCAAATGATTGCCCGAGGCTGATGTAGTAAGCACGCTGTAGTTTTATACCAACCCAAACTCACTGTCATTGAGCTGATTCTGACTTGTGGCAACTCTATAGGGCAGCGGTTCTCAACCTGTGGGGCGCGACCCCTTTGGGGGTCCAACGACCCTTTCTTGGGGGTCACCTAAAATCATTGGAAAACAAATATTTAACAATATATACTTATATATTGCTTTGTGATTAATCGTTATACTTTAATGATGTTCAATTTGTAACAATGAAAATACATCTTGCATATCAGATATTTACATTATGATTCATAACAGTAGCAAAATTACAGCTATGAAGTAGCCATGAAAATAGTTTTATGGTTGGGGGTCACCACAACCTGAGGACCTGTGTTCAAGGGTCACAGCCTCAGGAAGGTGGCGATTCTCTGCTCTAGGGTTTCCAAGGTTTTCAGTCCTCACGGGAGTAGGAGGCCTCCTCTTTCTCCGAAGTGCTACTGGGGGCTCAAACTGCTGACCTTGAGCTTAGCAGCCCAATGCATAGCCCACAGAACCACTTATACTGCTGATGCTATAGTTTTGATATCAGTAATTCTGGAAAATCCAGTCCCATCCGTAAGACAGCCCTTCCACCCAGATGTTCAATAAGAGCAAAGGAGGTCTTTAGGAAAGTGTGTCAGCGCTTTGCTTAAAAAGAAAAAAAAAAGCAGGTTGCTGTCACAATTTCTACCCTTCCAAAAGGACAGATACCACATGGCAAGACTATTGCACTCCTAATATATTATTGCTTGAAGCGTCTTTCTGATGATTACAAACAAACAAAAACCCCACATCTTGCAAATCACCACCGCCAATATCACGGGTAACTCATTAAGAAACAGTTCATTACACCTGGTGCAAGTTCTCCCTGGATATGCTCCTCTCTCATCTAGGAGTTGATAATAAATGAATGAAACCAGACTAGGATTCCAAGAAATTCCTTAGCAAGGACTTGAGTTTCAGCCCAATAGGAAGTTGAATTGACACATATCTTTCAGGGAAACTGCACCTACTTTATTTGCCTACCTGCTCAAAGGCTATTTCCTGAAGTCCTACAATTAATATTTCATTTGTATGACTTGGAAAATAGTTAAATGCAGTTGTACTGAGGAGACAAGGGAACCTGGAAAGCTAGTTTCCAAGTTGTAGTCTTCACCTGCCATCCTTCCCACCCTCCAAATACAGAGAAAATACTGGAAACACTGCAGGCATTGGGCATGATCGTGTCAAAGGTCCAGAAGTGAGAGACACAGTGATGTTGGGTAGTTCTCTTTACCTCTAACTGCAAAGAATTTGAATCAGATACGCTCTTCGTGCAATGTTAGCTATGCTGGACGTGATTTCCCAGACGTGCTTTTGTTAGCGAGTCAGAGGCTGGCAAGGGGAGAAGAGCTGATGGTGGAATGAGACTGGCAGGAATCTGGCATGAAACAGGTGGAGACACGCTTCTACATGCACTCCACCAGCTTAAAGGAAGGTGAGGGGCAGAATAATACACATTTTCCTTTTCCACAGAAGAAACTGAGATATTGGAGATAATGAAATGGCCGAGAGAAGAAAGGATGTTCATACAACCCCCACATGACAGAATAGACCCTTGGATTTTGGGTCTGAGACAGAATTATCCGTGTGCCGGTGTGCCAAAATGCACATACCTGAAAAGAGGAGGGTATGTTATGGACAATCAACAAAAAGAAGACTTGGCCAGAAAGCCAGCTGATGGTGGCAGGTCCACCAGTAGCAGAATATAAGGTCCAGCTTTATGTTTTTCTATATGTCTTTTAGTCTAGTTTAGGACCCTTGCAATAAACTTCTCTTTCTCTCAGAATCTTTTCTCTGACTCTGGTCTGAATGTTGACCCTTGCTTGAAATCTTTCTTGTGAGCAGGACAAGAAAAAAGTAGTGGAGGGAATTGAAACTCTGATCCTGGTAGCACTGATTGACTAGACACATTTGTTTTCTTTCACTAAAAATGTCTATTCGTTAGAGTGCCTTCCTAAATCTCTTGGATGTTTCAACAATGAGTCCTTGAAATACCAAAAAGCCCATGAATTTCTATTCTGATTTCTTAGGTGATTCTGAAATTGAATAAAAAGTCTGAATTTTCTACTACGTGCAGAATTTGAAGAGAAATTTGATAATACATGCAGGACCCTAAGCAGATTTGAGTACAGGAACCTGGACCATACAAAGAATTTCTTATTCTAGTGGCTTTCAGGATTTGTGATTTTTGCAGGTAAGAAACAGAACAATCTAACCTAGGATTTTTATTTCTTCTATAAAATCTATTTAAAAATGAAGCCCTGCTTTTTTAAAGAAGAAAATTTTCTTCCGAGATAGGCAATTAAAATGTAATAGGTTTTTATAAGCATCTATGCTTTTGAATTTGGCATATGAGAAAACAAAAGAGACTGCTTCTATTCATCCCTGATATGGTTTTGAAAATCACACAGTGGATGCCTACAGTAAGGTTAGCCGGTCAGGCTTATACTGAACCCGATCGCCTTTTGCTGTGACTTTGTGCTGTTCCTTTCTGGGATCAATCGTATCTTGCAGACAGTTGAGTCCTCCGGGTTGAGAGGCCACCTCACACTATTTAATAAGCTTACCACATCCATTCATTCCTCAGGCAAGAAGTGGAAAACTTAGGACAAATCATATAATGGATCGAGAATTTAAATGTGGCCTGTTCAAACTTTAAAATAATTTTATCCAAACATAACAAAAATGCTGCCAGTTGATGCCGACTCATTGTGACCCTGTGGAACAGGGTAGAGCTGCCTCTGAGTTTCTGATGCTACACCTTCATGGGCGTATGAAGACTCATCTTTCTCCCACTGAGCGACTGGTGGTTTTGAACTGAAGCCCTGAATGTTAGCAGCCAGTGTAATTCCCCCATGTGCTAAGCTATTGATCCCCTCCAGGCTGGGGCTTTCACTTGGGACCCAGAGCGGCCTTATCCCTTTTTCCACCCCGTATGTGACGCAAACGTCATTTTCCATCAGCATCAAGATGGGAAAATCAAAACAGGAAGCTCTGCTTTAAGGGGCAACCAATGGGAAGATCCGCCTGGATTGCGTTGGGACGAGTGTCCTCAACCGTTTTAGGGAAAGAGGAGCTGTTAGTGAACTACCATTAGATTCCTTTGAAACTCTCCTTGCACCATCCCTCACTCTGCCCTTGGGATGCTGATTGTCCGGCTACATAACCTCCCTGCGAAATAAGTGAGTGAGAGTCAGACTTGAGACTCCACTAAAAAAAGTGGCCTGTAACTTCCCCGAAGTGTTCTCAGGGAAGAGTTTCCTCAGCAGTTACAGTGGCAAGAGAAACTGTCTGCAGCAGTACACCCAACGTGACCCTTCCAGCCCCTACACACGCATTTAAAGAGCGTCACCTCGTTTTCTAATGTAAGCACGCCGCGCAACTCATTGCAATGTTTCCATACACTCATCTTTTTAAGTTGATGCACAAGGATACGTTACAAGATGAAATCCATCATTTTCACCAAATGGCCACCAATTTTCCAGACTCAAGATAAACTAGTAAGTTATTTGAGCCACCTTATATTATATAGTTGCTGTGACACCTCTATGCTAATTCTAGCCTGAGTTAATCCGTTGACTTTAACTTCGATTTAAATTTGTAGGAGAGATTTGTCCCTAAGCAGAGAGGAAACCAGCACCCTTGGAAGACAAATCAAGATGGTGAACCAAAATCAGCAGGCTTAAGGTTCTAAAGAAGTTACTCAACAGGAACCCCCAAAGATGTTGAAAGAAAGTTGATCACAAAGGCACACTGTATTAGTATCTGTTTACCATGAAGCTAGAAGGAAAACGGTTTTGTTTGGAATAAAACATCACAACCTTTAAATACTTTCACAGCGACTCAAGGGAAGTCTTGTTTTCTCTAGATCTCCTTTTGCTCTGGGTTGGGCAAAAGAAAGATTAAATGCTTAGCAGAGAAATCCCATGAACCCACAAATAAATAGGCTCTTGATTGAAGTAGCAGAAATTTCTTAAAATAAGCGCAACTCTTCTTATGTTTTTGCTTAAATTGTCTAAATTTTGAGCTTTTCCAGTTTAATTTTAAGATGTTAGGGATTTTAGCTTTGGAATAGATAAGAGTTTTTAAGTCCATGCGCACTTTAATTAATCATTCTTATTCACCAATTAAGTAGAACTAGGGTGACCAGGTAGTGGATTGCCTAAATTGGAATCCTTCTGATAATGAAAGGTGTGCTAAAAAAAAATAAATAATGAAAAAGGTGTGCGATGGACGAGTACATCAGCACACCAGGCATAATAAAAACGGCTTCTCTAGGGTCTGGTGTGTTGAAAGCTCAGACAAAATCCAGAGATATGGTTCCATCGAGTGGCGGCTCTCCCTAGCTACTGACAGGCTCCTCTGCGTCTGTGACTGTGTTCAACCGTACAGAGGAGAGAATGTCAGATATGTAAATGGAAAGTTTTATTGTGATGGGCTCACCTAATTGTTCGCTATGTAAAAGTTCACGAGGGAAGTGGCAGCCTCTTTCCCGGAGGAATTCAGAAATAGTATTAATCTTCTCCCGAAGATAGATGGTTGAATCAGGGTCTCTCAATGCCCTCTTCTGTCTTAGGATAGAACACAATTGTCCTTTTTTTTCCTTGGACCTTTTACTTATGGATATATTGTTTTATCCTGGCCTTTACCTCGGGAAAGTGTTCTGTTAAATTTTTGTGGAATATCCTTGAATGAATTTCCTTGAGAATTGCATGATGGAAATATTCCCTATTATACTAAAAAAAAAAAAATTGGTTTCTAGAAATTGATAGCAACAAGGCCAAGTATGTCTCTACCACTTTTTTCATTTTGAATTATTTTTACTTCTGGAAGAAGAGGAGAGAAGGCCAGTACCAAGAAGAGTGCAGAGGTCACTCTTGACTAAGGGCGCAGAAAGGAGAAGAGAGGAATTGCTGGCTGCCTGGCACACTCACTGACGGACTGACTGACATGGTCACGAACCCCTCCCTCACTGCCATCCTGTGGGTTCTAAACACAGCAGAACGCCCCGGTGGGTTTCCGAAGCTGCCAATCTTTACAGAAACAGATAGCCTTACATTCTTCCCACAGAATGGCTGGAGGGGTTGAGCTGCCAACTTTGCAGTTAGCAACCAATCTGTAACCCACTTCCCCCCCAGGGCTCCTGCGTGGCACAGACAGCAGGCAGGGTCGAAGTCCGATTCCCCCCACCCAGGTGCTCGCTCGCTTCCTCTTTACGAGTCCTTCACCCCATTCCTTTCACGCCTTCTCCCGGAAAAGCTCATTACTCTCTATCCTTCATCCATCCCTCAAGTACACACCCACCCTTACCCACTCTTCAAAATTAAGGTCACTTCTGCAGTTTTTCTTTCTTTCCTTCTTTTTAGATATTGGCATTCTTTTTCTATGTAAACACCAGGCTGTAAGGTCAAATAGTAGTCCTAGAGGTTTAAGATGTGACCAGGATCCAGTTGTTTAAAAATAAAGGTGATTGTGCTAATTATCCCTGAAGACACCTCTTATGTGCGGATTTCCACACACAACAAAAGCTTTATAGCTATAATTTTCATTTCTCCATCACTAAGTCCGTGAACTAAAGTACACAATAACACAATAATTAGTATAACTTCTTGTGAAGTTGACAAAGATTTTTATCTTGCTCTATTTATGAGCAATTTTCTTCCACAATAGCTTTTTAAAAAGTGAGTAAAATAAATGCCATTACAGCAGCAGGAGCTTAGGAATTGAATAAAGAGAAGTAGCTTTTATTTTTGTTTTCAACCTGCAAATTTTTATCAACACTAAGCTCCTTGGTAAATAATTTCCACTCTGGAACAAAATTAATCTGTGTCCATGGATCCAACTTTTAACATTTTTGTAAGGTTCCTTTTGCTATGAGAACAATTAAGCTATAACAAGCAGCCAAGAACTGAAAGACCAAGGCACACATCAAATGTCGGAAGCAGAAAGCGGCATGGAAGAAGCCACTGTGTGTTCCTACACAACTGAGAAAACGCACTTTTATGAGAATTCCTGAATGACCAATGGCCTAGCAAGGGGCCAAGGGACTAGCAGGGGCTGGAGCACAACTTGGTTAGACCACTTCAGGTTAGCATTTGGGGGGAAGATTCGTGTCTGTTTTCTAGAGGATATAAACCACATACTTCTTCTCAATAGCAAAATACGAAAAACTCAAGTGAATTGGCTTCAGGCACTTTCTACATACATGGTGATCTTATATGTAATAAGTGCAAAGCTGCACACACGTCCTGTGGCCCGACTCCAATAAAAGTCCACACGGCATACTGTTACTTAAAGTGTACAATCAACCACATGGAGACTAAAGACTATGCTATTGTTAGGAAACATCAACATTAGAATTTTCTATGGAGTGTCGGAGACAACATGCTTTTGAAGCAAATGACTGAAGTTACTTTCAGAGGAGAATCCTGGCTCCTTAGTTGAAAATTTAATGAAGACACCATAATCCACCAATATAGGCAGTGGGTTCTTTTTACACAAAGAAATTAAGAAGCAGAAGCAGGAGGAGGTAACTGATATCACCGGAATATTTCACTTACTTCTGGAGTTAGTTTGCCAGGAAGCGTGAAGAGAGAAATGTGAGAGGAATGTGTTCCAGAAAAGGAAGACAAATGTTTTACTTGCAAAGGAGTCCAGGGCCCATGAGATGGGAAAGGGACTCTTGTTCGGCAGGAGTGTCCCCTTTCCTAAACACCATTTTTCTTATGTCACTGGGTTCCATTGTTTTGCTTACACAAAGGAAGGATCTACTAAAGTGAATGCTAATGGCAATATTAAGCACATGCTTTCAACTTTAAGTTCAGCAGGTCAGATTCTAAGCTCTATAGAAGTTTGAGAAAAGGCATGTGGTTTTACAAATGAAGCCAGGATCCATTCATTTATTTGGTAGTTTGTTAAAATAGTTGGAGTCCTTAGGCGGGGCAAATGTTTTGGCCCTGAACTAGCTAGCTGAAAGCTTGGCCGTTTGCACCCACCCAGGGGCGAGCAGAGGCCCTGGCCGTCTGCTTTTGAAAGGTCACAGACACGGCCACTTGATGGGACAGGTTTACTCTGCACACAACTAACAGCAACCACAATCTACACGGTCAAGTTCATTCGTCAGCTTCTGCTGTGGCCTGAGAATGTTGATGGGAGTAGATGACATCTTCCCTTTGGTTGGTGTGCTCATGAATTGATGATAAACCGCCAAATGGAAACATCATCATTCATGCTGACTGGCTACGGACAGACAAGACTTCGGCTAGGAACAGGCAGCACGAGTCAGCTTGATTGACTCGGTTGAGACGTGGCGGGGGACTGGAGAATTCCTCCTCCAAAGGACCGCTCCTCGGCCTCACGCCTGTCACGACACCCTTCACTTCGCCATGACACCCCTCACATGTAAAAACAGCATAGACAAAGTGCTATCCGCATGACAATGTAGAGGGAGACTCTTAAAAAGGGGATCTAAATGTAGGCTCAGCTGTGTAATTTTGACTTTTTAGGACGCAGCCATTTCTCTTTGCCAGGTCTCTGGTGAAATTAAGGTACGAGGCTTGATTATCTCTAAGATGCCCATAAAATCAAAGCCATGACTGTGAATCACCCTAACATGTTCTTTCCTGTGGGAGATTTCTGACAGCTGGAAGCATGATTTCTCCGCACAGGAAAAAAGAGACTCTCACAAATGACAAGGAAAACTATTAGGAACTCCATTTAAATGGGCAAAATCACTTCTTAACTCCTTGGACATTATTTCAATCCTTGGGAAGCATTAAAAGAAAATCAAACACCACTGCTGATGCACAGCATAAAAGCTCGCAGAAGAAAGGCCAAGGAGGGAAGAAGTATCAGGTGAGAATTAAGCTATACACTAAGCACTGACAAACCATTTGCTGTAAAGGTTATGCAGATTGAACATTAGCCTCTTGTTTAACATGATCTTTATGACATGCCTCTAATATCAGGTCTGCCATCCTTTTAATCATTGCAAAGTTGTTATTGAGAATCTACTATGCCTCTAACACTACAATAGACACCAGAAGGACATAGTAAGCCTACAGGTAAGCTCTCCTGTTCAGGAAGCCTCTGTTCATGTTGGGTGCCTTCTCTCAAGGAGCTCACAGTTGACAGAAGAGAAAGAACAGACACTAAACAGCTGTGACCTCAGGCATAAGATGGTTTGATACTATAAAAACAGGGGAAATTAATGCGATGGTGTCGAGGAAGAGAAATTTCTTCCCATTAGGATTAGGGAAGTTTGCGTTGAAACTTTAAGGCTACACATTGTTTGTACAATTTGAAGCGATGTGGGAGAAGAGGCATTTGGGTAGAGAGAGCGTGTGGGCAGAGCCTGAGTTAGAAAAGCAAAGTGAGTACTGGGGGAAAGGAAGGTGCTCACTGTGTCTGGAATCCTGGAGATGCATCCTGACCTGGGGAAGGTGAAGAAAAACCAAGCGGTTGCTTGATTCAAAGTCTCCACATTTCCGTGGAAGAGTCAAAAGATAAACCATTATCTATGATAGGCAGACCTGTGTGAATCAACCTCACGAAAACAGTGTTTTCATGTAATGGGCTGAACAGCAGGATGTGGCAACATTCTTAATCTTACTAAAGGAAGTGATGCAATTTCCTATGAAATGTAGCCAGCTGTGTAACTTAACCCATCGTCTTCCCACCTGGGTGCTTCTATGGCACCCAGTGAACTCTGTGTTCTCTGGTAGTCTAGAGCAGGGGTTCTCCACCTTCCTCATGCCGCGACCCTTTCATACAGTTCCTCATGTTGTGGTGACCCCCAACCATAAAATTATTTTCGTTGCTACTTCATCACTGTAATTTTGCTACTGTTATGAAATGGGCGGCCCTTGTGAAAGGGTCATTTGACCCCAAAGGGGTCGCGACCCACAGGTTGAGAATCGCTGCTATAGAGGGCATGGTCATAGAAGGGTCCATTTTGGGGTACTCAACATAAGAGAATCTCTTCAACCATGTCTTTTAAAATGCTGAATGCTAGCTTTTCTTCATGTGAAGAGACAAATCATCATAAATCTCTCTCCTCTTTTTGACAAGCAAAGTGTGTGTCCAGATTCTGTCCCCTTTTACAAGGATTCCAGGAATTCTGGTTGGTATTTATCCCGTCCAATCAGGTATCCACTCTTGATACTTCTCTCATAGCCAGCAATTTGATTCTGACTCACCGCGACCCTATAGGACAGTGAACCCCCCTGTGGGCTTTCTGAGACAATAGATCTCTACGGGAGTACAATGCTCCATCTAGAACATCTGGTTTTGCCCGTAATTCTATAGCAAGTGTTCCCAAGGACCAGAGGCCACTGCATCCAATACACAGACCTATCTGTGGCTCCATGCGGAATCACCATGCTCAGCCCCAAGGAGCTCGAACTAGTGGAAAAGCTCATTCTTTGGGCAATAGGATGGGTGAGGACAGGGCAGAAGGAACTCGCCACGTTGCCTTGGACTGTCTTTATTCTGCAACTCCTCTCTTTCCACTGGCATGTGAGACGCTGCGCAGAGGACACCATGGAAAAGTCCTTGCAGTAACTAGTATATAATTGATACTCAAGTATTTATTTTAGTATATCTAAACATTGTATTTAAGTGTTTTATTATATTCTCTAATAAAATCTTTTTAAAATGTTTTGAGTTTTTGAATGACATAGTAGAGACATCTGGAATTCAGTTGCAGTCATTGTTTTCCTCTGAAGAAAACAAGGGAATTCATGGATGAAAATAAAATGTTTGCACTAACATATCTTACTCTAGGTACAGAGATACCTGGCTTACTCATCATGTTATCTTAAAGAAGGAAAAGAAAACAAAACAAAACCAGCCTAAAAATACACTTGAGCAAGTGGAAGTATTAAGGGGGGAAAGAAAGAAAAGCATTTCACAACTAGAAGATTGGTTGATTCCTTTAACTCTTTTCATGACCACCAATGCCTCCACACACTGAAAAGTATTCCCGCGTAAGCACTATGTTTAAAGCATAAAAGAAAATGATTCTGTGCTTGAAATCTCATCCTTGGCCATTTGACCGGGGCTTTTTCTTTGGGTTGGGTCGATATTATTTCTATCCTAATAAGGGTCTATACTGGTTCTATGTTAGGAAGAACCACAGGGTTTTAGTGCATCCTAAACACACCCTGCTTGAATTTCACAACCTTCTGTTTTTGGGGGTACTGCTATTAATTAAATTATGCCAAAATCAATCACGGAAACAACAACAAAAAAAAACAAAACAAGGAGAACACCCAACCAAGCAAAAAAATACAACCCAAAAAGGTGCTTTGGAGCCCATGACCCATGACAGCTGGGAAAGGCATCCATCAACACGGCTGCAGAGCTAATCATCTCATCAACGCAGCTTAATGTGCAGGCGCACCGCTTAGCTTGGTTAGTGCTCGGTGGCTCACGGAAGACAGGAGCAGCCCTCTAACAGCAGAGTCCAAATGGGAGCCACTCTGTCCAGTGCAGAAATTGCTTCTAGAGTTGGAACCAAGTAGTTGTAACACACCCCACCCCCTCTCCATCCTTAATCACTTTCCCCCTTTGTTCTTCATAAACACACTTCACGCAGATAGTGAAACCCCAGAGAAAATGCCACACTCTATTGTTCAGATCTCTCTGTGAATTATGCGGAGTAGAAGTTGGACACTTCCCGGTGTTTCAGACCATTCTCTCACAGACAGGGTTAAAGGTAAGGGAGATGTGAACCCATCCCATTAACAATCAGCAGGCGGCTCTGAGGACATCCTCTCATATGGTAAAACCCAATATTTTAAAAACAAGTGGGAACAGTATTATATCGAAACATTGCCACGCACAACCCTTGCACGTCAGCTTTGGGTGCTGTCATCAGCAACTGCTGTCATCCCTTGTGGGGTTTGGTGAATGTTTTTACTCCGAATTCCCTGACCACTCTGGAAAATTGTTCTCAAACTGGAAGCTACAACCCTCAGTTGATTCTTAATCAGTTGATTCTCAGGAGTCTTTGAATAAAGCCCAAATGGGGCTTCTGATCTTTGTCTCAGCAGGATAGAAGAGAACATCACTGCCTTTGGAGGATGAGAGGGACCGATTTATGGCAGCAAGTAGCCAGGAAGAGATCAGATTTACAAACTAGAAACAAAGTTCAGCATGTAGGGCTGGTATCTGCCTTAGTTTAATCCACGAGGTGTCTCCTAAAACACATTATATGGACACTTTGGATTGAAATTGAGTTAAGAAGATGCATAGGAGAACTAACACCCAGGACCTTCTACAATACGACTCCACATGTGTTCCATAGCCTATGTCTCCTAGGTTTCCACTTACTCCACATTTTATATTTAAAATTCATTTTATAATATATATTTGGGGAATGATCTTGCTGGCTGATGGGAAAATAACCCTGGAATGGAAAGTGGGTGTAATGTTAAGGAAAAGGCGTATACAAGGGCTGTTAAATGTGAAGATTTCCCCACAATTCCAAGGTGACCAGGTAGCTCCAACCATAAGAGAAGACACATCACTAACTCAGAAAGATTTAGCATTTCTGTGAGATTAACTACGTTCTGTAACTGGAGCTTCAGCCCTGTTTTACTGAAATTACAGAACCAGAATTTTAACTTACTGGGTTTCATTATTTATTTGCCTTTTTTCACCTTAGTAAACATTCAGTACGTCAGGAATCAAGCATTGTTATCTGATTTAATTTACCAGGAGTTAGAGTGGTAGTTTATGACCAGTATGCCTTTCTTCTGTTTCCTGGTTGTTGTTGTTATGGTTTATTCTTACCTCTTGGTGACAGTGTATTCATCTTCTTCACAATAGACGCTCTTGATCTGTGCACCAACAAGATGTAGAAACACTGAAGACAGCAGTCAAGCCAATGGGAAGACATGTTGGAAAGTAAAGTGTTTTCCAAAGTTTAACTTGTGGTGGAAATATTAAATGGATTCTATGATTAACCGGAAAATGCTTTTCTGGTTTCCATCTTCCAAACATCTTAGCAAATTCAGACACATTTCACTTAATACTTGAATATGTAAATATAATTTCATGAGTGCTTCCCTCTGAATCTCCTCTTTTCTCTTTGAATCCCCCATTAAAAGTTATTTCAGTCCTACTGCAACTGATGGTTTGTAATCCCTTTTTTAAAGCTATTTTGCAGCCTGAAGGTGGTAATCCAAAGTGAAGCCCACAAATAACAGCGATTGCTTGATAAAAATGTAATTACAATTCCAAATTGCTGGTACATGTTTGGTTTTGTTCTTTTTGAAAACAGGCTTTAATGAACAATTAATTAAGATTATGGATATATTTATATATTATTCTGATTTTAAGTAATACTTTGTGAAAAGTGCATTTATAGTTTTAAATTATTCTGTTTGATTAGATGATTTGTATTGCCTGGGAGGCTGGAATTATCATAAGATAACTTTAGTCACACAATAGTATGCTGTATTTTTTTTACAAATAATGTGCCCTTGTCAATAACATAACCACCCATATACTATGAAGCATAGCGCTTATGAAAATAATGTGTGTTTGCATGTTGGCAAAAAATATTATGACACACAGATTATTAGCATAACAATACAGTAAGCCTTGTAATAGTTTTCAGAATTGTTCATTAATGTCTATTTGGTTTTCACAATAATCAGCAGTTCTCCTGATAATTTTCATTTCTGTTCATTCCACCTGTCATCATTCTCCATTACATCTTATTGATCTACCCGTTATAGGCCACTTCCTCATCAAGAAGATTCCAGTAAAAATCAAAGACCAAGAGGTAGCGTATACAGGAACCATCATGAATTCCACTCCTTGTTGTTGTTGATTTTCCTTCTTTAAAGGCACACCCTTAACTTTTTTTGTTTTGTTTTGGATTTTGTTCATATGAACCAGATTCTAATTTCAGAACGCAAAAACAGTTACTTCAAGAAAGTTAATAAGAAAAAACAAACAAGCACTCCCCCCCACCCCCCCCAATGAATTATTAGTTCTGGTTGTCTAGAATCAATTAGATAGTTTTCTTCAGATGATTAACCATTTATTCAGTCAACCTACAAAAGGAAAAAGAAAAGCCTCTTTTCAGTGATGCCTGTCTGTTTCCGAATGCAGCATGTCCGTACAAGTGACACTGAGGCACACAGGCAGACCAGGTTTCCTTGCCAGCGGTCAGGGCTCTTTTTGCTCTCTTCTTCATTCCTAAACTCTAGATCAGGAAGGATGAAAGCATGGCCCAGAGTGACCCTCTAATATCGGGAAAAGCAGAGCTGTTCACTAGGACCATGATCCACTCAGCTTAGTGCCTCCGAAGCATCTTCGGAAGATGTGAATTTGACATAGAAACTGAAAAAATGTCTTGGGGACATTTCTATGTTTCAGTTTCCTTCTACGTTTACCATAAAGATCAAACCAAACTTATGGGGCGATGTTGAAAGCTGCACTGACACCAAGTAAAGTCCAGGCCTTTATTTTTTGTCCTTGAACTGATTTTCCAGTGACTTCAAGTGAGGTCAGGGAGGGCCTCCTTCTTGATCAGTGATCACCATCCTCTAACAGTGGCTCAATGTGGTAGGTTGGAGTGAGTTTTGAAAAAGAAAATTAAGCTCGGAAAGACATTTCCCATCAGAAACTGTCAATATCATATGATGCATTTAAAAGCTACTTCTGGGAAACATATTAAACAGGCCAATCATTTAATCATTTTTTTGAGTGTCAAACCCTATAAAACCATGGTATAATGCCATCCTGACATAAAATAACATCAAAATTAGTGCATCATCTATAAAGTGAAGTATTATTTGTCTTCTGTGACAAATTCTATTGCCAAAAAATACCACTGCACTTCTAATAAGTGTCACTCATTTTAATAGACCCTACAAAAATACAATATTTTCAATGTCCCCATAAAACAGTTAACTCACAAATATTATTCTCAGAGCTTTGTTGATATCAATATGTGAGACTATTGTGAAAATTCTAACAGAATTTTCTAATGGAAACATTAGCATGTAAAGTAAATTTAGTACATAAAAAAAGGTTTGTGGAAATATGAGAAAGAATGGACACAACTAACACTGGGAAATTGTTCTGGAATTTCAAATTAATATATTTTTTTAAAGTAGTGAATAAGATTACAAAGAAGCATTGTATGGGGCTGCAAAATGAATTGTGATAGTTTATAATGGAAAATAGTTCCAGTACAGTATCAGCCAACTCTTCATTAATTATGCTTATCTTTCTCTTTAGTTGGAAAGATTCAAATTTCTATTCTTTGAAATTTTATTTTGGGAAAAAAAAGGATTTAGACATTTTCTCCATTTCTTCCCACAAAACAGGTGCTGATTAATAATACCGGTAGACCACAGCTCTGAGAAAATATATTTGAAGTTTCATATTTAAATACCAAAGTGTTTTCTTAAATCACTTTCCCATAACTTTCTAACAATAGTATTTCTTAATGATAAATTTTATCAATTCCCAAAACCCATTTTGAATGATTTAAAAGTAGCAAATTAGATAAAGCAACACACAAATAAATTCCACATTTACAACTAAATAAATTACAGGGCTTACAGTATATAAGCAACATAAACTCGAATGAAAGAAAGCAAAGTTTTTCCTGCTGCCCATCATTCACTGCTGAACTTTGTGGAGCAAAAGATTTATCTACATTGACCTTTAGTCCATTCTTAACTCCACATGTATTGTAATTAGCTAAAGGCATTGAACAAATTTAATTAGTTTGTCCTGGCTATTTTTACTCCGGTCCCAGAGGTGAATGACTAATTTATGAAATATTTCACTCTGTAGTATGAGAATTTAGCAAATGATTATGGAACCATATATAAACACTTTATACCATATGTACAGTTACTTTCATAAGGCATTATCATGTAATTTTTTTATTGAAAAAGATTCAATATAGTAAAGTCTTATTTTAAGATATATTTTCTTTCTCAATCCGAGATGTTTAGTTTATGAAAATATTGTTTTTATCTATATTCTTTTTGTTTATATGCCAACATATACCTTGTGCTAGAAATATTTTATGGGAATTACAATTCTTTATATTTGTATTTTCAATATAAAGGCATATACAACTTTGAGGCAGTGTTTCTGATGGAGAGCAGAATCTGTAAAGAGCTTGTGTGTGCTTCCGTGCTCTGAAATAATATGAAATCCACTTTGAGAAGAAACTAATTTGATAAAAATCTAAAACAAAACCAAAACAAAACTGCACCAATGCACAGCCAGAGGCTGACAATTAAAACGAGTACATAACCACATGAGCGTCATATTGATATAGTTAACATTTTTAAGGATGATCAGTGCTAACATATAGTATTATACATTTGGCACTAATGTTTGCCATTGGTCCAGCAATTGGCAAAAAAACGTTTCTATATATAAATTTATTTTTGAACATTAGGTCTGGCTAGACGTATCTTCACTATTTATAAAAAATATTTAGACAGTAAGCTCACGTTGAATAACTAGATCTACTGTGTTCTGGAAACTCTTCAGTAGTAATACAGCTTTTTCATGTTCCATATGTACAAAACTGTGTCCATTTGCCTGTGAAAACACACAAAAACCAGAGCAATTAATGGAAGTGATTTGTGTACCACTTTTTTATCATTGTTTCCAATAATAAGACTCCAGAGAGTATAGAGCAACAAAAAGTTATCAGCTGTAGAAACCACAATGGTATTACATGAAGAGCAATAATCATTTTCCTCTAGGTTCAGCTCAATGTACCCATTCACCAGGTAGTGAGCGGATGTGTAGTATGTCTCGGATGTGTAGTATGTCTCGGATGTGTAGTATGTCTTGCCACGGTGCTAATCACAGATACCCTAGTCAACAATAGCTAGCAGTGCTTGGAATACAGGCATTCAGCTTTTTGTCACTGTTCTTCGGATTGTTTTCTTTTCTTTTTCCAAGTACACCATTGAGGTGGCTTGAAGGATGCATGGGTACTACTTCCTTGTTATATAACTATTCATACAGCAAAATCTGCAAAAGTCAGTATCTAGGTACATAGAATCCTACCAGAAAAGGAAGCTCAAATATTTTCCACTAAGCGGAGCAATAACAAAGTGCTAAGACTCGACCCTGCCTAACCGGAGAGCTTAAAGGCATGGAAAACAAGGCCGTGCCACTGAATTTGTGCTCTCAGAGTTTCTCCGTACGAACCCATCAACACAGGATACTATTTAGTCTCTCCAAACATGCACAGACACATATATCCCACCCACTGCCACTGGATTGATAGGGACTCATCGCGACCTTGTCCTATAAGGGTTTCTGAGGCTGTAAACTTTACAGAAAGAGCCAGCCTCATCTTTCTCCATCAGAGTGGCTGGTGGTTTCAAACACGGATCTTGCAGTTAACACTCCAGTGCTTACTCTACAGCACCACAAGAACTCCCAGCCTCATATACAACATTCAGAACCACAAAAAAGCCAACAACACCAGAAGACTCAATGCCCATTCATATATAGTAAGGATTTGTCAGTGAGTTATAATAAAATTGAGTATTTTAGTCCTGTATCGTATAACCACATTTTCTTATGACTCACTGACAAACCCTTAGTTTACAGTAGAAGTCATTTTTTATTTACCAAATGTTAAATGTTATCTATATCAGGGGTCAACAAGCTTTTGAGATGGAAAAGCCAACCCAGTCCCTCACAACAATTTAAAAATTATTTGAGAGTCATAGATATATTTTACAAACAAATGAAATCACCATTATCTGAATAATATCCTTCAAATTTTTCAATTTTACTTCAGAGCCACGTATGTGAATGGAAAGAGGCACATACGTCTCGAGAAGCGGGTTGACAGCCTCTGAGCCATGCAACACTTCCCAATCCAATTTAATACATTTCATTGATAAAGCACAGCACACGGACATTATCAACCCTGGATGTTCCCACTGTCTTCCGGTTCAATGTGTGGCTTTCAAGTTGTTTCTGACTCATAGTGACTCTGTAGGACAAAGGAGAACAGTCTCACAGAGGGTCCTAAATTGTTATTTTTTTAACGATCATTTTATTGGGGGCTCTGACAGCTCTTTTAACAATCCATACAGCAATTGGATCAAGCATATTTGTACATATGGTTCCATCATTGTTTTCTAAATATTTACTATTTCAGCCCTTGGTATCAGCTCTATCCACCCCCTGCCCGTGACCCCTTGATAAATTATAAATTATTATTATTTTCATATCTTACACTGACTGCTGTCTCCCTTCATCCACATTTCTGTTTTTTGATCCCCCTTGCAGGGGTCGAGTTATATGATGATCATTGTCATCAGTTCTCCCTTCCTCCCTTTCTCCCTCCACCTTCCCATGACCCTCCTGGTATTGCTGCTCCCATTTCTGTTCCTGAGAGGTTTATCTGACCTGGATTCCGTATGTTGTGAGCCCTTATCTGTACCACTGTACATGACTCGGTCTAGCCAGAACTGAAAGGCAGGACTGGGGTCATGATAATCGGGGGTGAGGCAGCCTCAATGAACCATAGGAATATTGTGTTTTTCATTGGTTCTATACTGAGTCCTGGTTGACTCATCCTTTCTTTGTGACCCTTTCTGTGAAGGGATGTCCTATTGTCTATAGATTGGTTTTGGGTCTCTGCTCCAAACCCCTCATTCTCAACAATATATTTTGTTTGTTTGTTTATTTTGGGGTCTTCTGATGCCTGTTACCAGGTCCTGCTCACACCTCATGAACACATAGGCTGGTGTGCTTCTTCCATGTGGGCTTGTTGCTTCTCTGCAGGATGGCTAATTGTTTAACTTCAAGCTTTTAAGACTCCAGATGCTAACTCCTTTGATAGCCAGGCACCATCAGTTTTCTTCACCACATTTGCTTATGCACCCATTGTGTCTTCAGCGATCATGTTGGGAGGGTGAGCACCACAGAATGCCAGGTTGCTAGAACAATGTGTTCTTACATTGAGGGAGGGCTTGAGCAGAGTCCCAAAGTCTGTCCACTTCCTCAATGTATGGAAACTGACTGTCACATCTTTGTTCCATGAACTGGCTGGTGGGTTCAAACTGCAGGCCTTTTGGGTAGTGGCAAAACAATTACCATTGCATCACCACAACCAGGGCTCCAGTGTTCCAGTTCACGATCTTTAAGCAATCAGAACTCATTTCAAACACGATTACCCTAGGGTTATAATTCCAAGATTGCAACAGGCTATTATCGTATTTATTGTGACATGGATGAACGTGAAGGCACGATGCTGAGTGAAATCAGCTATCACAGAAGGATAAGTATTGTATGATACCTGCAGCTATCTTTGACACATGTTTCTAAACGAACACTGCCTTGTTGTGAGGGCACCTGGTTCTTTAATTTTTCTACATTATATTACAGATAATCTTGATTGGAATGCTTTTTTACTATGAACATATTGAGAAATATTCACTGTCATGAGGGTCTGAAAAATAAATACAACCTTACTGAAACTTGGTAGTGATAAATCTTAGAAACTCAATGAGTAACAATTATGTAACAATTTGCCTCGCAGGCTAAGATTCAGTAGTTTCAGAAAGGAATCAGTCAAACTGACTGCTTGGCAAAGTACAGGCAATAAAACCTGTTCATTAGGTGAATTTTTTCAGTTTCCATTGACTTATTTTGGGCACATATTGCTCTTGTTATTTTATTTACTTTTTCCCTTTGATTTCTTAAGCTATGATAAATATTTTAAATAACCAATCATTTAAAATGTTTCACTGCCTTTAGCCTTTCAGAATTTAAAGCAGTAGTTTATCCCCAGCAAGACTGTACTTATCTTTATAACTTAGATGAAATCATATGACACATATTTTATCACAGGTACATCAAAAGTGATTGCCTAATAGTGTGATATCAGGAGATTACAAATTATTGAATTTTTAAAAACTACACTACATCCAAGAATAAAAAAATATTAGTAAACAAAAATGTAAACCCTTAGAAATATATAAGTATAAATTAATATAGAATTAAAGAGCCTATATATGCATTCCTTTCTTGTTGTTAGTTGTCATCAAGTTGATTGCAATGCATGTGGGCAGAGCAGAACTGCTCCTGAGAGATTCCATCGTCCGCACTTCCCAGGAGCACACCACCAGGCTGATGTTCCCAGGCACTGCTGGGTAGATTCAAGCTACCAACTTGTCAGCGAGTAATCAAGCACGTACTCATTTCATTTAATAAACCAAAATGCCTATTGAATTTGGGATTGACTTTGGAGTATCAGGAAATATTAAGTAGGATGCATGTGTGTGTGTGTGTGTTTGAGTGTGTTACATGACTCTAATTTCTTGCCTGATGTTGTAGTACAAAACAGATAACTATGCTCCATTTGATGTTATCTCTGGTGAGACAGTGCTGTGGGGTAAGGCACACAGCATTTGGTACATTTTTTTCTCAACCTTAATCTATTTCTGATTGGAAAATAGAGAATTTGCGGGACAAATAGGCTTATTTCACAGAGTTTTCAGGAAATACTAAGAAGGAGCTCTGGTTGCTCAGTGGTTCAGCACTCAGCTATTAATGGAAAGGTTGCAAAGACATTTTGATCTGCTTCTGTAAAGACTGCAGCCTCGGAAACCCCATAGGGCAGTTCTACTCTGTCTTATACTGTGGGTTGGAATCAACTCGACGGCACACAGCAGCTACTTCAATGTCTTCATTTGACCAAAAGGCACTGTGAAATGAACATTTAGCTTTCAGAATGGAGTTGTTAAATGCCAAATGTTAACAATGACTTTATGAGTGCTCAGACGTTGCAGTTCGAGACACCAGTGTATCATTTCAGTGAACCCCCAAACTGGCGCTGGAACCAAATCAATGGCATCATTTTTGGGTTCATGCATAGGAATTGCTAATCTAATATCATGAGTAAGCAAAGAGCAACCCCAAACCCCCATCTCATCATCACTGTCAGAGAGCCTGTAGGACAGAGCAGAAGAAAGCGGTCTCCGGAGTTGGCAGCTGTCAATCTATAGCGAATCAGACTGGCCCACTTTTCTCCCATGGTGCAGCTGGTGGGTTTGGATGGCTGAGCCTTTGGTGAACAGTGCAATGCCCAACTCACTGTGCCACCAGAGCCCCTATATTAGCAAATAACTTGTCCAAAATCCAGGTAGCGAATTAATCATTGCTGTTCATTAATCACAATTGTTGAGGTTCAAAAGATTTTCAAGGAAAGTTTGTGTATTTCCATCATGATTACTGGTGGTGAGGTGGGTGTGGGAGGCCTGGTAGGGCATGATCAAGGGTAATGTAACCAAGAGGAATTGCTGAAACCCTGGTGGGGACTGAGCATGATAGTGGGACAGGAGGAA
>NW_022104341.1:54193267-54201780 GCF_000313985.2 Echinops telfairi
GGGGGAGGGGGGGGGCTTAAGTGGAGAGCAAATGTTTTGAGAATGATGAGGGCAATGAATGTACAAATGTGCTTTACACAATTGATGTATGTATGTATTGTGATAAGAGTTGTATGAGCCCCTAATAAAACGATTTAAAAAATGTCTATTATGGCCTCTCTCCGAGGCATTGTGTTAGACCCTGGGGATTGGTTGCAAGGAAAGGAGGAAGCCGAGATTTCGAAGAAAGAGCGGAGCATTCAGAATGCAAAATAAGACATAAATGTCTGAAAACAATTTAGAAAATGCCCTCAACACAGCACTCACTAGAATGATGTGTTTCTAGTAGAGGTCAGAGCTCTGGACACACAGAATCCAGGACAGAGAAACCCCTCAGGAACAGGGGTAGGAGGAAGGCAGGGGCAGAAAGGAGGAACCGACTGTGGATGACATGTAACACTCCCTCACCCCAGGGGGACTAATGATAGAACCATGGTGAAGGGAGACAGTGGATGGTGTCTGATATGAAAATAATAATCATTTATAATTTATCAGGGGTTCACGAGGGTGGAAGGATGTGGGGGCAGAGGGAAAAAATAGGAGCTGATAATAAGGGCTCAAGCAGAAAGAAAATGTTTTGAAAGCAATAATGGCAACATAGGTACAAATGTGTTTGATACAATTGATGTATGGGTTGTTATACTAGCTGTAAAAGCCCCCAATAAAATAATTTATTAATGATAAAAAATAAGTGTGTTTAATTAAATTAACATCTCAAGAGGTAAATAATAAAGTCATAGAGGGGGGCATAGTAGATTACAGGTTGGGCAGCTAGTTGCAAGGTCATCAGTTCAAACCCACCAATCATTCCGCTGGACAAAGATGAGGCACTCTGCTTTTGTAAAGGTTTACAGCCTTTACACTCAAAGGGGTAGCTCTACTCTGTCCTGAAGGCTTCCTCCAACTCTCAAGCATAATGCCTTCGGGTCAATTCCCACTCAAACCACCCTATAGGAGGGCGGAACTGTTCCTGAGTTTCAGAGATTGTTAACTCTTTAGGGGAATGGAAAGCCTTGTCTTTCGCCCATGGAGCAGCTGATGGTTTTAAAAGTGCTGACTGACCTTGAGGTTAGCCGCCTACTGCGTAACCTCTGTGCACTGAGCTCCTTTGAGGGCTGCTAGGAGTCGGACTTGACCTGAGGATGGGGAGTTTGGTGTGAAAGGAGGGCAGAGCTCACAGCGAGGCAGAGGCCAGGGAAAACGTCTAAGGCAATTGTTCTGAGACAAATCCAAAATTTCTTGAAACTCGGAGTTGGCAAAAGTGATCAGCAGACGCCTACAAGCACCTGTTTTCCGATGTTTCTGAAGTCCCTCCAGTTCTCCACCTGTGAGCGTGTAATTGTTTCAGATGATGTGAAAGCGCGTTGGGAGATGGGATTAATTCACAGAACCTGTTCTGCAAACGAACAAATATGGTAGCTAAATATGGGGGTGGGGAATTAAACAAAAGGGTCCTGGACAGCTCGAGAAAGGATGGATGGAAAGACGGAGGGCGACAGAGAGACAGGTTTGCAGTGGCGGCAGCGGACATTGCTTGCTGAACACTATGTTTCAAGCTCATCAGCTGTGAGATGACTCTTACTCATGGTGACTTTATTTGCATTAGAACAGAACAGTTCTCCAGAAGGTCTTCAGCGCTGATTTTTTTAGAAGTCGATTTCTAGGCCTTTCTTTCCAGGTGCCTCTGGCTGGAATCAGACCTCCAACCTTTCAGTCGGTAACCCGGTGCATGAGCTATCTGCAACCCGCAAAGACTCCTTCAGCCCCACCGTCCTCCTGCCAACAGATCTAGACTAACCCTGCTTTAAAATTCTTATTATTAATAGAAGAGCATACCTCAGATGGACCTAGTGACTCGCCTGATGTCACCCAAGCAGGAAAAGAAAAGGGGCTAAGAATAGATCATTTGATACTGTACTATTCCTTTCTCCCACCTTTATCAACATGGCATGGAAAGAAACAGACCATGATCACGTCAAATGACTTGAACTGACATGTCATGGACCACTGTTTTAAAAATGAACAGCCTTTCCCTTAGACATTGTTCTATCATCTCCTGACAGGACTCTGTTCTTTAGAGTGGCTGCAACGCTCTCGGGCCTCCTCAGATGCCTATCAGGTTTAATTTAACTTACTCTAAAAATACTGCGGGAAATAACATTTAGTTCTAACTTAGATTCTACTGAACTGCTGAATCGTGCATTCTTATTTTAGTTTGGGCTTAATTGGCTGGTTGTAGCCACATGTGAGCATTCGCTCTCGAAAATAGAAAGATGAAGAAGTCAGTCTGTATATTTGGGAAATGCCAGGGGACTCAGGAGGCTATGGATGAAAACGGAGGACATTTTTAGCAGGTAACATCTATAAATTCAACACCTGTTTGGTAAGGGAGTAGGAAATGAGCAGGAATTAACTTGTGATGCTGTTGGCTAAGAAAGAAAACCACAGGGAAATACAAACCTGTGTGGTGAGACACAATAGTGTCCGCAGCACTGGGGAGGCATGCCAGGGGAATTTTGATCACATGTTTTGAAATGAGGAGAGAGGTCAGGAAGGAACTCACGGTGGCAGCATTATCAACAAGGGTTAGATTTTTGCTGAAGTTTGGTATAAACCACAAGGAAAACAGAGCTTCATCAGAAACTAATGTTAAAATAGAGCATTGCGGAAGCAGGGATATTTAGTTGTTGGAAAAGAATGGGTGCAGATTTGTAAGACTAGGAACAAGACTGAGGAGTGGTGCTTGCTGATGTCTTGGCCATCTTAATACAAGAAGTAGTTGTGAAAACAGCGCCAAAGGATATCAGCAAGTTGGCTCTAGCTTCCTGACTGGAATCAAAGACCTTGATTGTCATGGGCACGAAGGCACTGGGAATACGGGACAAGAAACTTGGAGATTAAGAGACACAGCAGTGGTCATCCTCGAAAGGAGACCAAGATAGAGTGTTCATGAAGGCAGTAGGAAAGCCCAAATAATCAAGTATTGTCTATTAGTGCCTACGGACACCAGCCTCTTGTAGCACACAAGGAACAGCAAGAGGATACACTCTGGGATGAACCTGAATCTGCTTTCAATAAATCACACATCAATAGGGCTAATCATTCAGAAGGAAAGAAGCAGACAGGTAAATTAGATGACTGAGTCAAAGAAATATGGAAACTCTACCTGTAATTCAAGTTCCTAGCAATGTTTTGGATCTGAATCAAAGTTCTGGAGAAACTCAAGAGGTCACTTCAAAAGACCACACCTAGTGACCATCAGGTATGGCTTCAAAACAACAGAAATAAAAAACCCCAGCCAATAGCAAACCTCTCACTACCATGTAGTCTGCTCCCACTCACAAAAACACGATGGGGTGGAGTCGAACTGCTCTGTCAAGTGTGCAAGACTGCGAGTCTTTAAGGAAGTCGACCCATCTTTCTCCTGTGCAGTGGCTGCTGGGTGCACATCCCCCACCTTCCATGAGCAGCTCACCATTTCAGGCCCCTGAGCTACCAGATGAACCTTGAAAGTCTAGAAAGTGTTTTATTTCTGAAATGTCCTTCTAAATTAAGTGGTATAATACAAAACAAGGCTCGGGATACTCTAAGTACTCAGGAATAAATATTTGCTACTACTTTAACTATGTCCTCACAAGTAGAACTATTTCTTTGCTATTGGCTAAGCAATAGGATTTCATTAAGCTCCAAGGACAGAAGGAGAGAATGCCAGAGGGAGGCACTTTTCCCGTTTTAATGTTTCTTTTTTAGCTAACCCTAATTAAAAAGAGGGTATGGCTTTGTGGTGAAAGTTTACACAGCACATGAAGATTCCGTTTAACAATTTCTATACGTATTATTTAGTGGCATTGCTTACATTTTCCACATTGTGTCATACTCTCCCGGTTTTTGTTCTGCTTGTTTCATTTCCATTAACGCCGCTTCCCTGTATAACCCTTGTTTTCTGGAGATAAAAATGTGAGCATCAGTGAAATTACATAAATTATCCAAGATCGCATAGCTTGTGGGTTGGTAGGTATCTTGACACCATTTGTTTGCTGGCGATGTTGTGCAGTAAATATGTTAGGTTCAATGAGTGAATTCATTTTCAATCATATTTGAACTGTTTTTGAATATATGGGTTATTTTATTATACTTGATGCCAGGGGAGATAATGCATGAGAGGTGCTTCAGGAAGTACTTGAATTGAAGGAATAGATACAATCTCAGTTATAGAAAATAGTCTCCAGTTTTAGTACAGAACAACAGAAAGAAGTCATGCTGCACCATCTATTTTTAAGATTTACATCTTCAAAAGATGTGCTGACTGACATCTTAGGTGGGGCAGTGATGAATTATGGTTTTGCAGTTGTATAGACGGTTTCCAATGAAAGCGAAGTCCAGGAGAATCACAACATGTCACCCAGTGGGGCATTGTGGGCTAGTGAGACAAAGGCTGATGCTGTATAATATTGATTGCATAGAATAAATGCAATGCTGCTTGGAAAATAAATGCTAAATGAATGAAATTTTAAAATCCCTTGCCACATTTGGCTACTTATGTTTTAATATAAACACATTGTCTATCAAGGATTATAATAAGAGTGTGCAATTTTGAGAACATAGCAACTTACGAATAATGAGAAATAAATGAGTCGCTTATTAAGTTGAAATGAAGTTAATAAGAAAACAATCTCGGAAGTGAAAAGATTATGAAAATTTTATGCTTCAAGAATATGTAGTTAATGGGTTCCTAACTTTAGCTGATTTGCAAGTATAAGGGAACATGTTATTATGTTCTTCATGTTATTTGCAGAAGATTTTTCTCCTTAGTTTAATTCCATTTGACATCTTCTCTCCATATTCTGCACCACAAATTGTCTACTAGTTGGCCTTTTTTCATGACTTAGACGTGAAATATGGATGGTGAATGAAAATAGCATTTGTAATTGCAAGAATGAGTAGAGCTTCGCAATTACAAAGTATTCGCTACTCATTAATTTACTGTAAAACATACTTAGTTTCTGAATTTCCTCTTCTTCGTCCTTTCTGAATAAAGCTTTGACTTCTATCTGGTAAGTGTTTTGTTAAGTTGAGAAGCAACATCTGTTTATGCTATAGAAAATTTCCAGATCCTGCTGGAATTCTCCTAGAGCTCTGTTGTCTCCTTATTATCCCAAAGAGTAGACCGAGACTCTGGAAAGGCTTGGCCAGAGGGCTGACAGTATCATCCCCTGTGAAGGGCAACAACTTTTCGGACTCCAAAGGGCAAATCAGGTGAGAGGCAAAGGCATGTGATTCTTGGATGGTTTAAACTTACCCTCGTGGGGAAATATCTTCAAATGACCAGTAGACATGCGTTTTGTAAATTAGATATACATGAATACATTAAAACCTCACATTTAAAGTGCTTCCAGTTCTCGGGAGGAGGGAAAACTAGGAAAACGCAGCAAGCAATTGAGAGCTCTAAGAGAGAGATTTCATGCTGTCAACTTCTGGCAGTCGGGCATCATGAGAAGCCACGGGAACTTCAGGGAGCTGCAATTGTGCTTCCCGTAAACTGACAGGAATCCTTCCCATTTCAGAGTTTGAATTTCATTAAATATTGGGATATGGTAAGGTCTGAGTAGACTGCTTAATCAATACTAAATTGGCTCTAAATCAGATAATTCATTAATTTTTCTTTTCTATCAAAAATCTGACCTATAGACCTTCACTTTTTATAAAGTCCGCATAAAAAATTTACATGTTTCATCTGTGAAAAGGTATGAAATCTTTGTTTTTGTTTTTTTTAGGTATGAATTCTTAATGGCATATAGAATTTAAAAATCCATAGAATTAAATATAATGATCAATTTCTCTTGTCTTAAGAGTTGGAAAAGATTCATGAATTTAAGCTCATAAAAAATATGGCAAGATAGCATAGACTTGACTAAGACTTTGTGAACTATTTGTATAGAAACTCCCGTGCCTTGCGCACTAACTAGTAATGCTGACGACACTCACTTATGTGTTTGTTTGGATTTCAGAATGCCTGAGTTCTTCTTCTCAAACATGTCAAATCAGAATCTTTAACAAATGCAATTACTACCTTGGTTTGCAAAGCAGTTCCCCAACAAGTATACTTTATGCTTTAAAAATTTTTGCTATGAAAAGAATAACTGTAAATCTAATACTGTGTTATCAAAGGGTTCTTTACAGTGTGGAGAGTGTTCTTTTACGAGAAGGCAGATTGGGAGTTTGTTTTATCAAATGTTTGACATTCAGCTCTATCCTTGTTCTTATATTTGGCTCTTTCCTTTCTTGTTTATTCCTTTATATTCTGCCCAGCACAATTTTGGGCCTGTCTACTTCCCAGACTATGTGGTGTAAAGGCAGGCACTTAAGTTATCTTCATCTTCTACATTATTTATATTACTTGGTACAATGCTTTGTACATTTAATGTAAATTTTAAAATAAATAGAAAATGTGGGAAAAAAAAGAAAAGAAAATGTGGTGAAGAGGATAAGACAGTAAACTTTGCTCCAGTAGAATCAGTATTGAGCACTGGAAAAAATTCAAATTGGTTACTCTTTGTCAACATTTGGTATCTTGCAGGCTTGTTGTGAGATTTAAAAGACACACTGTAGGTACGCTGCAGGAGCTAACTCCAAGGTTTGTGAGTCACGTACACCAGCTGATCCATGGGAGAGAGAGGAACGATCTGCCCCTGTAAAGACTGAGAGCCGTTCAAACCTCATGCAGAGCCGCTATGAGTTGGTGTAGATTCCATGACAGTAGTTTTTTCGGTTGTTGTTCTATGAAAGTTAGAGTCAGCCTAATATATTTCATTTTCCTTTGTTTTAATTAATACTTACAATATTACTTTTTGGATTTTCAAAGTGTTGTCTTTTAATGCTTTTATTATGTTTCTGCTGCTACAGCTTTATAATTTGGGAATACAACTAAGTGGAAACAAGTACATAATAAAATTACATAATAAAACTCTGACACACACATTTCTGATAATTATTTTTGGTTGCCTTCTAATCAAACTGTACTTTAAAAATAGTGTATTCTCCAAGTGTGGCATATCATTATAAGCAATAATCTTCCTTAACACTGAGAATTGCAACACTGAGAAACCCTTCTGGGTTTTTAAAAATTTGATTTCCAAACCACTTAAATAAGTTAATTATATGAGGGAGCATCAAAATTTTTTTGCAAAAATGAATTGAAAGATCATAGAATTTTTCCATGAACCTTTTGAGACCCCTCCATAGAAGAGCTTAACTCATTAGACCTTGCTGAAACATGTCTTACTAAAATTTCAAAATACCTGAGGCTTATTTATTTAAAGGCCCCAAAATTTCATTTTAACAGTAAAAAAAATTTCTTATTTAAGGACTATTTTAAAAATATTTAAGTGACATTTAAGAACTTACTTAAAAAGTAAACAAAGTAAATACTAAGGGAAACACTAAATCTTTCTTAATGATTCATGGGGAAAAGAATGACCATCAATACTTTCTGGGACTTCCATAAGAAATGTTTTCAATGTCTATTTTGTGGGTGTGATTAATTAGAAGACTATATGGTTAGACCTATTGGGAAATGCAGGTTTGTATGATTGCTCTGGCCTCTTAATGTCCTCAGGACATTTTTAAGCAATGAAACAAAGGATTGAGTCTGAAGAAGTTCTGAAACTTATTTGACGAACCCATTGCTGTTGAGTCAATTCTGAGCCACAGGGACCCTCGGGTCAGAGTAGATTGCCCACAGGCGCTCCAGGCTGTGAACTTTAGGGAAGCAGACTGTAGGGCTCCCTCCAGCAGACTCCACATCTTTCTTCCACGGAACCACTAGTGGGTTTATAGTGCAGACCTTTGGGTTAGCAACCAAGCTCTGAATCACAGTACCATGAGGACTCCCTCTATCGGACCAAGAAACCCTTTTTGTACAGGTTCTTTGAAGAATACCAGGTAGGAAACAGTATTTTATGCTGAATGACTCCAGTCTTCCATGTTTCCTGAAGCTTGTCTGTGTCTTCAAAGAGATGCTTCACTCTCACTTCTTGGATAGGGAAGCTGTTCGCTACGACTGGTTGCTTTTGGCACTAAGCCTGGATCCAAATGCTTTCCCCTTGGTGGTCTGGGAACTAGGGAAAGACTGCAAGTAGGAAGTATATTCTGTCTTACCTGAAAGACCTGAGGTCTAGCGCATGAGCTCTGTGCACTAAATGTAGCTTCTCACAATCATGTGTTTTCTAGTTTTAAGTTTTATTTCCAGTAGCTGAGGTTGTTGGATAAACAAGCTTTAGTTAGGTAAGATGACACTATAAGCAGCTAATACTGACTTTTTCTGGTCATTAAAAAAGCATACACCCGCTTTGTCTTTAGCAGTTGTGTCGGGAAGGTGAACATCATAGAATGCCAATTTAATAGAAGAAAGTATTCTTGCATTGAGGGAGTACTTGAGTGGAGGCCCAATGTCCCTCTGCTACCTTAATACTAAA
>NW_022104341.1:54202923-54214384 GCF_000313985.2 Echinops telfairi
AAAAAACAAACAAACATACACCTTCCACTCAGACAAAGAAGGCTGGACTCAGTGGTTGTATAGGGAGCACACCCTGTTGGCCATGCATGCACATTTTCACGCAGAATTCTGAGGAGCATACCAGCTCACATTCTCAGCCTTGAAAGTCAACTCATTATCTACTGGCCTTGACTCCATTTTCCAGCTCCATGAGAAACTTAAAAAAAAAAATCCTAGGTTTTCCTTTCTTCATGATTCTAACATATAAGCTTATACCTCCCCCTGAAATATTTTCTCCTTACTGGCATAAGTTGTTTTTTTTTTGTTTTTTTTTTTACCACTCCTGCCCACCAAATGCACAGAATCTCCTTGTCTTCTCAGGCCATCTCGCTCGTCTCCAGTGAGCCAGCAGGGACTCCTGCTCCATCAGGAGTAAATTCCCCTTTCTTGATTCTCTCCACACCCAGGAGTCTCTGTGATCCCATTGTTCTCTCCCAGCCTGGTCTCGCCTCTTTCACCCGCTTCCCCGTTCACTGGATCGGTGAGAAGAGGTCACTCTCTGGTTTGCTCATTGGAAGAGACCACCGTTTCTGCATCTTAAGATGAGGAAGACATTCTCCCATCCCCAAATAATGCCCTCTCAACACTGCTTCTCACATTACATACAGCACAAAGTCAAGTACGTTGCTTTGTTTTCTAATCATCTACATTCAGTAATTCCAGTTCAGAATAAGCTATTCTAATTTATTTGCTGGGCTACATTTTGTTCTGTTGTACAAAAGGTCACCATTAGTCAGAGTCTACTCAACGTCTATTTATCTATGGTCTATCATCTCTTCCAGAAAGTGTTATCGCAACTTGTTCTTTTGAATTAGTTTAACACTATAGGTACAGTGATTTGTTTGATGAAAATTTATTCCCTCTTTTTGTACAGTGAAAATAGTATTGAAAATACTTGAAATTTATTGCATAAGAGGAAAGAGGTCTATAGCAAAAATAAAATGCACATCTTAGACACTCATTTGTGGAGGCAAGAGACACCTCAGGTGCAGCTCTTTGGTGTATTTGCAGCTTTTGTTCGAGTTGATAATCCACTCTGCTTCTTGCATTAGGAATTCATTCCCCTCTGCACGTTGTCGCTGCTATGGTCCCATCAGGTGTAAGAGCAATACTGAACTGTCACGTCCCCAAGAGTAGCACACACACATGTATATTCTAGAAGGCAACTACCTAGCCTGAATTGGTTATCATTTCCCTCACATCCCGAGATTCAAAATAATTTCTTTGAAGTCAGTAGTGACAAACTTGCATTTCCGTTGCGCATGAACAGTGCTTACCAAATGTTAGAGACTTACATAATTAGTTTATTCTTTGCTATAGTTCATGGCAATTCATAAACTTATTGAACAGTTGATTTTTGGCTGTCGGAGGAACATTAGCTATCGTAGAAACCTCGGTTCATTTTATAATTAAAGAATTTGAGGCTTGTAGACATGATATAGAATATTTAAGATCCCCGGACTATTTAGACAATCAAAAAATGGGTAAATTCCTTAGTAAAGTGGTAGAGAAAAATCTGAAATTAGTTTAGATTTTACTTTTTGTTTCAGTCTTTTAACTCAAAAGACCAACTGCTAGCTCGTTCTTCTGTCTCCTCCATGAGTAGCCTTATGTGTACTGGACGGGATTCTCCTGCAATGTAGAGCACTTCATGAACCGGCCGAGAACTGTAAGCTTTGAAAATTTGAGTAGCTGATCGCAGTATTGTTAGAGAGTTTAAAACATTTCTGAACATAAAATATCAAAGCAATCTTACTATATGTATTAGAACACAGAGTGTGTCACGTCAAGTTTTCTAAGACTTTCTGAGAGAGTTCAGAAAATAGGAGATAGAAGAACTGAGAGCAGGGCTGAGTGGAGCCCTTGCACTCTTGTGACTCTCCTGCACAGAATATCTGAAGAGAAGGTTCTCCTCCTATACTTCCTGTCTTCTGAATTTCCCTAAACCTTTAATTGATTAGGTGGAAACATTTAATAATTGCACAAAATTGTCAAATATCAGCAACCTCGTCTACTTCTAAATAGCTGACAGTGGGACATTTCTGGAGTCATAAGTCACATCTCTGAACGCGTTGACCTTACACTGTGACCTCAGGAGTGATTCAGCACTTCTCGCAGGAGAAGTGATTCAGAGAAGGGAAAATAGCAAAATGGATATGGTTATGTCAGGTATTTGCCCAATGGTTGACTTGAGTGGTGACACGCTGTGCTTATTGTAGAGAGAGACTTTTCCCCATCAGACAACACATTTAATAAAAGCATCTTATGTACAGTCAAACTTTTATTCATCTCGGAAAGGGGAATAGAAAGCTAGAACTAAGTTTCTCAGCCCACAGATGCTAATAAATTCACTGCTGAGAAGGGACAAGCCCCTCCCCCCTCCAACAAGTTTCCTCTCACACACACCCTTCTATATTCTTAATTATATTTGATAACTATACATAAATTCTTATATTTATCAATTACTCTTATTCTAATTAAGTAATTCACTTAATTAAATGGAAACATAAAGAACACCTGCTATTTGCCAGGTAATATGTAAGTGTCAAGAATATAGCATTCTAATAGATGGAATTGATTTCTGCATTCCCTCGTTAATCCCAACCCAATAAAGAAAATAAAAAATGTGAGAAGCACTTATTTTCAATCATTTAATTCAAGTCAATTCAAATTAGTAGCACGACCTCACATAGTTGCATCCCTTGCTTTATCGTCTTACCTGAAGGATCTTATCACCAGGCTGCAGCAAGTTGGATGCTGGCCCATCAGGCTGAACCCTAGTAACAAAGATACCCTATAAGTCAGAAGTAACAGAGGTTAGGATTCTATCATCACCAAGAACTAGGTCTATTTAAAAAATATTTTAAAATAGAAAACAGACTAATAATTACACGTGTAGGCGTTAAAGTGCATAATATTTTAAGCAAGACATCACTCTCTGCACTAATTTTAAGAAAAGCAACGCGACTTGCATTAAAGACAAAACAAAACAAAAAACTCATCTTCATTTTAAAGTGTACTTGTGATTTATTAATTTAATGGCATATTCTTAATCATCATTTTCCTAAATCATTTGTAAGTGATACTGAACCATTTTTCATATAATTTCTAGATTTGTTTTGAGTTGTTCTTCATTCAAAACACCTCCTACTAATGGTTGTCAATTCAACATACTTTAAAAACCTTAAAAGAATTATGCATGCATACCTACATGTTTATTTTAATGAGCATTACTTTGTATGTTATTGAGAATTTTAATATAAAGTATATATGAACAAATTAAACATAAAACAACTCTAAATAGCATATTAAATGATTTATTAAAATTGTACATAAGTGTAAAAATATCTAAATTAATTAACTTTTTATAAACATATCAACTTAATTGTGTTTATTATGTAACTAAATCAAACATTTCCTGAGTGACTGTGGCATCTCGAGCTTTTATTTCCAGAGAACAAAGTCATGCCAAATATTATTCCAATGAACTTGCAATCTATTGGAAAATCAAGAAAATAGGCAATTGCAAAACAGTGTGACAACTGTCATGATGAAGGCCTAAAAGATCGTTTTAAAGGTTACATGTAAGTAATTGGTGGTATATCTGGCCTTTTCGAGAGACTCCCGACAGCTGAGTCATAAAGGACAAGCGCTGAAACCAGTGAAGGCAGGGGGGACATACAAAAGAGAGAGCACACGGTACAGCCGGGAAACTGCACGTTGTCCCATCAGGACTGGGTAGGAGTGGGTAGGCTGGGAACATGGCAGAGGATCAGGCAAAGAAAACGTAAGGGCCAAAGCAATATGAGCACTTGGCTGTGAGTCAGGACGGACTGGGAGGCCGTCAGTTGTTGTTTCAATCACTTTGGGGAGTTACAGAAGCATCTGAAACATGATCGTTGTGAGACTTTCATTGATATGCTGAAAATGAATTGATGGATGGATAAATCAAATGTTCTGTGTTTAAATACTGGAATGTTATGTAGCAACACAACGTAACGAAGTACTAATTCATGCTACAGCGTTGATGAGCCTTGAAAACATTGAGCGAAGCAAGGCAGTTCCAAAATGTCACAGAATTCATAATTCCATTTCTACGAAACATCCAGATAGGCTAATAAATCGAAATAGAAAGTAGATGAGTGGTTGACAGAGGTTGGCTGGTAGAGGAGTGGGGAGTGACTGCTAATTGGAAAGAAGCTTCTGGCAGCGTAGTGGTGATGCCCTGGGTTCACATCCACAAAGGCAGCCGTCCAGAACCACCTGTGGCTCCACAGGAGAAAGATGGGGCTTTCTACTCCTGTAAATAGTTACAGTCTTAGAAACTCACAGCGGGCAGTTCCACCTTGCCTTAGGGTCACTGTGAGTCTGTATTGACTCCATTGTGTGAGGTGTAAGCATATTTTGGATTCAAATATGGTGAATATACTAAAAGTCACTGAATTTTACAGTCTGTAAGGGTGAGTTTTATAGTACGTGAATTATATCTCATTATAGTTACAAACCTATTTTCAATTCCTACAGAATATTCATAGAAGATATTTTAATATCTGTGCCTACTGTCATACACTACTTACTTATTTAGAAACTTAACAATTCTCATTTAAACCTACAACTTTGTGTGTGTAAATTGTTTCCACAGTGCATAATAACCATCTGCATAATTATTAACCTAAAATCCTACTCCTAGAATTTATGTTAAGGAAATAGCTAGACAAGTTTGTAATAAATATTATACAGTTGTATCACAGGTAAATTGTAATACCAATGGTAATAACCACACCAAAATATCTAATAATAGGAAATTGATTTTAAAAATCATGGCAAAGCCCTGTAATAGAATTATTTTAAAAAGTGCTAGATAGCAGACACAGAAGGTCCTGAAACAAATAGACTATAAAATATGTGTGGTATGATACTATTTTTGTTGAAGTATGTTAATCTGTATATTTGTGTAAGGAAATATCTGGGGGGAGATATACTCCTAAACATTCAGTGGTTATACGAGGTGATGGGACATTACATTTCTTTGCAGGTAGCTATGTTTTAAATTTTTATTATAATGACTATGCAGAACTTATAACCTTAAGAATACAATAACAATTCTTTAAAAACCACGGTCAACTATGGCTCTATTAGGCATGTTTCACGAATCCTTCAATAGTCGGTTGCTTTGGTTAATGCAGTTGTACAAATGGCCATTTCAGAAGGAAAATTTAAATTGGTTATTTAAAAAGAATAGTTAATTCAGGTCCAATGATTAATCCATCAGATCTGTGAATGCAACCGGAGATGGTGTTGATTGTAAAAACAGATATGAGCCCTCTCGTTCTCTCTCCGCTGGGCACAGTGCTCCCAGGCTTTCTTCGTCTCAGAGACGGTACGTGCAATCAGCCCCTTCGGTGCACACTCCCTCTGTTGTTGGGGCCTCCATGTAACAGACAAATGAGGTGATTGCACAACATGAGCTGCTGCAGCTCTGGGTGATGAAGGTGAAGAAGTTGTTTGGGTGATTATGTTATCGCAGCAGTCAAAGTCTGTGCCACACAGTTCATTTTGATTGCCTTTCCTCAGTTCATTGTACAGGAACCGTTTTAATAATGTTTGTACGATTCCAGACCGGAGGGGCTGAATTATGGCCATCCATAGATATCTGCAATGCTGGGAGGAGCCAGCACACTCCATAACCTGACTGCTGAAAGAATACAAATGGTATGTCTGTGGCAGATTTAATTTCATCCGTTGCATAGCTCTGCAGGACTCAACTGCTGCTCTGAAGACTCGCGTTGCAGCTTCCTAATATGGAGGCTTGGGCCACTTGAAGCATGTATTGCTCTTTTCTAAAGCTTTATTACTTTTCTTCAATCAATAGACCTCATTAGCTAAGAAATTACTAATACTCATTCACATAGTTTCCTTTTATAGTTATCTATGTACTCACATATATTATACATACCGATGTACTCATATCTTCTTGTATACATATCAAAAGATAATGAAAATTTCCCTGACCTATTGCAGCCTCCTTGTATACTCTATTAGCCCATGTACTGCCATGTTAGTTGAAACAGCAACGAATGCTCCATATGATAGTGGTCTGGGGCATTCATGATAATCATCCATGGAGCTGGAATATTTCCCAAGACTTTCAGCACAGGAGAAAGAAAGGAAGAGTGGGCGGGGAGGAGAAAAAGAAGCATGCATATGGAGGGTTTAATAGGGCATTGGTGTTGACTTCATTTCTTGAGATGGACTGCGCTTCTTTAAAGCCCAAAAAGAAAAAAATTCCTCCATATTCCTTATCCTTCAAACCTAAACAGTAGTCTGAGTGTCGGTGGTGGGGAGGAGCTGAAATTTACTTGGAATCTTTAGTAACAAGCAAGTTCATCATAAAGAAAGAAGAAAAGAAAGAAAGAAAAAAAAGACTTCCAGCAAAGGCCACTGCTCTAATTTTTCATTGTGTTTTTATAGATACATATATATATGGTTATATAATATGGATATGTACATATATATCAATATGAAAGAGGCTAAAGAAATGTGGACCTGTTACATCATCTCTACTATGACTAACACTGGTAAAAAATGTAGACCGTGAACACTATACTGAAAAAGGTCATTGTAGCCATGTGGTGCCCTTTCAACTAACTCAGATGAAGACTTCGAAGTATACTTTGGCATTGATGACAACTTTGTGGGAAACCATCACACTGTTTGTATCACGACCATTAGAACAATACTAAATCCTATGATTTGTTGAAAAGCCAGCTAACTTTCAAACAAGAGGAATCCGTCTTGGCCATATCAAAGATCAAAATAATCCCAAAGTTTCACAGCCATTGAGCCAATGCAGGTTCATCAGGACCCGATAGGACAGGGTAAAACTATCCTTGTGGGTTTCCTACACTGTAACTGTTTAGAGGAGTAGAAAGCAGAGTCTATCTCTCTGGACTTGAGTGGTGGTTTTGAACTGCTGACCATGTAGAACATAGCCCGCTGTGTAACCATTAAGCCACCAGGGCTCCACATCAAAATAATAGCAATTTATAATTCTTATAACTCTGCCTTTCAGCTTCAGCTTCTTGCAATATCTGAGAGAGTGTTAGGCATGGAACAAAATATCATACAATACACTCAAACCTAATAAAATAATCTATAAAACCATCTTACCCAAGGAAGAGAACATTCCAGTAACTACTTTTTTCATTATTGTCGTATGTATTAGTTTTCTATTGCTACTGGAACAAATAGCTCAAACCTAGTGGCCTAAAACACCAGAAAGGTCCTATCTTACAGGGGTGTGGATCAGAAAGAAGCCCTGAGGTTGTTATGGCTTATGTGTTGGGCTGTGAACTGCAAGGTCAAGAGACGGAGCCTTCTGCTCTTGTACAGAGTTACCGTTTCAGAAACCACGGGGCAATCCTCCCCTATATATCCTCTAGGGTCACTACAAGTCAGCAGCGACTCAATGGCAGTGAGTTTGATTGCTTGCTTATGTAGATTAGAAGCCAATACAGAGTTCACTGAGCTCAAACAAGGTCTTTGACAGGGCTGCCTCCTTATCTTGAAGCTTCAGGGAGAATCCACTCCCCTGTCTTTTCCAGTTTGCAGGTCATGTCCATGTGTCTTGGATCACGGCCCTTTCTTTCATGTTCAAAGGATCAGGAGTACATCTCTCTGACCAATCTTTCATAGTCACATCTCCCCCCATCGTCACCGGGAAAGATTCTGCATGTTTAAGGACCCGTATAGTAGAGGGGCCACCACAGTCCCCAGGTTAGAATCACAGGCAGTGAAATCGACACCTAACGATAACTCCCACGGCCAGCCCTGCTCTCAGCTTGCACTCTAGCACTGTTCAGTCCTGCCAAGGGCATGTTAATGCACAACATAGGCAGAGAGTAGAGTTTTACTATTGTCATAAAAGTGAAATATCAGATAATGCGATAGTAAGTAAGGAGTAGGTGTAACAATGGTACATATCTCAGAAGGTTATTGGATTGAATGAGTAGATACAACGCAAATACTTATAACAGTGAATGGCACTCTGAAGAGACATAATAAACATTAATATAATTATTATAAGTCTGAAAGGCAAGCTACTATGCAAAATAGTAGCATCCAGCAAAATCTACATTAAATGTATCTTATTCTCCAAGTGTACAAAGTTCTCTGGTAGGAAATGATTATTTCCCTCTCACTGTGGAATGAAGGCCAACATTGGTTTCTTTCCCTTGACTCCCCAACAGATACGAATCCTGACAGAAGAAGAAGGATGGGGACAGGCTTGTTTAGGGAGAAGGGTAGGAAAGGAGCGGGGTGTCACTAGCCTCCTCTGCAATCTCCTCATTGGGGTTCTCCGTGATGAGGACTCCCATTACGACTGGCTTTTTGCAATTGACCTGGTCCTATGTGGAGGGCGTCTGTCTCCTAACTACCAGAGGCCATTTCCTTTGGTAGAACCGAGTCAGGATCACGTGCTGTCTAGACGAGTGATGGCTATTAGAATCTACTCTAGCCAGTGGTTTCTAGTTTTATTGCTGCCTCCCTGCTGGCAAAGCCCAGGTTCCTTAGGGGCTTGGAAGCACAGCAGTGTTCTCGCACATCAGCCGCAGAGGACGTCTCACATGGGAGCAACACGGGAGGGACAACAAAAGGTCATGTTCTTCTCAGACACCGGCGGCCAAGTGTGGTCGAACAAGCCACAGACCCCTCCACCCCAGCATGGCAGAAAAAGCTCCATCGCTCTGAATCAAAGCTGATAAAGAGAGGACTGGACCGCTGCTAACACCGGCAGGACAAGCTGTCATTTCACGTTTCCACACCATTTTTTTAGCTCCTCCTTATGGAACTTACATTTTGCTCTTCCCAAGGGTCACCAAAGTGAACTTATATGAAGTTTCGCCTTTCACAAATGATTTTGACAAAAAGGTGAGTTTGAGAGGTGCTTCACCGTGAAAAGATCTGACCTTGACCTGCTGAATACCTGGACACCATACTCTTCTGGACACCGCCCTGAAAGGGCTCAGGAAGGTAGGCTACGAGGCCAACATTTAAATTCCAACTTTAGGGGAGAACAGAACTTTACCTGACTTTTAATGATGAAGGTGAATGACGGTGACAGTCTTAGCTCTTGTAAATGTAGACACCAAAATAGAAGCTGGCTTAAGGGAACTGCAGCTGCGATTTATGAAATATTCTTTTCCTTAAGAGTCTAAAAAGTCTTGGCTCTAGCTTTTGCTAAGAAAATGGCTTTTAGGAAGGCTGTATCAATAAAAATGGCATACAATGGTATTTACAATTGGAGTTTATTGGCTAATGTAGTACATGTAGTGTTTCATGCTTTCATTTAATTAGCACATACAAAGAGCGTTGTTGGAAGAAAATTTGACTCATAAAAATAGCAAGATACAGATGCAATAGCTTTTAGGGAAAAATGTTTTTGCCAAAATAAAAGTAATATTAATTTCTTTTTATGAAATGGGCACGTTTGTATGAAACTGTATTGTGGCTCTTTGAAGCAACATGTACACAGTGGGTTATATTTACTTAGTCCCTGTGACTATTAGGAGACTTTATATATCAAGCATTAAGGTATTCTTAATAGTGTTCCTGTCCGTGAATCAAAACTATCACAAAATATTGTAAGGTTAATTGCTGTATATAAAATTTTAGGCCTTGAATAAATTGCTGTCTTAGTAACCGAGGATTTTATATGCCATAAAAGAAAAGATTCACCCCTAGTCATTGGAACGAAAAGGATAGAAATGATAGAAGAGGGAGGGTGAAGGGAGGGGGAGAGAAAAGGACAGTTCAGGCAGAGTGACGCTGACAGCTGCATCTAGTGCTTCAGAGTAGGGGTGACGTTTCTCCCACTAAACAATGAAATGTAAAATGCCGTAAAAGATGAACAGAAAGGAGCCTTGCTGCAGAAACAAAGTTCAAGACTCACAAAGCAGAGACAAAAATGAAAACCTGAAATCCACGGGACAATGACAAAGATCTCAATGGGGTTTACCCTGACAGAAGAAATCATGCATCATTTGGTCCTTTCCTTTAGATCATTGTGAAAATCGGTTCGTTTTTGTGCGTGAGCGCTGTTGAGCTGATGGTGGCTCACAGCAGCCCCGTGGGACACGGTAGCTTTTCTAGGCTGTGATCTTTATGGACAAAAATCTGTAAGTAGCCGAGTGCTTAACCTCTATACCAGGGGACTGCTCTCTACAGTTTTTGCATCCTTGGGAGACTCTCAATTCTCTGAAGTGGTCTTTGAAGACTGGGAACAAATGAAATATGAAGGGGCAATAGCAGTGCTGTAGGTGGACGAAGTCATGCTTCCTGGTGAAATTCTCATAGGGAAGCCCTGTTACCCTAGAAAATTAAGCAAGTGCATTGTCACGGGGAAAAGAAATCCTAGTGCAACTTATTGGGGCATTTCTCACAAGTTTAAATGTTCTTAAACTTTCTTCCTAATGAACTTCCAGGATCCTCCTGTGTCCGTCGAGAAAATCTATCAAGATGACCCCTTTGTAATTCCAGAAAAACAGTCAAATAAATAACCTCTGAGTTGACTTGTCTTCCTTCAATTTAACTGGCCCAGCAGATCTCCACTGAAGCTGCTGATTCGCTTGAAGCTTATTTTGAAGGCACTCTAAGAAGACAGAGCTGTGTTCCTGAGAGCATTTATCTGCAGGTATCCATTGCTCACAGAGACATGTTTAAATATGTTTTGTGTGGAATCAATATGTGCATGTATGAACTAGAACCCTGTGAATGATACTTTTGACTTGTCCTTGATTCTCTCCCTCTGTAGGCATATGTAAACACATATAAAGCATACTAGAATATTTAGGGTACACGTTATATCATGGTTGCTGTTCATTGCCATCGAGTTGAATCTGACCCATGAAAATCTGATGTGTGAAGCAGAACTGCTCTAGAGAATTTTCAAGGCTGTGAAAATTTTCAAGGCTGTGAAACAGAGCCAATCATTAGGTCTGCTTTCTGAAGCACTTCTGCATGAATTTAAGCCCCCAACCTTTCCAATGGTAATTGAACACTTTACCATTTGTGACACCCAGGGGCTTACATAGGTTAATTTTCAAGATAATATTATTTGGACTTGTTGAAAACATCCAAAACATTGAGCAAAATATTAAGCAGTAGGAATAGGAATTCCTATTCAAAATGGTAAATTGACTATTAGAATATTTTTTACTATGTGAGGCTGATTGTTTTAGGGAGTTTGAATGTAAGAGCTAAAACTGTGTTGGGTTTTGCTTACTTTATAATTATTATTTTTTAAAATGCATGACCCTAATCTTCTAATTATTATCTAATGATTAAACCTCTCCTTGGGATCTTTGTCTTTCTTGACTAAATGTACATTTTCAACTTGTTTATTCCTTGATGAAGTTCCTGC
>NW_022104341.1:54215744-54220049 GCF_000313985.2 Echinops telfairi
AAAAAAAAAAGTAATTTTTTCCCCATTTAATTGTCATAGTTTCTTTTAAAAGTAAATCTTACACTCCTTCACAAACTGTCTTTCCTGATTTCTCACCTCTGTGGGGGAATTTTCTCCCCATTTCTTGTCTGCAGCCTTCAACTCCTGAATGACGCCTCATCTGGTGGTGACTATTTAGACTGCTGCATATTGAATTTACCAATTCTGTCAAAGCCCCTAAGAGCTCTCCTTGTCCGCTTCGTAAATAGCATAAGGTAGTAGAAGCTGAGTAATGGAGGTGGCTCTACGGAGTCTCCTTCCTTGCTATTCTGAAAATAGTATCAGTAATCAGCTTTTCTGATTATCATCCCTGCAGGCTCCCTCAAAGCTCCTTCAATGGTATAAAATTTTGACACTATCTGCACCATATCAGAATAATGAATTGAAAAAGTGAAGAATTCAGTCAAACCAGTTCTTGCCACTGATGAAATAAACTTTTTGAATGGAAAAAATAGCTTTGGTGTAAGCCATATGCAGTCAGACCAGATGATTCTTACAGGTTTAATATGGTTATATTTAATGATTAACATATTGTTGAATAATCAGACCATGCTGGAAATCTTTTTTGAGGTGCTGTGAAACCAACTGGTCCAAAAGTCCAGTGGAAAATGCCCGGAGGCATCTAGTTATGAATCCCTGGTATCTTGAAGGATAAAATGAATCTTAGGCTAACATATATTGGCAGTCTGGGGTGAAATGCAAAAGAAGGCCCTTTTTCTGTGATCTATATTATGTGGATTTTTACAGTGAGGATGCCTTCATTCATTACCTATGTAATTTTTAAACAATGTATATTAAAGAAAAATGATGTTTAAATTATGCATATCTGAGACTGAAACTGTATCAGGGTTTTAAAAGATGGCGATTTTGTTACCCAGAGTAAAAGCATAAGGCTGTCATGTGACTGATGAATGAATGGGAAGTCCCTAAGAAAAAGTGGTTCTAATTCTGTTTCTTTGACTCCTCTTACTTGATGTCCAGAGAACCGAAGCTCTCCTAGATGGTATGTGCATGTCACACAAACTTAAATATCATGAGACCTTTCCTGCAGTTGGGGACTAAGCAAGTCTTTCAAGTAACTCAACATCAAGGTGGAGACAGCCCTTGAGAAGTGGAGAAAAGGGAGCACATATGTATTATTTTCCTCTTTGTCAATAAACGAAATGAGAACTTTAAGGTAACATGAATGCTAAGAGATGCTGCTTGTTTCCTATTAATAAATGTCCATAGGTTAAATAATAATACCTAATGATGTGAATATAATTTGGGTCTGATGCTGGGGTTTGAATAACTAGTTTTCAAATATGTTTAAGAAAAAAGTTATGAATAATATGTATAACTACCTAATTATTAGAGTATTATAAAGAGGATAGGATATGCATATGTGTAATCTGGCACCTTCTATAGATATCCTCACCTCTTATTCAAAACACAAACAAACCCTGTTGCCATCAAGTCAATTTTGATTCAGAGCAACTTTATAGGAGAGAGTTGAGCTGGCCTGCCAGGTTTTGAAGGCTGTACTATTAGGGGACAGCCGGCCACATCTTTATTTATCTCTTTGCTGGCTGACCCTCATTCCTTTCTCTTGCCTAGCACTTAACCTCTGCACCCCTAGAGCTCCTGGTTTCTTTTATCACAGCACCCAACAACCACAACAAAATTCCTTTAAGAGAGTGTACTCCAAATTTCTCGGCTTCTTCTGAGCAACAAGCTATTTTCCAAACCAGTGTTTAGCTTAAATAATAATAATAAAGATTTCCTTCAATGAGGGATTAATTTCTCATGGAGGGACTCACGCACGCACTCACGCACTCACGCACGCACTCACGCACGCACTCACTCACTGCCACCCGGTAAATGCTGATCCACAGCGACCCCCCTTGTGGAAGTCCGGGACTGGACCTATTTAGGGGAGTAGAAAGCCCACTCTCCCCCTCGGAGCTGGCTGGTGGTTTTGCACTGCTGACCATGCAGATCGCAGCCCAATGCGTCACCACCACACCACCAGGGTGCCATGTTAAAGGGGCTAGAGCTCTGTTTGTGAAATACGGAAGTCTTATTATTTTTTTTTTTAAAGAAATACATTTAATCAGGAAAATTACAAGGATTCAAAAACAGATTTAAACCCGTGTTATTGCCAAAATTCTGACCTAGCCAACACTAGCGTTTACACGGAGGTATTTGTTGTAACCCCTGCCACTAGGATGCCATCTGTTTTGGACTCCAGGGAACGGAGTCTTTTAGATGGAGCCATGTCAGAATCTCTGGGACTAAAGTGCTATTGGTTTGAAATATGGGAAAAAAATACATTGTTTTTGTAGTAATGTACTGGAGACTCCTGGTGCCCTTCCCAGACCCCCTTATCAGACTGGTACACTCATCCCGCAGGTGGTGCTAATAGCTCACAGCTGCACCCTTCTCTTGAAAATTACTCTTCCCCTAGAGTATCCTCACTTGGAAATACTGGGCAATACTATTCTCCTGGGGGTAGTCAGCCAGTGATTGCTGCATGCTGGGTACACAAGAGTGTTTCCGTCCACCAGATGAGGCAATTGTGTGGTACCCTTCACGTTCCCGAGCACCCTTTGGGATCAGGCTTCTCCTAGCCCGCCCCCCGCCCCTTCTCTAATTGCCTGACACATTTCACCAGAGAGCTCAATAGACCACATGCACCAAAATCCTCATCTCAGACTTTGCTTCAAGGGAAGCTGAATTAAGACAAACCCAAAGTAAGATTAAAGCTCTATCATATCTTCTTGCCAGCAAGGTTTATGCAGATTCTTTGAGGGCTGGGATGAGGGGTTAAGATTCTCCTGGCCCTGTCCTGCTTCGGGGCACACAGAATAGCAGCAGCCTTGGAAATTCACAGGAGACATTCCGTTCTGTCCTGCAGGGTCACTATGACTCAATCACTTAAAAGCAGGAGGTTTTGTTTGGCTAATCCATGTTTTTATTAAAATGGTACACTTTCATCATCCTATTTTTAGAAAAATGTGTACCCCAGGGATATTTTCCTCAAGAACGAAGCCTTTGTTAGACAGCATTTATGCTTTTCAAATAATATAATTTGAAACCCATATGTTTTTAATCTTACAACACATAGACACTAGTATGTCAACTTGACTAAAGCTCACTGTTGTGTCTTTTCGAAAACCTTCCTGTAAGTGGTCAACCTTGTAGGAATATTAGAGGAGATGAATATGATAATATATTGTGAAATATTATTTATATGAAGTCTACCTTTTTACCAATATTTCCAAATGGGGTTAGAATATATTTTTGTGCCAACATGACAGAAAGAATAGAATAGGCAAAATTACATTAAAAATATACATATAGAGAGTGAAATCTGACAGCTGAAACTGCCTCCCACCTCTCCCCCGGGTCTTGGCAAATTGTCTGCCTCTGCCAGCTGCAACCATTTTTCTCTCACTCTTTGTAGGTGGCAAAGATTGGCGTTTTCCTTCTCTGTCATGTTTCTGCCTGACACTGACGCTGGCTCTCCCAGGTTTTACTCACAACATAAAACAACGGTCTCATCTCACTTGTAACCTCCTCAAACAACCAAGTGGCATTCTGAACACAAACGTATGTGACTGAGATGCAGCTGAAGTAATCAGCTGGGTTGTAGAACAATTTATGCTTGAACTATATGTAGAAAAATCAGGTTTATTTATAGAAGGAAGTCTCCTTCATTCCCTTCATAAGTTTATTCTAAAGAATAGTCTATAGACAGTCTCATTTCACTTCTCTGCTTCTGAATGCTGCTACTCCCCCATAAATGATAGATTCTCCAAAGTGCTTTGTATTTCAAAACTGTTTGAAATAAAACCAAGAATGGGATATTTAAATTAAATTACTTATAAAAATAGGTTTAGAAATATATAAAGTAAATCATTTGTCTAATTTGTGTAGTAATATCAATTCTATGCTGCATGGGGTTGTGGACAAATATATTTGTTATTCTTAATTTTTATGTCCATGGGGAATACATGACAGAAATCTGACACATATGAAAATCTGCAATTTTCATAAATCTTCTGAGATCTTTTGCTTATGAATCATCTGATGTTATGAGGCTGGGCAAAGCTGGAAAATTATTCTTGTACATTTTTAAACTTGCCCATGCCAAGTTTATACCTCTGGGTATTGTTTATTTCCCTGGGTGAAGGTATCAATTAAGTGCCCTCATTCTGCATGACCATCTCTCTTTCCCTCCTTGAAATTCATCATCGAAATACTTTTCTTTCTTTTTTTTTTTTT
>NW_022104341.1:54220149-54234794 GCF_000313985.2 Echinops telfairi
TTAAACCCCCGACATTAGGTCCTCATTTTTCCCCTCCCTCCCCGCTCCCCTCTCCCGCATGAGCCCTTGATAATTTATAAATGGGTATTTTGTCATATCTTGCCCTGTCCGACGTCTCCCTTCATCCACTTGAGGCAATATTCTACAAATAAGATGCCTGTGTTTTTCGGGTGGTGAAGGATGAGGTGAAAAGAGGAGTTGAAGCTCTATTGCTGACCATTTCGGTATCTTGAGACAATAGACTTGGAGGTAACATAGAATTAGCTGTAGTGGTAACCCATTCTCAAAGTCTACAACAAACATTTGGAATTCATCAGTGATTATGTTTTACATTTTCTATGTCACCACCCTTCTTTTCCGGGTTGAGCACTTCACTGTAACATTGTCAATTTAAGGTATTTTTTTAATAAAAGGAACAGATTTGTTTCTTCAGACATTTCTGTGGCTACATCCAGATTGCTCAAAGAAATGGAATATAGGTGGGCTCTCTAGCATCTGTTGAGCTTGAATACTTGTGATAAACTGTGACTAAGAGATTCTTTGGACCCTAAAGCCATCACACACACACACACACACACACACACACACAGTGTATATCTGTATATATTTCCTACTGTTCAGTCATTGTGGATAAGCTGCATCCAGAATATAACATTTATTTGGAACTATGACTGGATAAACGTTCATCAGGCTGTTCAGGGTTATACCTTAAAAGTGCATCCGGAAAGAGGCTATGGATCTTCTTTGTCATATTTAAAATCCAGGAGTTGTCCTCCCTGCTCCAAATGGGGCAGTGTGGGATAATAGTCCTTGAGTGATGAATTTTGAAAATGCATCATTAAGGTTTCTTTAATTTGTGTTTGGAAATGCCCTGTGAAATGACTACAATAAGTCATCCAGCAACCCACTCTCTACTTTCTAACAAAACCTTTTTTAGAAATTAAATTAGTGAATTCTTTGAATTTTGGAGTTGAGAATTATTATTTTATGAGTGTTTAAATATGGACAAAGAATACTGTGGCTTGCACCACTAGTAGAAACATGATTTTATCGATAACTTAGTTCACATGTTGTATTATTGGTTAACAATGTACAGTGAACCCTCGCCACTTCGTGCTTCGACTTCCGCGGCTTCACTCTATCGCGGTTTTTGCGTAACAGCGCATGCTCTGTCATTACTGCCACTGATTGGCTCATACTGTACACGCTTGATGCCATAAATAATATAATAAATAATAAATGATCATTGTAACGTCCAAAATGTTTTACTGTATTTTCCCTTTTTCGTTTAATAAATTGGGTAATACGAGTGTAATGGTGACTAAAGGGGGTTTTTTCATGTCCTCTATGCGCTAACTACGAAAATATTTGATTTACAAATAAGGAATCCTACTTCGCGGAATTTCATTTATCACGGTAGGGTCTAGAACCCATTAACTGCGATAAACGAGGGTTCACTGTACTCCATTCAGTATGCTCTTAATTATCTAGGTTCAATAATGAATACATTCTGACTTCCAAGGACTTTTTAAAGCAAATATCTAGACTGTGACTAATTAGAGGGCTCTTTAATACTTTCAACATTAGAACATCGCATTAGTCTTAACTCTACAGGGTATAAATTTGTTATGTGGCTCTTCTGTTAAGTCGTAGTTGCCGAAAGAGGAATGTATTAAAAGTCCTTATTAAGAGAAAAGGATTTGAAGCTAGATAAGTTTGTTCTCAAGTTTTGTCTTGTATAGATCAGCTGTAAGACTTTGGAAAGTTAATTAACCTCTTGGGGCATCAGTGAAAATGGAATAATAATAATAATAATAATAATAATAATCAACTAATAGAGGTTATTATAAAGATTAGCTTCCTGAATATAAACAATCTAATACAGTTTATCAATAGCACATTGTAGATACTTAATGAAAAACTACTTTTTATTGTTTTTATTCTTATCATTATATTTATTGGATCAAACTCTTTTTCATGAAGCATTTTTTCACCCTAATAGCAATGTTTCTCTGTGACAATAGATCAGAACATGGCTTCAATCCATTTCCTTTGAAGGGCAGAGGAAGGCATTCAGAGGGTATTTCTGTTAGTGTTCTGCAGTTTTTCCCTTTCCAAGAATGTAAGAAATTTTCACTTGCTGATGAACCCCTAAATGATGAACTATGGTATAAGATGCGTGAATGGGCTTGCTCACTTTCTGTACGTTCTCCTGGCACTGATGCGAAGATCTTACATAACTCGAGGGCTGATAGCAGTCCATTCCTTCGGTTCACAGAGATAGCATTTGCTTGAGCCAACTCTGAGAGCTGGGAGGGGACTAAGTTTGCTAGATGGAAACCTCCAGTGTCTGAACTCCCCAAGTCGGATACAAAACAGTACCCTAAATCTGGAACCCTGAAATCACACTGACGCCTCAGTTAACATTTGAGTTTTTCCAAGAGCTTTCTTCCAGTCATGTCACACCACCCAGCACTTAGATTTGCACTTCTGGCAGGCTGAATAATAAGGATGCATCCTTTTTGCGATAACCACTTCAGGCATTCCTTATCAGGCTATAAACCACACGATCAGTTTGGATGTTTCCACATACTGGTGTTCAGCACTTGGCTGACACCCACGTTCCCGGCAATAGTGTTCAAGAGAATAGAACAATCTACTGGATACATTTGTATAGAAAGTCCTCCACCCCTCTAAGACTCAAATGTTCTTGGATACTTAGAATCTTAGTGGCATAACGAAACCTTCAAACACCCACAAAAAATGAATAAAAAGCTGGGTTCTAAGAATGTTTCTAGTTAACTATTTGTTTATTGGAAGAGGGTATATTTCCCGTTAGAGTTTAAGCTTTAACACCAATCACTCAAAAAACTTACTGCCATTGACTTGATTCTGACCCATAGTGATCCTATAGGACAGAGTAGACCTGCCTCTGCAGGTTTCTGAGACTATAAATCTTTACAGGAGTAGCAAGCCTCATCTGTTTCGGGAGGTGTGGCTAGTGGGTTTAAACCACTGACCCTTCCCTTAGTAGTACAACTTTTAGCCCACTACAATATCAGGGCTCCTTTTACACGATTAGGTAGGTATAGGCAATGGGTGCCAGTCTACAGCTTACGTAGTAGCCACAGTAAGAAAGGGGTCCCAGGGCTAAATCATGCAATTCCACTTCCAAAGATTAATAATTTTTCTTTGAGAATGGACTAAATTGTTGTGTAAGTTGTCAGAACAGATGTAGTTAGATCCTTTGAACACCGTCACCAGTGTATTTACTATAGAACACTAAAAAGTGACCAATGCATCAGAATAGTCTTCTGAGTCCTCTACAAATATGGGATTTTATAACTCCTATTAATTTTCAATAATAGAGATGTAATTTTTCAGATTTTTAGGTGTTTCATAACAGGCTAAAAAAAGTGCTTTTGAGGAGAAATCTTCCAATGGATACATTATACAATTCAAGTTCTTTATCTGCTATATTTAATCAAAAGAGAACATTTCAAGATCATGGAAACAGTTCATTCTCACCAGTCATAAAAATATTACAAATGAAAAATTAAAAGAATTGCTATAAAGCATTCCTTTTTATCATAGTGGAAGAACTATGGGCAATGATTTGAAAATCTCAGGTCTGTTTCCTGCAGTTAAAAAAATAACAGCGGGCGGGGAGGGGGGGAGAGGAGGGAACATAAGAGGAGCTGACCCCAAGAGCTCAATGGAAAGTAAAGGTCTAGAAAAGAACGATGGAAGATATATACCATGTTGGATACAATTAATGTATGGATTGTAACAAGAGTTGTAAGAGCCCCAATAAAATGATTTTAAAAATAAATAAATAACAGCAGAAATGCAACAATATTAAAACACCTTGACTATCAAACTGTTGATCCTTAATTGAAAATGTTTATTACCCCATGTATTCTAAGTATACAATTACTTCTAATTTACTTCTAAACTGTTCTAATTTATATGCTGGTGAGAAGGGAGAAAGATGACTCTTGGATTTCGTCTGCCAAGAGCAGTAAGAGAAGTAAGACCAGAAACAGAAAGGACCGTCAGGGGGCTATGCAATGCAAGCATTCTTGGGAGCTATGAACAATAGCATTCTCTGTGTCTGACAACTTAGAACTTTCATCTGTTTCTCCTAAGAGGTATAGATCCTTTATTAAAACCCAGATGGCACTTTGGTATTATGAGACCATGAGTATTTGAGTTGTACTGCGTCAAAAGGTGATCCTCAGTAGCATTTTCGATGGAAATGCAGGGGCAACTAACTCAGGCAGAGACATTTCTAAATGACAGTCCCCGGTTGACATAGAGCTTCTTTCTCTACACGTCCCTCACATACGAGTCACTGCTCCAGCCGGTCAAGCGAGCAGCTTCTGTCTATGGCCACTCCTTCCTCCTTTATAGGTATAGTGTGAACAGTTCTCCTTTAAGCTGGACTTTCTTTTGCTCTTTTCTCCAGAGAGGAAAGGAAAAAGGATAGGAAAAATATAAGCAACAAGAAGACAGGGGAGAAGTAGAGGTAAACAAGGAATTACAGGCTCTGCTTCAAGGTACAGAAATCTCCAAAGGAGGGCTATCCAGGGATTTTAGATGCAGATGTCATAATGAGAAATTGATCTGTGATGTTTCTGACCCCTTACAACCCCCCACCCCCCACCCATAGCCCCTCTGACCACTGCCCTTAGTGTTGAGTTCAAAGGGTCAGCACCAGGTGGGTTGTGACTCAAAGGGAAGTTGAGAGCCTGTGAATTGGGTTTTTCATTCATATCTAATCTCTGCCTTTTCATACCACCCAGTTTTACGGTGTCATATAATCCAGTTAAATTTGATGCAATCAGAAGTAGATAGTTTCAATCAGTGTTGAATTATAATTAATACTTACTTCCAAAGTTGAGAGTATTTAACACTGACCGTTTCAGGGCAGGTTATATAGCTCAGGGCAAACCTCTTTTAAAAATAAAAATGTCAGAAGGTCCTTACTAGAAGCAGGTCGGCTATACGCAGCACGGGCAGCATGCTGGGTGTCTAGGCAGGGTGTGTGGGAAGAGTTGGGGTGGCAGTATACCTGTATCCCATGGTTTGACAAACAGTGATGAGGATGGGGAGGAGGGCCTGATTTTTCTGAGTTTTTCTTCAAAAATGCGTTATCTGTAGTTGTTCAGCTCTACAATTCTATCTGTGAAGTATTTCACTTTGGGACCATAAAGGGTTAAGTGAGCCCTGACATTGAATCATATCACTATGAGGAAAATCTTCTTCCAAATAAGTGATTTCCAACTAAATGTTTGGGGAAAGTCTTGTTAGAAATTGCCTATGCAACCTTCTTTACAAATATACACAACTGTGTGGGAAAATAAGACAAAACAAAATACACACACCGAAGTCCACATTTTCTTTCAAATAGATATTTTTAAAAGTGTTCAAGTCTTTGTGGAACATTGAAATGAATTCCTATTTTATTTCCTGTGCTGGAAAAGTTTTAATTCGCTTCAGAGCTACCTATTAAAATACAGTCAGAGCACTTTCATTTGTGTGTGTGCGACTAACCTTGTTGCTGCGGAAGATGCTGTCTTTCTAATTAAAATTGAACAATGAATTCACTTCTTACCTTGTCAGAAGGTTTGAATGGATTTCCTTGTCCACTAATTCCACCACTGATACTAAATCCAAGGCCAGGATTCTTTTCTATTCGCACACAAAACTATATAGAAAGATATACAAAGAGATCGTCAGATATATGAAACAAAGCCACAGATCTGCAAAGAGCTGTCTCCCAGTCAAAAAGTTTCACAATCCTCTTGTAAGTTTTCAAGGTTAGCCCATGTTGACTTGGTACACAACATACATAAAGTATAAGCACTGGGAAGATGTTTAGTATGTCTATAGGTATTAATTAGTTATCATCAACTAGTTTGAAATTAACTGGGCAAGCAAACGCTAATCAGAATTTATTCATCACTGGGTGGACTAAATTTTGGCTGACAGATTTTAAAAATTAAGTCTTATAAACACTTAAAATTTTGTGCATTATTTTCACTTAAATATACATATATTCAGATCAATTAGAAAGAACGACATGAGTAAGTGAAAAAAAATTCCAAACATGGCACGGGGAGGGGGAGAGTGGCGTTTTAAATTGTTGCACTTAATTTCTAAGGAAACACCACAATTCAGCTCCACGATTCTATTGTTCACAAAGAGCAGGCTTTTTTGTTTGAGGGAAGAACTTCTGACCAGGGTCTGATGAAAAGAAACGAAGGATGAGTTACCCAGTATAAGAGAGCTCTAAGTTTGGCTATAGCTTTCCCAGAGGAGTTAGGTGCCTCGAAGAAAACGGAGAGAGTGTGAAAAGGTCTAGTGAAAACACAAGGTCAAGAATATAGTGGTAGGTCAGTCTGCATCAGTGAAGTGGAGGGAGAAACACAACTAGTTAAAACCGTTTTTGACAGGGAACGGGAAACACATTTTAGGACCACGTGGGTTAATATTCTACAGTTCTGTGTTGTATTACGTCCTCAATATGTTAAACACAAGAGACCTTGATGAATCTGTGCTGGGGCTACGTGGTGAAAATGCTAGTTTTTCACGTAAAATGGAGCAAGGTGATCCTCAGATGTTTGAACAATTCATGAAACACTATCAGCATGTACTTTGATTATAAAAAACAAACGAGCAAACAATCTCCCCAACCACTCTTAGAACTTCTAAGTATAGAGCACAGGTACTAAAATTCCAGTGAATCAAATATTGCCAGAGGGTAGCAGGAAAATATTAGTATAAAAAATAAAACCCAAAGAATGTATTAGTATACAAATATATTTTATATAAACATATACTGGATAAATTCTGGAAGATGCTTGAAAATATTTCCTTTCTTAAAAAAGCTTAATGTTTTCTCCAGCAATCTTGCTTAACCTATGAATTTGCTTATGAGAAAATTAAATGTCCTAAATATTACCTGTGTTTTAATTTTCAAGGTACCTGTTCTTGGCTTAAATATCACTTATTGTGAGTCATTGGAACCTGGATCTATTAGATTTGATTGTTTAATAGAATTATCTGTAAATCATTTTACTATTTCATAATAGTAAATACAACATTTAATTTTATAAAGCTCACTTACAACACAATGATATAAAAAGGAACCAACTATCCACTAATGTAACTTTTATAGTAGAGCAGTTAGTGAATGATTTCTGAATTATGAGTAAATACAGTTACTACAAGTACTCACTCATATTTTATTATAGATATATTAAATTACGATTTTTCCTCTAATGGAGTCATATTTGTCCAAACTAGTCATCATAACATGATGGCAATGCAGTTTAGTATTTATATGACTTACAGTGTATTGATATGAATGCATTACAGCTTGATGTAGCTAGAAAGAATATTTTAGTTTTATTCAATACAGCAATTTACCTGGCAGTCATTGTTATTAATTAATTAATAGAAAATAAGAATGTAACCACTGTGATAAAATAAGAATGTAACCACTGTGATTAAAACATTTTGCCTTTTTATTTTCCCCACATGCCAACTGTATTTTCAGTTGCTTTTAAAATTTGGTCTTGAATCTTTCTAAGGTGAAAATCTGATATTGCACGATGTAAATATAAAAATTATATACACTTTGCTTTTCCCCAGACCAGTGTAAACGCTAAAAGGAAGCAAATGCATTTAATTTCATTTACAAAGTTAATTTCTGAGAGTAGTTTCCTGTAATTCTCTTTCAAGGAAGCAACTATATCTGTTTTATATTATTGTCAGTCTTAAAAACACTTAAAATCCAAGGGAAACAAGTTTCTCATGTGCCCAGTATGTGAAGAACTGCTTCAATATATTTTTAATAACAGAAAAAATAGAGAGGGCACTGTGGATTTAGACATGTGACTCAGAGCCATAAATTCCCGTCTGCAGTTAGACTACTCCTGGGCCTGGCTGGCTGGCTAATAGGTTGTGTTGTGACTGCTGTGTCTCATAAAGCATGTCAGAGACAGTCTTCTCTCTCATATGAAGGGTTTCACCTGCCTGTGAAAGCCCAAAGAGACCATAAAATTGGGGGAGAGCATACCCCACAGCCAAAATCAGTCTAAATTAAACTAGAGGGGATTAACAAGAAGGAAATGCAATGTTCTCTTCAAAGGCCAGGTCGAGGAGATTGCTGAATTGCTTATCACTTGAGAATTAGTGTTTTAATTTTAAGAGACTGGTTTCAAATAATAAAATTTCTAGCTGAAGGCATAAGCAAAGCCCGGATGTCAACAGTGAATTTACTTCCTCCAGAGTCTCCTTCCGTTATTTGGCTTTTCTTGACACTTCCAATCTGTGTCAAGTATGGTTTCAATTAAAATGTTGCGTCTGATTTTTAGAGAACCCTTCATGACAAAATGCATTCAGATGGAGCAGGGAGGCCCGGTGAGGTCATACTCTGTAGAAACAAGTGTTCTGATGTCATCCTGTAACTCTCTGAAACGTGTGTCAGGAATAATGGCTTTGATGTATGTACAACTGTGTGCATGTGTACAGGTGGGAGAATGTGTGAAAGGACATGGGTGGTTCACGATTAGGATGCAGCAGTGCAAGAAGATACTGGGCAACACTGAAATCACATGATTGACCATGGGATGTTCTAGTGTCCCCCTTGTTTCCTAGCAGCGTGTATGAGGGTAAGTAATAAAGTATTGCTACACAATCATAGAAACTTTTAGTAAACACCTATCAAAAAGTAAAGCTACTCCTTCTGCACATATCCTTTGTGTAGGCCTTTACACTTCTGAAGGTCATGTTTGCATCCTTAGCCTTCCCTGAAGACTTCTGTGGTCTGTGATTTGTACTACGTCAAAATGGCAGTCTGCCACCCCTGAGGCATTTAAATCCTGCTACTTAGAAATAGTCTTTTGAGTTTTGGGAGCAAAATGAAGTTCGAAGTGGGAAAGATCAAGGCTGTAGGGTGGATGGGTAAGGGTTCTCAAGGAAAACTTTGTAGGATATAGACTTTACTACCCTTGAAGAATGAGCAGAGGTGCATTTTTCTGATGGAAAAAAAGTTTGTCAGCTCAATTTCTTGGTTTTTCCCCCATGAATAAAATTTTCAGTTTCCTTACAACTTCTTCATAAGAAGGCCCCTGCTGGTCATGTATTCTTCAAAGAAATCGATCAAGAAGGTCCCTTTGGGTCCCACTCACAGTAATTGCCATAATCTTGACCGCTCTGCCCTGAATTTAAGTGACCGGCAGGCCCCATCAGAAGCAGCTGTGTGATGGGATCTTCGCACTTTTGAAGGCGCCATAAAGCGACCAAGACAAGTGTATAACTGAGAGACCATGCCTGCTGCCCTCCATCGATGACAGCGATATGCTTACACACGTTGTGCTTGGAATAAACCTCTGTATCTGAATGGGAGCCCAGAAACAATACTTTTTGGTTTCACCTCATATTATAAGGCTTCCAGTAGTTACTGGCTACTTTTCCCTGGCGAGGATCCCTTCTTTCTTCCAGTGGCTCTACCTCAGTTTCTCTTTGAAGAACCCGCACTCCTCTCTTTCTGTTTGTATGTATTGGTTTAGACCTAAAGCAAAGCATTACGTGCACTAAGAGTGTCATTGTTTACAAGATGAGCACGTTACCCAACCAATCAAAGAGAAGAAATGCGATGTCTACTAAATTTACACTAAGAGACTCTTGCTCTTTCTGGCTAATTTTAACTAAGAAAGGATCTACAGCAGCCATCTGAGGTGCCACCAACTCTTGGTCTCTCCCCATCCAGAGGAAAGAAGAGTGGTGAAAACCAAAAGACATATAGAAACAATTAGCCTAACAGATTGATGGACAACCACCAGTCTCCATAAGCTTGAGGCCAGCAGAGCGACTGGGGCCCAGTCCCACTAACTGCTACCCAAAGGATCACCTGACAAGGTCCTGGGTGGGGTGGGGGGAAACTGTATGTGGCAGAACAGCTTTAGCAGTGATCTTCCAAAACGACTATAGTGAAGGCTGCAAGATGGTATAAATCTACTAAAAACTGTTTAACTGTATGCTTTTCCCAGATGATTTTTATGGTATAAACAGTACATTTCAATAAAACTGTTAAAACAAGGCCTGCAAGACTAGTTAGAGAAATAGCTAAGGAAAGAACAGAAGCCAAGGCAGTCAGAGGTCAGATCTTCAGGGCCTTTTAGGACATAAGATGTAGAATTTATTGATTCAGAAATTCTGAAAGCCCTGAAAAAGAAAGAATGGCATGATCCAATCCATATTGTTACGAGATCACTGTAGCATTGGAGAATAGACAGATGGGAAGAAGAGGATGCCACTAGGGGGCATTGGAATGGTTAGGGGTGATGTGATGGTTGGCTCTGGTGGCAGCAGTGCAGCTGTTGAGAAGTGGTAGAGTCAGGATATATTTTGATGCAATTGTTGTGGATTGGGTATGGCTTGTCAGAAGGAGAATCAAGGCTGATTGTCTGGGATATTTAGCCAGAATAATAGCAGAGCTTTTTACTGAAATGAAGGGAATCTGTAGCCAAATAGCCCTGGTAGCAGTGGCATAGGAAATCAAGAGGTTCTTTGGATTATGCTAACGTTGAGAAGCCCATTGTGTAAATACATCTGGAGAGACCAGTGTAGGAGATAAGACCTTGGAGTCATCTAGCCTGAAGTGAATGAGATGATTCTGAAGGTGGGTAGCTTGGGTAGAGAAAAGAGACACTGTTGTGCCAATATATAAAGTTAGGAAAATAAGAGAGATCAGGAAATAATTGCTAATTGAGGAGGAGGAGGAGGAAAACCAGCAGAGTAATGGAGCCAAGTGAAGAAAATATGTCAGCGGACAGCTCAGCCAAGATCTATATTTGAGAGGTCAAAGGAGATGAGACTGGATATTTAACTACAGGTTTTGACAAGCAGAGAAAGTGTCCCATGATTATTTAAGTGAAGCTTGACATTTTGCTTCTTTAATGGTGATAAGAAATTTGGAAATAGATAATGGTGATGGCTGAATAATGTGATCATTATAATTAATACCATGATATTGTATATATGAAAAATGATGAAATGGCAAATATTTTGTAATATATATATTTACAACAATAAAAAATTAAGCGTAGGTCAATTAGTGAGGATGGCTTCTTGTCGGGAGCAGGCATGGCCTGGAGGTAGATTTATCCATTGTTTCACCCTTCCAGTGTGGCTTGAAATTAAAGATGCACTTAGCTCCTGAGCTTATGGGTTATTATATAACAGTACTTGTAGAAGGAAGAGTAATATACTATTGTAAGCTAGTGATATTTTTAAAATAAAGGACTTTATTGCTACAAAAAGTACATACAACCGATAAAGCACGCGAACTTTAAAGACCGAAGTCACAGCAAGGAGTTGGCAATTCAACTTCCAAGCGTGTCAGACCTCTGCGGAGACCGCAAGGGACTGGACTCCCAGATAGAGGTGTTTTTGTTGTAATTACATTATATGGCCTAGAGCCATTTAAATCCTCTCTACATGTTCCAGAGTTTCTAATGAGATCATGCAGGATGTCAAAAAGATCATAGTCATAATAAAACAGATATGAATGTTAATACTCAAGAGTAATGTGTGTTTTTGACATATTGATCCTTGTTCTACGTTCATACCTTTTCCTGTCGCAAGTACAGATAAATGTCATATTTAAATCTTTTGAAAATACACACTAATATCAAGACAGATGAATACAATTCTCTGAAGTAGCATATTTCCTACGTCACTTAGAGAAGTATGCCAACTCTGTTATCTGTATGTCCAGGAAATAAAAACTCACATGGTCTTTTATACTTTTAAAAAGATTATTTGGTTTTATATGCAAGGAAACCTAGCAGGTACGACACGTGTTTAATGGAATCGCATCAGAAGACTTCTGATTCTCACGAGAGCATTCACCGCACTCCAGCACATGACTTCACTCAGCCTAGAAAGACAAGGTTACAATTTGCAGTGTTGTGGCAAACTATGAATTATAAATACATTTATAAAAATTATAAATTCATAGTTTCAGTATTAAACAACACTGTTTTCACGAGAGAAGAATGAAATTCTTTCTGGAAGATGTTTACTGATATAAATACCTCAAGTGGGCCTGATAAGATACATTCCTGAAGTCATTTGTGTAAATAATGTACATTGAATCATTTTAACACGTTTTCTAACTACATTTATTGAATTATTTATTTTTAATCTATAATTTAAAAGAATTAAAAATTCTCATTTGTTTTGTTTTCTTGTCTCAAGCACTAGATATGCTTGGTGTCAGTGGGTGAAAGCCTGACCTTGTGCCTTCTGAGCCTTTCAGGCAGCTGACCTGACAGCCCTGCTCTCGGGAAAGACCTGAAATGGTTTCTCAGACAGCTGCTCTGCGTACCCTGCAAATTGATCCATATTAAACTGTTGTCTTCCTGGCATCTTCTTCTGGGACCATTTAAAAACTTTCCCCCCTTGAATATAATACAGATATATTAGTTTGTCTAACTCATAGAAGCCGACTCCAATGTGATTTTCCAAGTTCTCTTTCACACTAACTAGAGGTCAAGTGTGTACTTTCAGGTAGTAGAAGGAGACAGCTACGGAGTGCCACCATTCTGCTAACTTAGGTCAATTAGTGAGGATGGGTTCTTGTCTGGAGTAGGCATGGCCTGGAGGTATATTTATCCATTGCTTCAATCTTCCAGTATGGCCTTACTCTTGACTCGTATATCTGACCGTAGTGCAGCAAGCTGTAGCGTATAATGGGGATTCATGAGGACTAGGTTCTAAATTCAGTCCAGCTTCTAAACTCGGTAAAACACTTAACTTCTCTAAGTCTTAGCTTTCCAATCAATAAAAATAAAAAGCTCTAGCTGTATCACAGTTTTAATGATAAATCAATCAATACTGGTGTTTTCACTTCCTATTTCAATGTTGGTATCTGTATGTTCTGTACTGAAAAAAAAATATAGTCATACTACATTTACAAAAGGTAAAAAATGACAAATTAATTTCTTTTGATATTATTCAGCAAGTCATAGACCATTTACGCATACTTTTAAATCGTGGCAATAATAATATATAATGTGTTCAACTACAGAATCTCTAAAACAGTGGTTCCCAACTTTGGTTCCACATTAGACTCACCTGGGGAGCTTTAGAAACTATTGCTTAGCTCATTGTTCGACTCGTGGTGTCAGTGTCTCTGGGGATGAGGCCCAGGCATCAGTGCTTTCTAAAGCTCTCTAGAAGATTGCAATGTGCCGAGGTTGAGAATAACTGGTATACAATATTACTATATTGACAAGGAGATGCGTGGTACATAGAATCTTTGGGTTTCTTCACTTGAGTTGGGGAATGAAGAACAGAATTAAATGGATGGATATAATGATTAAGAGTTTCTTTATCATGAAATGGTCATCAAATCTTTACATTTTGACTCTTCCCTTCATTCCACTACTTAAATCAACTATCTTATCCTGAGGTATGTCTGTCAATAATCCAAAGGATTCATGCATTAAAATCCCTTTTACTTGGTCACATCCCCTGGTAGTGAACTTCAGGTGACATGGTTTCCTGTTGCAGATAACGTGTTAAAAAGAACATCCAATGTTAGAAATCAGATTTCTAGTCTACAGAAGTTAATACCTTGGATCTGTGTAGCACTTTATGGTTTAAAAATCACTTCCATATATTTTATTTCACTTAATCCTAGAGTTGAAAACAGAGTTGATACTCATTCTCTCTGAAAAATAAACATGTGAAAATAAGTGCATTAAATTTGACATGGGTTCTAGTAATGCCTGGGTATTTTTGCCATGTTTTATTGTGATGGGAAGTTTGAAATTTTAGAGGATTTCATCACTCAGAGTTAACTAAGGGCTTCTTTATGTTTATACAAAGTTAAGTACTCTGCCTGGATAAAAATGACATGTATTTTAAATTCATTCAATGTCATTCATAGTAGTATTTATTACACATTCATTGCTATATAGAACTTATATTAATCAGATTAAGATGCACTTCTTTTGGTTACTAAAGAGAGTAAAAAGACACACACAGAAAAGCCAAATTCACGGCCATCAGGTCAATTGGGACCCCTGGTGACCCCCGAGGACAGGGTAGGACTGCTCCTGTGGGCTTCTGAGACCGGAACTCTTTATGGGAGAAGAAAGCCTGTCTTTTTCCCACAATGATATCACATTCACAGAATTTGGGTTAGAATTCCAGTTTAATCAGTTGTACCTAGTGTAATTACTTACTTTTTCTTTAAACTTGTTTTTTATATGAAAAAAAGGGATTAGGGTGAGGAATAAAGGAAGTACTAAGTATAAGAAGGACCAGTTTATATTAGTTGAGCCCAGAGTAAAATGAAAATGGAAGGCTCTTTGTTCAACATCCACTAGGAGTTACACGAAGGCGACAACGCAGCATTGGCGTAAAGTGTGCGATGCTGAGGACTGCACTGAATGGGTTATGTGTCCCTGAGGCCAGGCTGTGTGTGGACAGACAGTGCCAAATGCAGAGCAGTGAGTCCCTGAGGCTGGGCTGTGTGTAGACAGACAGTGCCAAATGCAGAGCAGTGTGTCCCTGAGGCAGGGCTGTGTGTAGACAGACAGTGCCAAATGCAGAGCAGTGAG
>NW_022104341.1:54234894-54279017 GCF_000313985.2 Echinops telfairi
CAGGGCTGTGTGTAGACAGACAGTGCCAAATGCAGAGCAGTGAGTCTCCGAGGCAGGGTTGTGTGTAGACAGACAGTGCCAAATGCAGAGCAGTGAGTCCCCGAGACCGGGCTGTGTGTAGACAGACAGTGCCAAATGCAGAGCAGTGAGTCCCCGAGACCGGGCTGTGTGTAGACAGACAGTGCCAAATGCAGAGCAGGCACCCAAATTATGGTAACTGCAGTCCTTTACTTTTCTATTTTTTAATTCAGGCTTCTTTTTCCTAAATCACAAAACTTTTTTTTTTTTAATTCAAATTTTACTTAAAAAAAAGTATTGCACTTTATCATGCTCTGTAACCATTCTTTGTGTGCGGCATTTATGGCATATCCTTGCTTTTTACAATTATACACAAGTTAGGTTTTTTCATATTAAATTTGATGAAATTTAATTTTTTTTGCTTTCATCACCTAAATGAGACTTTGATTTTCTCTCTTTCTTTTCCCCCCTTTATTGACCACTAGAACTGCCTTACTAAAACACAAGCTTCAGATTTATATTCCTGAAACCCACATTAGATATTTTCAGTTACCTCACTGATCCTTACCCTTAAATCAATCGCATATCATTTTGATGTGAAAGTCCCTGTTTTATTTAGATGTTTCAAGTAATTTTCTCCATTGTTTTCTTATGAAATTTGAAATAAAAAATTTCCTGCACACATATAATGGGTTTGAATTTTCAAAAGAAACATGATTTAGAACAAAATTCTATATAAATATTTTATTATGAAAATGAACTTCATATTCTCCCTTAGCTTCTTTTTGTTTGTTTGTCACCTGAGAGGCTTGGGATTAACAACCATGAAATGCCCTACAGTATTTTAATTCTAAAACAATTAGATTATTCTGGGATTTTTGGGGAATGAGGGCCTCAGAGAATCCAAGGGGATTGTGTGTTTGTGTTCAGTCAGTTTGTGTTCAGTGTTTTTGAAATATTATATCTCTACTTATGTCTTCTTATTTCCAGGTGTATCTTCTTTGTGTAGAATTATATTATTTAACTCCCACAGGAATCTTTTAGCTATCCTTAATCAGTAATAATATTCTCATTGTATAAGCAGAGGAACAGAGCTCAGGTAGAATTAATAAGTTGACAAGGATATACACCCACTCAAAGTGGGCATGACAAGAAATACTGAAAGGTCAAGTGATTTGCAAGTATAATGTATTTATTTACCACCATAAAGACAGAGAAGTGGACATGAGATTATAACTCTACATTCTGGTGCCTACCCCTAATATTCTCTTTCCTTCCATGCTATAGAGCTAAATGAAGAGATGGAGAAGTTGGGGAAAGAAAATTAAGGGACCATACCCGTGTAGTAGTCATTGATGCATTGAAAATGTTTAACAACTTGTTGGGGATTGGAAGAACCCTAATTTGTAGTGCTTCCTGATTCCCATGGTGTAATTATTCCCTCTTTTTAATCTATCAATGTAATGTCTTGGTGGCCTTGTCCAGTAAGCTTGGATTACCAATTGCAAGGTCAGTGGTTCAAACCCACCGGCCCCTCTGAGGGAGAAAGGTACACCTGTCTGTAGCTGTAACGGTTTAGAGATGTGGGGTCCCCACACAGGGTCTCTCTGAACAGAACCCGCTCGATGGGAGCGCATTTTGCAGTTTAATGTGATGTCACCAGAGGTGCAGCTGGGAAGGGATGCACACGGCGCAGTCCAGCACACTACTGCCACGAATATCACACTGAATCGTGAAAGGGGTTCTGGGAAATTTTTCTAAAGATTTTTAACTCGGAGAGGGGGCACACAGTTTTGGTGCCTGTACTAGTTGTTTAAAATCAAACTACGTGTTTCATCCTGAAGAAAAGGCAGAGGAGATGAGGAAGACAACAAAAATCCCATCATGGACACCACATATCCAGTTGGAAGCATCAGGTGCCAGGGTTGTGAAGCCAAACGTTTGAAAGCTACTATAAGCACATTCTCTGAGAGAAAAAAAATCATACTCTTTTAAATTTTAAATAAGACATAAACTTTAAAACTTGGTAATACTTTCATTAGTCAAATGTTATGAAATGTATGTATTTTTTTGAGAAATAGGGTCAAGGTGACTTATATTTAGGCCACTCAGGGTTAAGTGCATCTCAGTACTGAATCTGCTAGTAAACTCACAAGCTTGCTGCCATCCAGTGGACTCAATCTAGCAACTCTGTGGGACAATCCCAGTGGGTTTCAGAGGCTGTCAAACTTTACAGGAGCAGGGAGCCTCGTCTTTCTCCCAGGGAGTGACTGGTGTGTTTGAACTGCTGAACTTGTGGTTAGCAGCCCAATACATAATCCACTAAGCCACCAAGTAGGTGAAAACCTTAATTTTTAAAGGCATTGATTCTGAGAGAGAAAGGAAGAGAAGTGACTAATTCGAGGAAGGTGGATGGGTGTGTAGTTGGCTGTAACCTGCTCACTGAAAGATTGGTGATGTGAACCCACCAAGAAGTAGGACCCACCCGGAAGCCTGGTGATCTACTTCTTTTACGATGACAGCCAGGGAACCCTATGGAACGGTTCTACTTTGTGACACAATGAGATGCCATGGCTAACTGAACGGCAGCTAACAGGAACAGCTAATCATTGGAAGAACGAAATAAGAAAAAGGGGTTTTTGTTATAACTCTGCTGTGTGTGAATATGAGTAATTTTTAATCTCTAAAATATCTTTGGTAAAGCATACTATATTCTTTTTCAACTCTTAAGGCTAGAGAATTTAAAACTTCCACCATTGCCTCATTCAAGGTAACTATTTACTATACTTTAAATCTAGCACTTAGCCTAGATCCAGGGAAAAGAGAAAGAATCTTCTCTTGAAAAAATATTCAGGGTTCTGAGAACAATTAGCATATAATCTTAGCTTCAAGGAAAGTATAACGAAATAGAGTGCAGAGTAGCTCTAATCCAGATGATAAATGGATCTTAACAATATAAAGGAAAAAAACCCTTGGACAATTTTGACTGCTGGATTAAGAAAATAAAGCAAGTAATATGTGAAACTTTGAATAAGAAATATTAAAATGAAACCTTTGTAAACTATGTTAAGGAGCAAGTTAATCAGTGGAGCTTTGCCTGGTGATCGGAGTAGCATCTCAAGTGGGAAAGAAGATAAACTGATTTGATGTATTGAGAAATTAATGTTTTACTTTCTGAGTTTTATGTGATTCCATTGATGAGATTCTGGTCAATTTTCTGACCCTAAGGAAGGAGAATAGGTTCTTCTTCCTTTTTTTTAGAACCAGGTTCTTCACTATAAAAAGCAAGTACTATTTTTAGATATGCCCAAAGAAGGGAAATTGTCTTATTATTTATTTTGGTACATGGCATTTGCCAGTAGCTTTTAAAGCATTTCAGAGATACTTCTTTTAAAGTTATTCTTTGTCATTTTCTTTGTAGCAAAGATTTATCTCTGTCCTATTCAACAATAAAAAGATAGGACCTTTAAGAAACCTCTTTCTACAAATAGAGGGGAATCCTACTGTTTAGTCTTAACACTGTCAGTTTAACCAAAGGCCTTGGTAAACACATCTAATCCATGATAGCTCATTGTAACATTCAAAGCCTGCTAACACAGTAGGGCTACCCTACAGTTGGAATTGAGTAGGAGAGAGCGAACTGGAAAAGCTATTCTGTGCCCTTACTTCTCCTTTATGTGAAGAAGGCTTTTCGCCCACTGCTACTTCACCAAAAATCATGATAAAATCCTCACAAAGAGTTATATCTTTGCAGCTAAGATATAGATGTAGCCAACCTCATTCAACATGGCAATAGTGTGCCTCAGACTACACTGATGGAGGAAGGCAAGCCATGAGCCCTTTGAACTTTCTTAAAGGCTTCCTGGGTATTCATCCGTATGAACCAGACTTACCTGCTCTGGATATCCGTCCATACTCCTTTGCCCTTTAGTTTGAATTAAGCACCGTCCAGGCTGGGGTCCCCGGGTGGCCTGCGAAGAGGGGATCTGAATAGGCAATGGTGACTGAAATTGCTGGATGGTCACTTTGTTGAGATTTCCCTCATATGGCTGCTGCTCCCGGCTGCGATGCTGCAGGCTCTGCGAGCCCATCAAGGTCTGGATGTGGCTGCCTGCCTGTGGAGAAGATCATCTGTCAGGCGAAGGTTTGTGCGGAGAACACGCACAGAAGACCACTCTGGTAAAGTGGTATCATTTGGGCGCTCAGCCACGGCCGGAAAGGATAATGGAAAAACAGCAAGAGTCTGCCTACTGTGGTTTGTGAAAATGTTAATGTGGGAACGCAGTCGCATTAAATACTTTTGTAGTCATCTGGTGGCTTGCGATGATAATTTGTGATGATTAATTTAAAGAACAAAATTCTGCCTGAAAATTCTCAAATAGGAAAAGAAGTAACAAATGCAAAGTGGAACTCTAGTTAGCATTTAACGTCCAGCCACTAAGGAGAGATGTATTCTATGCGCTATCAGGGAGGAAGGTAGGATGTTTCCTAATTTGAAAATGAAAGAATCATTTTTCTTTTATGTTATAGGTGCTTAACACTCTGGTTCAAGTGTATATAACCAATAATTATTACTCTGCCACACTGCAAAAATCCAGAGTGTGGGTTTGGGGATCTTTAAGTTAGTTACATTAATACCAATCATCGGATATGTTCCAGTCCTTATCTCTCGCCTGTGGATCCACTAGATTCAAGCAGGTCTTCGTAGTGAGCCCTGCACGCACAACACTTTCTTGTCACCGGCTTTCAGAGAGATGCACCTTATTTAAAGTGATAATGGCCGCTTCTCCATCCTCAAAGTTTCAGAGGAGAAAGCGCATGCTCTATGGAGTCCCCCATCTTCAAACCTATGCCTGCTTCCTTGTTCACTCCTATTTTTTAAAACACCCCTTGAGTTATTTTACTTGATGTGTTTTCCAAAAAGTGAGTAGTTCTGTTTGTGAGCTGACAACCTAGAATATGCTGTCATGTTAAGTATGTTTACCAGGAGGGTCAGAACATGCGAAGTGAATGTTTCAGTATTATTATTATTATTATTTTTTACACATTTATTTTAGGCATAGCCGGGTACTTTCCTCATTACTACTGAGAGATATAAGAATTTACATTCAGAATTCATTTTCTTTCTTATTTTTTTTCAAGGATAGGTAATTTGGAATTCAAAAGTGATTAGTTAGGAAAACTTGTGAATTTTCCTGACTAATCAAGATTCTCTTTTTTTTAATTACTTTATTGGGGGCTCGTACAATTCTTATCACAATCCATCCATCCATCCATTGTGTCAAGCACATATGTACATTTGTTGCCATCATCATTCTCAAAACATTTGCCTTCTACTTGAGCCCTTAATATCAGCTCCTTATTTTCCTCCCTCCCTCCCCAATCCCTTAATCAAGATTCTTGATAGCGATGGAAAAATAAAGTTGGAGGGAAAAGAATGTAGTTGTTAAATAAGCATTCAAAGCTGAGACTATCTTTAATTATTTTAAATTTCTAAAAGAAGAGAACTATAAGAAACCTAAGGTGATCATGGAAAATAATTAAAGAGATAAGGTATTATAGGAGGCCAAAAATAAGCTGTACTTTCAGTGAAGAAAATGTTCAAAACTATTATGTGACAAAACACATGACAAAATCAACGACCATTGAGTACACCTTTTAGATCTCCAATGGACTGTCTTCGTATCATGTATGCTTTTGTTACATTGAAAAACAATAGGGAGATGAGAGTCATGAAAATTAGAAAAATGTGACAAGTGTTTCAGGCTCTAACAACACAATGTGAAAACATTTATTAATCTAACACTATTCCACACCATCAGTGATTGCAAAACTACAGCTTCACAAACAAAACTAAGATAACTTCAGAAAGGGCAAAGGACCCTCAAAGTCTTAATAAAAATAAATGCCACAAACTTCTCACCCTTTCTAGAGGGATGAACACCCTTTTGATCATTTCCCCCCTTATTGTAAGTTCACGTTTGTTCTGCTTCCATGGTAGGAAAAGAAAACACATGTTGAGCGGATTTACTCTGAGTAAACCCAGAAATGTACTAATTCAGCTACTTAGAGAAAAGGATTTCTTGGAGTCAGAGGAGCGGGGCTGTAGGCTGGCCTGGCTGCTGAGCAATCAATAGAGTTTTACATCTCTGCCTCTATCTCCCCTCTGCGGGCAGGGCACGGTGGTCATGGTTCTTCCCCCAGAGCCTGAGCCAACGAGAAGAGGAAGACTGACTGAATGAAAGTGCCTGCAGAGTTAAGGAGGTTTTTTTGTATTTACACCCTGAAAAACTTGAACCCAGAACATAGCTTTGGTTCCAGAACATAGTTATGGTTCTGTGCCCCATAACTTACCTGACAGGATTAATGATGACTGCTTAACAAATGCTGTTTTGATTAGAATATCCTGGCAATGACCTATCCAAGGTCAACAAATTAATTCTATGTTGATATAGTACTGGGATAGCTTTTGGTTTTTTTCCTTCCTGATGGGACATGAGCTCAAGATGATGCTTTGATTTTGAACTCCTTCAGAGCAAGGACCATATCTCACTCATAAGTTACACTTAAACTGACATTGAATAAAGAACTACCTTCCAAGCACTTTCTAGGTCTCAGATAATGTGGTAAAACACCTTTGGATATGAAATCCTTTAATCCTCCTATAAGCATTCAGCAGTGATTATAATGATCTCATCTAAGTTAGGAGAAAACGAAGGCTGGAAGAGATTAAATAATTTGCCTTAACAATTTCAAAAGTAGTAATTGGCAAGATCAAGATTTAATCCTAGGCTGTCTGACTACTAAAAGCCATGCTGTCCAGGACTGCAAATACAACAGCCCTCTTCCCCAGTAACTGGCAGTGCCCTTGTGATGGAATGACATTTTCTAATAGTCTCTGCTATCCAAGTCTCTGAAACGCCCACCACATGATTGGGTAGGACTATGAAATAGTTTTTATTGCCACCACTTTAAGGGCCAATCATCGTTGAGGCTACAGTACAAGGGAGAGAAAGTGCACGACTATCAGAAGGGAATTTCCAGATTTCTATCTGAACTGGTGGAGACTGAGACCAGTGGCACCAGGGACTGTGGCATGGAGACCATAGGACAGCTCAAGAAGGTCAATGCCAAGACTATGGGCCTCTGAGATGAAGATTTCTGAGGCAGGTTTCTAGTCCAAAATCCAAAATCACGTGGCCGAGAGGCTGAGTACCAGAGAAAGACTTGGCTTCTGGCTTCGAAGTGCTGTTGTGGATCAACGATTTCATCCTTATTGTTTGCTGATCCTAACTCATGGTAGCATATTGACTTCCCTAATAAGTGCCCATTGTCTATGAGTTCTTTGTGACCACAGCACTGAATTATCAAACCTAGCACAGAAGTAGAGTGCTGTGGAAGGAACAATTGGTGTCAGAGTAGGTAAAGTAGGATACAGTGTGGAGGCGTGTCTGACCCTTGCCCCTTGGTAATAGGTAAGACATAGGAGTCAAATATGGCTCCTAGTGCAGTCCTCACGCCATAGCTGAGTGAATTAAAAAGGAATCATGATTGTAAAAAAGTCAACAAGATGGCAAGGAAGGGTTTATTAATTTCTTTAGCACTTTTCTAATTTTCCAAAGAACCATTCTTCAGGTACTGATTTATATTTTTTATCTATTTCACTTATTTATTTTGAAGATTTTTATTGTAAATTTGAATATTTACATATTCAAATACTGTGCATATTTACAGGGCAAATTAGTTTCCAACAATTTAAGCACACTTTGTTTCCTGTCATTGATTGCACTTCCTGAAATATAACATCACTTACTTCCTGTCCTCTTGGTGTTTCCAGTTTCCTTTAGTTCAGTGGTTCTCAACCTGTGGGTCGCGACCCCTTTGGGGGGTCAAAAGACCGTTTCACAGGGGTCATCCGAGACCACCGGAAAACACATAAATATTTCACAATACATATTTTTTTGTGATTAATCACTATGCTTTCATTATGTGTAATTATGTTCCATTTGTAACAATGAAAATACACCTTGCATATCATATATTTACATTACAAAACATAACAGTAGCAAAATTACAGCAATGAAAATAATTTTATGTTTGTGGGGTCACCACAACATGAGGAACTGTAGTAAAGGGTCGCGGCATTAGGAAGGTTGAGAACCACTGCTTTAGTTCTTTCCTAAACCTTCTGAACTTTGTCCTTGGGCAAATGCCTTTTGATCACAATGGTTGACTATTCTAAGGATGTGATACTGGGCTAGTGTGATTGTTCCTATTATCGACCTGACAACTTTCTGAATGAAAATTGAGCCACAGTGATGAGCTAAGGTCCAGCCATCAGGTTAGGGCCACAGTCTTGGGAATTTCACCAGTCTCTGTCTAACCCATAAGCTTCATAATTTTTTCCTATGGTTTTTGAGTTTTGTTACACATTTGTCTCCCAATCTACCCAGGACCTTCTAATGTGACCTTTTTCAGAGCAGTTGGTAGTGGTAATTGAGTACCATCTAGTTCTTCTGGTCTCAGGGTCATGGAGGTTGAGGTACATGTTAATATCTATTTTAGATCCTGTGACTTAGAAGTTTAGAGGTAAGGAAATGTTCTGGTGCTCTGTGTGTTTTGTAATTTTCCAACGATTGTGAAGCAATGAAGCTCATGCTTTTGGATGGTAAGGCAGAAAATTAAAAAGTAGACACAGAGGCACATATTGTAAAAGGACTCGGTAGCTCAAGCATCGGCTTCACACTCTCCTCAGTTCTAAGCTCTGACACAGAGGAATGGAGGGTGACCGCTGGAGAGCACACAGAATTAGCACTCAATGTTGGGTGCACCTAAGCACATATAAAAGACGTAAGATATCCAAAGAGACAATTATGGTAGAGAAGAAATGGAAAGAATAAATTTCTTTTGACACTCACAAAGGGTTACAATGATAACAAGGATGCTCATAATGAAGTGCACAGACTGAGGAAAATATAGAAAACATAGAGACCATTTCTTCAAGCAGAGGGTTAGTTATGAGAATACTGACTCAGATTGAAGGGGAACTTGAACATGGATATTTTGACAAGGTCTGTGCTACACATTTTGAATGATAATAAAGTTAATTTGTTTTGAACTTTCAAAGGAAGGTTGAGCACAACAATGTGTACTTGAGGAGAATTGTGGTGGCATACAGTGCTTTCATGTCAGCCCAAAACAAACCATCTAATTTTATGGGGAAAACTTCAATAACCACAAGACCCAAGGAAACATTTGTTTCAAAAGTACAGGAGTTGGAAGGAGATAACTTGGTGCCAAATGGCACTGTTCATGCAAAATTTATCTCACAGCTAATCAGGCTTATTATGTGGAGATTTGAACTGTCTGGGCAATTTTGCATGCTATATAAATAACTGACTTTTTCACTACACCGGTGCTTTGGCTCACACTGCTTCCTTAGAAAAGTGTTTGATTGAGAAGAGTATTGCCCAATTTGGTCATCTGTTTTCCTATTAATCTTGGCTCTTGTGGTACTTCCAAAAATCAAACACAGTCTCAGCAGATGATGATTTATGCCACAGAGAATGTTCAAAAAAGCATGATTCAATTTCTAAAATTAAGTCCAATAAACTTCTAAAAATGCTTGTGACAATGTCAACAACACAGAATCATCTTCAAATGATAACTCTGTAAGGATTTCAAGGAGTCAGCAGTATTTATTTAGATGCATCAGATTAAGTAACTTTGGGGGAAAAACCCAAAAAGTGGGGCCAGACCAAATCCAGGGGTACATATGGTAGCCAACTAAAAAGGAGGTGGGGGGAGGGGAGGAAGATAGAAATCTGTAGCGGGAGAAAAGGGCACTAACCCACCCAAGGGGAGAGTATTGTTTATATCTCCACAGGGAAAGAGGGACCAGATTCAACCCAGTGTTCTGGGATGTGAATGCAGCTTGCCAGCATGGAGCGGGAAGGCAGTGGAGGGCCCAGTCCCAATCCCAACTACGTGGACAAGTGCCCCTCCCCCCAGAAGAATTTACTTTAGAGGATAGCACTGAAGCTGCGCTCGGGGAGAAGGACATGTCTGATCAGAATACATGGGAGGAAATGAAGGGAGGAAGAGAGAGTGGAGTGCATCTTGTCCCACCAAGCCTGGAGGATGATTTCCCCACTCAGAACAGCCAATGCACAGATTGGACCACATGGCTGGCCCCACTATGAGACACGATGTTCCACATTGACCCATGGCTGTATGGGGGACAACACTGGAGACTCAGTGTTGGGATTGGCCCAGTCTGACCACACCACACTGAGGCAAAATGCTAAGGCCTTGCAGCAGAGCAGCTGGGGGAATAGAGCAGGGAGGTCCCGAGGGAGTGCAAAGGATTGAATTTGGGGCCAGGGAGTGGCATCCCATCGGACTCAACAGGAGGACATTCCTAGAGGTCAACAACCAGACCTTGAATTATTTACAGGTTTTTCTTCTTTTAAAATTTTAATTAATTTATTTATTATTGTGTTTTCTTTTGTCGCTTTGTCTTGCTATGTCTTGTTTTTTTGTGTGCATATTGTTGTCTCTGCAAGTCTGTCTGGATAGGATGGATGAACAGTCTGGATTAGAGGGGAGTGGGATTGATGGTTCAGGGGGGATGTGGGAGAGGGGGAGGTGGGGTAAAGAAGGTGGTGTTCCAACCCAGGAACAAAGGAACAGCAAGTGATGCAAGGTTAGTGGTGAGGAGGGTGTGAGGGGCCTGGTGGGGATTGATTAAGGGCAATGTAACCAAGAGAAATTGCTGAAACCCAAATGAAGGCTGAGCATGATGGTGGGACAAGAGGAAAGTAAAAGGAGATAGAGGAAAGAACTAGGAGGCAAGGGGCATTTATAGAGGTCTAAATACAGGGATGTACATATGTAAATATATTTATATATGATGATGGAGAAATAGACCTACATGCATATATTTGTAGGTTTAGTGTTAAGGTGGTGGGTGGACATTGGGCCTCCACTCTAGTGCTTCCTCAATGCAAGGACACTTTGTTCCATTAAATTGGCATTCCATGATGCACACCTTCCTGACATGATCACTGAAGACAAATGTGTGCACAGGCAAAGGTGGTGAAGAAAGTTGATGGTGCCAGGCTATCAAAAGATATAGCATCTGGGGTCTTAAAGGATTGAAGGTGAACAAGTGGCCACCTATCTCAGAAGCAGCAGGGCCTGCATAGAAGAAGCACACCAGCCTGTGTGACTAAAAGGTGTTGAGGGGATCAGGTGTCAGGCATCAATGAACAAAAAAAAATCATATCATTGTGTGCCCACCTTCCTGATATGATCACTGAGAGGAAATGTATGCATGAGCAAATATGGTGAGGAAAGTTGATGGTGCCTGGCTATCAAGGGATGTGGTGTCTGGGGTCTTGGATGCTTGAAGGTGAACAGGTGGCTGCCTCACTCAGAGGCAGCGGAGCCCACATGGAAGAAGCACACCAGCCTGTGTGACCAGGAGGTGTCAAACGGATCGGGTATCAGGCATCAAAGAACAAAAAATCATATCATTGTGGGTGAGGGATGTATGTGCAGATTAGGGACCCAGGACCCATCTGTAGGCAACAGGACATCCCCTTGAAGAGGGGTTGTGGGGAGGAGACGAGCTAGTCGGGGTGCAGTGTAGCAATGATGAGGCATGCAACTTTTCTCTGGTTCTTAAATGCTTCCTCCCCCCACTATCATGATCCCAATTCTACCTTACAAAGCTGGCTAGTCCAGAGGATGTACACTGGTACAGATAGGAACTGGAAGCACAGGGAATCCAGGACACATGATCCCTTCAGGACCAGTGGTGAGAGTGGCAATACTGGAGGGTGGATTAGAATGGGGGAACCTATTATAAGGATCTACATATAACCTCCTCCCTGAGGGATGGACATCGGAGAGGTGGGTGAAGGGAGGGAGATGTCTGACTATGTAAGACATGACAAAATAATAATAATTTATAAAGTATCAAGGGTTTATGAGGGAGGGGGTAGCAGGGAGGGAGGGAAAAAATAAGGAGCTGAAACCAAGGACTTAAGTAGAGGGCAAATGTTTTGAGGGTGATGGGGGCAACAGATGTACAAATATGCTTGACATAAAATGTAAGCCAAAAGATACAAGTCCAAACCATCCTATCACTTTCTGTTCACACCATGAGTTCCATAGCATCCTTTTCCCCTTCTTTGTAAAAATGAAGTTTTTTTAATGTTGCTGTTGTTTTTATTGTGGCAGTGGAACTTATGCTTACAGAGGAATGTTGTAGGCATACTTTCCACTATTTCTTCAACAAACTACAACAAAAATCCTAGTTAGTATATATACACAAATATAAGAAGACTTGGAAAGGTGGAGAGAAGGCTGGTCAGCTCTACCAGAGTTTGCATCAAGACATGGTGTGAGCTGCCTGAGTTTCCTTTTTGCGTCACATGTTCCAACCTTGAAGTTGAAGCAGGAGGCAACCTAGAAATGCCAATGGTTTCATACACAAAAAGGTTCTGAACCAAAGTCTGCTCTCCTTAGTCATTGGATCCCAAAAGGGACAAACTAGCAAGACCAAAACTTTTAGACAGTAATCGCTCTACTATAGTAAAACACCATGCAAAAAACTGTGGCCTCCCGGCAACAATGCCAGCAATGACCAAGTGGGGAATCCAAGCCTTAAAGTGTTTGACAATGTAGCAAGTCATCCCAGTTCACTGGCTGGGTTGTATAAGAGGAGGCAAAGTAAGGAGCTATGGATTTCATCCTCATCAACTGGTAATAAGTATACCCTCTACTTCACAGTGTCAGACCATGTGAAGAATCAGTAATTCTATGCACACTTTGCAAAAATGAAGCACCTTTCTCCCTTCCCACTAGAGAGATGTTATGGAAGGTCTAGTACGGAGTGAGGATTTTCAATATCATGCAGTGATAATTAGGCCACTTCAATCATGGTATCGCTAGAGACCGTATGGGGAGCCAGAAATTCTATCCCTGCCTAGCAATAATGAAGAGCCTTTGTTGCAAATATTAATGGATACTGAGTGAGTAATCTGGTTTCCTACCTCAAACTGTACATAATTAGTGTTCCATTCATCATCTCCTGGAGTAGCAATAGAGAAAGTCTATTAACAGGGTTTAATTAAGATCCAGAGTCTTATTGCACAATATGAAAATGTCCAGGTTTTAACGGAAAAATCAACCTTCATACCAAAAGCCAGCAAGCTATCAAATGGAATATAAAAATACAACCATTGGATGTCAATACTGAGAAGTCAGTGACAGATCTGAAAATATTCTAAACAGCTACTAAAAATTTTTTAAAAACACCAATGATCAATAATATATATTAATCAAATGAAAAAATAAAAATAAACTGTTAGCACTAAGCAAAAGAGTACGTCTTAGCAAAGAATTAAAAGATGTAAGGAACAAGCAAATGGAAATATTATAACAAAAAATGTAATTCCTGACATGAAAATCCAATGGCTCAGAAACAGAAGACTGCAGAGGACAAAAGGAATAATTAGTGAATTTGGAGGTAGACAATGGAAATTACTCAATCTTAACAGAAGATATAAAAGAACGGAGAAAAAAAGAACAGTCACAAGGGCCTGTGGGACTACACAAAGTATCTAGAGTAAGGTACCAGACGTCCCGCTTTTGGTGGGACAGCCCCGATTTTTAACAAATTTTCCCACGTCCCGCAGCGTTTTTAAAAAGTCCCAATTTTTAGAAAGAATGTACGACAAGCTAGGGTATATGGTTTTCAGCTGCCATGTGGCTATTTTGCCAGGATATGAGTTTTATCAATGGTGTCCTGCTTTTGTCCCACTTTACCAATGTTAAAATCTGGTTACCTTGATCTAGAATACATGCCATCTAAGAGGAGGAGAAAAGGGTGGTACAGACAAAGAAATGGTGGAAAATTCTGAAACCTGGCCAACAACAAAGATCTACAGATTAAAGAAGAGACTGAACGCTCCAAAAAACAAAGCAAACTCATTGACATTGAATCAAATCTGACTCATAAGACTCCATAGGAGTAGAACTGCCCCTATGAGTTTCTGAGGCTGTAACTCTTTCCAGGAATCAAAAGCCACATCTTCGTCCCTCAGAGTGGCTGGTGGTTCCAAACTTAAGACCTTGCCAATGGCAGCCCAACACATAACCCTTCCTCCACCAGGGCTCAACTCTAGAAAGAGTAATCCTCAGAAATCCATGTATATATACGTCACAATTAAACTTCTGAAAACTACAAACAAAGAAAAAACATCTTTAAGTCATACACACTTGGGGAAAACAATGTGAATGACAGCGAGTGTCTCATTAGGAACCATGTAGTGCAGAAGAGCCACAATATGTTTCAAATGTTGAAGGAAAATAAAGAGAATTTGTTGCTAGCATACCTACTTTATGACAATGGGTAAAAGAAGTTCTCAAAGAAGAGAACAAAGAAGTGACCCCAAATATCAAGAAAGAAGAGAAATGGTGAGCAAAATTATGGCTAAATATAATGATCTTTCCTACTGTTCTGAATTTCAAAACGATGCCTGATGGTTGAGTAAAAAATCATGGCACTGTCGATGTGTTTCTAAATGTATATAAATGGAAATATTGAAAACAATTGTTTTATAAACCCTGATAGACTATATGTAGAGGAAGCCTTAATTTAACTCATAAAATGAGGGCACCAGTAAATTATGTGCATATAATGTAATATATAAACCACTAAGAAAGCTATATATATAAAGAGATAATATAAAAAACTCTATGACTAATATGCAGTTCTAAAGAATTTTCAAGTTACTCACAGGAGCTAGAAAACAAACTAACAAACAAATAAAAAAGAAAGAATAGGACTTCCGGGAAGATGGCGACTGAGGAACACGTTCCAGAGGGACTCCACAGAAATCAAAGCAGGAGAGTTACTAAGAGGGACATTCCACACTGCCAGGTCGCAGGAGGAGCGCCATAAAGATAAGTAGGCATAGATCCACTAGGTTTTAAGGAGCTGGGGGCTTCTGCCTTTCCACAGTGGAGGCCTGCTAGGGTTTGACCTTAGCCCTGCCACTGTCTCAGCCAGAATCAGGATCGTTTGGAGCCAAAGCAGGGGCTTTATCAACATAGCCACAACTTGCCACCACCTTGTGGCAGGGTTTAAACTCCTCCAGCCCCATGATCAGGGATCAGGGCTCAGTTATATTGTTACTTTTGTTTCCCTCTCTTCTTTCTGTACCCCCACAGTCCCAGGGGGCTTAGTTTTATTTTCTTTTTATCGTCCTTTTTCTCTCACAGGCCACTGCCGACCTCCAGACGACTCCCCTTAGCCTAGGGAATTTATGCATGCCCTCCACCCAGCTGGGAGAGCTCCACCCTCTTCAGTGTAACCCAAGGCTGGGAAACACCCACCCACCCTTGATGAAGGGATATCCCGTCCAACTTCTGCTGAGGAAAATCCCACCCACTTTCCTCTGGAGGTAATTTTGCTCACCTGCCCTCTGCAGTGCATAACATGAGCCTGGGAAATCTTGCCCACCTTCTTTGGGGGAAATCTTGCCTGTGTGGCTGGGGGAGCTCCTCTGTGGTTCCACGTGACTGAGGGAACTTCCTCCTGCCTGCTGTAGTGCCTCACACGGCCTAAGGCAGTTTGGTCAACACACACCGTTCCATGCTGCTGGGGTAACCTCTGCTCAACTTCCGCAGAGATCTACCTGACCAGGTCAATTCAGCCCACCATTCGCGGTGCTCTATACCAAAGCGGGCAAGCCACCAGCCTCCCATTGCAGCAGGCACCCCTGTATGCCCTCTACGGTGCCGTAAGCTGCTGTGTGCCACACCATCATGGCTTCTTGTGAGATCATCCAGTGCAGCACCATCCTCGTGGGTCCACAATGACCTAACCAGTGTCCCCTGAGAGGATCATCCAACTTGCTCTCCAAATAACAGAATACTGGTTGACTAGGGAAAGAATGAAGCCACAGGAGGATAAAGTGGTAGGCCAATTCCACAGTGAAATTAGCTGCAGGCAGTTTGAAGAAGCATTCCTACGAGTCTCCCAGAGAGAGTCAGTGCTCTTTGACTCTGAAAAATGGCACCTGACTCCTCTAAAACAATGCAGTGCCAATAGAAATCAACCCCAACGACCTCAATGAAAAAAAGGAGTAACAAAAGGCAATGGAAGAATATGTCCTGAACCTAATGATGTGCATAGAACAAGCAGACATTGATCTGCCTCAGAATGAAACTTTCAGAATACTGCTTGAAGTCATACAGGATATGAGGGAAATAATACAGAAAAAAGGATGAGATGATAGAGGAGGTAAAGACCATACACCAAAGGGAAATGGAAGAGCTTAGGGATTAGATAACAAAAAACAGTAGCAGACTCACAGACTTCGCCAACCGACTGGAGGAGGAAGAGAACCTCACTAATGGTCTAGAGGACAGGCAGAGTCAACAGGACAATCCTACTAATAGCAAAAGAAAATAAATAATAAAAATCAGGGGTGAGATTCAGGAGAGTGAAAATAAGAAAACTATGAAAAAAATTAATGCTGCTAAAAGTAGGTTCTATGAAAGGATAAACAGAATCGACAGACTGCTGGCAAACTAACCAAAGAAAGGAGGGAACAAATCTCAATAGCAAGGATGCAGGATGAAAGAGGGGACATTACAACAGACCCTAATGAGATCAAAAGGATAAGTACACAGTACTACGAAGGACTGTACTCCAATGAATTTAATAACTTGGAAGACATGGACATATTCTTGGAAAAACAATCCCTCCCTAGACAATCCCTGATGGACATCAAGAATCTCAACAGACCCATAGCAACAGAAGAAATGGACAAGGTTATCAAGGGATTACAAACAAAAAAAAAAACCCTGGCCCAGATGCCTTCATAGGAGAATTCTACCAAGCATTCAGGGAAGAACTGACACCACTCCTTTCAAACTCTTCCAGAACGTAGAAAAAGACAGCAAACTCCAGAACTCCTTCTATGAAGGTAGTATAACTCTTATACTAAAACTGGGCAGGGATACAAAAATAACCTAGAACTGTAGACCAATATCTCTAATGAACATCAATGCAAAAATCCTTAACAAAATACTGGATAATAGTATACAAATGTATATAAAACAAATAATTCACCATGACGAAGTAGGATTCATACCAGGGATGCAAGGATGGTTCAGCATACGAAAGACCATTAGCATTATTCACCACATTCACATGAAAAACTCTAAGAACCACATGATAAAATAGATAGATGTGGAAAAAGCATTAGAAAACACCCAACACTAATTCCTGTTTAAGACACTGAAGAAGATAGGAAAGGAAGGAAAATTATTCAAAATAATACAAGCTATATATGAAAAACACACAGCCATTGTGTAGTCAATGGAGAAAAGATGAACACAATCCCACTGAAAAAGGGGACCAGAAAAGAATGCCCCTTATCCCCACTCTTATTTAACATCATACTGGAGCTTTTAACTAATAGAATAAGGCAAAGAAAAGACTTCAAAGTTATTTGTCTTGGGAAGGAAGAGGTGAAACTATCATTATTCGCAGATTATATGATTTTATATATGGAAAATCCCATAATCTCCACAAGGGGAGGACTGGAAGCAATAGAAGAATATGGCAGAGCGGCAGAATACAAGATGAACAAACAGAAGTCTATCAGGCTGCTCCACACATCGGATAAGACCACGGAAAAGGAGATCATAAAGATGGTACCCTTCACAATAGCCAAACAGAAATGGAAATATCTAGGGATATACCTAACTAAAAGAACAAAAGATTTATATGAGGCAAACTACAGAACACTATTACAAGAAACCAAGTGTGATGTCAATAAATGGAAGAATATCCTATGGATTGAATAGCTCGTGGATTGAAAGACTCAATATAGTAAAGATGTCAGTTCTGCCCAAAGCACTATATAAATTCAATGCCATCCCGATACAATTACCCTCATATTTCTTCAAAGAAATGTCACACTGAAGCTACAACAAAGCCCACATGGAGAAAGCACACCAGCCTGTGTGAGCACGAGGTGTCGATGGGATAAGGTATCAGGCATCAAAGAACACAAAATTTATATCATTGTGAATGAGGGGGAGTGAGGAGTGGAGATCCAAAGCCCATCTGTAGGCAGCTGGGTATGTCCTTACAGAAGGGTCGCAGGGAGGAAACAAGCCAGTCAGGGTGCAATGTAGTAACGATGAAACATACAACTTTTCTCTAGTTCTTTAATGCTTCCTCCCCCTACTATCATGATCCCAATTCTACCTTATAAATTCAGCTAGACAAGAGGATGTACACTGGTACAGATAGGAACTGGAAACACAGGGAATCCAGGATGAACCCCTCAGGACCAGTGATGAAAGTGACAATATTGTGAGAGTAGAGGGAAGGTGGGGCAGAAAGGGGAAACTGATCACAAAGAACTACATATAACCCCATCCCTGGGGGACAAACAACAGAAAAGTGGATGAAGGGAGATGTCGGATAGTGTAAGACATGACAAAATAATAATAATTTATAAATTATCAAAGGTTCATGAGGAGGGGGGCGGAGGGAGAGAAAAACTGAGTAGCTGGTACCAAGGGCTCAAGTAGAAAGAAACACTTTGAGAATGATAATGGCAACTAATGTACAAATGTGCTTGACACAATGGATGTATGTATGGATTGTGATAAGAGTTGCATGAGCCCACAATAAAATGATTTATATAAAAAAAGAAAGAACAGAAGACAATAAATTAAATTGCAATTTCGTACATAACGCATCAATAATTACATTAAATGTGGACTGCCTAAATAAACAAATTTAAAAACAGATATTGGCATATTAAAGAACATTACTGAATTATATGCAGACTGCAACGAGAATAGAGCAATCTAGTGAAGTAGAAAGTAAAAGGATGAAAAGAGATATCATATGAACATTAATAAAACAAGAAGTGCCTATATTAATATCAGCTATAACTCTGTGTGCACCAAGCAACAGAATTATAAACTATATGGAGCAAAACCTGATAGAGCTCACTGAGAAATAGATCCTAAATTATAGTTGGAAATTTCATTTTCCTTTTCTAAACTATTAAGAGAATAGCAGAAAAAGAGAATTGACTACAGGACAACTCATTAGCACTACAAACTAAAGGATATTATTGGCATTTGTAGAACAGTGCACCAAAATGCAAGAGGATATACATTCTTTTAAAGTTACCTTGAACTGTTTACTAAGAAAGAACCTATTTTATTTGGCCATTAAACAAACTATAAAAAATTTAAAAGCACTGAAATAATACAATGTGTTCTCCAACCACAATGAATTCAAGATAGAAATCAATAACAGACAGATAACAAGAAAAATCTCTAATACTTGGAAACTAATCAACACATTTCTAAATAATCTATAGGACAATCAAAAGTCTCAAGGGACATAAGAAAGAAATTCATTAATCTGAATGGAAATAAAAATTTGTGGAACACAGCTAACAGAATTCAAGCCTTCATCAAAAAATGCTATAAAAATAGAATAAAATAAACTCAAAGCTAGCAGAAAGAAGGAATTAATCAAAGTAACATATACCAATAAAGTTTAAAATAGAAAAAATAATGATAGCATTAATTAAACACTTACATATTCTTTTAGTATACCATTAATGACAACAAACTTATAGGAAGGAATGTGGGGCAAAAATAATTGAAATCAGGAATAAAGCAGATATATATATAAATCCTATAGGTATATACGGTAAAAGTAATACTGTACACAGCTCCACACATGTAAATTTGACAATTGAAATAAGATTCATTACTTCCTTGAAAAAAGCTAAGATAGATCTCTCAATAAAAAATAATAAATTGGAAAAAAACACATATATTGAAGAGCCTTACCTCTATCAAGAAGTTGAATGTATAATTTACAAATTTTTGGAAAAATAATGTCCAAGACATTATGGTTTATCTAGGTAAATTTATCAACAATTTAAAGCATTAACAATAATTCTACACAATCACTTCCAGAAAATAGAAGAGAAGAATGAATCCCGGGTAATTTTATGATGTTTCTATTACACTATAGACCACTATCCCACACGAATATGCACACTACTAGCGAATAGAATTCAGTCCACTGATAAAAGAAGCTTGACTCAATTATACTTAGTAACTATAACTAAATATAATGATAGAGAATAGAATTCCAATTCCAATTGAAGTTTATTCCAGTTATAAGCCTATGTAGGTAGTTCTACACTGTAAATATGGGATGACCTAACGTCACAATGGGAGAAAAATGGGGCTTTCTCTTCCTGTAAACAATTAAAGAGTCTCAGAAACTCACAGAGGTTGTTCTCCCCCTTTTTGTTGGGTTGCTATGGGTTAGCAGCACTCAACGACAGCAAGTTGGGTTAAAGTCAGAAGGGACATGAGATAGCTAACAACAGCAACAATAAACTGGTTATAGGAAAAAAAAGTGATTATATAATTCAAAGCAGAAAAAAGTTGACAATATTTAGCATTCATTCATAATAAAACCATTCAGAAAAATAAGAAAGGAAGGGAACTTCCTCAACTTGATAAAGAGAATCTACAAGTTACCTTACAGTTATAATTACTGGTGAAAAATAATATTTTCCCATAAGATGAAGAACAAGGCAAAGATGTTGACTTTCACCGATGTAACATCCTATTTATATAAAAATCTTGATAAGAATTAAATAAATGGATGGAGCTTTAGAAATATCTTTAAAACCCAAGTAAAGGGGTGTCAGAGAAGCTTCCACAGTACGGGAGACTATGAGCAAGGACCTGGTCATCTACTTCTGGGGTGAAAAATTAAGCCAGTGAATATCAGCAGAACATTGTCTTTTATCGTGCTGGAAGATGAATCCTCTGGTTGGAAGTTTCTCAATATAACACTGGGAAAAGTTCATCATTAAAAATTATATTTCAAGATCTTTCCTGAAGAACAATGCTGTCAGTGATAGCATGATATTCCTAATCCTAAAAAGAAGACAGGTTAATACAACTATTATTCAAATTTGCATACAACCCACTAAGATCAGAGATTGAACTGGAGAAATTTACTAACTTCTGCTATCTGAAATTGAAAAAAAAAGTGACATTGAAATGCATTGATAACTATTGGTGATTGAAATGTGAAAGCTCGACAACATGACCTTGATGATACACTATTGCTGGAGATCAAATTATAAAATATTTCAACCAATGATATATTTTGCTGAAGAGTCTTCAAAAATGGGTGCAGCATTACATTGACAGTAACCTGTCAGAAATTTAATCTGGATTCAAAGATGATGTGTAATAAAACAAATTACTGCTGACATCAGCTGGATATTGGCTGAAGGTGGAGAATGCCAGGAATATGATGTTTACTTGTGTTTATTGACTATGCAAAGATATTCAACTATGTGGATGATCAAATCAACTGTAGAAAGAGAAATAGAGAAGCTCAATGTCATCAACCAGAACAAGGCCACGGGACTGCTGTGGGACAGTGTTTGCTCATATGCAAATTTAAGTGGAAGCTGAAGAAATGAAAACAAAGGCACGCAAGCCAGTGCATGATTTGAATATATCACAGCTGAGGATCATTTCAAGAATGGATTTGATGCAATGAACACTGACCGAAGGTCAGCTGAGATGATAGCCAAGCCAGTGCATGATTTGAATATATCACAGCCGAGGACCATTTCAAGAATGGATTTGATGCAATGAACACTGACCGAAGGTCAGCTGAGATGATAGCCAAGCCAGTATCTATGAAGAAAGCTAAAAAATCATTAAGGACAGGGGGAAATAAACGACCAAAGTGGATAGCAGATGAAACTCTGAACCTTGCTTATGATCATAAAATAGTTAAAGTGAACAGAAGACATGATGAAGCAAAATAAATGAAGATTTCAAAGGTCTGTTCAAGAAGACAACGTGTTATAATGGGATGCGCCTGAACCCAGAGCTAGAAGATCAAAAGGGAGGAATCCCTTTGGCCTTTCTCCAGCTGAAATAAGTGAAGAGAAATTAAAGCCTCAAGTTGTAATATTGAAAAAGCTAAGCAGCAAAATATTAAATAAGACAGAAATCAATGGGAAAAAAAGACAGAAATCACGAAAAGGAGAATGAAACAAAAGGTCACTGTATCAATAGTAATTGGCTTAGATTCAATCATTTCAGGAGGTAGCATATGTTCAATAACCAATGATATTGAAGCATGAAGTCAATGCTGCACTGAAAGCATTGGTAGAAAACAAAGTTCTAATAATTGACAGTGAGCCGTGAATAAATAACCTGATGCAACACTAGAAGTACCACTTTGTCTAGCCAAGAAATTTGGAAGACTACTACCCAGGCAGCTGACAGAAAGAAATCTTTATGTGTGCATACTCTAAGGAAAGGTTACCCAATAGAATGTGGAAAATATTGAACAATATCAGTAATAACATAAGTAAATAAAGTTTACAAACAGTTGCAACCCTCTATTCATATGAATGGTCAGAAATTCGATCTGGATCCAAAGAGGATATGGAACAAGGCAAATCACTGCTGACATCAGCTGACTAAAAATGGAGAATACCAGAAATAGGTGTATTGATTACAGGAAGACATTCGACTATGTGGATCACACAAACTGTGGCTAGCCTTCCAGAACACGTAATTGTGCTCATGGCGAACCTGTACACAGACCAAGAGGAAAGTTTTTGAATGAAACAAGGGGCATAGTTCAAAATCAGGAAAGGAACGTATGACTCAGTCTATAAGCTGAGCAAATAATCAGAGCACCTGACTATATAAAGGAGAAGGCAGTGTCAGGATGGAAGGAAGACTTGTTTACAACCTGTGTGATATGTAGATGATAAAACCTAGACTGCTAAAAGCGCACTTACTGATGAACATCAAAGACAGTAGCGTTCAATACGAGTTACACCGCAACAGAAAGAAAACAAAAACGTTCACAATTGGACTAGCAAGCAACATCACGGTTTAAAAAAAAAGATCACATTTGTCATAGATTTTGTTTTACTTGTATACACACACAATCAACACTCACCGAAGCAGAAGAAATCAAAGGATATGTTACATTGGGCAAATCTGCTGCAAAATACCTCTTTAGCTGAGGAGCTGATACCAAGGGCTCAAGTAGAAAGGAAATGTTTTGAGAATGATGATGGCAACAAATGTACAAATGTGCTTCACACAATGTATGGATGTATAGATTGTGAGAAGCCCCCAATAAAATGATTAAAAATACCTCTTTAGAATGTTAAAATAGAGAAACGATGTAACTTTGAAGACTAAAGTTTGCCTGACCCAATCGATGGTATTATCAATCATTTCATAAGCTGGACAACAACAAGAACTACAACTGTAGAAGAATAGATCACTTTGAACTCGGGGTTGACGAAAGAGACTGAATATATCCTGGTCTGCCAGATGAATCAACAAATCTGCCTTGGAAAAAGTACTGTGAGAATGTCCCTTAGAAGTGAGGACAGTTAGACGTTTCTCACTTGTTTTCGATATGATTCCCTGGTTTTTCTGCACAAAGTGATTTAATTTGGCAATGCTATAATCATGATATTTGGCAGCTAGATGATGATGTAGTTACTCTCCATTTCACATAACGCCACTTGTGTGAAAAAGACCTAAGCGCTTGGTCTTTGCAGCCTTACCTCGTTGATACACGAGGAGTGGGTGTAGCGTTCACAGAGGTTAATGTTCCACATACTAGTTTGGTGAGCAGAGTCGAGGATCTTAAAAGACTGGGAGTGGATATAAATCTATTCTCATCAAAGGAAAAGGAAAAGAAGGGAACCAAATACTCAGAGAAGAAATTAGTCTATAGCGTTAACAGTCTACACACATCAGGGTCTCATAAGAATCATGTTCTCACGATCTCATCCTGAGACCAGAAAAATGAGATGGAGCCTGGCTACTACTAGTGACCATTATCACCAGGGTCAAAATAGTTGAATCTCTAGAATGGAAGAAAGTATGGAACAGATGTCGAATCCTTAGAAAGTTCATAGTTAGTGGACTGGTTGCGACTAGGTGACCATTGAAGGGTCGCGCTCCAAAAATCTGGGATTGAAACTCCCACCTGAAGGGGTCATTTACTTATTGAAACTTTCAGCTGTGCATTGTTGGATGCTTACAGAGCAGGTGTGTTTTCCAATGAACAATTTCTACACCTTTTCTTTCATGTCATTTATTGCAATCCCTACCATCTAAAATCCCTTATCATTCTTGTTCTCTGTATTTCCTATCCATTCCTCCTTATTTTCTAACCTTTTGAACTGTGTCCTTGGCTAGATGCTGCTTTTTAAATCTCAAATAGTTGGTTACTCCAAGGTGTTTGCTCTTCGTAGGTGTTATTGTTAACTTTATGGATCTGTCTACAGTTTGGAGGAGAATTAAGCCTTGGGGTCAGTTCATTTCTAGACCTGAACGGTGACTAAGAGTCAGATTCTCAGGGGTTTCACTCGGGTCCATCTGATCACCAGTAAACCTGGATTTAATTTGTTTTCAAATTCTGAATTTTCCTCCATGTATTTCTCCCATTCTAACCACTGTCTTGTCATATGGCCCCTTTCAGAGCAGTTGGTAATGGGCATCGTCAGGTTCTTTTGTTCTCAGTGTTGCAGAGCCTGATGTGAGCCCAATTCACAGGTCCCCAAACTTGTTTGGCCTACTTTAGGCGCAATGGATTGTTTAATGTGGCTCTTCTCGCCAAAGTCTATTTCCACAAAGCACATTTTTCCTGCATGGATATGGTAAGAAGGTGAGGCCAATCATGATAGGATTCACCTGTAATTAATTGTGACAAGAATTCCCTGCCATGTCATTCTGTGGTGTATAAAAGGAAGCCCCTGAGAAGCAGAGCCAAGAGTGAAGTCCATCCTTTGGACCTGAGATTCCTGCATAGCGAACCTCTTTGATGTGGAAGAAAGCTATAACATCAAAGGAGCAGCAGCAGGACCAATGGAACTAAGGGTTGGTCAAGAGTGATGGACTTCCCAACCCACAGAACAAGTTCAGCAGAGTGCTTTTGTACGGGAGGCTGGCTTTCAGAGTGGGATGCGTCTGGGCACTTGATTGGGGAAGGTGGACTTGCTGACCCATGGTAGTGGAGGTGAGTGCCTTTAGACTCAGGTTTACTGGAGTGGGGTGCCTCTGGGCAGTTAATTCAGGGATCTGGGATTGCTGACCCAAGACTTCTGCTGGAGGCTTACAACAGTGGTATGCCCCTTTGGGCACTGGTCATTGGGCATTTGTCATTAGGCCTGAAAGAACTTTGTAACATATCCTTAGCATTTATCAATGGCATTACAACTTGTTTACTTCCTCAATAAATCTTTTAACTATGATTTTCCCCCCCTGTGAGTTCTGTGTAGCCATTGTAATGGATAGCAGGAGCCAGAGAAATACAATAGAGAACTTTAATTAAGTCACACACCTACTGGCCCCTTTTCAGACAAATAAAATTACTCAGAAACCACCTGTCAATAAAACATTTTGTGCTAGAGTCCACAATCCAGTATAGTGTAGCTATCTGAATGTATAGCCACCCTAAGTTGTTCCAGCACCCTTCAGGGGGTTCATGACATGACCTACTTTGTGAAACACTGAGTCATCCATCAGTCCATTGGACTAATTATTTCAATGCATCTTAAATTTTTTTCTCACTCCCTTTCCCTCCAAACAGAGAGAGACTAATATTTGAATCCTGGAATGGCCACTAAGAGCTATTACCCCCAAATAGGATGTGAAACATTGTCCTTGTTACAATGTCAAATAGCACCGGAGTTCCCTGCACGTAAGGTACTAAGCCCCCAAGCCCAATGACTCCTTCCTGCAAGGTGTTTGGCTTTGACTAGGAATATTTCATAATTCTGCCCTTTGCATGTATGACCACATTCAATGCCTATATTTGCAGCTAAGGTAAATAAACATGTACAGATATTCTCTGTTATATCTGTACAATGTTCTGTTAAATCTATACACATTGGATATATTGTCACTTTCTTTCTCACACTTCCTTAGTATGCATGTTTAGTGGGACATCTATGAGGGAGCTTCAAGAAATTTGTGCAAAAATGGAACAGGAAGATAATGAACTTTTTTCTTGAATTTTAAAAAATTATTTTTGCTAAATAAAAAAGATTATAAAGGATAATGTCCACGAATACTGCACACTTTAAAAAACGTATCTCTGCGAGATCAAATGATCAACAATTGTTCTAAACACACCCCCACCTCAAAGTATAAAGGGACAAGACAAGCAGATTTCTGGAAACAGAGCATCGACCACGTAATGAATGAGGATGCTGACAGATTGTGAATACCAATGCCACGGAACACATTTTGTGGGAATTGTTATATGGGAACCCAATTCTCGGTGTACATTTTCACTAACATGCAATAGAATAATATTTTTTAAGAAGGAGTGTGAGAAAAGAAGGCTTTGAATTTCAGTGCCAACATCTTAAAATGGCAGCTGACTGATATGCAGAGGAGCTATCTCTGGTTTATTGAATCTCTATAAGCACTTTTCCCCATGATTAAATGTCAACCTACAAAACACAACTATGAAATTGAAATTATTAACTGAAATGAAAAACAAACAAACCAAACCCCCCAAACCAAAAAACTGTGGAGGCTGCCTGATAGCAGAGTGATGAAATTTGTCTAAGTCTTCACATTTCAGTCCATGATTTGTTTTGGAATGAATCTGACAAGCATTTTGGAAATAAAATAAAAGGGAGAATGTTAATAATAGCAATAAAAGTTTGACAATCATTCCTGTCACCCCCCAGCTTTCTAAGAAACAGGGCTGTAGACTAAGTCATTTAAAATCCAAGTGGCAAGAAAGAGAATCTCATCACTTTGACATCCTCCATTTGGCATCAATCATTGTGCAATTGCTGGATGTCAGGTTATCTAGCTATTCAAACGAACTATTCAATCATGAGCATTTTCATCGCATTAGATTAATTTTGTGCTTCTCCCTCTTTTCACTTTCGCTTTCTTTGACACAGGAGAGTGTAAACACAAACAACACGTAGGATCACTCTGCCACTCTTTCTATTGCTTTCGTCTTTGTTAAGTTTATTTTCTACCTCTGACTTAACAGCCATTTGAGCGATACGCGTAGGGTTTGTCCTTTTATTAGAGAAGTAATTAGAATTTGGACAAGGAGAAGAGTCTCCTGATTCTGTGACAGTGATGTCTTTCACTGTTGGCGCCAGCTGTATTGCTGCCCTGGCATTAGGCAATAGAGGAGTATGTTTTCTCAGGTACAGAATAATGTATCACAATAGAAAACCCAATATACAAATGACTGTAAAACTAGATAACCCTCATAGTTTCCTCATCTGTCACTTCTGTTTTACGTCAGAGAAGAATTTTTCTTCACATTTACACAGCCTCCATCTATTGTTTTGGAGGGAGAAATTTGATTACATAATAGGAATCTAGTAAGATTTAAAGATATCTATGAACCAAATAATACTACAATTGATTGATTAAAATATAACATCTTAGGGGTTCAGATTAATGCGCCAAGTATTTTAAATTAATCATTAAATAGAGGGAACAATTCCACTGATTTCGTTAAAAAGTTCTTCCTGATTTGGTTACTGTGGCAGGTAGATTGCACGTCACGCGACCCCGTGTAAGTGTGGGGGATGGAGTTCTGTCCATCAGATCACAGCCTGACATTGCCTTGCTCGCCCTGTCCCTTCGCCTCTCCTGCTGCGGGGACTCTGTCTGCCTCCACTGGTGGTCCCAGGGGGGCTGCTCGCTTGGGATTATGATTTAAAATTCTCTTTTCAAACAGAGAGTGAAATTAACAGCACTTATTAGTCACAAAATGAATGAGTTTTAGATTATTTCTGGATACCAAAGACGCCGAGAAAAGCAGGTTGCATTGTTTGCATCTGGGGAGTAATTGCCAAAGTGCTTTCAGGAATAAATCTCTGCCCCCACTCACCCCTTGGTATTATCCCGCTATTCCTATTTAAACTTTAATGTCCCCTAAAAATTTGACCAAGAGGAAAACTCCGCATATATTTGTGTGAGAAAAACTCTGCATGCATATATTTGTATAAGAAATGTCCCCGTAAGGGCTGTTGATTATATTGAAAGTTTTTGTTTTTTTTCTAAATAAAAAAAAATCTGTAACTGTATCACATCATCTTGTCCTTTCATTGGCTCCTTTATTATTTGGGGGCAGAACTCAATGGCTATGTACGTTTTTTTCTTTCAGCTACTTTCCCTCAATGGTTTCACGTATTGTTACTACCGTGGTGGATGCAGCCTTGATATGGCTCAAAACAAAGATCTAATCAACAATCCCAAGAAGAGTATGGTAGGCAGGGGGTGGGGTGGGGTGGGGGGATGAAGAGGAGACATGAAACAAGATGCAGAAAGATCTTTTTTTCTAAAGCTTGGAAAAATGTTTTGGGTTTGAAATGACTTTATTTTAAGGATTTCAATCAGTTTGGGGGGTTTTAGGGACTGCCTATACTGCCAGAATAAGAATTTCACTTCACCAGGGAAAATTTTACTGATTGATATTTGCTGACTGATAACTCTCCTCTAACGAGGAGCAACATGAGGTTTAGGAAGAACTGGAAAAGAGTGGGCCAGTGTAGAGCCTGCTTTATGTACAGAACGTGTCTTCTCCTTTGCTTATGGATTTATCAAGGGGCTCTTCATTCTTAATGCATATTGCTTGGGTGGGGTAGGGAGTGAAAATATAAAGCACAAGACAAAACAGATTTCCTCCTGTACTAAAGGAGAGTTTGGTTGCAGCCTTCGAAATCACTTAGCTTTCAATATAATTTTTAAATTTCAATTTTACTCCAAATCTGAATAGATATTCTTGACTTTGTTTATGGATAATAGTAAGGTATGTCTTCTTCCTGACTGATTTTCATGTGTTTCAGCTACATCTTGACCTACTCTGCTAGGTGAATAGTAGTCTGAAGGTCTACTCTACGTTCTGCCTTTCCTACTTTTCCAATACTTCAACCTTTGTCTCTCTGTCTCTCTTCTCTATTCCAGACCTTCCTCTATCTCTATGTCAATTAGCTGAGTACATTGCCTTCCCCATCTTGATGTAAAGGATTTCTACAGCAATATTGCCCAGTATTATTTAAAGTGCACAAGCCAAGAATTCTAGTTACTTTTATCCAGGTTCCAAATACTGCTACTAATATATGTGGTTTTGCTCATGAAAACTGAGCAAATTTAGATTCTATTATTTTTAATAGAAATCAATTATGAGAAAGTTACTTTTTAAATGTCTATTACATAATAATTTATATTTTAGGTTAGTCACTTATAACATAATAATATGTCCTTATTTAAATTCTTAAATGTGTGAGTCCAGGTGATTTCTCTTATATAATACTTTAAAACATGTCTTTCTCACTTAAAAATAACATTGGTTTATTTTCACTTTCTAAATATTTCCTCAACTGACTGACTTTGTTCCCAAGTGAAAACTCACTTCACATAGCCTGGTTTTGTTGTTTAATAATATAAACAATGGCTAGGCCATGTGGTTAACAGAAAGAACAAATTATGGCTTTCAAAAGATGTTTTAGAACTCACCCTTTTAAGTTTATTTTGATTAAATCTATTGAAATGCATTATGTGAAAAAATGCCAACATTCAAATAAGAATGTTGTGGACACTTAATAAAATTTCCATTGAATAAAGTACCTTATATGATTCTGAAAGCAAAATTTGCCATTGGTTTTAAGACACAAACAGAAAAATGACGAAAACAACTCCAGTAACATGCCTCAGCCATGGCAGGCGTTTGGAGAGCCTCAGGTCCTTATAGCTGAGCTGGCAGTATACATATGCACAAAAAGTACAGGTCAGTCCAGTAAAGGGGTTTTTTGTGATCCAAGACTAGATGATCAAACCTGCTGTAGCTTTTGGTTCACTTGTGTCCATTCTGATATTGGCCCTTGTTCCCATCTTTAGTCCTCTGACCGCCACATCATAGGCTCTTCTAGAGTTACAGACATTCAGGGAAGGAAGGGGCAGGAATGCCGAAAGAGAGCCTACAGTCTCCTATATTAAAGAATTTTCACATTCAATACTCTTAGGATTTTACATTCTCTTGGTTACTTTTTCCAGAAGGGATATATTTGGAATTTCATTTGCTTTAATATGCTGCTTTAACCATTTTCTGCAGCTTTGTTCAGCTCCAACATTTTAACATACACTTACAGGTGTTAGTCATTGACTTAAAATATCCACAGGGATATTTGACTTATTTAGGATTATCAATACGTTTAAAAGAATCTGATTGTTGACAATTATGACAAAACACACTTATGAATCCTGTGGGGAATTGCACCAAATTTATGACAGGTTTGTGTCTGTGCCTCTCTGTTACATGGGGGAAGGTGATAGAAAATGCCCAGTCCGTGGTGTGGTGACAAGTAACCAGAACTGAAAGCCTCAGTTTCTTCTTTCACAAAGTGGACAAGATTGTGTTTCTCTCAGATGAGTGTTGAAGATAAGATGAAGAAATACATTAAATATTTAGCACAATGCTTGACACAGAGTAAATATTTGATACATGGTGCGTTATAGTTCTTACCCTGGTGCCTGCAGTGTAGTCCAAAGCACTGCAGCAGTGAGATCAGTAATGTGGTAAGATTCTAGGATACAAATCCTCCTTCTGAACCCATTGTTGCTTTTAGCCATTGCAAATGTTTTTAATAATATTGTTAAAGTACTCTTTTAGGACTGCTTGAAATTTAGAGAGAGACATACATAACTGTGCTGTGATTTTTTTCTAGCAGTTTTCCAATACTTCTTCAATTAATGGACATCAACATTTGAGATTTGGGGGATTAACATGGCAAGAGGGAATTGGAGAAACAACTCCAACTATTATTCCTTACAAAAACCAGACAGGATATTTTAACATTCTCAACCTTTTGTCACTCTAGGGTACATAGAGCCAGGTTGTTTCTGAGAAGTGAACATTTTTTTGGGTCTAATTATTTCACATTTGAATCCACAGTTGGGGAGGGTTTCCTGCATGAGTTCTTCAACAGTGTCTGGATCACTGTGAAGCCAAGGCCATCAATACGGTCAAAATGAGTTTGAGCTCTGATCGCCGGGACAAAGAGCCACAGGATCAATGTGTTTTCGTAAACACATTTATCACTAAATTTCTATAGCCTTCCAGTAGTTTTTGGTATTGGGAATAGATCCAGGATTAAAAAAAAAAATCTTCTGCAGATGCTCTGAGAAATAAACTCTAATAAAGTACTGGCTAAGACTTCTTCAGTTATATGTCTTTCATTTTCCATTCAATTTAAAGTTTATTTTCAGTTTTCCCATTCTTATACTGTCTAGCCTAAAGCCTACTCAACTTATGGCAATTGCATAAGTTAACTTTTAAAAGCATTCATTTAGAGTAGATTAGAAAACCCAATAAATAGTAATATAATTATCATACATATTTCAGTAAATCTTCTAGCCTAGGCTAATACTCCTATAATTGCTTTCATTTCCTTATATCAAATCCTAATGAATCATAACTAGTCACATTCAACTAACAAACTCAAAATACTAAATTTGAATATTTCAAGCATTCTATGTTGTCCCTATTTTGGTAGACACATCTATTTATAGGCTCTAAAATTTCAGATCTCAGGCAAACGTGTTTTAATAAGAAGCAGTAAGAAGATGCTTATCATAATGTTAAAAATAAGATATAAATGATTTTAGACATTAAAGACATGATACAAGTTTAAGGCCAAGTTACATTATTATACATTTGACAACTTTTACACAAAGTTTTCAGATAAATCCCACAATTATCTTAGCTTGTGGTAAGATGAACCAGTTTAATCAATCACAGGATTGAATGGGGTTCTTAAAGCAAGTAGGGAGGCAAGCAAATGATTAGGATTTATATTAACGGTATGATGAAACATAGCAGTCTGGACTTTGAAAATAGAGTTCATGTAAAATAGATGAATGAATGGGCAATGCAAATATCTACTAAGTTACATTAAAAGTAAAAGATGAATAGGGTTTTTTTTTTTAAAAAGGAAAGTGATAGTAACCCTTGGTAGCAGCTATACGTGTAAGTTTGGGTGCTTCCTCTGGTCAGGTAACTTCCCCTTGCCTCTGACAGGTAGCTCCTCAAGTTCAGGCCATCTTGTTCATCCTCTATTCTTTACTCATAAAGGAAGATACTTCTCTTTTGGTATCTAAGGCAAAAACTGCCTATGGTGACCTAGATCCTGTACTCTCCTGTTGTTTCTTTTTTTTATAAGATCCTTGATTAAAACCTCTGAGATTTCCAACTTTCTCTTCACCAACGGTTCTTCCCTTCAACCTCTAAACATTTCAAGGGTTTGATATCTTGAATTTTCAAGGGTTTGATATCTTGAATATTCCTTCTTTCTCCTTATATCTCCTGCTAGATTCCCTCATAAACAAATTATTCCTTTGAAAAGTGAACTTCTTGAATTTTCTGTACCAATTTACTCATCAGTGTGGATTAATATAGATTTCACTCCCATCATTTCATGTAACTTATGTTTGTTATACTTAACCTGTTTTTTTTGTTTGTTTGTTGGTATCGATGGACACTGTTGACCCCCCCCCTTAAACATTTTTATTGATTTCTAAGATACCACTTTTGTTTTTCCTTCTATTTATTTCATGGTCTTTGAAGTTGACAGATCTCTCCTACTCCAACTGATTAATCAAAGCCAATCACATAATTCCAATTCCTCTTCTGGGAACTCCTAAACTGTTTTAGATCAATGAGATGTAAGGAGCACATTGTTGACGAAATCAGGAAAGAATGGTTTTACTCTTAAGAGATAAATACTAGAAGCTACATTCTCCTACTGAACTAGCAAGTGGAATCTTCTATCACAGATTGTCACTGGACATCTTATATCACTGAAGCCATATTATAATCATGCAAAGAATCAGCCAATAGTATGGATGGTAGAGTGGAGAGATGGAAAAAAACTAAGCATTGATAATTTTGATATGCATATTAAGTCCTAGGATCACCCTAGGTAGGGCCTACTTTTTACATCAGCTAAATAGTTGCCAATGTTCAAGGCCATTTCTGCTGGATTTTCCACAACTTAACATTTTATTTATTAAATCTTTGATTATTCTTTCTCAGTGCCCTTTTCTTAAGTACATCTTTTAAATGTAGGTGCACTTTGGGGTTTTGTGTCATATTCATTTCATTTAAAGCTCAATTCAATGATTCTTAAATTTTCATCTTCAGCTAAGATTTCTGTCATATAAATTTATTCTGGATAAATATATCTAAAAATACACTTAACATTTCCAGTTGAATGCCCTAAAAAGAACTCAACTCAATATACAAAATCCAAACTCCTTTTCCGTCTTCCACTTCTACCCATTCATTACTCCAGCTATATTTCCCCATTCTGTGAATGGCACATTATGACTTGGTTGTCCAAATTAGAAACCTGAGTTGAAATTTTGAAACTATTCTCTAAAGTTTGTGTTCTAAGAATAAGATCCTGTTGACAATTTTAAGAATATGTTGGATCTATTCATTTTTCTCTACCACTGTTTCCATGTTGTCTTCTTTGGGTTACTGTAAAGACTCAGCTGGTTTTATTGCCTCTAGTCTTTTTCCTATCCGTTCTCCAAGAAAATCCAGAGTGCTCTTTTTGGGTTGTTCTTTTGAATTTTATTTTGCTGTTGTTGCTAAGTCAGAATGCTCTTTAGGTGAGAACTTAATCATGTCTCCGTCCTTTTAAAAACACTTCAGGGGTCACCAGCCTACTTTCTTCAATATAAACCCAACACGATCTGTCTTCTGTTGATGTCTCCAGCTTTATTTTACACTTCTCTTCTCTCCGACTTCAAGTGCCTCATCTCTAAACTTCCTTTTGTCTTTCAACTAAGCATGAGTTCTCTGCGGTGTTCTACCCCTGCCCCCCATCTTCACAGCACTCACCACACAGTGTCACAGCCAGCCTTCAGTGTCACACATTATGCAGTAGGCACATTAGGCCTTCAAGTCAGGTGCACTAAAATTCTTTGGGATAAACTTTTTTGGTATTTACTATAAAAATATATTTTTAAATTTATTTTTTACTATATATTTTTAAAAGCACGGAAGTTGCTCTTAGTGGAGAAACAATCACCTATGATTTATGTAACCATTTTTGTATATTAGAAAACACAATTATAAAACAAATTCTCTTGAATGTAAGAATTATGTGGTAAGAACCACAACTTAACTTCAGATTGAGGATGTTACCAATAATAACACCAACTTTCTCACAAATCCTACCCCCTTCTTGCCTTTCCTTTATAGGTAGCCACAATCCTAAGCTTTTTATTTATTATTCTTCTAAAAATAATTTTCCCACTGTTGTACTTATGCCCAAAGCGAACATTTTTAGTCTTGCTTGTTTTTTTGAGTTTTTCAAATATGAGACTCTGGATATATGTTGTTGTCTTTAGAAACTTTTCCCTTTAAATGATGCATCTAAAATGTATAGATATTGTGTTTATACATGTTTATGCATATTATTTATAAGTATCATAATTGTAGTATACTACTTTTCATTGTAGCCAAATACTCATTTGTCAAATGATAGAAATTGTTTGTAGACTCTCCTGGTAGTATACATTTGGACTTTTCAGTTGTGTATCATGCAAACATTACAAGTATTTTTAATGACATATACAAGAGTCTTTCTAGAATAATAACTCAGGACAGGATTTACTTGGGTTTGTGCATGCTGTTTTACAGGATACGTTGTCATTAAAGTTGTTTTGCTTTATGTTCTCATAGAAATATAACTGAGTTCCCACTGCTCATATGCTTGCAAAAGCTTAGTATTTTTCAGACATCTCCAAAAACAAAACAAAAACTCACCGCCATCAAAATAATCTTGACTCATAGCGACCCTATAGGACAGAGTAGAACTGCCTCTGTGCGTTTCTGAGACTGTCACTCTTTAGGGGAGTAAAATCTCACCTCTCTCAACTGGTGGTTTGAGTTGCTGACCTTGAGCATCATAGCCCAACAGGTAACCACAATGCCAAGCTCCGTTTTGTCAGTCTAGTGGGTGTACAATGCCACCCCTTTTACATTTCCCCGGTGGATAAGAGTTTCTGCTTTTCAAAACATGTTTATCTTATGTTCTAATTTCCCTCTATTTTTTTTACCAGTTTTAATATTGTATTGTGTCTTTTCTTATTGACTGGTATTATTTTTACAGTATTTTAGACTCCAAGCCCCTTGTCCATCACAGATGTTGTAAAAACCATCCCACAGACTATGCTTCGTCTTTTCTACTCTCTTGATGGCGACGTGGGCGGCATCTTCATGCTCTATTTAGCTGTTAGCCTACCTTCAGTTCCTTGTGGCAAAAAAGGGTTGTCATTTCTGCTCTGCAGCATCCAACTAGGCGCAGTACATGTCAGGGCTGTGTGGCCCCTGTGGCTGCCCAGTACACGTCTGCTGAATGAATGATTGGGTGAACGAATGACTATGACTGTAGAAATGGTGACTTGGTCTTGTGTGGTCAAGTTCAATTTTAAACAAATTGAACAAATTTTAAACATACTGCTGAAGCCAAGATGTCAAAGTAGGTGACAAGTTCTACCTGAGGTGATAGCATGTATAGAAATGAGCTGTATGTTGTTTATAAGTACTTATTATCGATTCTGAATATTTGGCAATGTTCATTTTCTATTCTTTCAAATGCATTTGCAGTTAACTAAACTCCCTGCATTGGGAAAATATTTAGCTTAAATTTATCACAAAGTTAGAAATGATGTCAAGACAAGATATGGATTACATATTATAATGGATGCACAAGGTTAGTAGTTTTTGCTATCAATTTGAAATAGGTTACCTTTTTAGTTATGGTGTCCGGAGGTACATCCCGCCTCCCAAGTGGATAAGGATTCCATTGGCCACTAGGAGATACATCTTCTTGTCCATTGTCTAAAATGTTGCTTTGCTGGGACGGGGTCTATTGCAAAAATGGTATGGCATTTTTTAGTGATGTAATAGAAGTTTATCATAGTTTTCTGAAAAGAGTTCCTGATGATTATGGTAAAATTAATTTTATTTAATTGTAGAAAAACATTTATCCTGATCTTGAAGTGTTATTTTACAATATTTACTGGGAACACTACTATTATAAACAATTCTAAATTGAGTGCTTTTCATAGCATTGAGAAGTACCATTAAAATAACCATCTTAGAGTTATTTTCTGGATTTAAAAAAAATTTAGATGATTTACAGCACCTGGATAAAGATAGAATTAAGCAATTATTAAAAAGCACAACATTTAAAGTTTTCTTAACTTGGCTTCTTAATATGATTTTAACATTTAAAATATACATAAAAAACATATAAAATATTGTCTGTACCTGCCAATAATCCAAACCACAGCCTAAAACATGTTTTATAAAGCTACATTGATTCTAATTGAATGCCCTTAACTAGTACAAAACAGTTCAACACTAGCATAGTGCAAGATGTATGTACTAGAACATTATTCACAGATAGTGTTGAAGGATAAATTAAAGTAATGTCAAAATTATGCTATTAAAATCACAGTGCAAATAATGACTGATTATCCAAATTTGCTTACTTTACTTAATGGTGAAGTTTATAATTTTCATAGATATTCTGTTTTTATTGATATTCCACTCTTTAAAAATCAAATAATAATATCCCTGTCTCCAAAATTACTAGTGTCCATGAGTTTGGAAGCCACAGAAAACAATATACTATTACTACATCGCCCCAACTCCAAGCAACCACACAAGCTCAGGAAGAAGGGGTCCAGTTCTGGGGCCAGGGGCATGTAGCAATGGTATCCTTTTCCTGTGGAAGCAAGTTAAAGTTTTTCACAGGCTTCTTGCTCCTTTAATCTATAAGATACACTGATATTCTTTGAGTTCCTGGGACATTCTTGTGTCAGTGAGATATGCGCCAGTGCTTCCTGTGCCAATTTCTGTACATGATCTGAAAGAGCTCTACTGACAAATGAAATTGGCTAGAAATCATATGTGCCATTTCCACTTGGGGTGAGAAATTGTCCTCCAACCCCAGGAAGGGAATGGGGCTAATCTCTTCATAACATTCTCCAGGCTGAATGCTTGTCAAGTTTCATCTGATAGCACTCAAATGGAGAGCAGTTCTATTCTGGACTCCTTTAAGAACAATTATCTAAGCATCCTATCTGCATTGTGACTACATTCATTTTTCAAAGCATTGGTTGGAAATCTTTTCAAATTGGATTATGATACTAGAGGAATATTTCCCAATGTAACTGAACTGATATAATGAAAAGAAGCTAATTTAATTTTTCTTGAAGTTTGGTCACATGAATCCTGTGTTCATAAGCCCATCAAAAAGAGTGGAAAAAAAAAAAGAGAAAAGCGGTCCTGAATTTAAGCTCCTGGATTAGTTAGGAGAATTTATTTGTTTGTGAACCTAAATCTAGATAATTTGTTTGAAGTACATGTTACTTGAAGACAATTGTTAGTTGGTTATTCAATGCCTGTACATCTGCTTTCAAGTATTATTGTTTTACATGTATGTATGGATTGTGATAAGAGTTGTATGAGCCCCTAATAAAATGATTAAAAAAACAAACCTAAAAAAAGGTATCATTTTAGTCTTTTACTTTTTCAGATTAATAGATTTACATATGCTATATATAACTTATTCACATATTAAAAATGGAAAATTAAATAGTTAAAATGAAACAGTTAAACATAGTTATGCAGGATAATTCCTACTGACTAGTGTTTTCTTTTTGAATTTTTAGTTCTTGCACATTTTATGAATTGGTTTCTTTGTCAATGAAATGGGAAAATAAATATATTTGCTTTGCCTGGCCTTAGAGGCATAGTCTTTGAAAAGTGGCCAGAGTTTAATATAGACTTTCCAGTTTTCATCACATCATCCCCATCTTGCTTCTTCCACCAAACTTACGTCGGCTGCCAAAACATGACTTCCATTGATGGTTACTGAGAATTGCAAAATTCTTTTTTGGTGTAAAAAAAGGCGGGAGTATTTTAGTCAAAATCCTAGTATCAGGATAGACCATGATTTTTACTAGCTTTTAAATCAATCTTTCTTTTTAAAATTAGTTTTAACAACCACATTCAATCCTCTGTATCACAGGAACTGAATAAGCAGACACATTACAAAGATCTTTCCACTAGAGAATAAAGCAGAAGGGATTTCTTGAAAGTAATTTTATTTATTAATTTAAAGAAGGTTCTGGTCTCTCTCTCTTTACGTGAGCAATGATAGGTGCTAACTCTGTAGAAAACCAAATAGCATGAACAAAATTTCTTGTGGTTTGCAGGGAAAGAAAAGAGGAAAAAGCAAACAAAGAGAATGCTGTAGTAGAGCTTTCTTCTTTCCCAAGGTACTATAGTATTTATAAAAAGGCACTCTTGATAAGCAGCTGCTAGGTGTTATATGAACACAGTTGCTTACTTGTTAAACTTTTGCACAGGTTAAAAAAGCAGCTGAAAAATGTTTTTAAAAAAATTAACAAGGCACTCACTGTACATTTATTCTTTTGTGAAAAGAACCAAATTGAGGTTTACTTATTCATTCAATTATTTGTACTACCACATTCTAGCTATTTTGTTTGGGTACTTTAAATGAGTGCAATGAAGTATTATTTCTCTACCATATGTGAATTAAAGATGATAAACTTGTAAAAGCTTCACACTTGTAAGCTTCTTCAGTTTTTAAATCATGCAGACCTTTGATGTTTCCAGGGAACAGAGAAAATGGTGATTGTGACGTAGTGAAAAGCCAGAAATTGTGCCTGATCAGAGCTGTAGGAATGCTGAATCGAGGCCTTATGGACACATGCAGGCCTGAAGACTTCTCCAGATTGAACAGATTTTATTTTGACTGCTGTGAAGGATAAAAACGGCCTACCAGAAGAAGACATTTCTTGTTTGCTCCAACACAAATGTGTGTGCATACAGGTGAGGCTCTGCGTCATTGTGTTTGTGGTTGTGTGGACATACATACCAGTGTCTGAATGCATATGTTATGCATATGTCCATGGTGAGGTACACGTAAATGTGAGCAGAATTCACACAAGGGAGTAAATGAACTTAGCGGGTCCCGTGGAGATACTCTTGTTGGCTAGTTAATGCATAGTACTCTAGTGAAATTATACTTGCTTCATTTTATGGGAGAAGTTACATGAGAGCAAGATTAGAATTTCGTATTTTGCAAAAGTCTTGGGATGGATTCCTTAAGAATCCAAGAATCGATTTTTGCTTAGTGATTGGCACTAGTTCACAAAGGGCACTGCCGAGGGTTTTTTTCAGTCCCAACACATTTTCCTCTAAAGTATTTCCAGTGAAATTATTGCAATGATATTCTTTTCTGGTCATACCTTTTAAGGAAGAATAAGCATTGCAAGTAAAACAGTTACCGTCTTTAGGAGATTTCAGCTGGAGGTTGTGCTGTCCTGCTCAACAGAGTTCTAAACCAACATGTCATTACATGGGAAGGAAACATCCATCAGCGTTCTAACCTAATTATTTTGGGATTAGTTTAGTCATTGCCTATAAATATTAATATAGATTTACAAACCAAGGGCTTCCCCCACCCCCTATAACTAGAGAAGTAAGCAAATCTTTTGTGAGGGATAGGTGGCCAATAATAAATGTAGCGAAATCGAAAGAAACTTTGGACGTGTAGATCTTGCTGTGCTTTGCACAGGAAAAAAGGCATTAAATCAGTCACCCTTGACAGAAGGGTGAATCGGTGCAAACCACATATTGGCATTATTTGATCCCAAGTTATTTGCATGTACTCAGTAAGAAAAGACATAGACATTTAAAAATAAGTTAGTTGCAAACATCGCTATCTAAACTTTTCTCATTCACAAAGACAGTGGGGTTAGTACCAATTGATAAAAGTCAGTGAAGTAATCTTCTCCTACGCAGAAATCAAATGAAAATATTATTTAATACACATATTAATACCTTGCCTCCCTTGAACTCATGATTAATTTCTAGTAGTTTCCATTTCAATTACCCATTAAAGAGTAGATACTACGATAGGATATCGTAGTATGGCAATACAAGGTATGGGGAAAGTAGATACTACGATAGGATATCGTACCATGGCAATACAAGGTATGGGGAAAAAACAGAGCAAAAAAGGAAACTTAAAAAAAACCATTATTTTCTCCAGTATGGAAAGGCCACATTATTCCTATTGGAAGCCAAACACCTGCAAACAGGGAGTTAGAAAGACCAATGATTTCTTTTCCAACCCTGCTTGCCCCTGAGGGCCGTAGTCTCATGGAGGATTAACTTGTGGTTCTCTTGGCTCCGCAACCTTTGGCCATTGCCTACCAACAAATATGCTTCCTGGTGACACCGAGTGCTCAGAGAATGTGATTTTCAAGAATTCTAGGTAACTAACCATTCCTGACCTCAGCTAACTAAGGCAGCATAGGCTAGTTAAAGCACATAGGAAATGATTTTGGTCTTGATTGCCTTTTGACTTAGTTAATATATTCCACTTGTGTATCCTTTTCGCCATCCTATCATAGAAATTCTATCATTTGGAACTGTTGTGAAAATGAGATAATGCATATGAAAGAGATTTGTCAACTGTTAACTATTATGTCCCATAAGTATTCTATTCTGTGAAAATGCCGGGCTTTACAAACATCTGAGAAGGCAATGTAGCAGAGTAGACAGAATCTGACTCAAATTCTACCTATTACTGGGCTAACAGCAGCAGCTGTGAAGGCAAAACTGTAAATACAGGCGAGGTCTTTGTCTTTGTGTGCCATTTGAACTTCAGTTTCCTTATTCAGTAGCGACAAGTATTTATTTTGCAAAGGAATATACTTGGAGTATAGCATGGTAGCAGGAACATACTAGACTCACTACATCCTACTCTTCATTGTTTCAAAGGATACTACGGTTTTTTCATCCTACTAGTCTGCATAGCAAAAGTGGTAGCTCCAATGGATATTTATTGATATTTAATGTTTATCTTTGATAACATACAATTTCAAGGCATAGCTATGCTCAATTACAACAGATCACATTCAAGGAAGCACACAGAACCATCATAAAAAGTTGCCTTAGATGCTTTTTGGAAAGGCAGTAAATAAAACAATAAATGCATAAGTGGATGAATAAATGAATAAAAAGACAAATAAACTTTTAATTTAAGAGGTTATATTTATGTCTTTATAAAAGTTCTGAGGTTATAATTATTGTTAAGTCTTCTAGGAAACATAGAGTAGGCATCAACAGATGAAAATATAAGATAAATTAAATTAAACTCATTTTTGTGCGTTTGTGGACACTCCTAATATCTTAAATGAGTTCCATAAACTTTTTTGAAAAATACAATTCAATGTATAATACTTATACTTAGCTTGTAATTCCTGAAAAATGTACACTATTGATTGGAAAAGCAATAAATATCCAATAATTAGTAATATTCAACACATAAAATCTAGGAAGCAATTTTCTTTGACCCACATGAATCTTCACTATATAAATAGTGTATCAAGTGAAGAGTTATTCAATTATCCTAAACTGATATCGGCTTTATTTGTTTTAATGTTTGCTTAATAGAAAATTGAGGGGGGAAATCAGCCAGATAAATATTTGTTTGTTAGCTGTCAAGCCCTTTTTGACTCCTATGACTCCTAGTGACCGAGGAGACTCCCACCTAGCACTTTGTTGGCTGTAATTGGTAAAGAATCAGATTACCAGTTAATTCTCTTCAGGATCCACTGAAGGCATTTGAATCATCAACCTCTATATTAACAAGCTAGCTCTTAACCATTTGTTGCCACCAGATTCTTGAAAACAAACAAACAAACCCCAAACCGGAATCACTGTGATCGAGCCAATGCCGACTCATAGCGCTCCGACAGCACAGGGTAGAACTGCCTCGGTACTTTTCCAAGACCTTAACTCTCCTATAGATATACAGAAACCCCCCAAAATAAATCATTAAACCCATCGCTATCAAGTTAATTTTGAGTCACAGTGACATTATATAGGGTTTCTGAGGGTTTGCAAATCTTTATGGGAGAAAAAATCTTTATGGGAGTAGACAGCCTCAGTTTTCTTCTGTGGAGTGGCAGGTGGGCTTGAACCGCTTACTGAGAAGGAAAGCCACCAGGATTTTTGGTGGATATTCAGAAGTAACCTTTAAAAAGGAAAGAAAACAACAACAACAAATAATTTGCTGAGCTCGCGCAAGCATTAGGGCATGGAGGAAAAATAATCACAAAAGTCCTTGTGGGTGGAAAATTTACAAAAAGACAGTCTATGTGGGACAGAGCAGAAGAAATGAAAAAAAAAAAGGTGCTCCTTGTCTTAAGAGGAGGAAGCAAGATTCAACGAGCTGCAAAGTGGGAGATCAGTGACAATGTTATTTGAGCTTCATAGGGCAGCTTCCTTCTTTCTTCCTAGCCCTCTTGAAAGGCATTTGCCAGGCACCTAAAGAGACAGCCAGGACAGTGCTCTGTGTTTTCACGAATCAGAGAGACAGCAGCAGAATTTCCACCGGTGACTGAATAGGTTTTTTGGCTCATTTTATCAACAAAATTTCTCTATTTAAAATGGTTGTTTATAGGCCGATCTTTCCCTGTACTTTAATGCAATTTTCATGGCTAAAGAGGATGTAGGGAGCTACAAAGAAATCTTAATAGGCGGGCATGAATTTATAGTATCTTAAATAGCAAGACAAAAATGTTGTAATTGATTGTTATACTTGTTAGGCCAAGAAAGATTGAGAAAAACGGCCTCCTTCAGGAGCCTGGTGGGCCGTGACCAGAGGAGGCAGACTGAGCTTGAAGCAGACTAAGTACCCACCTTCCCTATGGGACAGCGTTTCTGGTGGTGAGGTGGGAAGTTGTCCCAAATGCTTCCAGTTTACAGGCCTTAAACTAACGCTAGCATCTTGTGAAGCATTTGCCTTGTGTGTCCCTTCTTTTTCTCCCTTTTCTTTTCTACTTAAAAAAGACAACTATTGATGGTAATTCATTTTGAGGTGGAATCTGTTAATATTTAAATTAGTATTATTAATTTGCAAATTAATGTAACAACGATAATTTTTCAGGTTATATTTGTGCCCAAGAATGGTTAAGAAGTCTGAAAATATTATAACTCTGCATTATTTTTGTTATACAAAACTAAAAATCCTTGGACTTATAAAAACTGAATTCATTTCAAACTACATCTAAAAATGTATTCAACATAGCAGAACCCAAACCCAACCCACTTCCATTAAGTATTGCAGCTCTTCACATCCCTGTTTGGGTTTCTGGGTCAATCTTTACAGAAGCAGATAGATAGCCTTAGATTTCTCCGATGGAGTGGCTGGTGGGATTGAACTGCTGACCTTGCAGCTAGCATCACGACACTCAACACACAGCACCATCAAAGTTCCTTATGCAACATACACTGATGCTTAATTTATATTTGAAGAATGATTTAGAAACTGAGGAAACCTTGTTTAGTGTGTGTTACCACTGTTCAGACATTGGATATAGCATTTTTAAAATATAGCTTTATTAATGGATAGATCGATAAGTAAATAGGGAAAACCTGGGGCAAAATAAGAGCTTTTTCATGTGATGTGATTTCAGAAGTTTTAAGCAGCAGCTCCCTACATACCAATATATTTTTATTCTGCTCACTATACTTAGAAATCCCATCATTTTAGTTTAATGATTTGATTTCTAATTAATTGTCAAACCCATTAGAGGAAGTGTTTATTTAAAGTTATATTATCTCATCTATTCCTCCGGGCAAGTACGTTCCAAGGTCTTTTTTTTAAACTTTCTTTCCCCAAACCATTTTATTGGCAGTTAATACAGGTATCACATCATTCCATAGTTCAGTCACACCAAGCCATCGTTTTGAGAACTGATTTCCGTTCGGGAAGAGATTCAGAGTTCTTCGCATTGAAGGGGGCATGAAAGAGGAAGTCCATTGGTGGGAGGTTCAAGTC
>NW_022104341.1:54279609-54323242 GCF_000313985.2 Echinops telfairi
AAAGACTCTATTGACACATGGTCATAATGACAGACGGTGACAATGACTCGTTAGCTTCTTACAAAATAGTACTAATACAGAGGGCATTAATCAATTCAAAGAGGTAAATTATACATTTTCATCTTTGCCTGAATGAAAATAGCAGAAAGAACAAGTGGAGATGTTATCCTTACGTGTACGGGTCCATCCCCTCTAAAGTTCATGCCCTCCCACTTTCATTTAAAACTACGCAAAATTCCTAGTTCTCCTGTAGTCTAGAAAGAGTAACATTTTGCTGCTAAATCACAAACTTGTTCCTCATGTTACACTTTTGAGGGGTGGGGCTGCAGAAGCACGTACAAATGCCCATGACTTACATTCGGCTCCAGTGTAGGGTACGAAGCCTTTGTCAAAAGGACTAACTAAATTTCGAGAATTATATCCAGTTCTATTCTGAGAATGTCTCACCATGATAAAATAAGACTTTGAATTATATTAAAAACAAAGAAGTAAACACAAAGAAAGACCAAAAGAAAAAGACGAAAGATATAATAACAATAATAAAGCCCTTCACAAACCAAAAAGCCATGTACCTGCTCAGTCCAAAAAGCAAAGCTGTTAAGCAGAAACCCAGTACTCAATCCAGCTACATATATTCCTTAAACACCTAAGAGTTTAGGCTCTACATGATTTGCCCCTGTGCTTTTGTACTCGGGGGAATTGTTAAGCAAGGGCTGTATGTATAGCCGAAACACATTAAGTGAACAAACAACATTAACTGGCGTTTGGTATGCTGACACATGTAGGGCAGTCCATACTTACTTTCTGAAGAGGTAGTTCTTGATGATCAAATTTAGATTTAGTCTGCAAGTTTAAAGTCATGCTTCTGCCTGCATGCATTGCTGAAATACCTCCATAGGGCAGCATGCCAAGGTTAACTGTGTTGTGTTTGTAAGCAGCATTCTGAGTAGAGGAAATAATCATGTGACAGGATGTGAACACATGCTCCACAAACTGATTATTACATGAACATGATTAAAATTTATAACATTTAACTTTAAGCGGGCAAACAGTACCTTCTGTTTTTAAACATGCACTTGATCAGACAAAAGCATACAGTAAACAGGGTTAGTTATGCACATAATGGGTACCATTCAAAACTACAGAAAAGACAGAAAGCAAAGAAGGTACATCCTATTTTGACGTTTGCTGCTAACTCCAAAGCATAAGATTTCTCTCTCACCAATCTTGAGAGCAGTGACTTTGGACCAGCATTGTTCACCTGGGTAGAGTCTGTTAATTTTCAAAATTCAAAATTGTAATCAGATTTTATCAACTGCAGGTGCCATGGCCTCTTTCCCATTGTGAGATTATCACACACAAGAAACAAATCCTACACCGAATTCACCGCCTTTAAGTGGCTGTCAACTCACAGAGACTCTGCAGGACAGAGTAGAACTGTCTTTAGACCTTCCAAGGCTGTCAATCTTTGCAGAAGCAGACTGCCATGCCTGTCTCGTGGGGAGCTCGCTACTATTGGGCCAAACCACCACCCTTTCAGTTAGGAGCCAACTGCTTTAATCACTGCACCATTTGGAGGGTTTAAAAGACAAAAAACTTGCCTCTGATCTTGCCTGAAGCTGAAATGTTTAAGCTAAAACCAGTCTCCCTAATTGCTTACTTTATAGGCATAATTACAACTCAGACCAATAGCTGATCCAAAAAAAAGAGAAAAGAATTCAATATTACCATTGGCTTGATTGGATTTAGTAATTAATTAAGCCTATCAAGTACATTCTACGTATACCCAAAAATTCTCATGGTCAATTTCTTAACAATTACATTTCTGAGTTGCAAGCTAGAGAAAATTCACAATGATACTAATAGAATGATTGTATGTTGAATTCGACAATAAAGTGCATCGTGGCTATCCTTCAACAGATACATCTCAGGTTATTCCAAGTGTCTAAGACAATATGTTAGATCATTTCCACCCCATCCCCCATCACACCTCATTTTAAAATTATACATTTTGGGTGTACTGTCAACAAATAGTTTCTTTCAATACAATCTTTACCTCCCATCTCTCATGGAAATATAATCATTGGCAGCATTTAGCATCTTGTTAATAATTCTCTTAGAGAAAGAATGTACAGAAATGAACTTAGTATACTTTTCTTAACTGAATAGCAATCTTAAGCCTCTATCCCACCTTACGGGTTTTATTTGAAGAATAATGAGTTTTTTGTATCAAAGCTTCATTGAATTCAGTTGAAAGATCATTTTATGCCTGATGGTGTGCCTCTCTACCGGTCTTTGATTATTTCATCCAGGAATTTTAAAATACAATTGTACTCAAATAAAAAAGGCCAATGAATATTAGGTCAATTAGCACTTCCTTACGTTTTAAAAATCAATCTCATGGTCGTACTGCTCCTATTGAAAAGGGTGGCAGTCAGATATATGGGATACTATTTTAAATCATTTCGATCCCTGTGGTACTCTGTAGTGGAAGGATGTACCTTGTGGTCAAACTAAGATGTAAATAAACATTTCCCGCCCACCCATCCCCCATCCAGGGGTGGTACTTGGAACAAACTTTTCAAGGTAAACATTGAGATCTTTGACCAATAGTGTTGGGCTTTTGAGCCCAATGTCTGGATCTTTTTAGGCCGTTCTCTTGTAGTTTCCAGTGTAACTAAGTTTGTTTTCCATTCATTTCCATAATGCCTCTCATAAGCTTTTCTGTGGTTATAAGCGTAAGACATGAAAAAATAATAATAATTTCTAAATTATCAAGGGTTCATGAGGGAGGGTGGAGGAGGGAGGAAGAGGAAAAATGAGGAGCTGATACCAAGAGCTCAAGTAGAAAGAAAATGTTTTGAAAATGGTGATGGCAACAAATGTACAAATGTGCTCACAATGGATGTATGTATGGATTGTGATAAGTGTAATGGATGGATGTATGGATTGTGATAAGAGTTGTGCAAGCCCCCAATAAAATAATTAAAAAAAAACCCCACAGGACGGGCAGCAGAAGGGTGGGTGAAGGGTGATGCTGGACAGTGTAATATAAGATACAATAATAATTTATAAATTATCAAGGGTGCATGGGGGAGAGGGGAGGAGGAAGGGAAGGGGAGGGAAAAAAGGAAAATGAGCTGATTCTGGGAACCCAAGAGGAAAGCGAATTTTGGGAATAATGAGGGCAACAAATGTATAGATGCGCTTTACACAATTGATCTATGTATTGTGATGAATTGTATGAGCCCCAATAAATTGATTAAAAAAAAGAAATTGTACAAGCCCCTAATAAAATAATTAAAAAATATATATGTTTTAATCACAAAAACAAAAAACAAAACCCCACAAAACTTCATTGGGAAGCTCCGCCTGTCTGTGGTCTAGTCTGCTTTTGGACAGGATGTTAATTAGCAGATCAATATCAAAACTAGTTTACATAGTTAATTTGTGCTTTCATGTCCTGAATTCATCTTACTGAGTAGGGGAGAAGTTTTCAGTAAGATATAGTGTGAATGGCACAATAATTCAATTTAGAAGAAGAAAGAAATGCTACTTGGAGAAAACAATGCAGGAGAGCTTCCAGGATTTGGTGACTTAAAGCAATATTCTACGGTGATTGACATTCCTTGAACCTAAGTGAGAAACAACTGCATGTACAATGGAACCTGCTATATACAATGCTAGTGAATATTCATTGAAAGAGAAATCCAAGGATTAAAGACAAGGAGGGGGCACATAGGGACTAATACAAAGAAATAGGAGGTCACAGAAATACACCTGAATCACTTTTAGTTTTCTGGACCAGGCAAGGTATTCAGGCTTCTGCTGCTCAGACTCCCCTCCTGAGCCCTATTTCTCCTTCCTCCAAATTCTTGCTCCATCTAGAGGAAGCATGCATTTCCCTGGAGCTCTGATCAACGGAGAAGAAGCATCTATCTAGTCCACCAGTGAATAGATAATGGTACAAATGTTTAGAATGTCTCCTTTTCTCTTTCATGATTTGTTTTCATTCATCTCCCTGTTGCCTCAAATTACTAGTCATTGTACAAAAAGCTTCTTATAACCTTTCTTGACTAGTTCATCTTACCCTGTTATGTATGGTCGTGTCTGGAGTTCAGACACGAGGCCAGAGTTCCCAAACTGTATTGTATTATTTGGCCCCCAATATTTCACCCTCCAAGTTATCTGCCTATATGGAGAGTGTAACTTGAGGTAAGGCTTGGTGACAACCGAGCAGGTGCCTTTACTGACAGCCAGTCATGAGTCTTGATGAGGCTCCCTTCAATGGGACTCAGCACACCTATATGAAACAGATATTCTGATGAACTGATTTCCACATTGAGAAACTGACACCCACACCCACATCTATTAGTTCACGCTTTCCTCTCCAAAAAAAAAAAGTTTGTTTTCTTGTCATGTAGACATGACCTGAAAGCAATAGAATTATTTAAAAAGAATAAACCTGAAAACACAAATTCAATATTAAGGAAATACATAAATACATACCACAGTGACCTGTGTTTCTAGCAGGACACCAAAATAAAAGAATAATATCACCGAGTGAAGCATTCTACTGGTATGTTAGCTCCAGACCCCCAATTTACACTGAGCAGCCAAACCAATCAAACCAGGACAAAAGCCCCATTTGCACAAAGAGGCTCGTGCAGGTTCTAATGTCAAAGCAGAGTACAACGCCCCCTACACCCAGCCCACGAAGAACACTAAATGGCCCAGGTCAATTAGCAATCCTTTCTGTAAAGCGGCACATAAGATTTCTCTTAGAAAGAGCTGAACAGACAATATCAAGTAGCTCTAGGCTTTTTGTGCTTATTTCATTCTCTCAGGTTGTACATTCTGAGCTTCTTGTGACTTAGTTCTTAAATGAATTGGGATTAATTTCCTTTTTTTGTGGCTATATGCCCCTTAATTTGTTGGTTTTCAGTCTTGATAAAGACATGATCTCTTTTTGTTGTCTGTAGCATGATTCAAATGGAAATATTTCCTTCTAAATAAAAACCAACATTTTAAATAGCAGGTTTAAAAAATTACATGAAATAATGTGTAGGAGGGCATTCAATCTCTGCTTGTTTTATTTTTCTGTTTCTTGCTGGGCAGATTAGTGCTCATTAGACGTAATAACTTTAGTAGTCCCATAGCAGCAACTATGTGCAAATTTTATAAACAAATTAGGCTTAACTTTAATATAAGTGAGTCCGTGCAGAAAGGAGTGTAATACTTTTTATAGATTCAATAAAAAAACATATTCTTTAGGTCAGTAGAGAACAGTTTAGTGTCTTAGGAGAGGTATTTTGCCTTAATGGGTAGAAAGCAATTGAAGCCCCATCTCATCTCATATAATGGAGTTGAATTCTTTCGTGCTAACAACATTTAGGCTAGATTTGATAAATAATTCACCTACAGGTTATGGACTCACAGCATTAAGCAGTATCCATGAAAAAACGCTTATAATCAATTTCCCCACAACATAAAGATGAATAAAATGCTGACCATCTACTCATTCATGTAGTTCATGCTTCACTACATGTGCTTAGAGATGCCAGTAAAGTTAAACTAAAGGCAGGAGAGAGATTCTTACAGAGAAATGCCAAACATACCCTGTCTAACCTTCTAGCTTCTATATGTCTAAGCAGCTGTTGTCTCCAGTCTGCAGGCATTTTACCACAGCTCTCCTCTCCCTTCATAGGAGTAGGCCTCGTCTTTAGATCACTGTTATCTGATGGCTTGTCACCATAGTTACCCAAGTTATAGTCAGATGGTATTTTTTCCAAAAGAGCTGCCATTGTCGGCCTAGCTGAAACTGGCCTGGTTTGGGAGGCACCGTAACTCTCTGTACTGTAGCTTCTTGCAGACAAGGGCCTCCTTTGGGTAAGGTTTTTAACCGGAAAACTTCCCGCCTGCGCTTTCACTTCTTGATACGAAGGGTGTTCATCTTCATACCTGCCATTCCTTTTCAGGAACTGGGGCTCAGTCACGGAAACGCTGCTCTGGCGATCCAGACCTCCTCTATAGGGAGGTCTGCCGTACCGATCACCTGGGGGCAGCTCGTGAGGTTCACTGACCCTTCGAAACAGGGCCATTTCTGTGGAGCTGGCCAGGGAGTCGGCTCTTCTCAAGAAGCCTGCTCTAGAACCTTGGCTGGCGTACTGAGCGTTCACCACAGCATCCTCGTTCACGGACGGCTGGGAAAAGGAGAACATTTGCTCCATGGGGGGGTATCCTCTGTAAGCTCTAGGACTAACCAAATCCTTGGCGATGTTTTTGCCCGGCTGTTGCACGTACTCAGAGTTGTGTTGAAAAGGCGGTGGTATCCTCTTCTCGGCTTTAACTTCCACAGCTCCGGTCGGATTGAAGCTTTGATCAAACTGATAGACTTTTTTGGTCATGGAAGCTTTCTGCTGTGGCCCTTTACTGCTGCCATACATGAGCATCTCATCATCCAGCATGGGGACAGACTGACTGCGGGACATGCTGGACATACCGTGATCTGGTCCCAGCATTCTCTCTGGCCGCTCATGGCTTCCTAAGGGGTCGCTCCCAGAAGCGTAGTTTTCTAAAGGGATGTTGTACACCTTGTAGGTGCCGATGTCAATCTCATCGATACTCTGTGACTTTTTGAATTTATTGGACTTGATATCTTTCATTAGCGGGGAAAGCCTCTCTGTGCTTTTGCTAATGGAAATACCACCTTTAGAAGACTCTGGGCGGCAGTGGATTTGAGAAAAGACATTGCTAAGACTCCGGTTGGGATTGGAATCGTGATATTCCCATGGGATCCCTGGAGAAAAAGGACTAGGGATTCCAGTCGTTTCTTTGATATGTTCTTTCCTGTCAGGCAAGGGGCTGGTCGTCGGGGTGGTCTCTAATTTGGAAGGAAAAGCAGTCCTATCTTCAAAAGGACTGGGGGTTCTGGTCCAGTTCTGCCAAGGATTGGAAGGAGGCACTTCTGTTTCAGGCGTGTGTCTGTGGGTGGACTGCTCCAGCTCAAGCGGGACGCCCACAATCCGCTCCTGCCGGAGCAAAGGCCGGCGTCCATGGGAAGAGGTGCTTCTGGACTTGGAACTCAAGAGCGGGTTGCTGTTGGCGGTCTCGGCCGCGGCCTCCTCCGCCACGAACCCCGTGTTGTCGTAATGGGAGCCATCAGGCCAGCTGTCAGCGAACGCGTCGCCCATGGGCAGCCTCTCAGGGCGCTGGGGGAGGTTCCCCGGGGGCACGGCCTCCCGCTGGCTGAGCAATGGCTTCGAATCCAGAGGCTGCGGGAAAGATTGTGCAATCCTGCGAACGCAACGGGAAGAAGAGCGGTGAATGGAAGAGGTCATCTTTCTGAGAAAGGAGACCCTAACCCAACCACGCCCCACCCCTGGTTCAAGTTGTCCTTTATCCACACGTCCCTTAGGGTCAAGGCCCTATTATGTCACAGCCCTCTCCCCCAGCCCACTGCCTCCACGTGCGGAACCTTTCATTGCTTCTACTAAGGATGCCCTTCTAACATACTCCTGCTAACGCTTCTTAATCAGGTCACCGAGAGTGATCCAGGGCACCTCGCTGGAGTTTTGTCAATTGGTCAATAATAGGAATTAATGCCGATTCCCCTATAGCACTAATATGTATTTATCTAATTGTAACTTAGATATTGAAACAATTTTAAAATGAAGTCGTTTCATGACACCTGATATAAAGATAGACGTATTGAATTTTAATCGCAAACAAAATAAACCCAAATCTCTCTCTCTCTCTCTCTCTCTCTCTCTCACACACACACACACACACACACACACACACACAATTATGAAAGGCAAAACAAATAATTGCACACACACAGATGTAAGGATTTCATATATATATGTATGTATACATATATAATTTTCACATAAAAAAAAAGCAAAACAAGACATACCCAACCCCATTGCACTGGAGTCTACTCTGAGTCACAGCACATTATTAAGATAGAGGAGAACTGCTCGTATGGGTTTCTGAAGTTGCAAATCTTTACAGAACCAGAAGGCTTCTTCTTTCCCTATTGGAGGGCTGTTACATCTTTTGAAACACCAACCTTTTGCTTAGCAGCCCAGTGATGAACTCATGGTGCCACCTCAGCTTCTCATGTGCTAAATCAAACCGAGCTCCCTGCCATCCAGTGATGCCAGCTCATAGTGATCCTATAGATGGTTGCAAGGACTGTAAATGTTTACGGGAGAAGACAACCTTTTTTCTCTCCGGTAGAGCAGTGGGTGGGTTTGAGCCACTGACCTTGAGGCTTGCAGCCCAGCCTCTAGGGCTCCTTCATGTGGTGTGGTGAATATAATTACCAAAATACAAAAGTTTTGGTTTTTGAAAGTGGCTAAGGAAAAGCACTGGGACCAGAAAAGAGGGAATTCCACACACACCTGTTACCCCACAAAGAGTTGTGTACTGCATCTTTCGCTGTTGTCTGCAAGGACCCCACTTTCACCCGGGTGTTAGAGGATCCTGAGGAAGCTTGGGAAGGTGAGTAGTCTGAGTACGTGCCTGAGGAAACACTGTTATTCAGACAGTGAGTTTTATCAACTTCAGACTCATCAGTTGATTCTGAAATTTAAAGAATAAAAATGTTACAATGCTGTGAACATTAAACATTAGACATAAAGAAAAGCAAATATGAAAAATAGCATACTGATTAATGTTACAAATATATAAATATACGATGTTTCTGTAGACTATGGTGTATCATGATCTATAACTGATGGTTGGTTCATCATGCACATGCATTGATAGCATATTCTTCACATCAGGTTCGCAATGTTACCTTTTTTGTCCTTCCCTAGCAGAACAAGTTTGGGTGGGTACAGAGGGGTCTCAGCTAATGAAGGGTGAAGTTCCCCAATCCTCATTTCATTAGCTGGATGAACAAAAGAATCCTGAGAGATATAATAATATAGGACAAGGAAAGTAAACATTTAAATACTGATTAACCAAGGTGGCAACAACTTTATTTGGCTTAGCTTCAAATCCGAGAATGTGGACTTTACTCATTGTGGGGCCCGAGAATGAAAGAACCACGTGCAGGTCCGGGACAAGCACTAACGTGTTTTTGTTTTCCTTCCTAATTTCCGTAAGTCCATTTACTTATTAGATGTTTGAGGAAGACTGTTAATACGCCTGGCACTGTGCAAAGAACTGTGGAGGGTCCAAAGAAAGACAAAATGTGGCCTCTGCCCTTTGGGAGCTTACAATCTAGTTGGGGAAATGAGATACAATTCATTACATCACAAGACTGAATTATGAAAAGCCATATAATGTCACACATACACATATACATTTATATATATGTATGGTTCTAAGGGATGGACTCTAAGTGTTCTAATCAGGAAGCATATCACTAACCAACCAGAGTGGCCTCCCCTGAGATGTTAGTGCATTGTTGCAACCTTTAACTCTTTAACTCTTGCTCTGCCTGCCACTTCCCTCTTTGTTCCTACTGTTTTCTAAACAATAATCTCAATTGTCTTCTTCTAGGCTTTCTTCCTAAGGCTCTAGTCTTTTTTCTCATGACCAACCTCGTCCATCCCTCAGGGTAACCCTGGCATATATGATAACAAACGAACATGTTAAAACAATAACAACAACAACAAAACAAACCAATGGAGTTTAAACTTCTAAAGCTCAAATTCTTATTCTCAGGTAACCAGGAGAGCATCAATGAAGGCAACATACAAAATTCACTTTCTTCGAGATATGATAATTCCCATGAGTAAGTAGGATGAGGAGAAGTATAAAAATATTGCTACAAAATCATAGAAACATATATGAAACAAAAATCAAAATGTATCACCCTTCTCAGAGATCTGGACATGTCTGTTTCCATCTTTCTAACCTATCCCAATGGAATTTCGTGGTCTTGGAGCTATATTATATCAACAAGACAGTTTTAGCAACTTAATGGACAGCAATTGTGCTCCTTATAAGTGTTCTTTGAGATTGGGAACAAAAAGCAGTCTGAAGGGGCAATAGCAGGGCTGTAGGGTGGATTGGCTATGGTTTCCCAAAGAAATTCTCATAGGACAGCTTTTGCTATCCTGGAAGAATGAGCAGGTACTTTCTGAAGATGGAACACAATTTCTTGAGGCAACTTTCTCTGCCTTCTCCTGTGATTGACCTGAACCATTTGACAAAAAAAAAAATCTGTCAAGATTACCTCCTTTGTGATCTCCCCAATAGTCATTACACCCTTTCTTAAGTTGGAGCATTTGTGGCTTGGCACACTAGCCTTTTGGCTTACCCTTGTGTAAATGTATGAATGGAAACGATTCCTTCTCTTTTTCTTAAAAGTTAGTTAATCTCCATTCAGTGAAGAATTTTTATCTTTTGTTCCGTTTAATATTCATTACCTTGATAGCTTGAGACATGGGTGTCACACATATCTTGCTAAATTGAATGTTCAAAAGGAATATATTGGAGGGCAAGCAAATTATAAATCAAACAATTCTTGCATTAAAACTAAATGATTGGTTTAATGAGCAGCCGGAAACACTTACTATAAAGTACCCATACTAACTGGCCTAGATCTTTCAGTTTTGCAGAGAAATGTTCATTAGAAAATGTTTTGAGAATGATGTGCAAATGCGCTTTACACAATTGATGTGTGTATGGATTGCGATAACAGTTGTATGAGCCCCTAATAAAATGTTTAAAAAAAAAGAAAAGAAAAACAAAACTAAACCCAAAAATGCTCTTGGCTTCAGTTTTGTATTTTACTTTCAGTTAAGTATGAATGAAATGATGTGTATGAATAACCTGGGCATATTGTATCTGATATTTACTAATTTTTTTCTTTTTAAAAGAATATTTCACTGTAGAAACGCTAAATGATTGTCTAGTTCGAGTCCTTCAAACTTATTTGTCCTACCGTGCCCCCTACAGAAAATAAATTACTCAGTGTCCCATGACAATGAAAAATAATTGTACTCTAGCTCACAATGCAGGATAAAGTGGAGGGATCTGCTTTTGCTGTGCCCCCTGATCATTCCAGCAGTCCCTACAGGGTGATATTGCCCACTTTGGGAAATGCTGATTAGTCTAATCCTTTGATTTCCTAGAGAAGAAATCCGAGACAAGGCACCAGGATCATAATGGATAGCTAAATAAAGATGCAGCACAAAGGCAGAATTCTCTGGACCATTCCGGCAAGATTTGCTGTCAGCACACTGCTGTTAGTTGTTGTTGAATGGATCTCAACTCATGACGAATCATTGTGTCAGAGTGTTACTGAAGCCCTACACAGCACTTCAGGGGGATGCTTTGTCAAAAGTAGATCACCAAAACTATCTATCCTCCAAGGTGCCTCTAGGTGGATTTGAGCTGCCAGTCTTTAACTAGTAGCCTAGAGCATAACCATTTGTACCCCCCATGGTCCAATGTACTGGATCAGATTTGGAGAGTAGGAAACAGAGAATAAAGGCAATTCTGGAGATGAAGAAAAACTATATTTTCATGGATGTTGAAAATTCCTGGAAAGATTTATTAGTATGAGAAGTTTATCATGATTAAGTTTTAAGGCGATTGAATAGACACTAAGAAGACTTGCATTCCTTTGGAGAAACCATTAAGTAGAAGAGATGGAAGTTTGAGAAGCATTAACATGAATGTAAAAATATTAAATACTGCTTGTTTTTTTCCCCCCATGACTAGTTGCTGCATTTAGATTCTGAAGTCCCTAGGGAGCACAGATGGTAGGCACAGGATTGCCGAGAAGCTGGTGGTTTGAATCCATGATACAGAACCCTGGAGGAAAAGGTTTGGTCACCCGCTTCTGTTAAGGAAGCACACTGAGCAGTCCTCCGGGGTGGCGGCATGAGGAGTCACCCTGGGTTACCACCACCTTAATGGCAACTAACAACAACACATCTATGCTCCGATATGCTATTCTTGTTTTATCATTGACTAATCATACTGCCTTGGGTAAGTAAGTGAACCTTATTCATTTCATCAGTAAAATGAAGGAAATAGATAATAATGGGAGTTAGGGTTAATTCCCATATAGCATTGACATTTATGAATCTATTTGTAGCCTAATCGTTGAAATAATAATTTTAAAATAAACGTCTTATGATGTCTAACATAAAGGTAAACACATTTTGTTTTGATAAAAAATAAAAACAAAAAGATAACAAAAAGTTGATAAGCAAAAGAGCAAACCAAAGTGTCTGAAGCACAGAGACATGAACAGAAGTAAGAGTTTCACTTATCGTTTCCCCTTTCATCAGTTATCACATCAAATACTCAAGTTACCTCACTGGATTGATCAACATTTCAAATTTGTATCACAAGTTGCCGCCCACTGGTTTCACATAGTAGCTATTGTCTGACTCAGGTTTAAGTTTTGCCTCTAATTAAGAACTTCTGATCTGAATAAAATAAAAAATATATGGGGGCCCAAGAAGAGCATATGATACCAAGTAATCATGAGCTTAATCTCTTCTCTAGACTTCTGTGGCCTCCCATATAATTGCATGACATCACTAGAGCAAGAATGATGGATTGGCATCATACAGGTGATCTTCCTTACCTTTATAAACAAAACTTTATTGATGCTGATGACAATGCTGCTGCTGAAGATTAGGATGGTCATCATGTATGGATGTCTGCTACTGTGCTGGCTTACTAAACACTTCATCATACCTCGCCTGATTCTTTAAAGCCCGTGAGGCGGGTATTATTCTCAGCATCTCTGTTTCACAGAGAGAAAATGGAGGCTCAGAGAGGTACGTAAATTCACATGACAAATGTCATGAGCGGGAACCAGGTTTGAACTGGATCTGTCGACCTCGAAGGTCTAACGTGTATGTTACATGATCTACACTAAAGAAAGCTCACTTTTTCAAATGCAACAGTTGTGTTTGTTTTGTGAAACTCACTTGGCAGATGAGTTTTTCTTAGCGTAAACAACGTGATACACACAGTATTGCATAGCACATCTTCAAGTAAGACCTTGCCCCTTTACATTCCTTAAATAGCTAGAGGGATCAAGTTGCTGTTGGCAAGTGGGTGACCTTGTGGGGACGGACTTCTTCTATGTGTGAAGACAGTGAGTTATTGAAAGGGAGTAGATTTTAGTGGCGGTATCAGTCTAAGCACACTGATCCTATTTCCTACTAGTAAGGGGACAGAGTGGAAAGCAAAATAAGATGACTAACCATTGAAACCTGTTTTTAATTGACCTTCCAATGTTCCAGTGCTCAAACCTTGACTACTACTACCTAGGGGCGTGGGGGGTGGGAAGGTCTATGCCTGCATTAAGAGGAATATAAACCCTTCTGAGCTTTTCAGAGTTAGGTTTAGTATCCATGAGAGTTGTTTTAAGGAATGTTTTCAAGGGTCATATGATAAGCAGAAAATGTGGTTCCTTTATAGAGAGAAGTTGGGCGAAGTCATTTAACAAGGGAAGACCGAATGCTTATGATGTCTATGAACATGTGGCACATGGTGAGAATACAGAAAATCAGTGAGAAAGTTTTGTAATACAAGGAAATGAGTTTCAGAAGGATTACAGGCGGCCATGACAGAAATTGGCACATTGTACCTGTGGCAGGTGAGCGTATTGTCACTTACTGTAGCTTTACTCTGTGATAAGAACTGGGCTTTGAGCTATACAAAAATATCTGTTTTCATCTCAGTTCATCTGTCCAAGAATCCCTCTGAAAGACTGTAATTATTACCTATGTTTGTAATGATCAGTTGAGCCAGGCTCACAAAGGCTAAGTGCCTCTCCCAGGTCACATAGTTGGTATCAAGGTAGAGACAAGATGTCAGCCCGACTTTAAGGGCCGTGGCTAGCAGACTGTGCTTTGTCAGATACACCCAGTGGTGCCGTCGCTAGGTTACAGATGCAAGCGGGAATATTTTGAATGTTCGAGGGAAGCAAAGCCACATTCTATGTCACAAACCCTGAACCACTAGTGTGACGAAGTTCTCAGTTCCAACATTAGATCTTATCACATTTCTTCTGATGGCATGCTACCTCTGCGATGCCAGTGTTGGTGGCTGCTGTGATAAGAAAGCAGGTACCCCTTGAAAATCAATGTGAGACAACAATGAGTGTTGTGGAACCCAACGGGATTTAAACACTTGAGAAAACAGCTCGTTTCAATGGGTGCACAGATCTCACTACGGAGCTGGGGCTATGATGAAATGAAAACACATCTCTCCATTGATCTGTAGCCTTCAAACAACTGCAAACGAAGGCATGCGGATTTAGTAAGTGATTTGGATAATAAAGTTAAGTGGTTTCTGGGGGCACTATGATGAATTTATTGCGACACTTAAGTGAACTGATTCTGACTATAGCATCCCTATAGGGGTTCTGTGACTGTAATCTTTACAAAAACAGATCGCTACATCTTTCTCTCTTGGAGCAGCTGGTGAGTTTGAACCACTGACCTTCTAGTTCGATGCGGAGCACTTAACTACTATCTCACTAAAGCTCCTTTTGAGATACTACGTGTCCCCATACACGGAGAAAGTTTAGAAACCTCTAGTGTTTTCATTTTAAGTAGAACTTTAGTCACTTTAGCATCTTCCCTCCGTCAATTCCTCATTCCACTATATTCTTCACTTTAATTTTTTACCTTTACTCATAATAGTATATTAATATACCAATGTACATTAGTGTATTAATACACATGATATGAATGTATTAGATTGAGGTAAGAATTATTTCACTTTATTGGACACATGTAAATCATCGTTAAGTGCACACATCGCTGAATACAGGGGTGATAAAATATGGAGAGGTAAAGCAGCCAATTAATCATTAATTCAACAAAAAATGATAGCAATTGTTTTGCGTCAATTGACGTCTTAGTGGTTGACAGAAGGACACGCTTCGTCAAGTAGATTCCGACTCGCAGTGACCCTACCGAACATAATACAACCGCCCCATAGGGTCTCCCAGAGTGTCTAATCACTGTGCCAGTAGGCCTCTTAAACATGGAATATAAAGTATATGTGCATGTGGTAAGTATATATCTGCTTATTTTATATAGTCTTTTATTGTTGTAATGGCTTAAGGGATAAAAAAAAGTCTACGGTAACTGTTTTGACAGGTTGACAATGATTACTTATTTCTCCTTTTCCTTACCTCATTGTCTTCTCCATCATGCAAAGAAGTAAATGATCATATTTTATATACCGTGCTCTCTAATTCTTTCATGTGGGTTAGGCTTAGATGGATGTGGCTGGAGTCTAAATTGTTTGAGGACTACGCACACAGTTTATGTTATCAGGGAAGCGCAGCTCCTGGAAAGAACATTGTTCTTGGTAAAGTCGAAGGGCAGCAAACGAGAGGAGGCCCCTTGACCAGATGGACTGACACAGGGTGACAAGGGTGACCCATAGCATTTGGGAGAACAGCACAGAACAAGGTAGCCTTTTCTTATGTTCTTTGTAAGGTCACTGTCAGTCAGACCTGACTTGACGGTACGGAACAATGACGCACCTAACAACAACAACAACAACAACAACAACAATGCACACATTTCATGTTTCTCCACTTTCTCTCACAGTGCTTATCACAGTGCTAAACTTACAGTTTGTTTAAGACATGCAATTCACTGATGTTTTCTAATGCAGATTTGTAAAAGAGTTTTGTCAATCTGGGTTTTGGAAAAGGGGGTTTATGAACTCCTGGAATACTTGTACCAATTATGTTTCTAATGAAGATAAAAAGGTGGTGATAAAAAAAAGGTGGCAATCAAATCAGCTGAAGAGTTGATGAGATAGTATAGAGATGGCATAAATGTAGTTGAATTCTTTTCAGACCGTACAAATCGATAAGGAAAAATGTTTAGCTTAGTGTAAAATATAGGAATCAAGTTTCATCTGACTAAAATCCACAAAGCTAAATTTCAGTTTTATTTCCTTCTTGTTATCAATAGTATTTTCGATAAAATTTGGTATACAAATACAAAAGTATAAAAAAACTTACTCTGCATAGTTTTAGGTGTTTGCCAGAGATATAGGTAATAAAAACGCTTCACTTGTCACATAATCAAATTTTGGGGGAGCCCAAAGAAGCTCACTAAAATGAAAAACATTCACTGGTCAGGCCTCGCTGGAGGAAAGCATTCCTTGTCTGTGTAGGGTTCCATTTGGGGCTATGGTCATGATTTTCGGTCAAGGGAATGTCATTTTTTGTGATTTATCAAATGGAACTCTTGAAGCTTGAAAGAGAGAAGCTCTAATTTATATTCAAGGAAAAATGTACTTAATATGAAGGAAGTTCTATTTTGTTGGGAAAAAAGTAGTACGATGGCATTTAGTAATTCCAAAAAATCCAAACCACACTGCAATTACCAATAACCTTGAAATACCTCCACTGTAATCTCCTTTGGGGCTACCGGCCACTTGTGTTCATATTTTTCTTTCACAGTTTGCTCCGTGTTAGCAGTTGGATTTGAATTCTCAACACGCACTCCATGGCTTGGCTTACCCACCAGAGTTTGAACAGATTTTACCATATTCTTTAAGTCCTCTGGGTAAGGAGTTGGATATCGTTTTAGGTTTATTTCAACCTAGAAGTTTGTAAAGAGAAATTTAACATAAAGATACTTCAGCAAGCACGTTCACCAACGACTCCGTTTTATGCGCAGTAGTAGAACCAAATGCAATATAGTGAGTGTTGAGCTTTCCGACAGCCTGCCATAGAGTAGAACACAGCGTGTTCTGAGTCTCCCCACCCCTGTAAGGGACACATGATTTTCCAATTAGACCTACACTGCAAGGGACTGCAGCTGCAGTGGGCCGGGAATTTAAACGTGTTCAGGAATGAAGACGTCAACAGGCTGCTCTCAACTGCTTTCATGCGTTAGAGGACGTTCCTTTCCTTCGTTGTTTGTAAATGACAGCTCTGGTCTTGAGATTCTCTTTGGAGCATTCATGCAGGTGATGGGAGAAGACCCCCAAAGATTTACAAGTAGAATTGTCTTGTATAAGAAATTGAGAAATAGGCAATATCTACTTCTCCAAAATGTATTAACCCTGGTAATTAGCACGGTACATCAAAAGGTAGAGTAGCTATCTTGTTCATACCTAAGAAAAAAAAACGTTTCAGGGGTCACTTTTATAGCTCATTTTTATTCTAGTAAAGTAACATGCTGCTTTAGCAACAGTCTACACTAACAAGAAATGAATATTTAAGAGCATTTTCAAAGACATTGGTGGGTAAACATAAATTTTGTATTTGAATATTTACTCAGATAATTATTTTGAATCTTGAATTCATTTTTGTGTCATCCATCTGACATAGAGGAACACATAATAAGGGCTATTTTGAACAGTTAATTTGGGGGAGGAGTTATATTATATTATATTATAGGATATCCTATAATCAGAGTACTTATAGTATATTTAATGTGGAAAAAACACAAATTGTTTTATACTGATTAAAAGAAGATGGAAAAAAATAAAGTGCATAGTTACTTGGCCCAGCTTGTGCCAACAATCATGGCTTTTTATATCTGAGTAGAATCAACTTCACAAAATGGAATGGTCTATGCGAGTGTGGCATTTGTGAGTGTTGTATGTGCACAGGTGTGTCTGTGACTTGGAGGAGAGAAGGCAGTAGAGACTGAAGAGGAGAGAGAAAGAGTGAGAAAGGGAGAAAGGGGGAAAGGGAGTGGCCCCCCCACCCCATGCAGGTCAAATGGATGTGAGAGACTGCGGGAGTGGGATCGATCTGAGCACCTGACTGTGAAACCAGACACCTTTGCTCAGCTGCAGTGTCTACAAATGCACCAGCTCTTTCATTGTTAGTAGTTGTCCGCCCTGAGGCTCATTTTCCTTATTTGTCAAGTTCCGAGACTGGACTGCACTAGATGATGTCTAACATTTTTTTAAGTACTAAAAATAAAGAATTACTTTCCCAATAAATATTTGGAAAGATAAACAACCAGATAGTTTGGTTACATTAAGTGTTGTTTTGCTTTTTTCATGTAGTTTAATCATTTAAATACTTACTAGATAAATAAGAATAGGACAAACAGCTTATAGAAATAAAATTTCAAAAATTTAACCCAAGAAAAAGTTAGACTTTCATATTAGTACAAAAAAAGTGAATACGTTAGACTTTCAGGAAATAATTATAAATGATTAGTATGTAATATAGATATATCTCAGGGTATTTAAGATCTTATACATAAAAAAGAGTGATATCCATGGTAGATATAATCTATTGAGATGCATGTATTGGTTATCTGCTATTTAAGTTGGTATTTGAAATTTAATATCAAACTAAACTTAGTTTTAAAATTGTGTCATTGACATTGTTTCAAAATGCTTGATAGCAAAGGACTAGAAGTAAAAAGACAATAATTATATTTTATAAAATATAAATTTCTGAGTGGTAAACCTAACATGCTAATTAAGATATTTTTTTCTAAAATAAACAATATATAAATGGAAAATAATTTGCAAATAATGAAGTGGGTTAAAATTCTATGCACCATAGAAAAAATTCCTCGCCACTAAAATATCCTTCTCGATTGAATGAAAGGCAAGAGAAAAAGAAAGCAGTGAAGTGTTTTGCCTTAATTGCATTAAACACTTCACTGGCGAATGTACTAGGTCCCGTCTCACATCATTAGATGGCTGTTTACGGGGGACCATGGAACTGGTATTTTCTGGTTATTTTAGAGCAAGTTGATGTGATATTTTGGTCATAGCAACAGAATACATTTGGGCATTGTATATCTGTAAACATATTTAAATAAAGAAGCAGAGGTGAATTAATTCTTAAACTAAAGAAGTTTAAATTTTAAGGTCTCATTCCTTCTTAAGCCCCAATGAGCAGCTCTACTTATGTACCATAGGGTTGTTTTATATTCTTTTCCTTGTAGAGGCCCTGCTCTCCCACCTTCTGTAAACTTCGAGGCTCATAAAAAGTTGGACTTTTTCCTCCTAGAAAACAAGCTTCTTGCTTCCCACTGACTTGTATATTCATAGGCTTTACTGGACTTGGAGTCGCAGCGCATTGATGCTCAACGAGCTCTTAGTGAGGATGGAGGAGAACGGCAGTTTCAGTCTGCCGTTCATCGTTCATCCGGGCTGGCTGACACGACAGCTCCTACCATTCCTAACGATTACCAATCACTAGTCTGTCGGCAGTTTCTTCTCAAGTAACATATAAACGATAATCTCTCCCACATACTGGGGTTAATTTAGAAATAAGAAGAAATTGAAAATGTGAACATACTTTGGAAACATTTACGTTTGTTGAACAGATTGGAGTCTATTTTTATCAGACTGTGGTTATTTTAAAATCTGTGTTCCTTTGGCAATCTAGCTACCACTACATGTCTCTAACCATTCTAAATGTAACTGTCTGGATTCCCCTGAAGCCCTCAATTTTATGCAACAATAGTTATCATGTATTCAGCATCAGCCACGTGCTGAGCACTATGCTTAACTAAAATTTCACAAGCCAACGTAGCAACGATTTTGTTCCTCTTTAATAGAAAGAAAACTGAGATTTGGAGAGTATAAGCTACTTGCGCCGAGGGTCACTGTAGTTGTGCCAACATTTAAACCCAGCTCTTTCTGATCCCAAGGCTGATGAGTGACAGGTGTCATTTAGGTCAGAATCGTTCTCTATGATAGGTGCAACACATATTGTCTGTTTCTGCGGAAGGAATTCTTTAGTCTAAGGTGATTCTTTGACAGTTAAATATTAAGCGCAATCGGAACAAAGCTAAGAGTAATATTATAACTTCTTTCTAAGTAAAACTGTAGTATTTTATAATTCCATTGTGATTTTTAACTCTGTGAAAGCATATTTTCTTCCCCTTTACAGACTATTTGACTTTGCTACTTTCAGCTCAGTATGTCATGCTTCAGACATGAATGCACATGGTTACAAACCTAGTTATATTCAAAGTCACGTGATTCCCAAATATAAAAACAGCTTCTCTAGACTTCTGAGTCAACAGGTTAGAAAAAAATGCCCTTATTTTAATATGGAGTTGAAAAATATATATATTAGCTATCATAAACCTAGTTGGGAAAATTTATCCAATGATAAGTATATGCTTATCAAAGTCTTATGTTGTTATCACTCACCATACAGTATTTGTTCATTTCACATATAAATTTTATTAAAATCAGTGAAAAATGCTTACTAAAATATTCTTCTAATTTTGGAAAACAAGTATTTCACAACAGTCTACATTTATCAGATCTAAATAAAGTGTAGTAAATGCAAATAGCAGCTGCAAGATGTTGGAAGCCCTCCCCCCTCCCCCAATTTAGCAATGGAAACAGAATTACTTCAGATGGATAGCTAGGGCATTTAGAAATGACATGTTGAGTTCATACAGAACTGTGGGTTTCTTCTATAATGATTAAATTCTTAAATGATTTGATTGGAATTTCCAGTAAGAGAAATAATTTAATGGGTTTGATTAAGTGTCATTTCATTCAAGGCATTAACTGAGGATTTTGGGGAAGGGAAATCTGCTTGTTTTAAGAAAATGCATTCTCAACTTGCCTTATATTGTAGAAAGAATATAAGGCACAGAATAAGAATCCAGTCCATCTAGTCCATTACATGTTTATGGTCAAATTGGAAAAAAAAAAGTCTTTTTCCACACCCCATTAAGAGTTAGCTCTCTTCCCATCTCCTTCCCTCCGCCCCCAAGTAAACTCTTAAAACATCCAACCCACTGAGATCATGAAACTCTATTAGGTATAACTCCCAAGCCAATCTTCTCTTATAGGAATTCTCATCATCTGAGCCTTCAAATTTAGGGAAAATCGATACTTTTTAAACAGAGGATCGTCTTTGTGTTCAAAGTTTACTCTTGGCAAATCTCAATTCAAATCACATGCTATTTTAAGAATTAAGTTTTCGTTATTTACTTCTGGCCCAGAATTGACAGTACAAAACAAAATAATAATGATACATGTTTTGGAGGGATATGGGGGCGGGAGAGGGGGAGAGAGGAACACTTAAGATTGCATCAATAATGTCATCAACATTCTGCCTGACTGTTGGTATTCCCACACTTTAAAGAAGTAAAAATCACCCCAAATAAAAACATAAATATAAAGGAAACATCTAACTGAAAATCCATGCCAGGTATCCCACCAATAGGCACCTCCCTCTTTAATTCCCTAACCCCTTGCCAACGTCAATGGAAAAACATTAAATTGGGATCCAACTGGCAATTGGAAGGTTTATATGTGGATCAGCATTTCTTACCCCATATCATGCAGAACATACCCCATAAATCACTATTCTAATTTGCCTCTATCAAGGGGATTCTCCTACCCCAGACACCTAGGCCTACCTGTCTGCCACTTAGAGAGGGAAGAGTGGTAGATTGTGCTGCAACTGGCAATGGAGTACACATGCTCCTTTCCTGCTGGAGGCCACTTAGACAACCCCATGCCAGTTGTGGGTCACTCTGGGGGACTGGCATGTCTTGGATCTGCTGATCACACCTGGCCCATGGTGTGCAGCAATCGCCAGACAGTCTAGCAGGTTGGAGAGTTATCCCACGCTGGCCCCTTTCCCAGGGGGCTTGGCAGGAGTGATCCTGTGGGAGAAGGAATCTCCATTTTCTGGGAGAAAGAGGAGCACTGTAGCAATACTTTCACTTTATCATTTTTCTACTCTGGATTTTTTTTTTCACTCTGGGTTATGCATTTAAAACAACCATAGAAAATCAGTTTTAACTCTATGCAATAAAACATTACCAGTATCATGTGAAACTAATGGGTCACAATTTCTTCACACAATGCAGCATTCATACTACACTCAACACACTATATAAGTAGGGCATTATACTCTAGTCCATTTGAAAGTTGATGGCATAGGTCAATGTTCCTTTTAAAGTTTTATGTAAAGTAAAGGTAAATTTAATATACATGTAATGAACCAGAAAATTGTGATAATTTAATGTAAGATATCAATGTATTCCATTCATCATGTGTCCATGATAATTTATTTAGAAGGTTGTTTGTGTTCTAATTTGTCCAATAGCCAATGGCATTGGAAATATTCAAATTAGTCAAAGCCAAGTAGTTCACGATTTTGGAAACATGTTTCACCAAAGGAAAGCAAAAACGAAATAGAGAAACACACGCTAAAGTATAATGAACCTACTCTTACGATAACGAACCCGGTTCCATAACACACAAACAGGGCTTCTAAATAATGCTTTGCATTTACTGTATTTTATGCTGTCATTGATACATATATCAGAGTACATAAAATAAAGTTTTCTTGAATCCCCAGGGTATATATTTTTAGGAATAAGCATGAAATTTTTGACAATTCTATAATCTCTGTAAATAAACCAGAAGTCTAATACAGACTGTATCATCCACAGTTCTGAATTTAACACATGAAATTCTGCCAAAAGAACTGAAATACCAGAGTTGTAAAATTTAGCCTTTCTATCGGACTTTACAAGTAAAAAAGTCTTGTTACATATTAGAAAGACTATTTATCTTTAACCCAAATTTATAACAAAGCAGTCATTTTGGATTTGAGAATCCATTTAGGGTTCTCCTTTTGACAAGGCTTGATCTTGTTAGGAAGGTTCCATTGTTTCCTAAAGTTCGAGATTATGTTAGTTTAAGAAATAAGTTTAGAAAATGTGGGAAGGAGAGGTCAAAGAAGAAAAACACAGCATACTATATAGGTTGATTAATGTGATACATACAAAATTACTCATTTAATTAAGTAGTAAGAAGGAAAATTGTTAGTACACAAATCTTACTTTAAGAAAATAAGTGAGAGATTCAAGATGTCTTGATGATAAACTGAAAATTTCAGGCTGAGAAAATCTGTCAATTCTGATGGTATTTTAAAATTTGAACAATGGAAAAGCTTATATTTCAAAATGAAACCTCATTACTTGACTTAGATGAATCCCAGTAAACAGCTTAACAAATCTAATTTGGTTGAGATGAAAAAATTGAAGTTATTTTCCCAAGAAACATCACCTGCCAAAAGGCATTCAGCTCCTTTAAAACTTGTTTTCCTTTCATTTAGCAAGTTCATAAACTTTTTTCAAATATCCCAGGGACATAAAGACCCTTCATATATTTTAAAGCCAATGTAATCTATAAATCCGCTGGCCCTTTCATAAACTTTGTGTTGGCCTTACACGGTCTTTGTGATTTTCTTGCTTGGTGATTTAAAGAAAGTTATTTCACTGTTCCAAAGATACACAGGGTGCTGGAAGTCCATCACCTAGATTTTGGTTTTTCTCTCTGGCCGTCTCTCAGCTTGAATCTCTCAGGCTGTTATTCTGTGGGAGCGGTGGCATATCAAGTCTGCTCCGAGTTTGGACAACATTCGCTTCGTTCTGAAGCACACGAATGCTTCTGAAGGCACTCGTTTGCTGTAATGCAGCAAACCGCCACCAGACCTTCAACAGAGCTCACTCATGTGTCTCAAACTCTGCTGGAACCGCAGCATGTACAAAAAAAGCGGGGGTCGGGGTGGGGGTGGGGAAGAAAAGAAAAAGAGAAGAAAAAGCCCAAACAAAAGTAAAAAATTTCACCTTAACTTTCCCAGCATTTTCGTCGTCTTCCTTTTTCTCTTCAAATTCAAAGGCAACAGTCATGCGCTGCTGTCTCTGCTCCTCCCACAGTGTAGGGTTAAAGCTGTCACTGTCTGACTGGAAATCTGCAGTTAGATTCCAAAGTATTATTGCTTTTTTTTTTTTTTACATAGAGTGTTATTAACAGAGTATTAATACACTATGCAAAAAAACGGCGATAGGTACTATATATACAAAAATTAAAAAATGAAAGAAAGAGAAAGAGGAAGGAATAAAGATATAGTGGGATAGGGAACCTTTTCAATTAAAAATTGTACAGACTGAACTTTCCATAGGATAGTAATAATAATAACAGTAGCTGGGCTTTATGTCTTTTGATCTTCATGCTAGCATGACTCGTATCCTCATTCTACTCATGAGAAAACTAGCTGAGTTCAAAGACTTGCTCAAGAGTTTCCACACATCTTCACTGAGCCTCGTGCAGTATTCTATTTCAGGTCTGTGTTCCCGCAGAATCCATCCTCGCCATCACGAACTCCCTCAGGGGTTCCTTTATGCAAGACATTATTACAATAAGGTACTCATTTTTAGGGGCGTAGGTGGAGAGAGATTAGGAACTTGCTTTTTGACAATGTGTGAAATTTAGTATTCAGCCTTAAACTTTCGATGACTGCAAATGTCTTAAATTAATATGCAATTGCTTATCCATTTTAATTTACATAAAAATGTTGGCTCCTGTAAGGATCCCGTGAAAATACAAGTCCTTATATTCTCATCCCACTGCTATAGGGTCCATTCTGAGCCATAGCGACCCCCCAGGGCAGAGCGGAACGCCCCGGTGGGTTTCTGAGATTGTAATTTTTGGGGAGTAGAAAGCCTCATCTTTCAACCGATTACAAGGAACTATATGTGACCTCCTCCCTGGGGGACAGACAACCGAAAAGTGGGTGAAGGGAGACGTCGGACAGGGCAAGATATGACAAAATACCAATTTATAAACTATCAAGGGCTCATGAGGGAGGGGGGAGCGGGGAGGGAGGGAAAAATGAGGCCTAATGTCGGGGGTTTAAGTGGAGAGAAAATGTTTTGAGAATGATGTACAAATGCACGTTACACAATTGATGTGTGTATGGATTGCGATAACAGTTGTATGAGCCCCTAATAAAATGTAAAAAAAAAGAAAAGAAAGCCTCATCTTTCTCCAGTAAACAGATGGTGGTTTCAAACCGCTGAATCTACACTTAGCAACTCAATGTGTAGCACGCTATGACATTAGGGCTTAGTGAAAACTGTATTCTTTTCTGAAGGATGACTTTGATTTTGTAATTCCTGATTTGTTGCAAGTGATTATGACAATTCACTGATGACACTCCTGCCAGAAAAGCCACAGGATCACATACTTAAAAGTTTGAGAAAACTTTTGTTACCGACTTTTACTTCCTCAAAGGAAAAAAGAAATACACAACTCTTTAACGTCATACTTTATCTTACTAGATAGACATCCACCCCAAGGAAAAAAACAGGATTTAATCTGTAAAATTGGATCTCAGAAATGACCAGTGACTGTGAAACACATTTCATTTTTCCTTAGATCCCTTTGAAAGAAAACATTTTTATAGCCTAGCGATGTTAAGATGGAAATATGAATATAACTTCACAAATAAACATATAATCCCTACTTAAAGTTTTTCTTCTACAAATTGGATTTTCTTTCATAAATTAAAAAAATAAATTTTACTGAAGTCTGAAAAATACAAATGAAAGTCTTTCCTTTTTTTACTTTATAAGTCACATTTTGAATGAAAGTATACTTAAATATCCCCAAATGATTCACTTACATTTGAAAGTCAAAAAAATGAAAAAAAATTGCTTATAATTATTCTTGAACATAGGAAATACATAAGCAAAATGATTTACTCTGAAAATTGATATCATTCAGTAGATAAACCAGTCTTAGTTGTCATTGAACTGATTCTGCCTTGTGGCAATCCCATCCCTGTGTATCGTAGAACTGGAGAGCTGGGTCCATAAGGAGTCCATCGTCCTGCCCACCCCCCCCCAACCCCCAGGACACCTCTGAGTGGGTTCAATCCACCAACCTTTCAGTTAATAGCTGAACATTTAACTGTTTAAACCACCCAAGAACTCTCGTTCAAGTCTAGGAGATCGCAGCACGTAAAATATTTTGATGCCTGAGGTCATTGGACTAAACTCTTAAATTGTGTTGGAGAAATTAGAGCCTGAGAAATAAACCAGTCATAGAGCTGTGTGCTCTAAGCTCAGTTCAGCAAACACAGGATCACATTTCCTTACAATTCTCTGAGAGAAGTTGTCGCATTTATTTTCACTTAAGGTATGAAGATATGGACGATTAAAAAAACGTACTAAACTATTATCATATGAGAAAGAAAGGAAATATTCATTCTATTTAGAAGACCCGCCCCCCGCCAATGATTCTATGTGTGTCAGATGATTATCTGCATTGCCTGCAGGCCAGTTCTCCTGACCAGAAATTAGAACAAGAAGAATCCTTAGTCATTATAAATATAGAAAAAAAGTCTCCCGATAATTTACCTTCATCACCACGAGGTTGCTGAGGGAACATATAGTTAGTCAGTACTCTTTGTTTGGTTTCTGGATGGGCTTCAGTTTGTAAAGGGATAAGGGCTTTGGACTGGAAACAAAGAACATCTACATTAGAGCAATAGGGCAGCAAGGCAAGGACGTTTGTTTTATATAAGAAAACAGTGAATAGTCTGCCTTTAGCAACTGAATAAACAACTTAATGAAAAGAAAGGAAAAAAGATAAGATATAAGGAAATATAGCACAACCTGTGAAAGCCAGAACCTGTGTAACGTGGAAACCTGCCATAGAAGGAAAACTCAAATATTTTTCACTCAAAGGAGTGATAAAAAAGGGAAAGGACTGCAGCCTATCAAAGACAGAACACTTATGAGACATCTCATTCTGGCTCTCATAGGTTTCACTGTATGTCTATTATAAAATAAAGCCATTGTTGAGGAACATTTTCAAATTTCAAAGTTTTCATAATGAGATGTTTTTGTTCTATGGTACTCTTAATCGCTTTTACCAAAATCTGTATCTCTTGATTGAGAAAATGCCAATTTTAATCCTTAAAGAGGTTAAAACGAGATAAATGGTTTCAATTGAGTAAGCTTTTGGTGTGGTCATATATGCCTGTTTATTCTTAAGTGGTGTTTCCAAAGACAAAGAAATTTGCTATCAAATCCAGGCTATGTACGGGCAGCTATGAATTTCTTAAGGCTAAAACCAAAGTTTTATCTCTAGAAGATTATTTGGATAAGAGACCGTACTTGTATTCAATAGATCACAGTATAGTTACCTATGGTCATATTTCATTCTATATTCATCATTTGATTTCAGAAATAGTATTTTTAAGGTATTTTTTGAACTATGACGTTATGTCCTAGATACATTAGAAATCATTATATTGTGTAATGTCTTAAGCAATCCGCTTATCCCATGACATTTCTTAATAGGAGTTAAGCACAAAGAGATTTCGGATGCCAGTTCCATGAGATGAAATCAGAAATACATTAAGCCTCTGCTCTAAATAAAGCTACGTGATGCACTCCCTGTTCTGCCCATTCTCCCACAATAGCAATAAATCATGATAGGAGGGGATTTCTTTTCACAAGGCTGTAGAATAGATAGTTCCATTGGCATGGTTCACACTGACTTCAATGTAATTTATAATGATCTATTGATGACCAGAAAAATCTATAGGTTATGGATAAGATTTGATATGAAGGATAATAAATCTTTTTACTCAAAAGATGGAAGCAGCACTATAATGATGGTAAGGATACATACGTTATCCTTACACTTATATTTTACTTCTCCCACCTAGATATTATCTCCTTTATTGTGGTTGTGGGGAATCCACACAGAGAAACACACCAATTCAAAAATTTCTACACATACAGATTAGTGAGATTGAATACCTTTGACTTATACAAAACCACTGTCTCCAGTCTTCTCTCGATTGTCCCTGTCTCATTCACAGAAACTCACTGCCCTCAAAGGTCGTTGTCTTGTTGCTGCCAATTTGAGCTCTTTAAAGAGCATAATCCTCAGGGAAGACCTCCTCTTTGTTTAGCTAGATAAGCTGAAGCATTATTCTGTTTTAAAATGATGCAGGGGATATTTTTGGTTTCATGTTTAAACGTTATTTCAAGGCAATAGTTTAGGTTTTTGTTTTTTTTCACCCTCCATAACTCCAGAAAGTATCCTGTTCAGAAGAATTTGAAATCCTGTACTACATTTTCCCCTTTTGATAACAATTCTTCTTTGGAATCTTAGATCAAAACATTCAGTAATGGTCACTGGTTACCATCAACTTATTCTGGTATCATGGCACAAGAGGCAGTTGTTCATGAAGACAATTAGCCAACCACTTCATAACATCCTTCTATTCCTGACGCCCCTTACTCTGTGGCTCCATGTGAATAGAGACCAATTAGTGTGCTTTGGATAGTTTCTTGCAAATTTTTAACTTCCCAAGCACGGTACCGCAAATGAGGAGGAGTAGTTAACTGGGATGCACCATGAAATCTGAACTTTAGCCAAGGAACTAAAAAGCCTGTGAGGTGTTTGGTTGTATATAAGTAGCCTTAGCAGTAGCTTCTTTTTGTGTGTGTGCTATTTTTGTAAAAATAAATATCACACACCCTGTGCCATTTCAGTTTTTTAACAACTGTACGACTTATTGATAGCGATGAATAATAATTAGCTGTGCCACCTTACTTTTAGCAAAGGTAATTTTTTCAACATTGTTATCATTTCTCTACCCCTCTCCTTGCCCTGTGTTACAACTTCACATTTCTCATTGGGTAGAGGTTATCTTAAATTTTTCACAAAAGTAGCCAGATGGCTAGAAGTATAAACAATTAATTTATCAGAATTGCTTCTTTTGTGATTAGATAATTCAATTATAGAAGCTGAGTTGACAAAGGGTTGTTTTCATTTGGTTCTCAATATTTTGAATAGGTGTTTCAAAAGCCTAGAATTATAAGAAAAGTCAGAGAGGAGCAATAAACGATGTTAAAATTATCCATCACCAATTTTGCTGATGGCAAATCAGATATAGTTAACTGCTTTATGTTATTTTCTCATCAATGAGATGATTCATTAACATTCAATTACTGGTTCAATAGGCTAGTTTTCATGAGCTAAAAGTTATCAAACTATGCTCATGTAAAATAACAATTGTTAAATGAAATATATAAAACTTTTGAGTAATATTTTATAATTAAATTGATCATAATTAAAGCACGAGGTAAAAAGGACAATGAATGATACTATTAATTCCTTCGTAAGGGAATTATGGTCATAATAATGTATTCTTACCTTCAAAACTATAATTAAAGGATCTCCCCTAAGGACATCTACTTACCACTTACAGCTAAAAAGTTATAAAAATGATGACTTGGTGTATGAGAGTTCTAAGAATGAAGTGCCATTAGAGTATTTAAAGAATGGGGATTACGATAGTTCTTTTGTGCACAACAACAAAATGCATATTTGAAGTGTTCCTTTACAAAAATTCTCTCTCAGGGAATAAGGAATTATATATAATATGTAGTAATAGTCAAAGGTATCTATTGGGATTAGTTTCATAATTCAACATTTTAGTAATTGCTCTTTAAAAATAAGTGAAATAAAATAAAATCTAAAAGTTCTTACTTGATTGTCAGAAAGCCACAAAGCTGCCAGCTCTTTAAGTTTGGTAAATGAGAATGGTAAATTCTTCAACCTGCCCAAACAAAAGAAATTTTAGAGCATGGATAAATTCATACTTAAAAACCATTTAAAATTACTCTAACATGTTGATTTCATTTTTTATCCAATACACAGACCGAATGATCTTTCAAAAATGACGATCTATTAGTTCTCAAATGCTTTCCATTATATCAAATATATGAACCCAAATCAGTATCATGCCTAGCCATCATTTTAAAGATCTAACCTTAACAACCCTTCCAAATGCTTCACCTGCTACTCTTTCTTTCTCTGACGCGGTTCCCACGGATCCATTGACCCAAAACCCTAAACCAACCATGCTCACTGCCATAGAGTTGATTTCAATTCATAGCAAGACTATATGACAGAGTAGAACTTGAGCCAACAGCCTCTTTTCTTCTCAGAAGAAGTTATTTTATTGTAACCACTAACTTTGCAGATAGCAGTCCTAAACAGTCCACTGGGCAGGCTATCAAGCTGAGGACCAATGAACCCTTTCTTCCTGCCTAGGACTTCCTTTCTCCCATCCTGCATTGGTTAAATATCGGAATATTGCCAGGCACCATTGACTTAGTTCCAACCAGAGACACTCTCTGTACAACAGAACAAAATACTGCGTGGATCATCCTCACATTTTGGGGTAAGGTTTGAATCCATTGACAAAGCCAGTCTGTCAGTTCAGCTTGCTGAAGGTCTTCCTCTTTTTCCAGAGTACGATGACCTTCTTTAGAAACCAAGTCCCTTCTGGTGGCATGTTCCAAAGGGTTTTGAAGGAGCATTCTGCCTGTTTCTAAAACAGACTCGTTCATTCTTCTGAAAGCCAATGTTATATAAATGGTTTTTGCCAGCATCATCAAAGGCATCATTTCGTTTTCTGGCATCTTTAATCATTGCCCGGCTATCTCATGCAATGGCAGTGATGGAAATATTACGATTTGGGTCAAGCACACCGTAGTTGACAGAGTGACGTCTTTGCTCTTCGATCCTTAAAGAGAACTTTTGCAGCAGATTTTCCCAGTACACCAGACCGTTTGATTTCTTGACTGTTGCTTCCGTGGACATTGACTGTGGATCTAAATAAAATGAAATTTTTTACAGCTTCAATCTTTTCTCCATTTATCATGCTGTTGTTTATTTCTAAAGTTGTGAGCATTTTTGTTTTCTTTATGTTGAAGTATAATCCATAGTGAAAGCCGTAGTCTTTTATCTTTAGCAATAAGTAGCTTCAAGTCCTCTTGGAATTCAAAATCAATGTTGTATCATCTGTATACCCAGGTTATTAATAAGCCTTCCTCCAATATTGATGCTCTGTTCCTCTTCATATAACCTAACTTTTCAGATTCCTTGTTCAGCATACAGATTTAATCAGTATGGTGAAAGTATACAGCTTCAACACACGTTTCTTGATTTAAAACCATGCAATATCTTGTCGCTCTGTTCCAAGACTGCCTTTGGGTTTACATAAAGATTTCACGAGAGCACAGTTAAATGGTCTGGAACTCACATTTATTTTGTAATGTTATCCATAAATTTTTTGATTCACACAGCCAAAGGTCTTTGCACAGTCAATGAAACACAGGTAAATATCTTCTGGGTATTCTCTGTTGCAAAAGATCTCTTTAACATATCGAACAGCAAAGATGTCACTTTAGTGAATTATTTATTCATCTCTTCTGCTCAATTTTTGATTGGATTATATTTTTTCTAATTGAGATATTTCAGTTTTTGATATTTTCTAGATTAGCCTTTTATTCAATATATCACTTCTGTGTTAGGCTGGGTTGACTTTAGAAACAAATCCAGAGACAGTAATATATGCATACAAAGACCTTTATAAGAAGTAATTGTATATCAGGCGCACATCCCAGCCCAGTCCAACTCCAGTCATTATGTCCAATACCAGTCCGTCCGTAAGTCCCTATTCAGACTCACGAAGCCACATTCAATGATGCAGAATTCAGGAAGGTCATAGGCTGGTGGGTGCAAAATCCTGGGGATCCAATAGAGATGTGATGGATACACTCCAGGGCTCTGGCACCAACCAGGGTCAGGCCCCAGGTAGGTGAAGCCCACCAGGAGACGGGGAGGCTCCCAGGGTCCTCCTTATGAGAAGGCCATGCCCACAAGGAGTCACCATCAGGCTTTGACCTGATTGACAGGATAACCTCGACCCCTACACTTTGTATATCTTTCCGTTGACATGAAATTATGTAACTACCACAGCTTCCAACTTCTCTATCTCAATCTGTGGGTTTTCTTTTTACTTTTTTGATGAAATCTTTTGAAATACACAAATGTGGTATATTTAGGAGCTCTTAGTCCCCTATTTTGTCTTCTGCAGTGTGGGTTGGTTTTCAGTATGTTTGGCAGTGTATTTATCCCTTGTATTAGGGCCCATAGGTCTGTCCAAATGTATGATGTTCTTAATATTATCCCACAACCCATCCGTTTAGGCCATTAGTCTCCAAAATGTCAAATCTGTTCTTGGGATGGTATCTGAATTCAAGGACATACGGTGGCTGTCGTGGGTTTGTTTTAATTTTCTTCAGCTTCAACCAGAACCTACATATGAGCAACTTTTGCTTTACTGCATAGTTAGCCGCTGGCCTTGTTTTGCTGATAATTTTGAGCTTCTCCACAATCTTCACAGATGGATATAATTTGATTCCTGTTTACTCCACCTGGTAAAGTATCATCGCTATGTTGTTATATCCAATGAAGAAGTCATTGACCCTACAAAATTCCATCATGCAATCCCCAGCTTCATTTCATCAGGAAGGCCCTGGTCTTTAATTAGAGCCTTCCTCCTTGCTTCCAACTTTTGCATTCCAACCGCCAGTAATTATCAATGCATCCTGATAGCATTTTTGATTGATTACAGCCTGAAGCAGTTGGTAGAATTCTTCAATTGTTTTCATCACTAGCTTTAGTGTGCAAAGGTGAATAATAATTGTATTAACTGGACTTCCTTGAAGGCATATAGATAATGTCCTATGGCAGGCAGCATTGTTCTTCAAGATAGATCTTGAAATGTTCTTTTTGAGGATGAATGTGACGCCATTCCTTTTGAATATGTCATTCCCAGCAGAGTGAGTCACATGATTATTTGACTCAAAATAATGGTCAAGACTAGTTCATTTCAATTCATAATGTCTAGGCTACAGATCTTTATGCATTTGATTTAATTTTAACAACTTCCACTTTTCCAAAATTCATATGCTGTGCATTCCATGTTCCAATTATTGGTGAATGCTTGAACTAGTTTCTTCTCATTTTGAATCATGCCTCATCAACATTATTCCAACCATGTCATGCTGGTCAATTCTGCGGTGAGGGGCAGCTCTTCCCTAGTTGTACAGCGAGTGCCTTCCAGTTCGAAGGTTCATGTTCTGACACCATATCAGGCAATGTTCTGTTCACAAAATTTGCAGTAGTAAATTGCCTATTGCTTCTTCCCAGTTTGTTCTTTGTCTGGATGCACCACTGAAACCTCTTCACACTGAAACCTCTAAGATCACAGCAGCATGGAAGCTACTACAGGAGATAAAACTGATAAAAGAATCATTAATGAGTTGAAACTGGCTACTAGTAGCCATTTTGAATCACAAAATCACATTATATATTATGGCAAGACTGACAGATTGAGGCGGAATAGACTCTGTCGTAGTGTATAGGAACATTACAAGAACTATCCTGAAGTACAATGCTGTCAGTGATAGTACAATATCCATACGTCTACAAGGATGACTAATATTCATATTTATTCACTAATCAGCCACTTACACCAAAGAAATCGACCAGTTTTACCAAGTTGTGTAGTCTATTGGCTAAATACTACATAATATTTTTTCCTCTCTCAGTTTAATGTTAATTTCTCAGAGGTGTTTCATGACTCTTGTTAGTTCATTTTTCCATTTTGTTTTCAAGCCATCTTGTATTTTATTGAATGAAATATATCATACTTTATAATCACACATTAAAAAGAATTCATTCAGTAACCAATATCCCCATAGGGCCAGCGGCTATGCCTTTATTACTTACTACTAAATGCATTTACAGCTCTCAATGTTATGGTGAACTCCAGAAGGTATGTCTTTTTGTGTGTTTACCCTTCGTATATTGTAGAGTAGACATTTATTTATTTTATTTTCAATCATTTCATTGGTAGCCCATACAGCTCTTATCACAATCCTTCCATCCATCTATTGTGTCAGCACATTGTACATTGTTGTCTGTATTTATAGTGAGAGCCACTGAACATAGCACTCTTGGGACATCTGAAGTGTGTTATGCTTGGCATTCAGCCTAAGTCATCTAGTTTGTTTCAGCCTTCGGTAGTTCAGAGAGCCAAATGCTCACTGAACAGTATCTGAGACCTTTGAACTTCCACATGATTATGCAATTTGATCACAGAGGTTACCAGATAGCTTGTCAGCAAAGTCTGTAATACAAACAAAGCATGCCAATGAGACTTACTGTTAATTTTTGCATGCTCACTCTGGAATATAGATGAACATTTTATATATAATTTGGAAGAGAATTTCCTTGTCTTTCATATGTTGAATTTCTATCAACCAATTGATATATAAATGTATTTTGATAATAGAAGTAGAAAATGCTGCAACATTTAACAATAATTATGGAAGCACTTATACACTCACAAATAGTTTAATAAATGGGAAAAGATATAGACATCTACAAAAATATGAACAAAGTGTATATTAGGAAAATTATAAAATCATTTTATATGTAAACATCTAAGTTAAAGTAAAAATTATTTTAAAACACTTACTACAATATTTATATTGTTTTATTTTTTAAAAAAAGTCTTATAAATACTTATAAAACAATTAATACAAAGAAAAAAATTATAATTCAATTTTTATAGAAGTGTTGTGTTAGCATTCATAAAATTAAGTGAAATTACCCTGGAAATTTAAAAAATCTTCATAATTTGATACAAGGCCACCATTGACAGTTTTGTTGCATGCACTCTCGGTTCTTCACACTATCATTTGTCTGATTAAACTTTATGAAAAGTTGAATAAATGTATTCTAATTTGTAATCACTGAACCTAATTCTGTAGGGTGGCTGTGAATCTACATAGACTCTATGGTGGTCTTTTTTTTGGTAAACAACTTTAAAGTTATCTTAAATCAATATTTATTTTTGTCCTTTTCTGATTGAGAAAAATTATCTTTTACAGAGAAGGAGTAAACAAAGATGAACTGCAGCTTCAAATGCATGTAGTCATCTACCAATGTAAACTTTTTGTCCCAGCAATACAATCTGGAGTATGTTTTTTAGTTATCTGTAGTGCAATGTTTAAACATGGATGTCTGACAGTATTCTCACCAGTAATTTTGTGGAATTGAAAACATAAACATTCTCCAGTTAATTTGTTGGATACATAAATGTATGCATAAAAGATAAAATTTACATAAACTAATATCAATAATTGATAGCTTTTTATTAGTAGTATTTTCCTATGTATTCATAATATTATGTTTTCTGGGAATATTGCAGTGCATAAGCTTTATATAATTTGAATGAATAATGTCAATATAATTTCAATCATAAAATCTAGGAAGTTAGTTTGAAACACCTGCAATTTAAAAACCAAAAAATGTATATTTGCATTTTACATACTTCATAAGACAAATATTAGTTTTTCCAAATTGACAAAAGAAAAGATTTGCTTTTATTAAGTAACTACTAACATGTAACTGTGAAACATTATAAAAATACCTGTTGTCACTCAAATTTAAGACTCTTAGTTTTTGCATCTGTCCAATCTCTTCAGGAAGAAATTCCAGTTTATTGGAGCGTAGAGACATCACTGTGACATTCTTACAGCTTCCAATCTATGGGTAACAACAACAACAACAAAATAACCACAGTACGATGCAATTTTTAAATTTTATTTTAATACATAAAGTGATTTATTTAACTCTAAGATTTTCTCATCATTTCGATGACTTCCTTTTAACTTGTGTATGGTTTTATTAAAAAATATATGGCTTCCTATATGTATATAATACATATTCTTCAAATATATATCAGGCAGTATTTTCTTTGTAATGACTTTTTAAAATCAAATGGTCATTAACATAATTTTTTTATAAATTACATTGTTCTGGCTACCAAAATAAGTGTTAATTCATCTGAGTTTATAAAGAAAATCATGCATACTCAAAAAATGAAGTTTTGTTGTCATTTCCTTTGAAAAATTAGTTTTATCCTACATTACAGTGCTTTGAGTCATTGTTATTCAGATTTGTTGCTTTAAAATAAAAATATGTATATTGTTATTTTGTTATAGAAATGATTAACAGAAAATATTGAATAATAATTTGTTTCACACCTTTTTCTTAAAGTTACTAAATTAAATTACCACTAAGAGGTAAACATTAAAGAACCTCTAGCTGTATCCTGATGTAAAAATAATGTGACAGAAACCATATTGACATTAAAAGACACATTTATTTCAGAAATGTAGCTATAATTATTCCAATATGTTAGCTTTAACTGTTCTTGCTAGCAAAAAACATAAATGAGAAGATTTAGAAATGATGTCTTTCTAGTGCTGATTAACTAAAACTGTTCTGTTACATTTTTTTGCATGCAAACTTTAAGTTCGTTTTCTGAGTTAAATGTAAGAAAATTTCACCAGCAATTACAAAAAAGGATAATTAACAAGCACAGTGTAGCTATTTCTGGAATCCACTCGCAGTTCAACTCATGTGTCTACAGTGCTGTGCGTCTGATGTGACTTAACCCTAACCCTAACCCTAACCCTAACCCTAACCCTAACCCTAACCAGAGTCATGGATGCTAATTAACCGAAAGAAGGCTATTTCTCACTTCTCTGGGCAATTCTGGAAGGAAGTTCTCATCCACTGCTAATGTGCGGAGACTGTGAAGGTAGCCGACAGCTGAAGGCAGAGACTCCAATTCATTACAGCTGCAGTCAAATTCTTCTAGCAAAGACAAACTGAAAAGTTAAGCACATGAGTTAAACATTTTGAATGGGTAGTTAGAAAAAGGTTTTTAAAAGTGCATATAATCAAATTCACTAAAAAACGAGTCACTGTATAATAATATACAAGGTAATTTATCAGTTCAGTTGAATGCCACAATACCATGAAGTAAATGATTCAATTTGGCAAAATATGAAAAAATAAATGCTGTTTACTTTCCCATTTCTCAATTGACTTGTCATTTTACCGATCCATTGAAAATGATAGCAGTTTTGTATATTATTTTAAAAAATCATTTTATTGGGGGCTCTTAGAGCTCTTAGAACATTTCATACAATTGTTTGAAGCATATTTGTACATATGTTGCCATCATCATTTTCTAAGCATTTATTTTCTTTTTGAGCCCTTGGTATCAGCTCCTTTCACCCCCTTCCTCTCCCCTTCCCACCCTTGTGAACCCTTGATAACTTATAAATTATTATTGTTTTTATATCTTACACCAACCGCTGTCTCCTTTCATCCATGTTTGGTGTGTGTGAGGGAATTGTATGTTTGTTTTTATACAATTTGTTTATTACAATTATACAATTTCTTTTTTGAAAACATTTTTACTGACATATTTAACATACCTTACAATTAAATTATTTAAATATATTAAAAAGAATTGTGCAATCATTATAATCTGTCTTAAAATATTTTCTTCATTCTTTTCCCCCCTTCATTCTTGCACCCATTATTAATTCCCCATTACCCCCAACCCCACCTCCTCTGCCATAACCCTAAGGAACTATATTAATCTAGTTACTGTTTCTATATATTGTCCATAAACACCTTCAGAAAATATATTCTTGGAACGAATGCATATAATTGTCATTGGGAAGGTAGAAGTCTATAAAGCAGGTCTTTGGAAGAACAGGTAGAAGGAGTAAAATAATAACAATAAAGATACAAATTCAGTGGGAGGGTGGGGGAGGGAAGGAAAAAAGAGGAGCTGATACCAAAGGCTCAAGCAGATAGAAAATGTTTTGAAAATAATGATAGCAGCCTATGTACAAATGTGCTTGATACAATTGTTAACGTTGTTAACGAGCCCTCCTCCGATCCTGATGCTGCTTTCTTCATTCTCCTATTATTTGATCAGCGTACAGTTTGAGTAACTATGACAAAAGGATACAACCCTCACATATATCTTTCCTGAATTTATATCATGTAGTTTCCCCTTGGTCTGTGTTCATGTTTGTAGGAGCACAATGAGTATTCTGGAATTCCTGTATTTTGCAAAGTCATCTACATAGTTGCATGCCTTCGTATAGTAAAAACAAAACAAAAATCACAAGTAAGCATCTTTCTGGTACTGTTTGCCTTCAGCAAAGACCCATCTGGTGTCAGCAATGATATCTCTTATTTCATTTTGAATCGGGTTTGAATTCTGGAAGTTTCCTAATGTTTTCCTGCTGCACCTGTTTTTTGAATTTTTTACATGGGTGTAAAAATTAATGATATTGTTTTATCATTAACATTGACATTAATGATATTGTTTGGTGATATTCACATTATTTTGGATCATCTTTCCTTGGCATGAGCACAGATCTGGATCTCTTCTAGCAGGTTGGCCAGGTAAGCGTTCTCCAATATTGTGTTGTATTTGTGAGTGGGCATTTCCAGTGTTACATCCATATGTTGAGGTTTCTCACTTGTATTCTGTCAGTTCTTGGAGATTTGCTATCATTTTGGATTTCTGCCTGTAGTTCTACTGGTTGGCTCCTTTTTTGTTGTTGTTAATGTTAGCAGTTTATTGCCATATAATTCAGATGCCATACAGTTCGATAGTTTACATGAAGTTCGGCAAACAACACTACAATCATTTTAGGACATTTTCTTCTTGCTTGTACTCATTATTATTAGCTCCCCATTTGCCCCCAACCTTCCCTGCCATAATTAATTCCAATAAAGGATTAATCCAGTTACTGAATCCATATATTTACCTATCGTGGATTTCATATAAAGATAAACATCCATACAAATACATAAAAATCCAATCCAATAACAAAACAAAGCAGAGGAAAACTTCAGTAAAAAAGAAAATAGAAAATAATAAAACTAGAACATATTTAGAATGGGTCAAAAGAGAGAATGTGTTACATTTTAACCTAATTACATCGGCATTAGTCCACTTTCCAATGTACTCTGTCTGACAGGAAGACTGTTCACATCCCCGGTCAATGGTCAGAGGGGATTCATCAGAGGCTTATTCCAAGTGGGGACCCTGTCAGTGGATTTTGAACCTCCTCTGCCATCCATAGCCTCAGTACCGCAGGTTCTTGATCATTTGCTATGTCTTAAAAACTTTGATCCTTGACCACTTGCCTTCTGTTCAGTAACTGTGCTTTCCTTCCATCTTCTTTTGGTGCTTCCTGTGTCATTGAACACGTTTCCCATAAAGAAAACACACTAACTCTTCAGCAAAAACCTCACGGATAAGACAGGATAGAACTGTCCCCGTGGGTTCCTAGACTGTAGCTCTCATGGAGTAGAAAGCCTCGTCTTTCTCTCATGTTGGCCTTGTGGCTAGCGTCCCAAAGCATAACCACAGCACCACCAGAGCTTCTGACATACTACTCTTTGAATCCTTCAGATCATCACTTGAGGCTTGATTTTTTTTCCCTCTCCCTTTCCTTTAGCTTGAAAAGAGTAAAATTATGTCCTTCCTTTTTAGTTTTCTAACTCCAGGTCCTGTCCTGTTTATTAACAGATGTCTGCAGCTGTTTCTTCTCATTTCGTGTCATGCCGCAATAGCAAATGAAGGTCCCGCAAGCTTACTTTGTTCATGTCACTCATGCCAACTCTGACTGGAGGAGGCAGCACCTCCTCTTAGTCTGTCTTTGTAAGTTCTATTGAAGTCTATCCCCATGAGTGACCCTGCTTGGATCTTCCAGCATCAAAGCAATATGCAAGTCCCTACAATAAAATGACATGATCGACAAGTGATGGGCTGGGAACTTTAGAGAAAAAGATCGCTAATCTCTTAATAAAGAACTCTGTGAAATAATTATCATTTTAAAACAGGATTTGCATATAAAAACTAGCTTAATGAGGCCAAGCCATGTTGGAACTTAGAGATAGGCAGTATGGCAGCACCATATTATCCTGTCTCATGGTTTGTAGATTGGCAACAAAAGTCACAAACAGTCATTTTAGTCTGCAAATGTGTTTAGTTTGGTTAACATGGCATTTAAAAGTTTGGTAAATTTTACACAATGACTCAGATGTTTGAAGTCCGTTAGAACAGAAGCATGTGTGAAAATACTTTATACTTTCTCAGGAACTAACAAGGACTGAGTAATAGCTGCTGCCTGCAACCGGGCACTTGTTCTACAGTTTGTCACCATCCCATTCCACTGTATCCCTGATCGGTCCTTGGGCAGCACACAGAGGCACCTCGGAGACCAGAGCAGACAAGACCATTTATTTCTGAAAAGCCAGTCTTCAAAACCCTACTCTGCACATGTAGACTTGCCGTGAGTCAGACTTGGTTTGACAGCGGCTACCAACAGCCCCTGACCTAAAGAAAAGAGTCATATGAATTTAGATTAAGTTATCTCCAGGGAATAACTAATTTCAGGTGCCTCCTTTGAGATATCTGTGAAACAAAGAGAGCCTGGTGAAGACTAAGCATTAGGCATTCAAGTTGTCATTGATGTTATTATGTATATCATACTCTTGTCATTAGTGTAATAGGAAGAAGCCATCAGTGTTGAGGATCCCTGCCATTATACAGGGAAGAGTAAATTAGGGTGAGATGGAGTAGGTTGTAGAAATCAGTTTCTTTTTTAAGATATTGGAATTAGCTAGCTTGAGTACAATTTGTTCCCATAAATTAGCTAAGCAGTTAATTTAGCACAGAGATGAAGAATATTTGGTTGGAATAAGAATGAGTTTGCCTCCTGATTCCGTCATATGGTCTTAGGTATCAAAAAAATAGAAAAAGTGACCACAAGAGATAGACCCTATGCACCACTTGGAGAACCTATGCACAAGAAAACAGAACACTGTTTGATGCCTCCTCATAATTGGTGTCAAGTTCGAGCCCATGTTGCAGCTGCTGTGCCAATCCATCTGATTGAGAGTCTTCTTCTTGGTGCTAATAAACCCTTATGAATTTGGTTCGAAGATGATGTGCTTACCAAGCCCAAAATCCATGCTGACAGAAGGAGCAGTCAGGAAAGCAAAGGACATATGACATTGACCAAACCCACTGTCAAAGATCCATTTCAAATGCGAAAAATCAAAGATGTCATTTGAGAACGAAGCTGTGCCTCACCCAGGTCCTAGTATTTTTAATAACTCACATGTATGTGAAATCTCTACCATGGACCAAAGACTGCAGACGCATTGACGGATGTGAATCGTGGTTTTGGTGAAGATTATTGAAGAAACATCAACCGCCAGAAGAACAACAAATCTGTCTCAAAGGAAGTACATCCGGAATACTCCTTGACATTGAGGGGGTATAGATTTAATCTCGCGTGCCTCAGACACATTATCAGGGGGACCAGTGCCTGGGAAAGGACATCATACTTCATAAAGTAGAGGATCAGAGAATCATAACGACGTGGATTGACAAGGCAGCTGCGACAATGGACTTCGGCATCAGAGGCACTGTAAGGAGGCACTGGTCTGAGCAGCGCTTTGTCCTATCGTACACGGGTAGCGATGAGTCCGAACTGACTTGAAGACTTGAAACAATAACTTTTCAAGTCGCCATACAGTAACAAGTACCATATTTAAAAAAAAATTAAGCTCAAATATAAAATGCTCAGAAAGTAAAAGTGAAATAGGGCATTTATAAATGATATAATTAGGGGTTTTAATTTTTCTTTTTTCTTTTCAGTCTTTTGTGGATTAGGCTTGGACTATAGTAAGACAGTATTTTCATTGCATATTTCTGATAGGCACGCAATTTCAACCACATTGTACTAATCAGTTACCAAAGTCGATTGACTTTAAGTGATTGCATGAAGTGTCCATGCAGCTGCTCTTTTGTCCACATAGCATGGCATGACTAACAGATGCACATTATGATCAGTCAGCAAAGCCAGTTCTAATTTCAAAGTCTGAGTGACAGGTTACTCCGTAACAGCTATTTAGTCCAAAGATTCAAATGTTGTTATTCTTTCTCAGAAGTGTAGAGAAACTACGCACAGTAATCTAACCTTTAAATCAGTACTGTTGATGGATAGGCTCTAACAGAAGAGGAAAACAGAACAAAAAACCGCATGAGTTGCCTTAAGTCAATAATGCTCTGGCTCCCTCTAACACTCTTTAGGGTGTGAATGAAAATGTGAGGATTTGCTTTTGCCACCAAGAACAACTTCATTCATCTAGTTAATGGAGCAAGAAGTGATTCCAAATTGTAAAGCCTATTATTTTAGGCAGACTCTTGAATAGGCTACTGATGCTAAAACTGGAAATCATGCCATTTATTTAGTTGAGTTTAGAGGAACTATATAAAGCATACAGTTGAAAAATTCAAGCATTATGCTGGAAAGTAGCAGGAGAAATATGTGTGTAATATAGCAAAAACGTGCAGTGTACCGTGCAAATAATTGTGTGGGTCTTGAATGTAACCCAGGTGGACTTAGCGAGGAACTAAGAGACCCTGGAGACGTTCACACAGCGGTCACTCAGGAGATTCCGTTGTGCCACCGGAAGAACCTAGTGACGGAAAGCATCGAAGTAAAGGAGGACAGTGGTTGTTAAATGACCCAGAGGAAGTGACACTGGCCATAAATGCACACTAAAGAAACTCCTGGAGACATTTAATGATATGGAAAGAATAAAAAAAGATATTGGAAAAAAGGATACCGATTTTAGAGAGAAGTATGAGGACTCACTCGAAGACTCCATAATATAAGTTACACAGCAAAGAGAAGGCACGCACAATTCAACTCCTCTTGATAAGCCTTTTAACATATGAATGAAATACAACCACCACTTCATTTCCTTATGCTTATGATGTTCAAAATTATAGTGAGCTATGAATATCAAGAAGCCTGGATGGCACCGTGGTAAAAATGTTAGCCTGCTAAAGAAAGGTTGGTAGTTCAAACCCACCAGCTACTCTTCAGGAGGCAGATGAGGCTGTGTGCTTCTGTGAAGATTTACAGTTTCAGAAATCCTAGTGAGGGTTGCTAAGTTTTGAAATCAACTCAATGACAGTGGGTTTGATTTTTCTACTTAACACCAGTTTCACTATTTTTCCATCAAATAGCATAAGGGAACATTGTGGGGTATATAGTCAGAAAAAGTGTGCATCAGGGTGTTATCCTTTTACCATACTTATTCAGTCTGTAAAATGAGCAAATAATCTAAGCAACTGAAATATATCAAGAAGAATTGGGCACTGGGATTGGAGGAAGGCTCATTAACAATCATCAGATTGACAGAACATTGTAGGTTGAAAGTAAAGAAGGTTTGAAGCTTTTACCGATGGCCAAAGGTACATCCTCCAATGTAAAGAAAACAAATCAATAAAATCATAATAAATGGAGAAAATATTTAAATTCTCAAGAATTTAATTTTACTTGCTTCACAATCAAAACTCATGGAAGCAGCAGTCAATAAATCAAACCATGTGTTGCATTTGGACAAATCATTTTAAAAAGACCTTTTTGAAAATGCTAAAAAGCAAAGCTGTCACTTTGAAAACTAAACTGTGCTTGACCCAGGTCATGTTAACTTTAGTCACCTCATATGCATGGGCAAGCAGGAATATAAAAGGATGGGGTACTATGGTTGGAAGGCACATGAAATGTGACTAAGGAGTTGCTGAATTCTCAGAGTGGGGTCGGCCATAGTGACATGAATTAGGTAGAGCCTGTGGGAATGGAGCCTAAGGGATCTTCATTCACCGATGGGGCATGATTCAAGGTAAGGAGAAACAGCTCACCTTTCCTACAAGATCACTGAAGGCAAAGTGGGTGCATAAGCAAATGTGGTGAAGAAAGCTGATGGTACCCAGCTATGAAAAGATATAGCATCTGGGGTCTTAAAGACTTGAAGATAAACAAGTGGTTATCTAGCTGAGAATAAACAAAACCCACATGGAAGAAGCACACCAGCCTGTGTGATCATGAGGTATCGATAGGATCAGGTATCAAAATACAAAAAAATATCATTGTGAATGAGGGTGAGTGTGGAGTGGGGGCCCAAAGCCCATCTGTAGGCAACTGGACATCCCCTTACAGAAGGGTCGCCGGGAAGAGATGAGCCAGTTAAGGGGCAGTATAGCAATGATGAAACT
>NW_022104341.1:54324837-54418938 GCF_000313985.2 Echinops telfairi
GGGAAAATGAGGACCTAATGCCGGGGGTTTAAGTGGAGAGAAAATGTTTTGAGAATGATGTACAAATGCACTTTACACAATTGATGTGTGTATAGATTGTGATAAGAGTTGTATGAGCCCCTAATAAAATGTTAAAAAAAAAAGGAGGAGCTGATGCCAAGGGCTCAGGTAGAAAGATAATGTTTTGAAAATGATGATGGCAACAAATGTACAAATGTGATTGACATAATGGATGGATGTATGGATTGTGGTAAGAGTTTATGGGCCCCCAATAAAATGACCAAAAAAAAAGGAGAAACAGCTGCAAAAATCTGCTAATGATCAGAACTTGGAATATGCGAAGGCTGAATCAAAATGAATGTCAAATCAAAATGGAAGTCAAATGAAATGAAATCCTAGGCATTAGTGAGCTGAAATGGACTGGTATGTCATTTGGAGCATGTTGTGAACCTTGAAGATCCAAGATTCAATGTCCTAGTACCCTATGGCACATGACCTGGGACTCCAGGTGGTTTACAGAAACTCAGATTGATATGGCTTATTAGGAACTTTTTTTTTAACATCACAATTGTCTACTCTCACAAATTTGTAGATAGAAAATATTTTACATGGCTAGATTACATGTAAGAGCTAGTAGGCACACAACACATATTCCTTAGCAATTTGTAAAATTCCAAAGATTCAAACACAGTCACAGTTTCAGTTGGCATACTGATAGTTCTCATGTTGGAAATCACTTAAGGCATTCTAACACAAGGTCCTGTATGTAATTGTCATCCTATTTACTAAGATCATCATTGGCATTTGTAGTTACTACATCAAAAGATAGAACAAAGATTACCTTTTGTTGTAGAAGTTATATCTTTATAATTGTATACATTGAAAGCAAAAATAAGTTGCCACGGAAATTTAAAGTACTATGCAACAGTGCTTCCCAAACTTCAGAGTTCTCACAAACCATGATGAGATGTGCTAAAATATTTATTCAGATTCAGTGATTTGAGGTGGGACCCAAATTTACATTTGTAACCAGCTTCTTGGTAATGCAGATGCTGCAGGATCTAGGCAGAGCAGAATTTACAGCCTTTGAAAACATTTAAAGACAAAATAAAGCAAAACAAAATAAGCTTTGCGACTGAGTCATTTCTGACTGATGATGACCCTATATAAGAATTCCAAGGCTGTAAATCCTTAAGGCAGCAGTTCTGAACCTGTGGGTCGAACGACCGTTTCACAGGGGTCACCCAAGACCATTGGAAAACACATATTTCCGATGGGTGGTGGGGGTCACCACAACATGAGGAACTATATTAAAAGGAAGGTTGAGAACTACTTCTTTAAGGTATCAAATAGCCTAATCTTTCTCCTTTGAGTGCCTAGTGGATTTGAACTGCTGACCTTGACATTAGTAGTCCATTGCTTATCTGACAATGTCGCAAGGGCTCTAAAACATATACAAAGTATTCTCAAAATAGATAAATCCCATAGAAATACTACAAGACACAGTAAAGCTTTGCTTTAGGTAATGTATATATTTAAATAACCCTACTGGAGGTAGGTTATAGTACTTGAAATTGCATTAGGGGAGAAAAGCAACCCCAAGTTCAAATATAAATGATAGAAAAACACATGCTACATCTCCCACATTCAAACACAGTCACAGTTTCTCGTCCACAAGGATGAGAAAAACAGACAAGCCATTTGTAGAAGGGAGATCTTTTTCCCACGGCCACTTGACTAGGTTATGGAGAACCAGGGAAACCATCATAATTGATGGCAGTTCCCTTGATCACCCTTGCGGGAGGGGACTACAGAATCAGAAAAGAGACTATCATTGGGAAATGGGCACTGTTGCAGAGAGAAACGTTTACAAGATTGGTTAGGGCAGTGTTGATGCATTGTTGCAATGGGATCTAAATTATCTTCAGCAAAAACTTACATGCGTGTGATACTGATGATCTTGTTAGATAATTTCTGTATTTTGTTGGGTCACCTTTCTTTGGAATGCACACAAATATGGATCTAAGTTGGCATAGGGTCTCATTAGCTTAGTAAAACATACCACTTGCTATTCTATACTGTTTACTTAAGGAAACTCACTCAATTTTTGCACTAAATCCCATAGTGCACATCAAATTCATTTAAAACATAGAACAGCAAGTGATGGAAAAATATAACAATCATTTAATAGGTTTATTGATGAAATATTGATATTGACTGATTTTGAAAATAATTACTATTATAATATTTAATACACTTCTCTTTTCCAAGTTTCCCCAATCTCTTCAAAGCAATATAGTAACCTTTACCTCACTCTATACTCTTTAGGAAAGTATCTAAATTAACTGTAAATCAAAATTGTGTGTATGTATATGTATATCCATAAAACATACATAAACATTTGACTAACTGAAAAAATATCACCAAAATGTAAAATTTTTTTTTAGTGAACACATTTGCAACCTATGAATAGAAAATAGCTTTATTTGCTTCCAAAAACATTTAAGGGAGATATTCCTTATGTCTTACGGGAACATGCAGAAAGACTTCTTAACCAGCTAAAATATAGACACATTTCATACACGCTGGAATGAATATTGGAATTACTGTCTGTTAACTCTTCACAGTGGCCCAAATCCTAAAACCTAAGGGCAGAGAGTGGGAAGAAGCATGCACTGCAGGAAGCTGTCTTTTCATGGGAGTCATCGCACAGCACGGGGTTTGCACTTTTACTGATATCTTACGCAATCATCTCTCTCATTTCATTTGATCAGTTCTCTGTTCTTTTCTCAAGGACATTAATTTCATTAGACTGCCTCTATTACTTTGGGAAATACATTAAAACATTTTTAAGTGCATTTTAAACTTTCTCTCTACGTTTTATGAGACTTTCTACTGTTGTACAGATATATAGTCTTGAAAACCCCCAGGGACAGTTTTCTCCAGGCCTATGGGGTTGCTAAGGGTTACAATCGACTCGATGGCAGTGACTGTAATTTATTGAAGGCTTACTATTTGATATTAAGTATGAGATAACCCTGTAAGGTGTAGCCCTATGGTTTCCATTTTAAAGTTTAGTATCTGAGATATCAATAAATTTATCCTAAGTCAATCAATGAGTGAGGAAGTCAAGACTGAAATGCAGCTCAAGCTCCAAGACCTGCCAACATTCCCTTGTGCCATATTGCCTAGGTCAAATGGAGAGATGAGCGCACTTAAGACATAATATTGACCCTCAAGGAGCTTCTAGTTGGGAAGACAGCAAAGTAATTAAAAAGTAAAATGACAATTCAAAAGATAAACAATAAATTAATAGAATTACTAAAAACAATCACAAATCAGTAGTGCTTCTCTAGCTTACATATGGAGTCCTAAAATTTATTTTTCGATGAAATCTGCTTTAATAGCAAACTCACTAAAATCTCAGGCAATGACCACTTTGAGGAATACAATTTGGGGATTTCTGGGGTAGTTAATAAGTGGGTGCACTCACTGCCACTCAGCCGAGTACAAATCATAGTGACCATGTAGGACAGGGGAGAACTGCCCTTGTGCGTTTCTGAGACCGTGACTGTTTACGGGAGTAGAACGCTGCATCTTTTTCTTCATAAGTGGGCTAGAACTTCTAATTAAGAGGAAGATTTTGATGAAGTCCAAGTGGGTAATACAGAAAGGAATGACATCTTAAAACAACAACAACCCAATAAGCCCATTCATTTCATGGGTCCAAACCCCAGAAATTTAAAATAGTTAATCATTAGACTTATTTATTATGCTTATTTATTGATTAGGCTTATTTATTTTTTAAAAAAATCATTGAACGTGTATTGTTGTGTCAGACACTACTCTAAGACCTCTTTTTATTAATACATGTAATGCGCATAACATCTTTATGAAGTAGGCATTATTACTAGAATTTCCCATTTTACTAATGCAGGAACTAATGCTCTATGTTACTCAACAGCACATTAAAAAAGAGAAATTTTAATCTACAGGATCTGAATTCAGATCCAAAGTCCATATCAATAAGCTAAACTTTCTTTCAAAGGGAACTTCATTAAAAAAAAAAAGATCCTGGGTAATTTTGATGGAGGCACAATGGAATAGGATTTGAGAAGAGAGCTACTTGATCATTGTAAAAGTAAGCTGTATGTAAACCCGTAGTTTTCAAAGTTTATTGTGCATCTGAATGTCCAGGAGAGTTTGTTAGGATATGGATTTTCTGGCTTGTTATCCAGGGTGATTGCCCCAAATATGTTTCCTAACAAGCTCCCACATTCGGATGATGCTGCTGGTCTTGGGATTACATATTGAGAAACACTGGTCTAGACCGGACTATGGAAAGACTTGTATATAATTGCAAAGAAAAAAATTGAGCTTTATTTAGTGATGTATTTGGGTATGCTTATGTTTTGTCTTTAATTTTTTAACTAGATAAAAACATTTACATGATATAAAATTCCAAAAATACAAGTGGATATATGATGAAGAAAGTCTCTTCAATGCCCCAGATCTTCTCCCCAAGTTGTGTTCATTCGTTACCCATTTCTTATGTGTTCTTCCATGTTTAAGGGACAGAAAGAAGCAGAGTTCATAGCATTAAGATATTTAGAAAAATTACTTATATTCTTGTGATTATAAAAGTCTGAATATAGAATACTGGAATTTACCACCTGGAACATCGACATTAAAAAATGGAATACAATTTTTAAACATATGTGTTAATAAAAAACGAGGCAGTTTGTCAAACATCAACAACAACAACAACAAACCTCACTGCCATGAGATAGAACTGTCCTTCTGGGTTTGCAACACTGTAGTTGTTTTCAGAAGTATAAAACCACATCTTTCTCTTGCAGAGTAGCTGGTGAATTTAAACTGCTGACTCTGGCTAGCAGCCCAATGTGTGACCCAGTAGAGGTTAAATAAGTTGCTTAAGTTAACAACCTATGTGGCACAACCAGGATTCACACCCACACCTGGGTATTTGACTCCAAAGTCATTGCTCCTTGTAATGTCCCTCATGAATCTGAGGTCCAAGGAGAAGAAAAGAGTTGTTTTGATTTACGCAACTATTCATATTTTATAATATCTAGTTCAATAGTCTTTCTATTTGAATCTACTTTATGAGAGCAAGACCTAAAAAATATCCATATGGGTTTTGAATTTTCGTTATTGTTGTTAAAGACTAAAGCAGAGAAAGAGAAGTGTCAACATGAAGTTTCTTATTTTATGGAAGACATTTTGCCTCTGGGAATAAAGTAGTTGCATAACACCGTGTATAACAGTCTAAAGCGCTGCCCAGTCCTGCGCCGGCCTGTCAACCTTGCTGTGCTGGAGGCCCTGGTCGCAGACACTGTGGCAATCCATTTTCTTGAAGGTGTCCCTCTTTGTTTTTTATGCTACCCAAGGGAGTGCCATGAGGCTGCAACCTGATTGGTAGGTTTTGCTCCACCCCTATCTTCACCCACGAGTGTCTAGTTGACATAAACTCTCAACATCACATGATGTCATTGAACATACCACGGCTTGCATCAGGTACACCTTAGTCTTCAAAGTGACATCTTTGCCTTTTGATACTACAGATATCGATTTACTCAGTGCAATGATACATCGTTTGATTTCTTGACTGCTGTTTCCGATGGCATTCATTGTAAATCGGCAACTTTAATCTTCCGTTTGTCATGATGTCGCTGATGGGCCCAGTGTGAGGAGTTTTGTTTCTTTCATGGTTAGATATCATCCATCTGAGGGTGCGGTCTTTGGTCTTCGTTAGTGTGCTTTCTTCGTTTTCAGCAGAATGGTTGTGTCATCTGCTCATTACATGTAGTTAAGGAGTTTTTCCCCAATCACGGTACTGCACTGCATTCTTCTTTACACAGTTGAGTTGCTTAGATCATTTGCTCAGCATACATACTGAATAAACATGGCTAAATGATAAGCATGGCTTATCACTTATACAGCATGGCTTCTTTATACAGTCTAGTTCCTGGGATCATTTGCTCAGCATACACATTGAATGCGCATGGCTAAATGACACACACCTTTCTTGTTTTAAAGACTTTCAGTTGGATCCCCTTGATCTGTCAGAACCACTGCTATTGATTTCACATGAGGCCCTGGAACTCCCATTCTTTGCGATGTTATCCATCATCTGACAGACACAGTCGATTGCCTTTGCATAGCCAATGACACACAGGGAAACAGTTTGCTGGTATTCTCCCCTTTCAGTCAAGATCCATCTGATATCAGCTGTGCTATTCCTGGTCCATGTCCTCTTTTTGAATCTGACTTGAATTTCTGACAGCTCCCAACCATTGTACTACAGCAACCATTTAAAATATGATCTCTACTTGTGTAGTCTATGAATGATATTGCTTGATAGAGCAGTAGGATCCATCAAATTACCAAAACTCATCTATGAAAACTCATTTATGAGGTGCATGAATTAACTATCACATATACCACGAGGGCATCATCCTGCTTGACTTTAGCTCTGTAATTTCTCTCAGCCTCAATTTCTGTATCTGTTGATAGGGAACTCTGAGCTATCAAGGAGTCCTGGAGCCTTTAACCCAACAAGATAACGTGTGTCAAAGTATTGGATCTCAGGTTGACATAATCTGAGCACACAAGAAAATGTTTATTGTGATATGACGATTACACATTCAATTCTTAGACTTTCCGGAATTCCTAGGCACTAAGTTCAACAACAAAAATAACCAATTTTGTAAACAATTTGACAAAAAAGACATAGGGGATATACAAAAGAATTTGAAAATAAATTACTCAAGTAATTTCAAATCATTGTGCTATTAAAAATGACCAAAGACTTAATGGTTATTATTGCGTAATGCTTAATGATTTTTGTATTAAATGTGATGAAAAAATTGGGGATGGATAGTCATGAGATTTGAACGGGATGGTTATGTAATTAATATCACTAAATTGCACTCTTAAAATGACTGAAATATGGGAAATATTTTATTATATAAATTTTGCCACGATACATTAATAAAAATTCAAAAGACAAGTCCCAGTATTGAAATAATTTATCTATATAATGAAGATATTTCTCATCATTGTAACTAGCTTAACATTTCTGGGATTTTTGTATCCAAATTTCTATAAAGAATGTTTTATGAAGTGTTGCACAAGAAAAAAAAGGAATGTTTCATAATAAATTATAGGCTGTTGCACTGTTTACAAAATACTTCCTTATATGATTTTGGGTATCATGTAATAAGAGCATAATAAAGTTTTATCTCTAACCTTTGAACTAAGCCTCTATTCTAGCAATTTATGAATTCTCTAAGGTAGAAAAAGTCATTATAAAGTATTACTGTTTTCTATTTTTTTCTGTTTTTATTAGTCCATTTCTTTAATACTTTCTTTGTATTTTCCCTCAAACAATAATCACAGGAAGACAAAGGTATTGAAAAACCACTAAAAAATGAGTGTGTGGAAGGATACTTAAACTTTATCTTAACCAGCCATCAACCCTTGAACTAAATAGGTCCATTTATCTTTGATAAATCTCTTTCATGCTTTTAAGAACAAGAGAGTTATCATTTAAAAATAAAATGAAAATAAAACTTAGCATGTGAATTCTAAATATCCCAGCATCTGTATTCATTTGAATACTTTCTCCATTTTTCATTTCACTCTGAATCAAGCATGTAGTGGGAAATTAAGACATAAGAGTCACAGAAATGCCAGCATATTCATCACCAACATTAATCTTTGATAATCTTACCTTTTTACTGAAGAACATTTATTTTCTTGGAACCACATAGAAATCAAAACCAAAAATAAACTATGATCTCATACTTATAATTTTTAAGACACTTTCACAAGTTTGCAACAGGAGTGCAAAAACTATATCAACTGAGGTGTGGCATATATATTTAAGAGATGGAATAAAGAAATAAGATGATTTCAAATATACAATTAGTAATGGTAAAAAATGCTATAAAGGAGATAAAACGGCAATGGGGATAGAGAAAACTTGTCAATCTACGGTTGTAAGAGAAATGTCATTCAATAGGACATTCTGGGAAGGCTTCCCTGTGGCGGTTATATTTAAATTCATGCGGGTTGTTGTTGAGGGCCATCAAATGTGTCATAAAGACCCCATGGGACTGATTGGAGCTGTCCATAGACTGACACATTGAAGGAGAAGACCACCAGTTCTTTCTCCTTCTGGGCAGCTGGGTGAGTTCTAAACGCAAACTTTTCAGTTAGCAGCCTCGTGATGAACTGTTGTGCCACTAGGCTCTTTTATCTAGACACAGGCTTTGTTACTCAAAGTGTTATCTGTGCACCTGCAGCATCGCCAGCCACTGGAATCTTGATAAAAGCAGAACCTCAGGTTTCTCATAGCCCAGATGTACTGGATCAGAATAAACTTTTTGAAGAATATTGCCAGTTGATTTGAATGCACAGTAATTTTTAAAAGGCTAGATATAAAAGGTGAGTAGTCAGCATTGTAAAGCGTGACCGGAGAATATTTCAGGTAAAGGTAGCACACCATGGGAGAGAGATGTGGTGGTCTGCTTTGGTAAAGATTTGCCGCTTTGGAATACGGGTGGGGAAGTTCTATTCTGTCACACAGAATCATTATGAATCAGCACTGATTTGGCCAAAAATGGGTAGAGGTAACATCAAGTCAGAAAGTCCTGCAGCGGGAAAAAGCCTAGTTTATTTGATGCCTAGAAGGGTCAGTGAGGCTGACGCCTAGGGAACAAGAAGTACTAATGGTGGACATTATCAGTCCTAGTATTATGAGATTCATATAAATTGTAAAATTTCTTACCTTTCAGTATTAATTTTGGTTATGTTCTGGCTATATCACATTAGCAGAAAATCCTTCCTGCAAAACTGCTTCTGCATTTGTCTTTTCAAGAAAGTCAGGAGTTAGAACTGACAATGCTATCTACTGAAAACACTGTTGTTGAGGAGAGAAGAGATCAAAGGTACCTGAGGGCAGCCTGCTGGGTCCCTGGCGCCCCTGATAAGTAGTGACTATCAAGGTTGGGAAGTGATATGGGATGAATTGTAGGAAATCTGGGCTGGGGTTCCAGTTTTTCAGAATCATATTTCTATTTTGGGAATTTTTACAAACTTTTCTAAAATGTAGATCCCTAATGTATGTCTCTTATGGCTAGTAAAGCTGTTAAAAAATAAGTTAGGGTCCCCTCTTTCAGATTTACTTAAATCTGCTAAATTAAAAATTGATAGAAGTCTTCCGACTGAGATGTGGGGCAATTTTCTGACAAAACAGCTTTCCTTAATTTCAGAATGAAGACGTTCTTTATGGCTGTCCACTTTACACAAATTATGAACAAAAGCATTTCAGAAATGACTGGTGGTAATACATATTACTTATGGAATTGTGAGTCAAGTATTAAGGACAATGTGAAACTGGAAATAAACTTGTCCTCCCAAATGGAGTATATTTTATCCTTAAAAAGTGATGGTAACTTGAAGCTTCTAAAAATTCTAGCTAAAGCAAATACTATTTTTCTTTAACTCCTACATTATATGTCTATAAATCTTAATAGGACTTATACAATAATTATAACATACTAAGGCATACATACTGTAGAAGCTCATAAAATTAATTTTATTCCATAAGAAATACTTAAGTAAATGCAAATTTACAGCTGTGACTCCATTAAATTAGTAGCATCTAGAAAATGTTGGGAAGAGTATAATTGCAGGATTTGTTATTATTGCTTGTGAAAGATTTATGGGTATTTCTCATGAAGTGATATATTTAATGTCAATGTGCTGCTCAGTATATGAGGCATATGCATACACACACACATATGCTAACAAGTTGACTTGTTAGCAAGATTAGTGAGAGCCCACGTAGGGAATATTTTGAAGCAGACAGACCAATGGCTCCTTTGGTTTCTGGCTTTAGACAGACTGGCTGGTACGAAGCACTGGCACTTACTTTCCGATTGTGTTGGGTAACATTGTAAGCTGATTGTCATCTACTTTTAGAGTAGTTAGTTTTTTCAACAGGCCTGAAAGAGAGAAGAAGTTTTGTTACTACAAAGGTGCAGATTTATGACAAGAAATGAGATATAAAAAGTAAAAGATATCAATCCCGATGAAATGCTTGACACACTAATTGGCTACATTCCGATCATACAAATCTCCAAACTAACATTTGACTCTAGGCTAGTTATGGTACTGTAGTTGCAAAAAATTGTTTATATCGATTGAAGTTCTGGGTACAGACAAGTAAATGAACACAGGGCACATAGAAACCTGAGTTGCCGCTAATAGTACATTTCCCTATTCTACTGTGTCTTAAAGCGAGCAGTTGAAAATTTTCAAGCCAGCTGTGATTTAATATTTAATTAACTGCTCTAAGCACTAACGACTAACATTCCTGTCATGACACAAATGGAAAATAAGTCTGAATTAAGCATAAAAATTGATGAGTGGGTAATGTGATAAAGCCGGGCAGTGGTGATAATTATGGGCCTGGAAAAGTACAGCAGATGACCATAGACTCTTTTTGGTATAACAAATCCTGACTTGAATCAGCAGGAAGCTGTCTATATATATTCTTTAATATACCATATCAAACTGGTCAAGAATTGAGGTTACAACCATTTATCTTTCACGGATGATTTCTGCCCTCCACACGCTCACGGCTTTCCCTCTCAGGGCTCTTCCGGACTGACAGCCACAGAGCTATTCGACAGCAGCGGCGTTTGGCATAATCAACTTCTTTATGCAGTGATAACATAATCTAATGGTACCAATCGGACTGAAAAAAACCCAAATCCAGGGGCAAAACATTCATTTTTCAATGCAATTTTCTACTTAGTGTTAATCAATGTTTATTTCACGTCGGAACTACTCATATATAATGCAGACTACAGTGTCTGCAGAAAACTTGTTCTGATTGATAATAGCAGGCTTGGCTTCAAATGTGTTTGGGAAATGCCAAATTAAACAAAATACACAGATTTTTTTAATACAGTTTTCCTAGGAGATTTTAATATACTAGTTAGAATTCATGTGGAATTTGTGTGTGTGGGTGTGTGTGTCTATTTGCAGACTATCTTGGAAGGCTTGTGTCTTCTGAATATGGTTTGCGAGACTCAGCTATCCATGATGGCCCCCTTACGTGCTTTGAAAGTTCTTCAAAATCATAGAGCAAATTTTCAGAAGTTTGAAATAAAAGCTATCTTCCCTTTAAATTATGGTCTACTGCTACATGTTCTGTCACATCATGGAGACTCCACAGTGGAGAGACCACTGGAAGAAGATCCCTAAAATATTTGAAGTTAATGTGTTGGCTTGTGCCTCAGGATGCCAGCAGCATTTGGGAAAGGCTAGTGAACATTCCAGTTGCTTATCTTGACCTTTGAACACCGAATTCCATACTCATCTATGTTCAAAGGATGGGTGGATCATTTCAGCTTCATTAGCAAGGACGATAAAATAATAACTCTTTAAATATTAAAATATTCACTCATTTAAAAATGAGGAGTGACAGCAAAGGCTGAAGTAGAAAGAAAATGTTTTGAAAAGGGTGATGACAAGATATGTACAAATGTGCTTGATACCATTGATGTATGAATTGTTATAAGATTGTAAGAGCCCCCAATAAGATTATTTAAAAAATATTAACTTTGGGAATACAAATGAACATCTGAGTTTATTTATCAATATCAGCAATTAAGAAAGAAATTAAGAATTGGACTTAGTTTTTTTTAATGATTTGGTAGCCCTAATTAGACTATGGTGCACCAGTAGATCTAGCGGAGGACAGACATAACCAGAGGGGAATCGCAGGATCACCAGACTCAGTCACAGGAAGCTTTTTGCAGCACCAGAAATGGCTGAATACGCACTCGATGGTAGGTTAGAGCAGCCTTTGGGGCCACGGTCCCTGTGTCTGAAGTAGTGGAGGGAAAAATGAGGCAGGTGGGAGATAGGAAGTAAAAAGGGTGATGGGACAGATTTTTCTGGAAAATAGACAGGTGGCTTTGAGAAATGACCGAATTTTCTATCGTTTTAAAAACAGAAGGCTCAGCTGCTTGTCTATACTTCTAAGGACCCACACTCACTCCTGATGAGGCTACTTTGTCATTCGCATATCCCATTACAGGGACTATTCTGGACTATGTTGTGAGGTTCTGAAGCCTGATTGCCTCTGGAGTGGAATTAGACCCCCATTGCCCATATCTATGGTCAAACAAGTAATCACTTTATTACGTCTCAATGCTATATCTGCTCTGCCTTTCTTTTTCTGCTTTACAGGATTCAAGCACATTTGATTCGACTGCTCCTCTCTACTTGTACGCCTCCCTGACTCCCCATTCCTGCAATCTATAATCTCAACCAAGAGGCGCTGGAGGTCAAAAAGAAATGAGATACTCTACGATAATTCTGATTACTTGTAGATGTCTATAAATATATAATTATCATTACTGTCATCAACATTGGTATAATTTATTATCAAAATCACTAATATTTAAATGACATGCACACACATGCAACAGAATTTGGAAAGCCAATTAGAAATGCGCTTGTAACAATAATTATTTTATCAATATAATAGCAAACTTTGATGAATTGTCCTTACCATGTGCCAAGTATTCTTCTAAGCAATTTCACCGATATATTTTATATCCTATGATGTTAGTCTCTCACTTAATAGCTGATGAAAGTGAGGTACACAGAGATCAAGGAGCTTGCTTAAGTTCACACAGATAATGAGAATTATGTATTATTTAATATATTAAATAAGTTCAATATATTAAAACCCCTTACATGAGCTTTGGAATCTAAGTGATGCGACTACAAAGTCTTTGTTACTAACACTGAGTAAGAGACATTGATTGGGGGAAATTCCTTGATTGCGTCTCTGCTACCTAGAAGATGCCTCTCTATCTAGAAGGGCGGTGTGCCCGGCTTGTCTCTGGGGCTAGCTTAAGGAAAGAGACTCCGTACACAGAGCATTCGTGTATGTAGCATTCCTACAATGCCCCAGAGCTGCTGAGGAAGGAAACCAGGCACGAAGAAGGGAAACCTTCCCTTTTGGTTGCTATAACTCGGACCTGTCAATGCTCAAACAAGGAAGGCAAAATGCAATTTCCACCAAATTAGCATCAATGAATGACTTTCTGGTCTCAGAACAGAGCTCTGAGTCCTCTCTCTAGATATTCCTCTTGACGTAAAGGGAGTTTTCTGAGGAAAACTTTATAATATAATTTATCTACTTTATAATATAATTTATCTACTTTATAATATAATTTATTATAAGATAATTCAGATGTATAAAATACAAAATTATTTAAGATGTCAGAAGATTGCTCAAAGGAATGAGCTGCTGGAACAATGGTTCTCATTTTCAGAACCATTCACATCCTAAATAGTAATGTAATGCAATACCAATTGCCGGCCTTACTGTTTGTTTGCCAAATATCTTGTTTGATGATGTCGACATGCTTCCTGCCCTAGATTGGACTAATTGCTCAGTTTGATTTCTTTGAAGTAGCTATTTTAAGCAAATACATGACTAAATGACAAGACTTAACATTATTTGAGTTAATAACATGACCATTTCAGTTCCCTTTTTAGATCAAACTTTCAGTGCCTTGTGTTAGATGCATCTCATAATTAGACTATATTTTAATTAAAAATATGCAGTATAGATATCTGGATCTCCTAATAAATAAGTTTAATATATTAAACCCTTTACATTATTGTGATTGATGACAGATATGCTTAATTTACTGCTTATTATACTATATTATTTTTTAATTTCTATGATATTTTCATCTCCTTTCCTTTCTTCTACTATAGGAAGAACATTTTCATTATTACAGTCTACTCTGTTAGTTTGAAGCATAAATTTCTTTCTATTTAAGTAGATACATTTAAAATTTTAATATGTCCACTTAACTTTATATTTCCCACAAATTCTAAAGTTATTTAGTATCTTTATCCTCATCCTGAACAAAAACCTTACTCGCATTCTTTAACACTAAAAATCATGCTTTTTATTTCAACATTGGGAACATGAAATTCTGTTTGAAATTTTTTATAGTCACTATTGAAGAGGTACAGCCAAAATCCTCCTTAGGAACAAGGGTGGTGATGCTTCTGCTTATGTACTTTGATCAGGCTATTAGGAAAGACTAGTCTATGATAGAGGACATCATGCTTGGTAATGTGCAGGTTCTGTTGGGGCCGGGGTGGGGGGAACCATCAAGGAGATGGATGGACACAGGGGCTGCAACAATAGGCTCAAACAAACAGCAATTGTGAGGGCTGTACAGGATCTGCGTGCTTCCTTCTGTTGCGCATTTGAGTCCGAACCAATTCAGTGGCACCTGATAGGTATCTTGGTGGGTCAGTTAAGCGCTCAGCTGAAGGTTGAAAGACTGGCAATTTGAACCTACCAGTTGCTCCCTGGAAGAAGACCGGCAGCCTGTAGACGGGAGTCCGTTATCTGTCAGGGTTCTAGGCTTGCTGACCCTGGGGGACAGTTCTTCTCTGTCCCGTAGGGCTACTGTGGGTTCAAAATGACTCGACAACGGTGTTTTCCAAAACTCAGATCTACCAATCTAATACACCGTAGTGCTTGTTTGCCATTGCTTTATGCATTTACTCCTTTCTTTCTGGATTGATTCTCTACTTCCCGCGTGAAATGCATGTAAAAATGTGTTTATTTGGTCCTTTCTCTTTAATATATATTTAGCTTGGTATAGGTCTATGGTTGTTGGTCTTTTTGGTCTCAATGCTTTGATGATATTATTCCACTGTGTAGAGTTTATTAAAGCTGATGAGAATTATGCTATATCTGTAAATATTATCCTGTAGATAAGCTCCTTTTGCTCTACATGAGCTCTTAAGATTTTCCTTGTCCTTTGACAACAATGAACTTACCCCTCCCCCCAAAGTCCTTGTTAGCCCTGTCTGTGAGATTTTAACCCGAGACATTACTCTCAGTCTCTGCCACGGAGTCGATGCTGCCTCACTGGGACCCTCCTTGGGTTTCGGAAACTGTAACTGTGAAGAGGAATAGAAGGCCCAGTCTTCCTCCCAAGGAGACGCTGGTGATTTTGAACTGCGGACCATGTGGATTGCATATGAGCAATTACTAGTGTCTATAATTTCAAAAAAATAAAAAACCAAACTATTTTCATGTTCATACTTTCTGTCATTTCTTCTTTCTTTGTATTTCTAGAATTCTTTTTGAAAATAAGAATTGTTCAATTTTTTCTTTACATTATTTAACTAAAAAACAAAAACTCTTATGTCCGTATTTTGAATAAGTTCTCAGTGCTATTTTCCTATGTATTGTTTCTGTATATCAGCCTGCTAGTATCACGGGTGAATTTTTATTTCATTGGGTGACATTTCAATTTCTAATCAGTTTTTAAACTGTTCTTAGTTATAGCTCTTGTTTTAATTATTTTTCCTCCCTTAAAGTCAATTTTATATTGTTTAATAACTTCTATATGCCTTGGAGAAAATTCATTTTTTTGTTTTTCCAAATCGTTATTGTAACAGCATTAGCTTTTGTTTTGAAATATTTGTCAGCAATCTTGATTGTGAGGGTGAACCTTTCCCCTTCCTTCCTTCCTTCCTTCCTTCCTTCCTTCCTTCCTTCCTTCCTTCCTTCCTTCCTTTCTTTCTTTCTTTCCTATGCTCATGTCTCCGTGCCTGGCAGTTTGCTGGTGACCCCATTCCTGCATTTTAGCACCAGGTCTTATTAGCAACTTGGTGCTCTCGTAGCTTGTGGGGATTGCAGATCCAGTCCAGACCTGCTTGTGATTGGTCAAAGTTTCAGAGGTTAATTCATACTTCTGTGCTTCCACCCTAGCACTGTAGCATGTGTGTAGGCCTTTTTACGTGTTTCCTCGCCCTGCTTCAATCCTCTGCAAACTCCAATTCCCCTGTTAACATTAAGGTCCTTTAAGTTTCTGTTTCCCTATAGGAAATGATAAGCATTGGATTGCTAACAGCCAGGTGATGGTTCAAGCTCACCAGAGACTCCATGGGAGAAAGAGGAAGCTGTCGACCCCTGTAAAGACTTACAGCTTTAGAAACCCACCATAGGGTTGCTGTGAGTTGGAATTGACTCGATGTCAGTGGGTTTGGTACTGGCTTTTATGAGTGGGGCTGGAGCTCATTAGGCCTGGTGCCATCACTCGATTTTTATTCTGTCTGGTTCTCCAGCATAGCAACAATTGAGAGGAGGATGCAGTGTTTTCTTGTGCTCAACATATGGTTGCTATGAATTGGAACCGATTTGACTGTGTCTAACAGATAGCTCTGGTTTTGAGAGCTAAGTACCTGTTTGTTTTAAGCATGGCTAATTCAATTGAGTACGGCACCTAACAATTACACGCACCAGACACGGTTCTAGGCACTGAGGAGGGAGTAACGAACAAAAGCATGCTGTTTGATATATATAGTTTATCTCGTATCATTACGTATATGGAATGATGACAAGTATGCTTGAATAAGAGTGGGAGAGTATGGATTAAGTCACTCTGCTATCCTGTCAAAGAATGATTTTTCCAATTATTATACTTCATTATTTGCTCCCACTTAAAACAGTATTCTCTAAACTTATCTCTCACACATTTTGCTTGGATGTTTAGCAAAAATACAGGAGAGAGGGCCCATCACAGACTTCCTGAGTTGGAATTTTCAGAAAAAGAGTTTGTAAATATTTAATAACACCCTTAAGCAAGTCTTATTATGGAGAACTTATGGAAATATTCTTATAACATATGTAATTATGTGAATCAGATGTAAGAAAAATCAAGAATTAAAAAATCTAGAGATTAATTTTATTAAATCTAGCATTCTCTATCAGGATGAAAATATAAGTGATAAAACACTGAAGAGCAAAATTTGGAACATACTTTTCCCTCTCCCTGACCCCCTCCCCACCAGCTACTTGTCCATCAGATTACTTAGGTTGTGACTTAATTTTTAGAACTATTACTAAATTCCAGATTTTATAACACATCTTTCAAAATATATGCTAAAAATATTTTAACACGTGTCATTTGAAAAGTATTGTTTTACCTGAGAATACTCATAAATAACATTAGCAAAATACTGATACAAAAAAGGTTTTCTCATAATTTAAAGTAGAAAAATTTATTATTTTACACATATAAAATATATAAACAGAAATGCTTCAAGTGCTTACTACAAAATAACAAATTATCTAGTATCATAAATATTAACATTGTAGAAAACACAGTATCTTTTAAAAAATAATAGAAATATAAAATGTTTTCTATTAAGTACATATTTTCTGCTTATGCATTATTTCTAGATTATCAATGTTACTACAATATGATAAATATATATATATATATTTTTTAATCACTTTATTAGGGGCTCATACAACTCTTATCACAATCCATATATTATAGCACCATTCTATGCACAAAACTACTATAATTTCAGTGATTAAATGAGGCATTGATGCTTATTAAATCATTCTAAATCTATGATGTATATATACCTTATAATAACATTTTACAACCTAGGCCATATGAAAAGACTTTAATATAGTCATTTCAGTAAGATAATTTTAATTTTTAAATTGACAACGACAGATAATGTTTCATTTTGATATTTTGACTATAGCAGTTTATGATCTTGACGAGTGAGATAATTTATTACTACATTCTTCATTTCTACATTCCTCACTAGTACTGTTTCTACTGCAGGAAACAATATTGGTGAAAGAGACGATGGTGTGTTTGACATAAACATACACGATAAAACATTATACTCTCACCTATGGAGTCGGGCAACTGTTGCAACAAATTGGATGACAGTAAGAGGTCCTCAAGGGCTTCACATCCAGAAATCTCCATCTCCACCGTTTCTATTCTGTTTTTTGACATATCCAGGTATACCAGCATCTTTAGCTTTCCTATAGACTTGATAACATTGCATAAACTCAGGGTTAGTTGAGAAACTTTCACAATGCATTTAAAAATGACAACATTGTCAAACTAATTTTATAAGCAACCACAGCAATAACAAGTACTGTTCCAGATGTAGGGAAATTGGAATTCTCAGACACTTCTGGTGGGCAATTCCTTAAAAGGTTAGACATAGAGTTACTATATGGCCCAGCAAATTCTAGGGACACACTCACAAGAACGAAATCATGAAATCATGAAGCCATGTACATGAGTGTCTATTACATCACTACTCATACTAACCCCAATGTTAAAACAATCAACTGATGAATAGAGTAAAAAATCCTGTATAACCATCAATGAGATATTAGCCAGTCATACAAAAATCGGAATGAAGTACTGGTACATGACAAATTACTGTTGAACTTTGAAAACATTATGTTATAATAAGCCACTCAGTAAGGTCACATAGAGAATAAGTCCACTTAGATGGTTATCTAGAATCGTAAATCTACACAGACTCTCGGCTTGCCAGGGGCTGGAAGGAGGAGACTGTAGTGAGTTAGCAGGGAAGGACTGTCTCTTAGCATGGATGGGAAGCTTTTAAAATCATATTGTGGTTATGGTTTCACAGTGAGTGAATATTCTAATACCACTGAATTTTATTATACGTGGATTTTATTTCAATAATGCTGTTACAAGAAACAAACTGATTGTCTCAAAGTTTCTACTGAATAAAAAAAATAACCAAAGTTGCCATTGAAACAATGCCTGAAGGCCGAACATGCTTGTGGGACGAGAGGAAAGTAAAAGGAAACAGAGGAAAGAAGCAGGAGGCAAAGGGCATTTATAGAGGCCTAAAACCAGGCATGTACATATGTAAATGCATATATAATGAGAGGGGAATAGAACTATGTACTCATATCTATATGTTAAAAATTAAAGTTGCAGATGGACATTGGGCCTCAATTCAAGTACTCCCTAACACAAGAACACTTTGTTCTAATAACTTGACATTTTGTGATGCTCACCTTCCGACACAATCACTGAAGACAAAGCAGGTGCATAAGCAAATGTGGTGAACAAAGCTGATGGTGCCTGGCTATCGAAAGATATAGCGTCTGGGGTCTTAAAGCCTTGAAGATAAACCCCTCAGGGCCAACAAAGAGAGTAGAGATACTAGGAGGATTAGGGGAGGGTGTGGGGGGGAGAGAGGGGGAATCAATCACAAGGATCAATCTAGAACCCCTTCCCAGGAGGACGAATAATGGAAAAATGGGTGAGGGGCAACAGAGGATGATGTAAGATATGGAAATAATAATCTATAACTTATCAAGGGTTCGTGTAGGAGGGTGGGCGGGAGGGAGAGGGAAGAAATGGGGAGGTGATATCAAGGGCTCAAGTGGGAAGAGAATGTCTTGAAAATAATGATGGTAGCATATGAGCAAATGTGCTTGACACACTGGATGAATGTATGGATTGTGATAAGAACTGTAAGAGCCCCAATCAAAGTATTTTTTTAAAAGAAACATTGCCTGTTGGACATGTTGAGCCTCCTAATTTCAAATGTTTCTGAAAGACCTAGGTTTTATCCCACGATGCAGATTCAATGTTTCATTCACCCAAGAGCCCTTTTTGAAGTCCTATGTTAGATTCAGGGGAACATCATGAATAAGACAAACTTTTTATACGTCAAGATCTCGCAGTAGTGTAGAAAATGAAAGGTAAACACATAATTAGAATATTCTGGGATATGGGCAATAAAAGAAGCCTGCAGGAAATGCTTTAGAAGAACAAAGGAAGGCCACAGAAGTCCGGGAAGACGCTGCCTGGAAGAAAAGGAGTAGAGCCCGTTGTTGCGAGGCAGCCTGGAGATGGTCCTGACTCACGGTCACCTTGTGTACAACAGAAAGCAACACTGTCCTTGGCAGTGTTTGCAAGAGAGAATGATGCCCATATTCATAAAAAATCATGAAGATGCACGGCACCTTTGAGGAAGCGTGGAAGATTCAAAATAACTGGGATTATAACAAGAAGTCAGGTATTGAAAGGTCTTTTAATCACATGCCATTTGAGGGGTATGGATGTTATGTTTTAGGCAGTAAAGTCACCGGGGACTTAAGAGGAGGAATGGCATGAGAAGATTTGTGCTTTCAAAGGCAACTTCTGGGAAATGGGAAAGGTACATTTCTGACGGAATAGACTGGTGTTAGAGAAGCTTCTGGCAGTGGATTAGCTGAGAGAGAGAGACCTGGTTCAAGCAGCAGACGTCGGATGATGAGGAGGCTGCATTCATAACTGATTGCTTAGGACAGAGAAGGCATCGAATCACGCACGGGCCCAGGAGAGAATGGTGATTGCTTCACTGGGACAAGGACAAGAGTGGGCTGAGAACAGGATGAACGTCAAGTCCGGATTTTTCTTTTTGGGGGTGGGCATGTTTTGCAAAGAAATGCTCATAGCTTTCTGTGGTTCAATGATTTATCTGTTTGTCTGGTCTACTTGTGTACACTTTGTTACTGTGTCTCTACTTCTTTGACACATTATATATAATTAATAAGTGAGTAATAAGCAGAGTATCTACTCATTTGTTACATATATGTAAGCACTGGGCATCATGCTAAGCACTTTATCCATAAAATACTGGATATCTTCGCTATTTAAAATGTGTTCTGCACACCAGCAGCATGGGTGCCACCTGGGAGCTTGTTGTAGGATCTTAGATCCACCTACTGAATCAGAAGTTGCATTTCAAGGATTATCAAAGCCTTCAAATGAAGTAATACCACACGCTGGGCTCCCTGGGAAGCAAAAGTGCAGGAAAGTTGATGAGAGAGTGCTTTTAGGCTAAACACCTGCATAAAGACAGGGGCCTGACGGAGAGCGAGCTGGACTGGCAGAGAAAGCACTGGGGCTAAGATGAGATTCTGAGGAAGGCCTCTGCTGACCCTTCAGAAGGACTGAAGCGGCAATCGCCTGCAGGTGTCCTGGGTGGCTGTCTGTGAAGGTGTCAGCCTTGCTCCCCTTGCACAGCTAGTCATGAGATGCAGGATGCCCAGAAACTCACAGCCATCGAGGCGATGCCAACTCACAGCAATCCTGAAGGAGAGGGGAAGACTGCCCTCTTTTGAATTTCTGCCACTGCATTCGTTTACCGAAGTTATAAACCCCGTCTTTCTCCCAAGACGGGTGGTGGTTTGAAACTGCTCATCTTGCAGACCACAGCCCAACACTTAGCCAATATTTCACCAGGGCTCCCTACATTGTCCAGAAAAAGGGTATAGTCTCAGGGAGGGAAGCTCTCTTCAGGCAAGCCAATCCCTGTAAAGGGTGGACAACCACCGATAGCATTCGCAGAGGCTGAGGAACAGAGTAAGGTCATTCCTCCGGAGGGACTCATGAGAATATCTACTTCAAAGAACAATGTAAAGTTATTCAACTAATACGAGGAAAGGCTGAAATTCAACTAATTCTAAACATCAGCTTACAAAGCCCACTTGAGCATATTTCCAGTTCTGCCTTCCACCCCCTTAATACATCCAGCACACGTTCCTCGGCCTGCTCCCGGCTCCCTGTGTGGGAAGGGGGTGTGAGCACAGTCCTGAAATAGCAGAAGAGTTGCCAAGGTAGGAAGAACACATTGGGTGAAAAAGAAGAGAGTGCTGAAAATCTCCTAGTCTTTGAAACACATCACGTGGAAAAATACTGCCACTTTCCTTAGTTTTGCGCCTTAAAGAACTATGACATCACCTGAGCTCACTCTTCTGGTGAGCGCCAGGAGAGTATTAAATACATGTGTCTGTGTCTCTGTTCGCTTTTCTCCTTTCTCCCAATAACATATATTTCCTTCTTGCAGTAGCCTTTATTACTATCTGTAGGAGAACCCACTATTTTCAGTGTGTGGTTTCCAAGCACTCTTTTTGGAATCACAATAAGAGATTGTTCTTTATGTTTGAGTTGGTCAAAAATGTTACAAATGTTACATCGCAGCCTGGAGAGATAAAGGGCTTAGAGGCACAATGTCTCAGAGGCCTTGGGGACATCAACTGCTGCTCCAACATCCTATGGGCACAGGTGAGCAGTAGAAAATAAATCAAAAGGAAATACTGGAGCTTATTAAAAAATAAATACGGGGTCAATACAAAGTTTAATAATATAGTGGTTGATGAACCTTTGGATAAGGATGCAATCTGTAGTTTGGTCACAAGATAGAACATTATAGGATATTAATGATTTGGACACTATCTAGTTGCTTCTCTGATGTATGAGAATTAGAGGGGAAAATGGCAGCCTAGGCTTCTAATAGCACTGAAGAGGTATAATGTTTTAACTCATTGTGGTGCATGAACTAAGAAAAACAGGAACTTACATTCTCCTGGGCCTTATAACACTACATTAGGATTAATCAACTGTGACACATCCATAAATTTGCACTGCAGAGAGTATTCAACATTAGCCTTCAAAATCCATATATTTCCAGGTAACTACATAACAATTGTATGCCAGTACTGATGTTCAGAAAACCACGGCATGGAGGCATGGAATATTTCCACATGACATATATCAAAATATGAAATCCAAGTGCGCTAACTAAGGTAAGAAGTGCTTTGTAAAGCTGCAGTGGATAAGTAAACTCTTTTATCAGAACAGACACATTAGGAAGCATTGTCTGTCGTTATGGAAGATTTCATCACCCTCTTTCTCCTCAATGTCATATTAAGGAATTCCAGTTGTGGGAGGATTTCCAAGGCTGCAGTTAGGGATGTAACCATTGTGGAAATTTGAGATGAACCAAATTCTCATTTGTGCTTCTGTTTGTTGAACAGAGATAGCATTTTGGAGCATCACAGTGAACAACATTTTTTGGCAACAGTTTGAATTACAGCATTATCGTTCACTATGTGACCTTGAGAATATTACTTACTCTATCTGTGTTTCAGCTTCCTTGTCTATGTGATGGGTGTGGTAACACAATTGACTTGATAATGTTATGAGGAGTAACTAAGGCGATATTTGTATGGTACCAGGGAGAGACTAGTCCCTGGAGAAGGACATCGGGTGTGGTAAAGTGGAGGGGTGGCAAAATGAGGAAGGCCCTTGACAGTGGCCACCTCCATGGACCCAGGCACAGGATCCATTGCGATGATGATGGCACAGGACTGTGTAGTGTGTCGATCTGTTGTGCACAGAGTCATTATGGGTTGGAGCCAATTTGAAGGCGTCTAACAAAAACCAAGTCGTCCCCGGCACATGGTAACTAGGAGGTATAGGTTTTTGAATGCAAAAACATAGATTGAAGAAGCAGGAATAAACTTTTTCAACTAGATATACATTCTGATTCATTAACGTCTTCATTCAAGGTATGTGAAATGCATGGTTTGAAAGTGAAGTTTCTCCAGTCTCAGAACAGGGAATTGATGTTCCGGGCCTGAGTCGGCACCAGCACACCGTGTCATGTGCAGCGGGATCCGGAGCTGTCTCTTTTGTCTGTGTGTGATCACATTAGACGCCAGGCCATTTTACATATCCCTCTGTAACCCTGCCACCTGCTATTGTTACCGATTCATAGGGGTGTATTGATATCTGCTTTCAAAAACAACTTGATACAAAGAAGTACATGCTTTCCTGTTTTGTGCTTGTGATGACAATACAAATGTATCCTTTGATCAGAGAAGACAGTGTTATTTCCCCTTCATGTGTCTCGTGCTTGTTCAAGGAGAGAACGGGCTACTTGTTCTTGCTGTTTTTGCAATCATTTAATGAAATTTTTGATGACCCCAAAGAGGAATACAATTGGTGTTGGGAGCATGCATCCACAGACTTTATATTGGCTGAAGAATTATCCACATCTGGCTGCCCTGGATATGCTCTGGAGTTATACATACCCCGCTGCAGGGCCGGACACTCTTCTATCCTGTTGTACATATGCGGTTGCTAGGAGTAGGAACCGCTTAGTATCACCGCATAGCCACGACAAGCAGCACTGGCAAATGCGAAGGGGGCCATCACAAACAGGAACCTCGTGGAACCGTGTGTGTGCGCGCGCGTGTGTGTGTGCGTGTGTGTGTGTGTGTGTTCCGGGGACAGGGGGACACTCACATGTGCTTATTTAAGGGCAGGTGCTGTGGGCAGCGAGTAGTAGTGTTTTAAGGAGAAGCTGTTCTTTCACTGGATGGAGGTGTTAGGAATAAATGCGCTCGATGTCTTGACTGATGACGCTATTCCTCAAGAGAGATTACTGGATATTTCTTTAGTTGAGGAACAAACTTGACTTTAGTTTGACATTTTGCTTTTAATACTTTATGATGTTAGGCTTTTTCAAAATTTTGACTGGAAATCACCTGAACTGAGAGGATTTTACTTTGTAGAAGAGTCTAAGATAATCAGAAACCATTGTTTTTCTACCTATATGAATAATGTTAATTTTACAAAGCTAAGAATTAGCATGGATGTAGCATATATTTAAAAATAACTAGCCTTATAAATTCTCCGTCTTTTAAACAGCAAGAAAAACAGGAAGTGAGAAGAGAACAACCACACATGAATCTGAGCTGACTGCATCTTCACCTTCAACTTCACCTTGACATTCACAGAACGAAGCAGTGGAAAACACTGGAGACTGGAGGCTCCTCACAACTTTAAACTTCAAACCCTGAGATCTACTACTGATTATTATGAATGTTATCAAAATTTGACACATACGACATATTAAAGCACACCACACAGTGAACCTTACATACCCCAGGGAGCACTTGCAATGCGTTGTTATCCATCCACAACTCCCGTAAATTTTGTATTTGATCCAGAACTTCAGGCTGAGAGAACGGTAGAGAGGAAAAAAGAAAAAAAGAGTCAAATTAGTGTTTTCTTATCACAAATAAAAGATGGAATTTTCTGGTGCTTAAGGTTTTATTTTGGAATCTAATGTTAATCTAAGAAACTCCAACGTCAAAAGACTAACAAAGTTGGTAGTTCCTGAGGTAGCCAACCTAGAATCTATCTTATGTCAATAATAATAATAGTAATAATAATAATAATAATAATAAAAGATTTATTGCCTGACAACACTGTGCCTCAATACATTACAATGATCCTTTATAGCATTTACTTAATAAGTGCTTGTTTCTTCAGTAAAATGTAAGCTTTCTAAGGGAATAAAAATATTTATTTTGCAATCATTATAAACCTCTATCTTGGTTGCTTAGGTATCATTAGGTGTTCGCTAATTGGATCCAACTCCTATTGACGCTATGTACAACCGAAGAAAAGACTGTGCAGGCCTGTGCCAGCCTTATCCATTGTTGTTTGAGCCCATTGTTGCAGCCACTGCATCAACTGATCTTTCTCTTCTTCACCGACCCTCTCCCAAGCAGGACGGCCTTCTCCTGATAAGATGTCCAAAGTACACGAGACAAAGTGTCAGCATTTCTGCTTCGAGTGGGTATTCTGTCTATACTTCTTCCAAGAAAAATTCGTTTATTCTCCTGGCAGTCCATGGTTCTTCCAGCATTCTTTGCCGGCGCCACAATTTCAGTGCATCCATTCTTCTCCTCTCTTCCTTCCTTACCCGCCAGCCACGCATGTGAGGCCACTGGAAACATCGGGGCTCAGGTCAGGGGTTCAGTGTCAGAACTGTGCCTCAGTTCTCAAGGTGAGATTTTTGTTCTTTAACATTTTAAAGAGATCTTGGACAGAAGATTTGAAACAGTAGGTTCTTTTTTAAAAATCATTTTATTAGAGGCTCATACAACTCTCATCACAATTGTATACCTATATTAACACCTATAACACACATACACACTTATAGACACAGGCCTTATACTATGGTGATGTGATAATGGCAAGGATGAGACCCACTCCTTTTCATTTTTCAATTAATAATAATTTGGTGAATCATATGTGTGACTGTGTCCTCACTAGGTGAAAGGCACGATTCAGGATCCACAGTTGTATTAGACCCAGCTCCTACTTTGAAGAGACTGATGATATAATTGGGGAGATGAATGCTTATAGGTAAACAAAATATTAGGCAGCATATAGGAGAAAATAATAACTTAAAGACATTCTGGGAAGGAAGCGCAAGAATATGACCAAGGGGTCTCACATAGTACGTGTCAAAATATTTCCATTCCTTAATGAAGCTGTCTACATTTTGCCACATGGCAAATGTTTCTATTGCTCCAAGAATCGTAAGCTTTCTATGGTCATACTTTTTCTTTTCTTTCCTAATTTCTCTTCAGAAAGTATCCTGTTCCCCGCTCTTAAGTCATTTACTTCCCTTGAAGTTGAGTACTTTCCACTGCTGCAGGGGAGTGACGAAGGTCGAAGCTAATTATTGTATTGCATTTACCTGCCTACACAGCAGGACTCAGGAAGGGGAAGAAGTCCTGTCAGAGCAAATGAAAAGCAATGGATCTTTGATTGGAACTTCTGGGGGGAAGATTTGCTCTACCCGACTATTTGTTCTAACTCATAGAGACCCTATAGAACACAGTTTGGATTAAAAATGGGAAGTTCTCATGACCGAGAGATTTAGGTGTAAAGAAAGGGGTGAACGTGTTTAGGGATGGAACCTTCCCAAAGAAGATGAACTGAGAAGATGGATCTTGGTGATATCATATTAACCTTAAAAGTTTGATTTCCTGACTAAAGCAATTATTACTGACACAATAAAATAGAAACAGTTCAACAAAGCCTTGGGCATAATTAAGGAATAAAGTCCATTTTATGGAATAGAATGGAATTGTCCTAACCTTACCACTGGAATATCGGTAACTGGAGGTCAGAGAGATGCATGCACACATCACTGACATAGTAGGAGGGCTACTTCCGGGACTGCTTTGGAGAGAACCTCAGCTATGTTTAAGCTGCTATTGCAATGGGAAGTGGTGCAATTCTTTGGAGAGGCTAAATTTATAACAAGAATCAAAATCTAAATTTAGAGAAATGGCATTCTACTTAGAAATCAGAAGCATGTGGAGAATTTTGTGTGCGCAGGAAAATATTTTCACTCACTTGGGGAACAGGCCGTGAATACTTTGTCTGGCTGTGTGAAAATGATGTGGAAGCCATGTTTGACTTCCTCTGGATGCAGTAAGGAGCAGGAAAAGTCAAGTCCACCCCAGCACCAGGCAGAGGTCAGACATGCCTTCCCCGTCCATCCTTCTTTGTCTTCTTTTGACACCCACCGTCCCTCCCAGGGCCCTCTAGTTCTCTGCTGAGTTCAAGGATCCATTGCACTGGCCGCGCAGACAGTAATCACAGCTATTATGTTTATTAGGGATGTTAAACAGTTACAAGCCAGGAAAAGAAGTGTTTAAGGTTTCTGTCTTTCTGTCTGCAGTGCCTCTTCTCAGCCATGCTAGTCCTTCTCTGGTCCACAGTCCCTCAGACACATGGTCCCGGTGTCTCTCCCGGGTCAGATGGGGGGGGGGGTGTCCCAGAGCCCTGTTAGTGTTGATAAATGCCCCAAGGACACCCCACTCTGCAAGCTTGCCTCCTCCTTGAAGGCACTAAGATTTACTCATTCTGCAGGACTGGAAATTCATGGAATATTTAGTGCAAGCAGTGTCATTGCTTGAAACAGAGAGGGACAAAAATGACTGCACAGCAGCTTTGACATTGTCATTCCTTCGTCCCCGAGGACTTACTGTCCTTCTTCTAGGGGCCAGGTGGGGCATAACCTCTGACCTCAAGAAACCATAGAGAGTACATTTATAATACTACGGGAATATAAAGGAGAGCAGGGCTGTCTGCTTCCGCAATAAGAGTGGGCCACCGGACAGTTCATGGAGCTGAGATGGGGAGTTAGGCAGCAGTAGCAACTAGTTTAAAGCCGATTGTAGCTGGAAGCCGAGTGATGAGAAACACCAGGAAGTGTGAGTGGGAACTGCAGGCAGTTTTCATTGGGAGGTTGAGTTTGAGCCTGCGAGAGCAGTAGGGAAGGAGGCTATCAAAGGAGACTGCTGCAGGGACTCATGTGCCATTAAGGAGGAGAGGCTTCGTTGTATGGATACAAAAGGTTTTACAGGAAGTGACATTGGCAAATATACATCATTTTATTTATATACACATAAATACCAGTGTATATATATTTATATACATGAGTTTTTTTTCAACAGGATATATATACCACTAGTGCTCCATGTTTGTGTGTATGTGTCTGTGTGTGTCTACACACAAATGCATGCCAACACAGAGCACTGGTGGTTATGTATTGGGCTGTTAACTGCAAGGGTCAGCAGTTTGAAACCAGTAGCTGCTCGGTGGGAGAAAGATGAAGCCTTCTACTCTCATAAAGAGTTACAGTCAGACACCGGACAGTGTAATATAAGATACAATAATAATTTATGAATTATTAAGGGTGCATGGGGGAGAGGGGAGGAGGAAGGGAAGGGGTGGGGGAAAAAAAGGAAAATGAGCGGGTTCCGGGAACCCAAGAGGCAAGCGAATTTTGGGAATGATGAGGGCAACAAATGTATAGATGTGCTTTACACAATTGATCTATGTATTGTGATGAATTGTATGAGCCCCAATAAATTGATTTAAAAAAAAAAAAAAAGAGTTACAGTCTTGGAAATCCATGGGGACACTTAAACCTTGACCTTAAAGGGTAGATGTGAGTCAAACTGCTGGTGGGTTCAAACCACCAAACCTTTATTTAAAGTGGTAATGACATTTCAGTGACTTGAAGAATAAGTAAGAGGTAAATAAATGGGGAAAATATAGGTAAACTGTTATTTGTTTTGGCTCAAATATCAGAAGTATCTCTTTTGCAAAAAACAAACAAAACAACCCATTATTTTGTTTTTTATTTTTAGTGAAAGATTACATACAGCAAAAGAGACTCCCATTTGGCAATTTTTACCCAAATTCCACCTTTGCTGTGGAATAACAGCATATTCTTTAACTGTTCTGGTCGCTCCATTTCCAGGGCTCTACTCTCCTGCCCCCGCATGCTATCATTGTGACTTTGGAGCAGCGGTTGACCTGATGGGGGCCTCTTGCTTGTAGCCCTTGAGTGAAAGCAGAGGGAAGATGTTGAGGGTTTAGGAGGAAGTTGACGATCAAGTGACAAGAAAGTTGATAGACTATAACTTGTAAAGAGGGACATATTAAATACATGTAACCCGGCACAAGAAGAATGGACGGAATTCTAAAAGGCCCCACAGGATGTGGGATTGACAGCACACAAGTAGGGGCTACTCATTAACAGACATAAGAAATCTTGTTTTGTGAAGCTCAAGGGAAAATGATGATGACCGCGTGGCCGCAGTTGAGAGGGCAGGTCGGAAGGGGTGGGTGCGGTGTGCTGCCCATTGGGGGAAATGATGCTGCAGGTCCGACATGTTCTCGGTGAAGTGATCTGTTGTGTGAGAAGGGGCAATCCTTTTGTTTACGTAGGGTGTGTGGAGAGTGATACACGCCAGAATAATTGGAAGGGAATAAAAAACGGATTCAAAAATAATGGAAAGGGTTCAATTCATAAAGTTATTGTTATTTTTTCCAGGCCAGTCGAGGACTTGACAGCCCAGGAGAAAGCAAGAGAAACAAGAGAATCCATATTACCAAGAAGTTAGAGAGAAGCCTAATAGGAGTGACTGGGAGCACTCCAATGACCGAAAGTTAAAACGTAAGGGTTTAAGATTTGTGACTTAGAGACATTTCAAGAAATGGAAACATTCTGGTTGCAACTCTGGGTGGTGTTGTTTAAGGTAAGTATGAAGTCTTGGTTTGTGTGCAGGGATGGCGAACTTTGGGGACCACAAAGCTTTACGTGGTCTCTGAGGATTTGAACAGTCGACTGTAGAAAATGCTATCTTGGCCATTTCAGAACAAATTACAGGGGCAGCTGACCAATAATACTTTAAAAATATCTCTAACACTGGGTTCTACTGGGGAACCTACACATTTATAAGTACTGTAAAGGGATAATTAACACTATCTTATATTTCTACTTTTTTGTGAAAGATCTCAATCTATTTAATAATATAATAAATTAGAAACAGGTGAAAAGTCTGGCAATCTGGGGGAACGAGCCTGGTTTGACGGGGGCTGCAGGGCTTCTGCCTCCACAACGGGCACCATGGTGTAGCTTAAAATGATGTTTGATTTGGGTGAAGGGAAAGGCAAGAATATCTTTTAAAAAACAATGAAGTGAACTGGTTATCACAATGTCCAATAGAGAAAATAAAGCACATGATTTATAAAAAATGATAATGTTTTTAGTATTGGATGTCACATAATAGAATGTACTATGGGGGAAACTTAAGAAACATCCAAATAACAACAAAAACAAAGTATTTATCTAGTAGATCAATACAAAGGCTTGCAGAGAAGCAAACAAAAGTGGCACATTAATATATATATAATAGCATTTCAAGATCAATAGGCAATATTAGAATCGATCTTGTACCTAGATAAAGTGGCTTAAATGCAAACTAATATACACATTGCCTGTTATCATTTCATATTAAAGAAAACAATTTACATTAAAAAACAAGTTAAACTCCAGAAATACTTTCTTTATGCTCATAAAGGTTCTGTGAAATGGCCACTCACAAAAACTTCTTTTGGATTATAAATTGGCATTAACTTTTCAGAAAATATTTTCAAATATGTAGTTCATGCCCCGAAAACTTTCACTTTGGAAGTAGGAAATTGCCCTACAAAATGTACTTGAGTTATGGAAAGAAAAGTCTTATCACAGAAACAATTTTCAGTGTGTAATGCTGAAAAGTTAGTCATGAGCTAAACACAACAGTACAAAGGAATGGTAACCAAATTATGGTATTCAATGACATGTTTCTCAAGCAGGATTCCGGGGAGAATGTGCTGTTATTGTTCAATGCTGTCTGTCATCAAGTCTGCCCAGACTTACAGCAACGCCATGCACAGCTGGAGGAAATGCTGTCCGGAATGGGGGCCGTCAGCGCTGCTGTCACATGGATCTTGGCTGCAAGCAGAGAACACTAGAAAGATGTTTTCTTGTGTCTTATGAGAGGACATTTGACTGTGTGGCTTCTAACAGATCGTGAATAGCACAATTTGATGCTGCAGGAAATGAAAATCCCAGAACACTTAACTGTGTTCTAATGGAACCTGTCCACAGACTGGGAGGCAGTCATTGCAACATGACAGTCAGAACCTGCATGGTGTTCAAGAAGGAAAGGTGTACGTCAGAGTGCACGCTTTCACTATCTCTCCAAGCTGTGCTTTGAAGACGTCATCTGGGAAACTGGACCCTATGAGGAAGACGATGAGAGGAAGATTCACGAAGAGCTTGTGATATGCAGATGATAAGGAGGATTTGAGGTGTCTACTGAGGAGGATCAATGACTATAGTGTTCCATATGGATTAGATCTCAATTTAAGGACAACAAAAAAATTTCACCACGGGACCAATAATCAACATCATGATAAGCAGAGAAAAGGAACTTCGCTTTTCTAGCACACTCAGTCAACCCTCATGGAAGCAGCAGTCCCGAACTCAAACTACATAAAACGTTGGGCATATCTGTTGCAAAAGACCACCTAAAAGTGTTAAAAAGAAAAAAAAGTGAGTCTAAGGAGAAAGTGCACCTGAAACAATCTATGGCACTCAATTACTCATGCTAAAGTTGTACAATGAACAATGAAGACTAAAGAATTTATGTCTTTGCATTTTAGTGTGTGCAAAACATCTTGAATATACCATGGACTTCAGAAGAACAAAAATATTGGGGGGGAGTGCAGAGTGGAGACCCAAAGCCCATTAGTAGGCCCCTGGAGATCCCCTTGCAGAGGGGTCTCGGGGAGGAGACAAGCCAGACAGGGTGCGAGGTAGCAATGATGAAAAATACAACTTTCCTCTAGTTCCTAAATGCTTCCTCCCCCCACCTCCTCACTATCATGACACAAATTCTACTTTGCAAGTCTGGCTGGACCAGAGGATGTACACTGGTACAGATAGGAACTGGAAACACAGGGAATCCAGGGCGGATGATCCCTTCAGGACCAGTGGTGTGAGTGGTGATACTGGGAGGGTAGAGGGAGAGTGGGTTGGAAAGAGGGAACCTATTATAAGGAATTATATGTGACCCCCTCCCTGGGGGATGGACAACAGAAAAGTGGATGAAGAGAGACGTCGGACAGGGCAAGATATGACAAAATAATAATTTATAAATTATCAAGGGCTCATGAGGTTGGGGGTAGCGGGAGTGAGGGGGAAAAATGAGGACCTGATGCTGGGGGCTTAAGTGGAGAGGAAATGTTTTGAGAATGATGAGGGCAATGAATGTACAAATGCGCTTTACACAATTGATGTATGTATGGATTGTGATAAGAGTCGTATGAACCCCTAATAAAACAATTAATTAAAAAAAGAAAAAATATTTACCTATGAAGAAGTAAAGTCAGAAAATTTCTTAGAAGCAAGGAGTTTGAGATTTTATCTTTAGTGCTTTGTAAATGTTAAGAAGGACCAGACCCTGGAAATGGTTAAAAGGCAATTGTGTAAACATAACAAGGGAGAATTGCATAGTTTAAAATCAGAAAACTTGTGAATCAGGGTTTATCCTCTTGCTATGCATGTTCAATCTGTTTACTGAGGAAAAGATCAGAGAAGCAGGATTATCTGAATAGTAATGTGGCATCAGGATTGGTGGAAGGCTTACTAACAACCTGCAAAATGCAGATGACACATCTTGCTTGCTGAAAGTGAGGAGGACTTGAAACAGTTTCTGATGAAGATCAAGGATTGTAGCCTACGGTATGTTAAGAAAACCCAAATCCTGACAACTGGACTATTACGTCACATCATAACAAGTTAAGGATTTTGACTTGCTTGTATCCATAATCAATATTCATGGAAGAAGCAGTCAAGAGATCAAAAGACATATTAGGTTAATCTGCCACAGAAACCACTTTAGAGTGTGACAGAGCAAAGATGGTTACTTTGAAGACTAAGGTGAGCCTGACCCAAGCCATGGTATCCTCCATTGCATCATATACACATGCGAGTGGAACAGCGAATTAGGAAGACCAAAGAATAGATGCATTTGAATGATTGTGCCGCATAAGAATACTTAAAGTACTCTGGACTGATAAAAGAACAAGCTGATCTGTGTTGGAAGCAGTAAGGTCAGAGTGTTCCTTAGAGGAAAGGATGGGGGAGACTCAGTCTTACATACTTTGGACATTTTGTCAGGAGAGACCAATCCCTGGAAAAGGACAACATGTTTGGTCGATTGGAAGGGCAGTGACAAAGAGGAAGGCCCTCAATAAGGTGACATAGTGGCTGCATCAACGGGATCAGCCACAGGAACAATTGTGAGGAGGATGGCACAGGACCACGTAGTGTTTCCTTCTGCTGTGCACAGGGTCCCTATGGACCAGAGTCCGCTCCATGGCATCTAACAACAGCAGACCTTAGAGAAGGACATCATGCTAGTAAAGTGGAAGGTCAGCATAAAACAAGCAGATCCTCAACAAAATGACTTCACCCAGCGGCTACGACAATGGCTCAAACATAGCATGGAAGGTGAGGATGCTGCAGAACTGGACGGGGCCTCATTCTGTCGAGACGAGAGTCAGATAGGAGGCAGAATGAACTCAATGGCACCTACAGACACCGACTGTACCAAAACCAACTCACTGCCACTGAATTGATGCTGACTCAGAGGTTCCCCGGAGGGCAGGTTGAGACTGTAACTGTTTGCAGGAGCAGAAAACCCTGTCGTTCTTCTCCTACCTTCTTCTTCAAAGTGAGCATACCCTCTAAGCCTGAAAGAGCTTTGTGCAGCAGATTTGCGCATTGCAGCTCATTGTTTCATTTCGGGACTGCTGCTTCCATGAACACTGATTTTGGATCCAAGTAAAATGAAACTCTCGACGATTGCAATCTTTTTCATGATGTTGTCTCTTGATCCAGTTGTGAGGATTTTGGTTTTCCTTAGATTGAGTTGCAATCCACACTGAAGGCTGCAGGCTTTGATTTTCATGAAGTACTTCAAGTCTTCCTCATTTTTGGCAAGCAGATGTGTCACCTCCATCTCAAAGGTTGTTCATAAGCTTTCCTCCAACTCTGACATAGCATTCTTCTTCATATATTACAGTTTCTTGGATTATTTGCTCAGCACATATAATGAATAAATATGGTGAAAAGTTACAAGCCAGACATTCACATTTCCTGATTTTAAACCAAGTGGGATCCACTGCTTCTTGATCTATGTACAGGTTCCTTGTGAGTACAATTAAGTATTCTGGAATTCCTATTTCTCATAATATTCATAATTTTCTATGATCCACACAGTCAAATGCCTTTGCATAGTCCATTAAATACAAGTAAATATATTTCTGATCTATCCTTCTTTTTAGCTAGGATCCATCTGATGTCAGCAACGATATCCCCTGTTCCGAGACTGCTCCCGAGTGTGACTTGAATTTTTAACAGCTTCTTATTGATGTATTGATCCAACTGTTTTTATTTACCTTTAGAAAAATTTTACTTGCATGTGATATGGATGGTATTGTTTGATAATTTCCAATTCTATTTTTTCACCTTTATTTGGAATGGGCAGAAATATAGATCTTTTCTAGTTATCTGGGTGGGTAATTATTTTCCAAATTTATGGGAAGACTGCTTTCAGGGCTGTATCAGTTTGTGGAAACACTCAGTTGAGGTTCTGTGAATTCTTGGAGCCTTTTAAAAATTTTTAACCAATGTCTTAAGTATACTTTGGAATTAGTTCTTTAATTTGATAGGTTCTTGATCACGTGTTATCTCTTGGCATGGTAGAATCTCAGCCAGTTCTCTTTTGGCTGAGTAACAGTATATATTCCTTCTATTTTCTTTTGACATTCGCTACATTGTTTAATATTTTGCCTGTAGAATCCTTCAATATAGCAACTTGATGCTTGCATTTTTCTTAAGTTCTTTCTGTTTTAGATGTTATTTTCTCATTTTCTTAGTTTTATTTTTCCCCAACAGTTTTATTAGCATATAACTCACATATCATACAATTCAATAGTTCAGTCACATCAAAAAGAGTTGCAGTCGTCACCACAATCAGTTTTAGAACATTTTCTTCAATCTTGTACTAATTATTCTTAGCTCTCTGTCTCCCCAAACCTCTCCTTCCATACCCTCCAGATCTTAGTCTGAGTTTAACAAAATAAAAATAATGGGAGATGTAATGCTAAAAAATATGAGAAGAAAATGTTGAAATTTAATGGCTTCAACATTTTTGACTGTGACTAAATTTTAATAATAAAAACTTGTTATTTTCAGAAACTGTACAGGATTCTGAGGCAATAGAATGAATCATGTTTCAATATGCAGCTAAATAAATGTGACATGTTTTCTTGAATCAATAAGTTTAAAATAACTAATGAAAAACATTCCCAGGGAAAAGTCTTGGCACTATGGCAGGGGTCAGACCCAACCTAGGGATACATATGGCAGCCAACTAAAAGGAAGGGAAAAGAAAAAACCAAAAAAACAAAAGGATATGGGTAGTGGGGAAATAGGGCAAAAACCCACCCAAGGGGAGGGTATTGTTTATATCTCCACAGGAAAGGGAGAGAGGGACCAGACCTCAATCTGGTGTGCTGAGACATGAATGCAACATACTGGCCTGAAGCAGCAAACCAATAGAGAGGTCTGCAGGGCTGATCCCAATCACATCTACAAGGACCTTCTCCCCAGAAGAATGCACTACAGAGGAAGCACTGGAGCTACAGTTCGGGCAGAGGGGAGTGTCTGCTCAGAACACACAGGAGCAAACTAAGAAGGAAGGAGAGAGTGGACTACAACCTGGCTGACCAAGTCCCAAGGACGACATTACTGCTTGGAGCAGGCAATGTACAGAGAGGACCATAGGACTGGCCCCCCTACGAAACATGATGTCCCCTCACTTCTATGGGGGACCACATTGGAGACAGTGCGGGAATTGTGTTCGATTTGACCACACCACACCAGGGTGAAACAAGAAAGATATGCAACAGAGCAGTAAGGAGGGTAAAGCAATGAAGTCATGGAGAAATCCCAAAAATAGACTTCCAGGGCAGAGTGTGGAACCTCATCAGATTCAACCAGAAAACACTCATAATGGTCAGCAGACAGACCTGGAAATATTTATAGGATTTTCTTTTTTGTTGTTGTTTGCTTTGTTTTGCATTTTTGTGTTTGCATGTCTATCTAGATAAGATAGGCAGGATAAACAACCCTGAGGAGAAAACAATGGGACCAATGGGAGAGAGAGAGGTGGGGGAAAGGAAGTGGGAAGCCAGCAAACCCAGGGAGAAGGGAACAACAAGTGATCTAAAATTGATGCGAAAGAGGGCATACGATGCTCGGTGGGGCTTGATCAAGTGCAATGTAGCCAAGAGGAATTAATGAAAGGTGAATGAAGGTCAAACATGAGAGTGGGATAAGAGGAAAGTAAAAGGAAATAGAGCAAAATAGAGGTCAAAATATGGGTACGTACATGTATAAATATATTTATATATACTGATAGGGACATAGATCTATGTGCATATATGTTAAATATTAAGGTAGCAGACAGACATTGGGTCTCAATTCAAGTATTCCCTCAATGCAAGAATATTTTGTTCCAATAACCTGACATTCTGTGATGCTCAACTTCCTGACACAATTGCTGAAGACAAAATGGTTGCATAAGCAAATGTGGTGAAGAAAGCTGATGGTGCTCAGATATCAAAAGATATTCCACCTGGGGTCTTAAATCCTTGAGATACATAAGCAGCCATCTATCTGAGAAGCAACAAAGCCCACATGGAAGAAGCACACCAGGCTGTGTGAGCAAGAGGCATCGATGGGATCAGGTATCAGGCATCAAAGATCCAGAACAAACAATTATATCGATGCAAATGAGGGGGAGGATAGAGTGGAGACCCAAAACTCATCTGTAGACAATTGGACATCCCCTCACAGAAGGGTCACAAGGAAGGGATGAGCCACTCAGGGTGCAGTATAGCACCGTTGAAACATACAACATTCCTCTCCCCCATTATCAAGACACCAATCTACCTTACAAATATGGCTAGACCAGAGCATGTACAGGCAAGAGTTCTTGACACAGGGAAATCAGGACAGATAAACCCCTCAGGAACAGTAATGAGAGTAGTGATTCATGAGAAGAGGGGAAAGGTGGGGGGAGAAAGGGGATACCAATCACAATGATCAATGTATAACCACCACCCCTGAAGAGGGAGATAAACAACAGAAACATGGGTGAAGGGAGACAGAGGTAAATGTAAGACATGAAAATAATAATAGTTTATAAATTAACAATGGTTCATGAGGGAGGGAGGGTGGGGGGGAATGAGGAGCTGATATCAAGGGCTCAAGGAGAAAGAAAATGTTTTGCAAAGAATGATGGCAACATATGTACAAATGTGCTTGACACAATTGATGTACGGATTATTGTAAGAGCTGTAAGAGCCCCCAATAAAATAATTAAATAAAAATCAAAACAACAACAAAAGAAAAACTAAATAACTCTATTCTCAAACTAAAGTGACATAATTAAAACATTTTCTTCAGTTATGTTGGTGTGTTATTAGTCTGGGTAGACTAGAGAAATAAATCCATGGATACACATAAGTGTATAAGGAAGAGGTTTATATATAAGAACAATTGTACATTAAGAAAGCATCCCAACCCAGTCCAGTCCAAGTCCATAAGTCCGATACTAGCCCACATGTTCAATATCAATCTATAAAGTCCTCCTCAGAGTCACGAAACACATGCAATGAAGCCAAAGGCAGGACAATCACAAGCCAGTGGGTAGAAAGTCTTTGGATCCAGTGGCGTTGTAAGCATCTAAGCGCTGGCAGGGGTCTCTCTGTGATGTCTCTCTCTGGCTTCAGAGGTCTGGTTGCATCCATGTGGCTTGTCTTCTGCAATGTCTCCCAGAAGTAGCAGAGAGAGAAGTATCTTCTGCCTCCAAAGAGGAAGTACCAGATTTCCCAGAATTCTCAGAAGGCCATGCCCACAGAAATCTCATTGGCTATCTCCAGATTGACAGCCTAGACTCCACCCCTACATGCTTAATCCTTAAATTGACACCAGATTAGGTGACTACCACAGTTGGTGTTACAATTTTTTCCCTAAAATTTGAGATCACCAATACTTCTAGTTACTTTCTGCTTCTTTATAAGTTTTAGCATCTTTGCTTAATAGTGTCTAGAATTTGAATTCTACCGAGGTATTATAGTTTCATTTTAAGAAACTTTCCTTCATTTTTCTTGAAATCTTTAATTAATAATTTACATGGCTTATTACAAGCTGGCCTTTTAGTTCTCTTAACTGGGAAATATTTGTTCATGAGTTTTATAGTACATGACTACAATTCTTTGTGATACATAAAATTGGATGATTAAACTTTTTCAATTGACTTGCTCCTTTTCTCCATTGTTTTGTACTACATGTCTTGAGACTATTTCACTTTCTTAGTTAATTTCTTTGGAGACGAAAAGGTTAGCTCCACAGGGTCTGAGCTTATTTTCAGTTTTAAGTTTCTCAGGGAATTTTTTTAGATGCCAGTCCCACTAAACTGTTCAGAAATTTTTAAAGTGTTGGGTTTATCGAATGAATTCAATTGGGGTAATATTTAGGAAAATATATCTTTATACTTGAGTAATTGTTGAGTGAATAAGTGGATGTCTCCTTAATGATAACAACATGCATTACAAACAAATGAGATTGCTTTATAATTAAATAAAACCTACAAGCCATTTAAATCTTATGGATATTTTATATGAATATAGGAAAAATATATTTCTCATAAATACTTAAAAGAGTTTATTGAAGATCCACAGAATCAATCTCCACTACAAGAAGAATTGTAGTGGCAGAATTTATATACAACAAGACCTCAAAATGTTGGGAGACTGGATAATTCTAATGACATGAACTTAATAGGAACAAAGGAGCAGTACTGTCTATATGACTCCCAACTGAACAAGCATGGAATTGGGAGTAGGAAGTATAAGTGTACACAAAATTGAGGATTTAAGTCAGCATTAAGCTCAGTATTTATTTGCTAATCCATTCAGTTAGATTCCCAAACTTATTTGGCTGCCATCCCTTTTTAAGGAAAAAAAAATCCTCAGCTTCCCCTTGGCAATGTAAAACATTTATACTCTCTGCCATCATACAGACTCCTTTGAGTTGTTGTAGCATGCCCCTCCCCCCAAGGATGGTCTCACCCACGTTGGGAAACACTGGCTATTCTATCAAGATCAATTTATAGGTCACCTACTCTATACAAGGAAGGCACCATATTGGGTTCTGGGACTGTAACTCAGATTGGAAAAGCACTGTCCCAAATCTTTTGTGTCAATGTTCTGTAATCTATGCAGCTGTTAGCTCATGTTTGTACAGCGATATTGTCTTCTCCATGTGCCAAAGTGCAAAGGCAATCTAAACAAAACTGTTTATTGTGAAGATTTAGAAACCATGTTGTACAGAAAAGGGCTTATTATTTTTTTAAATACTTTTATTAGAGGCTCTTACATTTCTTATCACAATCCATACAGTCATCCAGTGTGACAAGCACATTTGCACATATGTTGCCATCATCATTTTCAAAGCATTCTCTTCCCACTTGAGCCCTTGATATCAGCTCCCCTTATCTTCTCCTCCATCCCCCACCCTCCCTCCCGAACCCTTGATAAGTCATAGATTTATTTTCACATCTTACATCATCTTCCATTGCCCCTCACACACTTTTCTGTGTTCGTCCCCCTGAGAGGGGGTTATAGGTTGATCCTTGTGATTGATTCCCCCTTTCTCCCCACACCTTTCCCTTACCCTGCTGGTATCACTACTCTCATTGGTTCTGAGGGATTTATCTGTCCTAGATTCCCTGTGTTTTGAGCTCTTATATGTACCGGTGCACATGATCTGGTCTAGCCAGATTTGTAAGGTAGAATTGAGGTCATGATATTGGGGGGTGGGGGGGATGGCAGGAGTAAGCATTAAATAACTAGAGAAAAGTTGTATGTTTCATCGGTGCTATACTGCACCCTGACGGGCTGTCTCTTCCTTGTGACCCTTCTGTAAGGGGATGTCCAATTGTCTATAGATGGGCTTTGGGTCTCCACTCCATGCCCTCTCCTCTCCATTTACCTTGAGTATGATTTTGTTCTGGGTCTTAGATGCCTGGTACCTGATCCCATCGACACCTCATGATCACACAGGCTGGTGTGCTTCTTCCATGTGGGCTTGGTTGTTTCTGAGCTGGATGACCGCTTGTTTATCTTCAAGGCTTTGAGACCCCAGACACTATATCTTTTGATAGCCGGGCACCATCAGTTTTCTTCACCAGTTTGCTTATGCACCCATTTTGTCTTCAGCGATCATGTCGGGAAGGTAAGCATCACAGAATGCCAGATTGTTAGAATTAAGTGTTCTTGCATTGAGGAGTACCTGAGTCGAGGCCCAATGTTCATCTGCAGCCTTAATTCTTAAGGCTCTTGTTTTATATATATATTTACATATGCACGTTCCTATATTTAGATCTCTATAAATGTGAAAGGAGACTTCTTTTCAACATTTTCAGAAAATTCACTGCCACTGAGTGAATTTTGAGTCATACTTCTTACACAAGATACTCATTTTTTTAAAGGGAAAAAAATCACAGATTGGATTTTGTCAACATTAAGATAGTATTATAAAAATGAGTAATCAAGACACAGTCTGAGCAAAAAATTTCCATGTATATCTAACAATGAACTCACATTACAGGAAGCACTCCTGTAAGCCACTAATTAAAAAAAAGGTAAAAAATCCACACCAACTTGGATAAATCATGAAAGAAAATATCTGACAAAGGAATAAACACATGAAAAGCTATTCTGTATTTCTTAGACCAACTGCAACCTTAATTCTTAACGTACATAGTTCTATTACCATGTATATATATACATATACACACACATATGTACATGCCTGTATTTAGGCCTCTATAAATGTCCTTTGCCTCTTGGTTCTTTCATCCATTTCCTTTTACTTTCCTCTGTCCCACCATCATGTTCAGCCTTCATTCGGGTTTTGTAATTCCTCGCTGCTACATTGCCCTTGATTAAGCCCCACTAGGCATCCTATGCCCGAAAGGGCTTATTTTTATCTTCAGCATGGTGCTGTTTTCTTGGTTCCTGAGAAACAATCCATAGGGTAATTGGGGTGCCTTGGCCGGGGACTTCCAGGGCCTACGAGGGTGTGTGTTGGTCGGATCAGAAAGACTCAGAGAAGAGGCTGCTGTAAAGTAGTGGTAACAACTAACCTTAGAAGGGGTGATTTAATCTCTCATACAGAGCTGACAGATAAAATCTCTGAGCACAGGGACAAAGGACAACTCAGTTGGTGACTACATCTGTCTCAGGAGGGTTGCATGTTCCTTGAGACATGGACGCTTTGTGTTGGGAATTCTCCCAGTCCCATCCTGGCTTGTCTCCTTCTTAGATAAAATGCATCTGTAATCATTAAGTGTGGTATGCAGCAACAAAGGCTGCACACCAGGTTTGCTCTGCAATATGGGCTCAGCTTTCTCGGGGAGCCAATCGTGGGGTCACACTGCTGACTTTGTAACTAGTAGCTTAATTCGTCTCTCATTATGTCACCATGGATCTTAACGAATATTCCTTCAAATAATAATGATAATAGTAAACAACTAAACCAATCAATTTATACCTCTCAGCACTGCATTATGAAGTTTGTATTTCTAAGTATGTTAACTGTTGCCTTTGGAAAATGTAACATGCATTTATCAAGCATCAACCTTATGCCTAGCACTGTGCTGGGGCTATATGTGTTTTGCATATGAGGGAGGGATAACTTAAAGAACATTAGGAAAATATTTCAGACAAAATGGTGACCTGTAGTAATAGAGCTAGATAAATGTATTAGTATTACTTTGATAAAAATTAAAATAGTGTATAAAGTCAAAGGAACAGTTAAATAGATAAAAGTAATATTAGGGTAGAATAATATTAGTTTGAATCAATTCTTTATAATAAAATCAATGATTTCTTTGGCCATATTTTAACATTTTATTGTCTCTATATTTGCCTTAAAGCCCTTAAAAATCTTAGCTTTATTTTTCTCTGAATAAATTCTATTAAGTGAACTACACTAACAAATGACTACATTTCTTTTTTTAGTGACTTGTTCATCAGAGTGTATTAATCTGTCATGTCAGTTCTACATCAGTACACTTAAATTAAACTCAGGTACTATGTTGATTCCTTTATTAACCCCCATTCGAAGGCTAATTACTGATGTGTAATTTAGTAAAATTATAATTTTTATTTGTACAATTGACCAGAGTCAGGGTTATATAATATAGTTTGAAATTACGCACTCAATTATTTTGCTGGTTACTGTTAAAAAGAATGGTATGCTTTGTTCAGAAAAAGAAAATTACTTTGTATTGCAGATAAGCATTGAGTTTTTGAGATCACAATTTTAACCAAAATATGGATCATGAACCCACCAGCTTCATCAAACTAGTTTGCGACAACTTTCAATGAGATATTTTCTTATTTATATACTCTTGCCTAGTATTTGTAACTCTAGAACTCCCTACGCATCATCTCCATCTGGTTTCATCTTTTCTATGTAGCTCTCCAGCCACACACATTTCTGTGGTCTCAGCCTCAATCTCCTGCCTAGCCCGCCATTTGGCTACCCTTTGAATTCCCATGTTCCTGCATGGTCACTCCTCTTTATCTTTGCATAGCTTATTTCTATTGATCTTTCACATTTAAACTCAAGCATCACTTCTTCAGGGAAGACTTTGTATGCTAGGACAAGTTCCCATTTAGTGTCTTCAGTACTTGTCATGGATGAAAATGTATATTTCTGTGTGAATATTTGATGACCATTTCTCTCTCTTGCTAGTTATAAATTCATGAGGGAGTGGACTCTCTACTTTCAATTTACTTTTGAATCCTTAAAGTCTGACAGCATCATCAACAAATGTATTTATTCAGGTAATATATTTTAGTATTTACATAGCATTATACTCCAAGTGGGAGATGAAATAGAGAACAAAGCAAAGTCATGGAGCTATAGATATATATTTTTAATTAAGAAATGAGTGAATAAATTCAGAATTCACAGATATTAATTATTCCACATCAACCTCTTTCCATTTGAATCATGCAAATAGTGCTCTTCCGTTAGCATTTCCTTCACAGATCTGTGCAAGCAGAAGATCCTTAATACTTATTTACCTGATTGGTGAATTAATTAGTGTCATGCAAATTAATTATAAATGTAAATGTTGATGTGATTCTTTTGCAAGACTAAAGGGGAATGAATTTTAAATTTATTATTCACTTTGTGACAACTCAGTGTTTTTTCATGTGTGAACAGAATGTTTTATTTAATAGCTTCTTAAAAACTGTATTAAAAAATTAAAGTTGACATTAGCAAGTTAATAATGGATTCTTTCTAACAATGAATTCCTATCAACATACCATGGGGAAAAATTGCCTGAACTTCAACTCACAGCATATTCTCCGGTCTGTTTCCTTCCTTTTCCTATGGAGCTGAGAGCAGATGCTGGGGCAGGTGCAGGCTGCACTGGATGATGTGCTTCTACATGTGTCGTGGACGGGGATGTGTGCCAAGTCGGCACTGAGGTCCCCTTGCTGGTCCTTAATCACATCAAAACCACTTATTTTTGCTTTTTATTAAATGAAAATGAAAATGAATGTTCTGTTAACAAAACTTATTTTATACAGCTGGGGAGGTAGTCTCATCTCTCATCCCTTTGCTACAAGAACCTTTTGCTTTTATTAAACTAATCTAATTGTCAAACTTCAGTGTGATTTGTGTGTTTTCCTCTCCATCGATTACTTTGATCCTTTTAATCTTCTGGCCAGATTGCGCTCTCTGCTTCCTACCTTTTCAAATCTAACACATTCTCCAGAGGCTGTTGTGAGAGTTAGGCTTTTGTGTCAACACGGCTCCACAGGAAAATGTGGGTGGAGTTTCCTGTCAATCAAGTTGCAGCTTGCTTGGAGGGCAGCCGGCTTCACTGGAAGCCGACCTCACCCACCCCACCCCACCCCGCCCCCCTCACCCTCTGCTATACCTTCCTGTGGAGGAGCCACTGAGCCATGCTGATGGCAGCCAGAGCCCTGGAGAAGCATTCAACGCCATTGGGTTTACAAGATTTTCACCCACCCTCTTGTGATCTTTCTAAATGCTGCATCATTGCATGTGGCTGTGTGAGTCTGAAGAGGGATTTATGGACTAGTATCAGACTTATGGACTTGATCTGGACTGGATTGGGATGTTTGCTTGATATATAATTACTTCTTGATATAAATCTCTCTTACATTTATATGAGTGTTCCTGGATTTGTTTTTCTGGTCCACCAGGTCTAACACAGCTAGCAAATCCTTTTTTATTGTCAGTATTTGAGAAGCTACTATATATAGTTGGCTAGGCCATAGGTTTAGGGAAAACACAAAGATTAAGTTTTCACATACCCCTCTTTATCTACCTGTTTGGACATAGAGGTTACTAAGATGAATACAAGGAGCTTATATTATATTTGGGGTAGATGTTTAATCACAGTTAAAATAGCATGTTATGTCAATTAAACATTTTTACTTTTAATTAGAAGATATTTGTGAGTAGTGTCAGGAACCAGGGAGGCTAACCACAGTTAGCTTCATTAGTTTTGAGGAATTACAATTCCTTTATGGAGATTATTGACCAAGCAGTAATGGTGGGAAAAGGAAAGGCTTTGTCTTATGATCATACACCTACACTTATGATATAATGCAGAAAATAATACATACATAATAGAAGGAGGAAAGAATAGGAAAATACAAGAATTTTTACTAAGATTGTACATTGGATTTGGGCATCGAGGCAAGTGTAAGAACAATAAATTACACTCTAGAAATGGGGATGAGGATAAAAAAGGATATTCTTTTCTTAGGAAGAAGGCACAGAAGCAGGAAACAAAGTTATGACTCGAGAATAACTAGCAGTTCAGCTAGCTTAATGAAGATGATAAGAAGGATCATTTTATTTGTCATTGGAGATTTAGAAAATGCTTTAGAGGTATCTTAGGAGACCTGGAGTGCTAGATCTCATAGAAACACATACTCTTTGGACAAGTCATCTGAAATTTGACATGCATTACTCTTTATGCTTATCTCCCCACAAGATGTTCATCACCTCCAAAACTTATACTTTGCTTGAATCAGGGGCATGTTTCATATGCTCCTTAGAAGGTAGTACCATGCATAGCACATAGAAAGAATTTAAAAACAAGAGACTAATGAAAAGAAATTATTGTAATTTTCAGTAGAAGAGATTCTTGTAACCTGCAGGAGGATCATGGTCTGCTGGAATTTTCTCTGTTCCATTGACTCGGCATTAAACATATCAGAAGACTACCACTGCTGAAAATCACAGAGGACATGCTGTTTATAGGTGGGAGGGGTCACAAAATGAATAATATAGTTCTAGCCTACTGAGATAGTTTATTGTGCCAGCCTGGCTGATAAACACAAGTGGGATTAACTGAAGGGCAGAGAGATAAATGGCATGGTGAGCCTCATCTTTCTTGTCTCTCACTCTATGATCATCCGACCAGTGTGCAGGTGCCTTGCTTGTTCTGTGCCTCAATTTAAAGGTTACACTACCTGTGGTTTGCCTAGCCTGTGGACTGTGTCGCCGTAAGTTGAGGTCCCTTTAAGACATCTCTGGAGCTGGAAACTGGTGGTTGGTGACCTGGCTGGCAGTTGGTGACCTGCCTTCTGATTGGCTGCTGTGTTCACATAGCCTAGCTCTCTCTATAAATAGAGGAAGATCTGGCAGCAGACTGGACTTGAAGGGCTGCTAGTCTCTCACAATTCTCTCTCACGGGAGTGAGTTGCAGTGAGCCATTTGTAGTGCTTTATAATTTAACTGTTCATTTCTTGTATTATATATTTATCTGTATATGATTTAACAGTTCATTTCTTGTTATATATCTAATTATCTTTATAAATAAATATACTTTCAGCAATTTGGCTTTATCTTTCTAGAGAACCCTATCTAACACATTTCGGTACCAGGAGTGCTTCTAGAGAAGTAAAATAATAAATATGGGCTTCTTAAATTGGCTCTCCAGACTGATTAGTCTTAACACTAGTGATGCTACTTCAACACCCCAAAGCATGGATAAGTCTGCTACTCCTCCTAATCCATGGTGTGAAATATCAAAAATAATAGCTAAAGTAGCACCACCGATAGATGAGGTGCTGGGTAAAGGAGAGGCTCTGAGTGATCATATGTTTGATATTTTCCAGGAGTTTTGTAGGGATGACAAGTATAGGGAAGCTGGTTGGCTGGTCCTTCTTACAATGGACGGCGTGATTAAAGAGAGGGATGATCTCAGAGTCTCAAAAGCGCGCCTTAAGTGCAGACTAACGGATTTAAAAACTTCCATCTGTGCTACAAAGGAGAGCCTTCTCTCCGCTAGTAAAAGAGCTGACATTGCTGAGAACCAGGTCCAGAGTCTCATTATGCGAGTGGCTGAATTACAATGGCAGCTGAATTGCAGATCTAGAGCAGTGTCTGAAACCAAAGTAAGGGCATTGATAGGGAAAAGTTGGGACCCTGAAACATGGGATGGGAACATATGGGCTGATGATCCAGAAGAGGAGGATATTGAGCCCTTAGAAACAATTGACCCACCCCAGTCAATAGATCCACCCCTCCCAGCTGAAAGTATTAATTCACAATTCACACCTGAGCAGATTAGCCAAACTACACAAGTTGATATGCTAGGTGGGGCTACATCAGTAGCATTATCTAAGGGAGATGCCTTACAAAATATTGCTGAGAGCACCCAGGAAACACCCTCACCACCCATTATTTCCGCTAGACCTGTCACTAAAATTAAGTCTCAGAAAGCTCCTAAATGTGAGGTTGAGCTGATTACCCAAGAAGAAGCATGCCATACTCATAAAGATCTGCCCAAGTTTTCAAATACATACAAGCAGAAGCCTGGGAAATATCCCTGGGAATGGTTACTAAGGGTGTGGGATACTGGTGCACGAAATGTAATATTAGACCGATCTGAGTTTCTGGATGTGGGACCCCTAAGCACAGACTCTTCTTTCAATGTCTCTGCAAGAGAGGCTAAGAGAGGATCTAATTCTTTATTTGGTTGATTCAATGAAGCATGGACTGCCAGATGGCCTAGACTGGACCAACTTGAAGTACCTGACCTACCTTGGTACACTGTAGAGGAAGGCATCCAAAAGCTTAGAGAAATTGGTATGTTGGAATGGAACTATCAGGATATTCCCATAGACCCCAAAAGGGGGTGTCCTGAGGACATACCCTTTACCACAACCACAAGGAACAAGTTTGTGAAGTGGGCCCCAGCATCTCTTAAAACTCCTGTAATTGCTGTTTTATGTGCACCAGGATTAACAGTGGGCACTGCCCTAAGTGAACTCCGACATTTGCCCACAATGGGGCTGATTGGTTCCCGTGATGGTAGAGGGCAGGTGTCAGCACTGAATCAACAGAGACAGGGTGGGCGTGGTTATAATAGACAACAAGGTTTCCGTAGTAATCAGAGCAACCTGTCTCGTGTGGAATTATGGCATTGGCTACTTAGCAATGGTGTCCCTAGGAATGAAATAGATGGGAAACCTACTAAATATTTACGTGATCTATACAGGCAAAGGAATGGCAGATCAGGTGAACAGCAGAATAGACAATCACGATCGCTCAATCAATTCCCAGACCTGAGCCAGTTTAAAGACCCACAACCTCTTGAATGAGGCGGAAGCTGGGTCCCTTTTAAGGAGGACCCTGCTACATCAGCGAAAGTCTATACTGTTAGTCTTTCTTCTAGCCTTCCCCAAAGGGACCTGCGGCCTTTCACAAGAGTAACTGTTCATTGGGGGAAAGGAAATAATCAAACTTTTTGGGGATTACTGGACACTGGCTCCAAACTGACACTAGTTCCAGGAGACCCAAAGTATTTCAAAGGCCCATCAATTAGAGTGGGGGCTTATGGAGGTCAAGTTATCAATGGGGTTTTAGCTCAAGTAGGCCTCACTGTGGGTCCAGTGGGCCCGTGGACCCATCCTGTGGTTATTTCCCCAATTCCAGAATGCATCATTGGAATAGACATACTTAGTAACTGGCAGAACCCCCATATTGGATCCATGAAATGTGGAATAAGGGCTATCATGGTAGGAAAGGCCAAGTGGACACCATTAGAATTGCCACTGCCTAGGAAAATAGTAAACCAAAAGCAATACCGCATTCCTGGAGGGATTGCAGCGATCAGTGCCACCATCAAGGACTTGAAAGATGCAGGGGTGGTGATTCATACCACATCCCCATTTAACTCTCCTATTTGACCTGTAAAAAACACAGATGGATCCTGGAGAATGACAGTGGATTATCGTAAACTTAACCAGGTGGTGACTCCAATTGCAGCTGCCGTTCCAGATGTGATTTCATTGCTTGAGCAAATTAATACTTCTCTTGTTACTTGGTATGCAGCTATTGATCTGGCTAATGCCTTCTTCTCAATACCAGTCTCGAAGGACCACCAGAAGCAGTTTGCCTTCACCTGGCAGGGGCAACAATATACTTTCACAACTCTCCCCCAGGGGTACATCAACTCTTCTGCCCTGTGCCATAATTTAGTCCAAAGGGACCTTGATCACCTATCTATTCCACAAAATGTCACACTGGTCCATTATATTGGTGACATTATGCTGATTGGACCCACTAAGGAAGATGTGTCAAAGACTTTAGATTCATTGGTAGAATATCTGCATACAAGAGGTTGGGAAATTAACCCAACGAAGATCCAGGCACCCTCCACCTCAGTAAAATTTCTCAGAGTCCAGTGGTGTGGGGCATGTCGAGATATTCCCACTAAAGTGAAGGACAAGCTATTTCATTTGGTGCCCCCAAACAACTAAAAGAGAGGCTCAACGCCTAGTGGGCCTCTTCGGATTTTGGAGGCAACATATCCCTCACTTGGGGGTTCTACTTCCACCTATTTATCAAGTGACACGTAAAGCCTCCAATTTTGAGTGGGCCCCAGAACAAGAAAAGGCTCTGCAACAGGTTCAGGCTGCTGTGCAAGCTGCTTTGCCACTGGGATATGATTTGCCATATGATCCAGCTGACCCGATGGTGCTAGAATTGTCAGTTGTAGATAAAGATGCAGTGTGGAGTCTTTGGCAGACCCCTATTGGTGAATCACAACATAGACCATTGGGATTTTGGAGTAAAGTCTTGCCATCCTCTGCAGACAACTACTCCCCCTTTGAAAAACAGCTGTTGGCCTGTTACTGGGCCTTGGTGGAGACTGAACGCCTCACCATGGGCCACCAAGTCACCATGAGGCCTGAACTACCTATCATGAACTGGGTATTGTCTGACCCACGGAATCATAAAGTTGGACGTGCGCAGCAACACTACATTGTTAAATGGAAGTGGTATATACAAGATCGAGCCAAAGCAGGACCTGTAGGGACAATCTAAGCTGCATGAAGAAGTGGCCCAAATGCCCACAGTCTCCACTCCTGTCACATTAGCTCCTTTCTCCCAGTCTGCACCAATGGCCTCCTGGGGAGTTCCTTACCATACTTTAACTGAAGACCAAAAAAGTCATTCTTGGTTTACAGATGGCTCTGCACGATATGCAGGTGCCACTCGTAAGTGGACAGCAGCAGCACTACAGCCCCTTTCTGGGATTTCCCTAAAGGAGAGTGGTGAAGGGAAATCTTCCCAATGGGCAGAATAAACTGCATGTATGGACTGGAATCCTAGCAGCAAAACTACATGTATGAACTGGAATCCTAGCAGCAAAAATTAAATATATGTAATATATAATTTTTTCTATATAGTTATCCACTTCCACAGAGTCAACAGCTATGCCAGTGACTAGCAAACATTTATCTCTAGCTGAGGCACATTTATTTTAGCTATAGTTTAGCTGTCTTTCAGGCATTTCCACCTGTAGGGTGTCCCCTGATTAACTTGTTTTTCCTCTTAGTTCAATTAATAGCAATACTATTCACCAAATATCCACGCTACAAATAATGTATATTATTTTTTTCTAACTCTCTTTCTATGCATTCCTTATTTTTTGAATCCATCTGCTTTTTCTTTTTTATAATTTTCTGTCTCCATCTTAATTCTACTCATAAATCTATTTCCTAAAATATAATTACTTCAACCATCTATATTTTATGTTGTTCCTTTAAAACATTCCAGGTCCTATCACAATTAAAAAAATATTGATGGAGTGATTAATGTAAAATTAAGACCTCAATATATTGTTCTCCTGCTTGAAATTTCCTCCCGTCTTTACATGGCATACAAAGACCAGGAGCATCTTGTCTCATTTGGTTTCCGAATCTCCTTTCCTTTTAATTTACAAAATGATCTACGCACCAGTCAAATCTACCCATTCCAAACTCCTCGAGCCTATTGTTCTCTCCCATCCTTCCATGACTCCATCAACTGTCCTCTGTCCCCTACTGCTTTCTATTAAAAGACACTCTACAGTCATAGCATGAACATTTATGCACCCACGTTCATCCTAACACTATTCACAATGTCAAGAGGATGGAAACAACGTAACTGTCCAGCAGAAGAATGGAAAAAAACACCTTTGGTACGTAACAAAGTGGAATATTATGCATCCCTGAAAAAATGTTGAAAGTACAGAGCACCTCATGGCACAGAGCCACCTAGAGACCATTATGTTGACTGAAATTAGTCAATCACAAAAGGATAAATATTGTGTGTGTCCCCTGGGCAAGACAAAGCTTTCATATAAAAGCAAATGGACTTTGGAGGTTACCAGGTGAGGGCTGGGGAGGGCAAAGGTAGAAAAGTGAAGCAGTAGGTTAGAAAGTGGAGAGATATTAACTTGGGTGAAGTAATCCACAAGGGGAGAGATCTAAGAAAGGGGGACAGGGTAAATGATCTGGAGATTAGATTGGTAGTTTAAATGGTTAAAATGCAAAATTGAAGACCTGAAATGTAAAATCACATTTTTTACATTTCACTATTTAAATTTTGTTAAAATAAAAATAAAGTAACTATTCAGTTTTCCAGTTGTCATTTATTTTAGCAGCTCAAATCATAACCCACGATGCCACCAGGTCTCCTTATTCGAAGAACAAAGCAATTCTGACTTCCCAAAGGAACTTCTTTGGTTTATGCCAAGTCACAAGGTGATTAACATTGAGTTTTCTTAATTGAATTAAATATACTTTATATCTTTCACAAATTTTCCAATTTTCTGGTTTCTTGATTTCAACCTCCATTTACTAGCATCAACATATTTTTATGTTTTTTTTTCTTCCATTTTTTTTTGTTACTTATTTTTTTTTGCTTTTCAACATTTTTTTCAAATCACTTTTAACTTGCCATTTCAATGAAAACTTTGAGAGATGTGAAATAAGCCCATTTGACATCTGAAGTCGACTTACTATTTATTAATTCACAAGTTGTCAAAGGCCAGCATTTGCTACTATTCACTGATGGCAGAGATATATGTTTCAATACGTGCTGTTTGAGGAAACCCACAAATGTATCAACTGGAATTTTAGTAGCAGCACTTTTTGGCTTACTCTCAGATTCTTGAGTAAACAGATGAATGCACAGAACACACAGTGGCAGGGCAGCTGTTACCTAGCTGTGCGTATCTCAGGGAAGTAGGAATGGGAGATTTTTCTGTTTTCCCCTTTTATGCCTGTGTGATAATATAATTATTCTGTAAGTAATGAGCAATATAAACTATTCAACAATTTAAATGAAGAAAATCCACAGGTTTGGAGCAGCAGGAGCCAAGAACAAACAGATCAGAGTTGGTCCATAAGGAGTAATTGAAAAACTTCTAGATGGTCATTGCTTAGTACTTATTTAGTTCACTAAGTAGGACGGCTTATTAAAGATTTGCCCCCTTGGTTCTAATATTGGTGGAAGGGTCAGACAGAGAAAAGTTGGCAGTATTCTAGGTAACTTGGCACAAGCAGACAGTAGTGAATTGCACAATGTGTTGATCTTCGTATGTCTCTTGTACATCTCACTGGAGAATACAGCTTTACCTCTAACCCCAAACATCCCAACTATCCAGTTGATTTAGAGTGCCTCATAATGACCGTAGACATGGTTTCCATGGCTGTAAATCTTTAAAAAAAAATCATTTTATTGACGGCTCTTACAGTTCTTATCACAATCCATCCATCCATTGTGTCAAGTACATTTGTACATATGTTGCCAACATCATTTTCAAAACATTTTCTTTCTACCTGACCCCTTAGTATCAACTCATATCCCCCCTCCCCACCCTCCCTCCTTCATGAACCCTTGATAATTTATAAAGTATTATTATTTTTCATTATCTTACACAGATTGATGTCTTCTTTTACCCACCTTTCTGTTGTTCACCCCCCTGGGAGGGGGTTATATGTAGATCACTGTGATTGATTCCCCCTTTCTCCTTCCACCTCCCCCTTACCCCCTTGATATCACTACTCTCATTATTGGTCCTGAGGGGTTTAATCTGTCCTGGATTCCTGTGTTTCTAGCTCTTATCTGTACCAGTGTACATCCTCTGATCTAGTCAGATTTGTAAGGTAGAACTGGGGTCATGATAGTGGGGATGGTAGTGAGGAAGCATTAAAGAACTAGAGGAAAGGGGTGCTTCCATGGTGCTATACTGCACCCTGACCTTCTCGTCTCTTCCTTGTGACCCTTCTGTAAGGGGATGTCCAGTTGTCTAGAGATGGGCTTTGAGTCTCCACTCAGTGCTCCCCCTCATTCACATTGGTATGATTTTTTTGTTCTGAGTTTTCTGATGCCTGATACCTGATCCATTTGACACCGCATGAACAAACAGGATGGTGTGCTTCTTCCATGTGGGCTTTGTTGCCTTTCAGCTGAGTGGTCGCTTGTTTATCTTCAAGCCTTTAAGACCCCAGATGCTATATCTTTTGATAACTGGGCACCATCAGCTTTCTCCACCACATTTGCTTATGCACCCATTTTGTCTTCAGTGATCGTGTTGGCAAGGTGAGGACCACAGAATGCCAGGTTATTAGAACAAAGTGCTCTTGCATTGAGGGAGTACTTGAGTACTGTTTGTCTGCTACTTTAATACTAACATATAAATATATGCACATAGATCAGTTTCCCTATTGTTATATATAAATATATGTACATGCCTGTATTTAGAGCTTTATAAATATCCTTCAAGGCTGTAAATCTTTATTTCTTAAGAGTGACTAGAGGAGGTAGTAGGTTGAAGCATTGTCTTCAATTTTGGGAACCCAACTAGAATGCAGCACACCAGGCATTTGCTCACAGAGGGTTCACAGGGCTATGTAGAGGTTCAGAACACATCCCCTGACACTGTCAGAGAGATTGACACCAAAGTGTCCCCAGGGGCTATGGAAATGGCATTGGCAGGGATGGGCAGGTTCGCACCCCAGGATGTGGGGCTGGCAAGGCTTGGTGTCAGGTTGGTGTCAGCCAGGGTTGGTTATAGCCAGGGCAATAACTCCTCACCACCACTCTCGTCAGAGTCCACGCAAGCAGGCCGTGGTGCTCACCATTGGGCAGAGATAGGGGAGAGTGTCTGCGTTAGCCCAGGGAGAGAAGAACTGAAGGGACCTGCAGACTGGAAGCAGTCTGGCCTCTCTTTGACTGGGTGCAGTGCCCGATTCCAGACAGCAGTACTCTGCCCCACAGGAGGGTGTTGATCACTGACTCACAGGAGGCAGGGCGATAGCATGAGTTATCACACTGGGTAACACCAGCCCTAGTGTTGCCACTGGCTGGCCAGCGTATTGATTGTTCAGGCATGACTTTGGAGTTTTGTTACCTAATGTTTGCCCTCCCATCATGGTCAATATGCAGCAACCTGCTTGGGAACTGGGGAAAATAAAAGAGGAAAGTTCATAAAATTAAAAAAAAAAGGACTTTACAGGAATGACCAATTAGAACGGTCCAGCTCTATGATAGGAGAGATTGGCAGGATAACTAATAATGTGCCACTTAGTGATTGAAATTTCCTGGGGCGGCTACACTGGGACAGTTTCTTGAGACCAGGTTTGACAACCTGTATAGGAGGTATGAAAGACCTCAGTGACAACGTCGGGAAGCTCTTCTGAAACCAAGACAGCAAATCACCCCTTCATCTCTACCTCACGTGCATTTACTGTATCTAGTTTAACTCTCTTTGGCGGGATCCAAAGATGAGGCATGTCTTTGTGTGAACAAAAAGAGCCTTGGTAAGATTAACTGAGATATTCCTTGAAACCCTGATATTTGTCTGCATTCTCATTACCCTCTTCTCTTGTAACCTTTATCTTTTTTTTTACATTTCAATTTTTTTCTTTAAAAGGAGTGAGTTGTGTACAGGGGGGCTAAATGCTTTATAGCCAAAACAAAACAAAATTGCTCTAGAACCAACCTATTCATCATCATCATCTTCTTCTCCTCCATCTTCCTCATAGTCTTTATCCTCCTTTTCCTCCTTCTTTCTCATGCTTTTATCGGCCTTGGCGACTCCCTTTTGGGCGGTACCGGGCTTCCTTTCAGCCCGGTGCTCAGCGATATCCTTTTCTTATTTCTCCTTCAGCTGGGCGGCCTTCTTCGCGTCAGGCTGTGTGTCATCGGCCGCAGTGTGACTCCGCATCTCTCCCAATTTCTTCGCAACGTCCCCGATGGGCAGGCCAGGCTGCTCGCCTTTGATTTTGGGATGATCCTCAGAGCAAAACAAGAAAAAGGCCGAAGGAAGCCTCTTGGGTGCATTGGGATCGTTGAATTTCGTTTTTCTCTCCCCTTTAGGAGGTTTGATAAGTTTTCATTTCTCTCTTATAATGGGCCTTGTCCGCCTAAGCCATGTCTTCCAATGCCCCCTGCTCTCTAGCAGACATGGTCTTCCACCTCTCTGAGCAAGTCTTAGAAAACGCTGAGAAATCGACAGAAGCATCCGGATACTTCTTCTTATGTTCCTCCCGGCAAGCTTGCACAAAAAATGCATATGATGACATTTTGCCTCTCGGCTTCTTAGGATCACCTTTGCCTATGTTGTTGTGTTTTCATTTCGCCCGCGGCTCTGCCTGGCCCAGCGCTCTCTCTACGTAGCTCAGCGCGCTGCAAAGGCTGTGAGAGCGGGAGCCAGACCTGTACCCTTTTTCTCTATGAAAAGTCCTTTGGAAGGACTCGTGTGAGTCTTTTCAATTATTTTGTAATCTTTGCAAGAGCAGTGAGTAAATTACAATGGTTAATTTTTAATGTTGTGTAACAGAATAAAAAAATATAGAGTTTTAAACCAATATCCTTTTTAGCTCACTTTTCTGTAAGAAAGCAATCAGACTGTGCAGGGCTTCTCTGCTGATGGTCTCATGGATCTAAATCAAGGTATTGTCCAGGCTTCTTTCCCATGGGGGTTGGGGTCCCATGTGGATGTGGTAAGATTCATTTTGCTATGGTAATAGGACTGAAGTCCCTGTTTCTGGAGCTGCCTTGACTCCGGAAATCAACTGCATTCCTTGCCACATGGACACCTCTATTGGTCCTTCTATACTTCCAATCTCTCTTATCCAAAAGACCCCTCGCCTTTTAAGAAACCATCTAATTAGGCCATCCTCAAGCTAAACTACCTTAAGATCTTGCTTTGAGATCTTGATCACATCCTCAAAATCCCTTTACAGTAATACTTTTATTAGTGTTTGAGAAACTGGATGTGGATCCTGTAGTTCATTTTAGAATCCTCCCTACTACTACTATGACTCTCTAGAAACTGTTTACAGAATCACTAGGACACTAGATAACATTGAGATTTATGCCATTCTTAGAATAATGCCTTTATGGAAAGACAGAGATCATTGTTTTAATTAATTGTACCTAACCATGATATAACAGTAATGAGAAATGGCCATGATAGAAAACAATAGCAACAACAACAAAAACTGTTATTTTGAAAAAAGTAAAATATGATTTATGTCTAAGAAACAGAATTTGAAAGCAAGAAAATAAGTTTAATATTTATATTTTTTATTTGTGATAGTGGATCTTGCTTATTGAAGCTCCACATCAACAGATACATAAAAGTAGATACTGCAATTTTCTCCTCCTCTGAAGTAAAATCCTACATAGTAAAGTATAACTCCTTGGGGAGAATTTTCTAACTTTACTATGGAAATATGTCATCAGGTGGATTGAGATTCATATCTCAGATAAATGAAAATGCTCTTTCTACCCCTTAGAGCCTCTTTAGGACAGAATAGAACCACCCTTGTTTTACAAAAGTAGACCATTACATCTTTCTCCCAAAGAACAGCAAGCATTTCCAAACCACAGATCTTGGCTGAAACACTACCAGGAATCCTTTTGAATAAAAATTGCCATATGTTGTGTAGACCTGATTCTGATCATTGACTCTTCCCGTTTGCAGTCATATTCTGCATTTGTTCCTTCAAAAATATTTCTATAGTGCCAGTGGGGAGCTGGGGCCCCTCTAGGGACAGGGAAAGCTTTCTGCATATGATGCCAAAATTGAGTTGACAGAAGCAAATATTTGCTTGGTCTATTGTACTCAGGACAGAGTACTAATTTGTGATTATTCAGCTATTGTCTTTCAGCTTCAAACTCACTCTTCTATATTCTGTAGCTCTGCAACTAGAATCATGCAAACCACATTTTTTTTTTGGCATCTGGCTCTGCATTTGGTCCAATTAGGAGAATGGGAGGAAAATGAGGGACTGGAGATGGAAGAAAGGATCCGCTTCTTCTATATATTTTTAAATATCTTGGTCCTGTTAACACCTCAACAGTAGCAAGTCTTCACCCTGACAGCACCACTAAGCTTTGGCAACAGTTGTTGGTCCCACTTGGTAGATGCTCTATCCAGCCAAAACCAGACTAATCATTCCTCCTCAGGATAGCAACACCAGCCAGCTAGTACATCTCTTTGAAGGTACAAGCTGCAGTTCTAAGTTTTTATAATACCTTGCACTGTCCTCTGCCCTTTGATCCTCACCCTGGGGTGTTAACTGCTTCTTGAAGATGATGCCTCCGTGATACTTCAGTGTTCCCTTTTTGTTTTTTCAATTCTTTAATGCACGACTATCTTTTCTTTGTAATAAAGTATCTTTGGTAAATAATTGGTATAGTACAATCTCCTGATTGGACCCTGCTGGAAACAAAAACAAACACCAATAACTTAAATCCCACCACTTGTCTGTCAGTTTGTCCTAGTGCGGTGACCATGATGCTGGAAGTTATGTTATATTTCAGATACCAGCAGTGGCAAACAAAATGAACAGGTTTTAGCAGAACTTCTAGACTAGGACAGACTACAAAGGAGGGATAGGCTGTCAACCCCCGAGAATTTAGCCACTGACAACCTTGTAAATGCCAGCAGAGTATTGTCAGAGAAATGGCAGATGATGAGCCCCTTGGGTCAGAAGGTAATCAAAGTAGAGTTGACCATAATGATGTCGATAGAGTAGCCTTTAGGACCTTTATTTGCTGATGAGGTATATGTGACAATGAGAAGAAACACCTGCAGACTACTATTAATAACCAGAATTTAGAATGTACAACATGTGAATCTAAGAAAACTAGAAGTCATCAAAATGAAATGGACCACATAAAGATAAATATATTGGTCAAATATTATTCAAACTTATGCACCAATCACTAAAGCATGTGATGCAGAAATTGAAGAACTTTATAACGTCTTTAGTCTGAAATTAATCAAACTTACAATCAAGATGCATCGAGAATTACCGGTGACCGGAATACAAAAGTTGGAAATAAAGATGAAGGGACAGTAGTTGGTGACAAAATGAAGCTACAGATCCCATGATAGAATTTGGCAAGGTCAACGACTTCTTCATTGCAAATATCCATCTTTCAACAATAAAAGTGGTGATTATATATGTGGACTTCCCCAGATGGAATATACAGAAATTGAACTGATTATACAGAAATCAGACTCCTCTGCTGGAGGAGACAATAGAGGAATTCAATATAAATAGCTAAAAGCAGGCTTGGGGCTGATTGGGAACAAGCTTTCAATAGCTTTTATATAAATCCAGGGTGAAGCTGAAGAAAATTAACCCAAGTCTAAGAGAGCCAAAATATGACCTTGTGCATGTGTCTCAAGAATTTCATTTTGATGCATTGAATTGAATTAAATTGAATTGAGACCTGGTAAGCTGTGTGACAACATTAAGAACATTATTCATGAAGAAAGGAAAGGGTCATTCAAAATACAGGAAAGAAAAGATCAAAGCGAATATCAGAAGATACTCTGAAACTTACTCTCAATCATAGAATAGCTATGGCAAACGGAAGAGCCAAACAGAAAATTTCAAAGGACAGCTTAAGAAAACAAAATGAAGTAGTACAATGAAATGTACATAGAACTAGTGTTAGAAAACCCAAAAGACAAAACATGTTTGACTTATTTTGAACTGAACTAATTGAACAAAAAGTCCAATCCTTGAGTTGCCACATTAAAAGGTTCTATGGGCATCATGATGAGTGGAGAAACGGTTGAAGTTGCAAAGGATTTCGTCTTGCTTGGGATCACATTCAATGCTCATGAAAGCAGCAGTGAAACAATGCATTGCATCGGGAAATCTGCTGCTCAGGACCTCTTTAAAGTGTTCAAAAGTGAGGATGTTACTTTGAGGACTAAGTGAAGCCTGATCTGACCCATGATATTTTCCAGCTACTTCGTATGCATGTGAAAGTTGGACACTGAGTAAAGAAAACTGTAGAAGAATGGATGCATATGAACTATGGTGCTGGCGAAGAATACGAAGAATACGGAAAGTACACAGACTGCCAAAGCAACAAACAAAGATGCCTTGGAAGGAGGACAGCTAGAATGCTTCTTGGAGGCCAGGAAGGTGAGACTTCATTTCACATTCTTTGGCCGTGTTATCAGTCCCTGGAGAAGGACATCATGCTTGGCAAAGTGGAAGGGCATCAGGTTGACACAATGGCTGCAGCAATGTGCTCAAACACAAGAATAATTGTGAGGATGGTTCAGCACCGGGTTGTGCTTTGTTCAGTTGTACATTGGGTCACTGTGAGTGGGGACTGACTCAGTGGCACCTAACACCAAAAATATTGGGCAAAATATTGAATGATGTGGGAAGCATCAAAGAGAAGATGCAAAGAATACACAGGTTCACTCTATCAAAGAACTAGTCTACTTTCAACCATTTCAAGAGGCAGGATATGGTCAAGAATTAATAGCACTGAAGGAAGAAGTCCAAACATCACCTACGGCATTTGACAAAAACAAGGCTCCAGAAACTGATGGCATACCATTAAAATATCCAACAAGCTGATAAAACATTGGAAACATCTGTCTATGCCAAGAACTTTGGAAGATAGCCAACTGACTGGAAGAGGTCATTCCAAATATCTGTTCCAAATAGCGATGTCTCCCCAAAATGCACAAGTTGTAGAGCATTGTCGTTGATGGAAGTACAATGTTGCTGAAGATCATTCAACAACAGTTGAATGCAGTACATTGAAAGGGAGCTGAACAAGGGATCTCGGTGCTGACATCTTATGGATCTTGGCTGAAACAGATAATATCAGGAAGACATTTACTTGTGATTTATTGACTATGCAAAGACATTCTACTGTATGGATCAGAACAACTATGGACAGCCTCGAGAAGAATGAGATGTTCAGAACACCTAACAGTATTCTTGTGGAATCTGTACATAGATCAAGAGGCAATTCTGTGAGCAAAGCAAGGAAATAATGCATCGTTTAACTTGAAGAAGGGGGTGCAGCAAGGTGGCGTCCTCTCACAACACTCACTCAATCTGTATGCTGAGCAACTGTCAGAGGAGTTAGAGTGCTGAGAGGAAAAGGCATCTGACTGGAAGAAGGCTTATAACAAGTTTTAATATGCAGATAACACAACCTTGCTGCTTAAAAGGGAAGAAGACTTGAAGCACCTGATGGTGGAGATCAAAAGTAGAAGTCTCAATGTAAATTACAATTTAAGGCGAAGAAAACAAAAATTCTTGAAATTGGACCCGAGGTAACATAGTGATAAATGGGGAAAAGATTGATGCCAAAGATTTCATCTTGCTTGACTCTCCAAGCAATGCTCATGGAAGTAGCAGTGACGAGATATAATAATGCACTGCATTTGGAAAATCTGCTGCACAAGACCTCTTTCAAATGTCGATGGGATGTTACTTTGAGGGGTGCCTGACCCAAGCCATGGTAATTTCAATTGCTTCATATGCTGTGGAATTTGCACATTGAATAAAGAAGACCGAAGAAGAAAAGTGAAGCTGAATTATAGCACTGACAAGGAATATTGAAAGTACCATGTACTGCCAAGAGATGAGCAAGTCTGTCTTGGAAGAAGTGCAACCAGATGTTCCTTAGAGCATGTGATCAAGAGAGAGTCGTCCCTGGAAAAGGACTTTGTGCTTGGTTGAGGAGAAGGGTAGGGAAAGCGAGGAAGGCCCTTGACGAGATGGAAGCAGGACTGGGCAGTGTTTCTGTAGTACATAAGAGTGCTATGAGACGGAAATGATTCAATGGTATCTAAAACATAACAAGAACTTAAATAACCAATGTTTCTACTGATAAATTAACAATCTCTGTCCATGTCGTGAAATCTATACAATCAGATGGTATAGAAGTTGTTTGGCTATTGCCTGCTGCCAACTGCACAGTAAGCCGTGAGAAACCACCAGGGAGAAAAAGGAGACTGTACGCCTGTAACGAGTTGGAAACACACAGGGGCAGGTCTACCCTGTCCCCTAGCATCTTTGTGAGGCAGATGGATTTCATGGCAATGAGTTTGGTTTTGAGTTTAAGTAACCAGTTTTACAAGTTCTTGAAAATGGAAGAGTTAAGAATTAGAATGTCCCAAATATTTTCTCTACCATTGAAGTGGCCTGTTATTGGATTGCATTGTTTCATTCTCCTTCAGAAGTTTTCCTTGAAGAATAATTGACAAAATTTGATGAGCATGCATATTACAAACTACTATTGTAATTAGTTAGAAAGGAAATTACTGGATATGTAAATGTAGTGCTTGCTGAAGGTAGACGAGCTTTCTTGGTAATTAAAAATGTGAACACCTCAGGTCAACTAGGGAGGTCAAACTGCTGTTTTTATGTAGAATGTGTTTAATTCAATTTTAATAAATTTCAATTATAATCTAATACATTAGCATAAGTATTCAATGGTATCAGATTTCTATGAAAACACATTCAAATTATTTACATCGATTAAACAGATATTCAATATAACTTCTGACATTTCTTTTCAGTTATGTCTCACAGTTCTTCCATTCCAAAATTCTTAATTTATTTGAAATTTTAATTTGAGTCTATGAGGTAAATGGCAAGACGACAATGGAAACCAATTCAGTTTGACTAATGAACTAAAACATTCTTGTTGATTATAATCTGTAGTCTTAGTAAGCCTTCAAAACTGGTGCTTTGTCTAGTACAGAGTATTTTTGAAACTTTTCTAAAGAGAAAATTTGTGGATCATAAATTCTCTGACATATTTATGGATGGCTGAATTTATGACATGTTTTAATAAAACCTGCTTTACCTAGAGTCAAATATTAGAGAATTAAAAATGATACTATTCATTTTCTGATAATGTCTCTGAACTTTCAAATTCAACCCAACTTTGAACTGCATGTAGAAAAATAATATTTTTAATCATAAAATATTTTTTCTTAGTCTTTAACTATTTCTGCTATCATTTTGATGTTTTGTTTTTTAAAATCCAATTTTTGTTCTTTAATTTAGACATTGAATAATTCATAGTTTAGAAATATGCATGCTGGTAACTTCAAAAAATTTTGAAAACCCTCTCAAAATGATGTTTCTTGCAAAAAATTCTGGAGAATAAATATAGGTAAGGTTTCAGGATGAGAGACTAATAGACTCTTTATAAGGATAAGAAATAAATTTCTAAAAATTGCTGTTACTTTTCTCAGAAAAAGCCAAAATAGTTAAAATCATTAGCATTTTTAACACTTATAATTCCATGTTCCTATTCACATTTTATGCTAGTCCTGGTGTGAGAGTCAGACTTGATAAAATGTGATCTCTGAGGACATAGGACAGAATTTTTCAAAATCAATGAGCAATATGAGCCTAGAAAGCCAGGAAGCACACAGGAGTAATGTATACAAATATCACTATGAATATAGGTTTTAAAAAAATCATAAGCAAAAAGGATTGGTATGAATCTAAGGAAAGTTTACTTGTCACACACCCAAACTTATTGTTCATGCTAATTAGGATAATATGATTTGGGCACCCAGATGGTTAAATTGTCTAACAAAGGAAGGGGGTATAGAAACTAACCTATGCATATATGGAAACTCACTTTCATGTGGAAAGAAAGCACTGCTTATTCCATAAGAAAACTATCTGTTAAGGAAAAAATACTCCACTTAATATAAAACATTAAGTTCAGATGGAAATAAACTTTACCATGAGAAATAAAACTTTCAAACGTAGAAAAAAAGAATACAACAAGATCTTTCTGACTTTAGGGAGGGGAGACTTCTTAAATAAGCACAGAATGTGCTATGCATATGTCATAGATAGTTATATCTCCCCTAACGATATGCTGACATCTTATCCTCTGTCTGGCGGATGGGACCTTGGTTGGGTACAGAAATCCTATTTGGCATTGCTCATAAAGTTAATGGGGTCATCCCAGAGTCGGGAGGGTCTTAGTTCCTTCTGAACGTGTCTTACAATGGAGAGAACAAGCAGGTCACACACAGGGAAGGGCACCCTGCGAAGATCTATCTAGAAGCAGTAACGGAATACCAAAGATTGCCATCAGTTATCTCATTAAAAATAATGAGCAGACAAATTAAAATCATGAGATGCCATTTTATTGCAATTATATTGGCAAAACCAAGAAGTCTGACAATATCAACTCTTGATGAGGATGAGAATTCTTATGCATTGTTGGTAAACAAGTACCAGCATTTTAAAGGCATTCTTCTAGAACTGCGCATGTGTATAATTTATGACCAGGAAGCATCATTTCTAAATATATGACCTAGAGAAGCTCTTGAACATTGTTACTGGGTTGCTGCCACGCGCTCCTGCCCTCTTCTTCTGCCTCTTCTATTTTTCCTAGTTTGCAGAAAAGTTCATTTTGTTTCTCCTAAGTAACTCCTGATGGAGGCTTCCACAGCAGATTTGATGGGGCTCTAAGTTATTAATTTTTTTTATATCATTGCCTTCTAGTGAAATAGTGAGGGAGCCTGCAATTGGAAGCTGAGTTTGGCTTAGGAATAATCACAGCCTTCACGGTTTTGAATCCGCCAGTCCCACCGTGTTCCAGGCTTTGATTCTCAATATGATCAATGTCTCATTCAAGGTGACTTGCTTTGGGGCCTCATTTATTTCCTCCACCCTGAAGGCCCTTTAGAGACAGTTTATTGGCTAAATCTCTCTCTCTCTAAAATACTATAGGAGTTTTAGCCTTATTGAGAATTTAAAAACGTGTTCTTTTTTAGTGTCTGTGATAATTTTATCACAGTTGGGAAGTTTCTGATGATTCTGTAACTGTTAAAAGAGCTTTTTGTTCAGAGTATACAGAGATCTTTAGAGGTTACAGGCCATAGCAATCTAATGGCCTGCTATCTCTGACTCAATCCCAGATCAATTTATTTTCTTTTATAAAAGTAAAAGGAGAAAAATGGATATACTGTAGCACAAAATATGAATAATAGTGACATAGGTGTTGAGATTATGGATTTAAAACATCTTTGCACTTCTTTTAATTGTATATATTTGCTTAACAGAATATTTGCTAATTTAATATTTAACAAGATAAGCCATGAAAGAAACTAAACACACACACATACAAAATCCAAAATAAAACAACAAAAACATTTTAAGAATCTATTCATTTCCAGAAATTTGCATAATATTTTATATTGGTTGTTGCTATTCCAGACATGAAGTAGCTTCTTTTGTTTAGAATTTTCTATTATTACAAAGTTACCCATAAGTAGATCTTTCTATTTCATACCTTATTGATGTTGTTTCTCAAGCTACCAAACGTCTGTTCTCACTGGATTTTCATATTCTACGCTTGTTAACTTACAGTAATCTGCTCTCCACATTTGACTTCTTACCATTTGACATAAAAGGAATCACCCAATGACAAACAACTAGGTGTCAATATCTAGATTGGGCTTTGAAACCCTCTCCTTCACATGACATTATTTCTAGAGGCCTCTTATCTGAGAAATATCATAGTATTTTTCCATTAAAAGTCGTCACTGCCATGGAAATGACAGGCAGCTACCCACAGTGAGAAACCTCAGATATGTGAAGTTCCATAATTATACTCTCCAAATAACTAAGCATTATGAAATAAAGGACAATTGCAAAAATATGGGAAAAGTGACTGAGTTTATGATTAGCAGGTAATATTGGTGTTAATACAAACAGAAATTGTTTCTTCTTAGATGAAGAGTTCTTAGATACGATAAAGTGCACATTAAAACGGTGCAAATGGTTAAGCATTTACCTCCTGGCTGAAAGGCAGACTGTTCAAACTCACCTTGAGGTACCTTGAAACACTGGGCTAGAGATATGGTTCCAAAATATCACAACCTTGAAAATCCTATGCATTAGTTCTGCTCTGTACATATGGGGTTGGAACTGACTAAGCATTATAGTGAATCCAAAATTTATCCAGTTTTCTGTGCCTCAATATATTGTCAAACAATCCCTTTACTTCCCAGACATTATTACAGGTTTTACCTTTGGTAAATACAAATGTACACTCGATGATTTCACCTGCAATTACATAAACATGCCCTGTTTCCCCGAAATTAAGACATTCCCCCGAAAATAAGACCTACTCACAGTTTTGCCTCTAGCTGAAATATAAGGCATCCCCCCTGAAAATAAGAGCTTTCCGAAAATAAGCCTCCCTGAAGCTACTGTAACTCTGGACTCAGGACTGTAGCGGCGGGTGCCGCCACGCAGCTCACTGTTGGCTGCAGTGCAGCCAGAGCAGACAGGAAGTGCGAGGTCTCTTTTAATAAAACAATAAACAATAAATGTATACCGTATTCTTCTTCATGGAAAAATAAGACATCCCCTGAAAATAAGACCTAGCGCATCTTTGGGAGCAAAAATTAATTTAAGACATTGTCTTATTTTCGGGGAAACAGGGTAGGAAAAATACTCTTCCATGGTGTATTAGTCAAGTTTAGAAACTCCATTTCCTTACCAGCTCATTGAATTCATTATTGCCTAGGTCAAGTCTTTCCAACTGGGCCAGTTTATGCATTGACCTATAAGAGAAGGAGAAAAAAAATTGTGAGACAGTGTATGACATTGCTCCATAAGTCAGTCAAACTGTCACCTGTTAGATTTACCCGATTTTATAATACAGAGAAACAGGAGAACTCTTCAGCAAAAAATGAAATTGCAAATAAAATGAATTGTATAAAGGTTTCCACCTGAAATCCTTTAGTAGCTTACCATGATATACAGTATTAATCACCAAACACCAGACTGTCAGTAGGCTGTAGGTCTTGCTGTTGAATAAAAACCTGGAGAGTTTATTAATATTTGCACCAGTAAGAGGGATTGGGTGGGGCGCCATCATCTATCTTTTTAGCAATTCCATGTTTGGGAACAAGTAAATGGGATAAATTCTTTGAAAATCATTATAAAATTCCACAATAAGACCACAGTTTCACCATCAGTCCCCTTTTATTACTCTTCTAGATGAATTTTCACTTTAGATAAACTTAAAATTATCTCCAGACCATAGAAACTTGAATGCTGCTACAGCATTAATGATTTGTCAAGTTGGGTAAGAGTTGGTGACAAATGTAAAGGATGCTCTAGCATACCACAGATACAATCAGCATTCTACAAGCTCCTCTCATGGAAACACACAGCATAAGAAAACATAACACTGAGGAGCAAGAACCTCACTTTGAAGACTAAAGTGTGGCTGACTCAAGCCAAGATGTTCTAAATTGCCCATATGCCTGTGAAAATTGGACAATGACAAAGGAGGATCAGAAAATGTTGTACCAATGAATATTAAAAGTGCCACGGACTGCCAGAAGACTGAACAAATACATCTTGGAAAAAGTTCCACCAGAATGCTACTTAGAAGTGGGAAGTCTGGTCTCACACAGAGACGTATCTCACATACTTTGTCCATGTTGATAGGCGTGACCAGTCTCTGGAAAAGGACATCACGCTTGGCAAAGTAGCAAGTCAGTAAAAGGAGGATGATCCTCAACGAGGCGGACTGACATAAGGACTGCGACAAGGGGCTCAAAGATGACAACAACTCTGAGGCTGGTGTAGAACCGGGAGGCTCTGTTGTAGGTAAGGTCATTGTGAGTCAGAATCAGCATGACAGCATTTAACAACCACGACGAAAAGACTAGTTTCTCCCATCATTCCATTATTACTTCCAGCTTTGAGATTGTTTTTTCCATTTAATTTCTTATATGTCCCCTCTTTCATATGGGGCTGTTATAATTGACTGTATAGCACAGCACAGCACAGCACATTGCATATTAATGTTCTGTTTTATTCTTAAAATGTACCACAAAAATCATGCCGTTTTTTATTTGTTTGGTAATTCTTTATTTCCCCTGCTGGATCAAAAAGTTCCAAGAGAGTGAAGAACTTACTTTGCATTCTTATTCACAAAGCAAATAGCTTCTCAACTCATGTTTGTGAATTGAAGACCTTTGTACATTCATGAATCAATGATTCCTCACTAGTGCTTAATATCCATCAACAGTCCACAAAGTAACACTTGTCATGGAGCTATCCTGCTAAGCACTGGGCCATCTTCACAATCATTTTTTTGGTCCCGAGCCCATTGTTGTTGCCACAATAGCAACTCACTTTATTGTGGGTCTCTTCATTTTTTGATGACTATTTTAGCTAGCATGACAGCTTCTCCAGTGACTGGACCCAATGTCCAAAAGTAGGTGAGACATTTAACAATCTTGTAGTTTCTGTGGCTCCTACAGAGTCTGCCCCAACCTCTCAGATCCATCAGTGCAGCACCAAGCAGCTGGAGCTGGTACATGAGCATCACTGTGTTCTTGTAAAGCTTTACACCTTTTGCTCTCTTTGAAACATTTTTATGGATTTATTTTTAACATTTTATTCGGAGCTCCTACAGATATTATTACAATCCACAGTTCCACGAGATCAAGCATAGTTGTGCGATGGCTGTCCTCTTCATTCTCAGTACATTTTCTTTTCTTTTTGAACTCCTTGATATCAGCTTCCCTTTATGCCTTCCCTCCCGCACCCTGCCACCCCCTGAATCCTCAGTGTAGTATATATTAATAATGTTATTATTTTTGCTTTAACTGACACCATCCCATGCAACCATTCTCCTTAAATCCTGATGTTCATTTCCTTCGAGAGGGGTTATACAGTCAGCACAGCTATCTGTTCCCCTTCCTTCCTTTCCCCACTTCTCTTCCCATATCCTCAGGAAGTTAATAATCCCCCTACTGTTTCTGAGGACATACTCTGTCTTGAATTTGTGCATCATAAGAGCTCGGTTGTACCCATGTACAGATGCAGGAGTAGCAAGTTAGTGAGGTAAAACTAGGACCATAATAGTGGGAGGAGAAAATTTTAAGGAATTAGAGAATACTTGTGTTTCATCAGTGCTATACTGTACCCAGGATTTATCATTCCTTCCCTAGGCCCTTCTGTGAGGGACTGTCCAATTGTCTGCAGATGGGCTTTGGGTCTCCACCTTACCTGTGTTCCTTCACGTCGGCACTATTGCTTGTTTTTAAACTTCTGATACCTTTTCCTGTCGATACCTTTTGATTACACAGGCTGGATGCTTCTTCCATGTGGGCTTTATTACTTCCTTGCTAGATGGCTGCTTGTTTAACTTCGAGCCTTTAACACCCCAGACACTGTATCCTTTAATAAATGGGCACCATCAGCTTTCTTCATCACATTTGCTTATGCACACGTTTTGTCTTCAGTGATTGTGTCGGGAAGATTAGTATCTTACACTGTCACAGTATTAGAACAAACTGCCCAAAACATGTTGTTAATGTGGAAAATAGTCATATAATAGATTTTTGCTATTATCATAAATTCCAAATGTCAAATGAGTTAGTGAATATGTGCATTTACAACAATAGAGAAACCAGATGTGAACTGTAATTTGTGGATTTCTAGTATATACTAGTCTTTAATGTTTTATAGGTAACTGACTATGGGTTTAAAATATTTAAAAACTTAACTCCTTTAATGGAGAAAAGGGCAATAAATTAAGGATTGGGAACCTTTATTTTTAAATAAAGAGTTAAATAAAATGGCTACTCGGTAAAGATTGATATTTATGTACTATTTGGCATTTTCGGTTTTTTGTTACTGGAGTCTAGGGGAATTTTGGTCTAAATACTCTTATTTTGGTTTGCATTTATAAAAATTAAGTCCTTAATATTAAGTTAGGGAGGCGCTCTGGTGGCACAGAGGCACAGCTCCCACTGAGCTGCTCACTGCCACGCCCGCAAAGACCAGCTTGGGTGTGCCCAAAGGGGCAGTTCTCTGTGTCCTACAGGCCACTGGGAGTCAGGCCGGACTTGATAGCATCGAGTGTTGTTATCAGGTTATGACTGTGTAACATTCATCCAATTACAGACCTCAAAAAGATTTCAGTTGTCGCAGTGATGGAAAATAATGCAGTAGCTTAATGCATCTGTCACTTTGATAAAATGGTGTAATCTATGATTTGCTTTTTATCAGATTCAGCGGTTTTATCTATGCAAACGTACAGTTATCTGGGCAGTCACATAAAGCTGGCATTTTGTCATCTGCGCCACAGTTCCGGGCACTGTTACTCTGGTTTGCTGGCTCTCATAGGATTCTACAAATGTCTTGGCATAAGCATATGCATTTTATTTTTTAACTTCTCTTTGAAGTGCGTTCAAGCACTTTTTAATTAGTGGATAGTCATGCCACGAGAACTAGAAAACTCTTCGGTGTCACTGCGTGTTAATTCTCTTATTGAGACTTAGGGAGAAAATATAGTGTCCTTTCATTCTGTGTATGTTGTGTCTTGTCTTTAATGGGCATTTGCATTTGGTAATTTAGTTCTACCCATTTTACCACATTATCACTTCCTTGTTAATAATCTGCCTCATGAAAGAGCATCTATAAATTTGGAGAATAAACCATTTTCATCATCCTAATCTGCCCTCAAGACAACATCGTCCAGAACTTGACATACTTTAAAAACAACTCTTGGAACATCTAATTTTGAAGAAATATAAATTTATATCTTTACAAATCAGGAAGTAGGTAAAAATTCTATGTCTGATGGTCAGTAACACAATTTGTATAATGAAATATTTCATATGTTTTTTTAAAAAAATCTTCCCTTGATCATTATCATATCTTAAGCCAATATCACAGCTATGGTTTTTATATGTACTCTGTAAGTTAAACTCTACCATTTATTGGTTTGTTATACTGTGGTGGCTTGTGTGTGCTGTGATGCGTGAAGCTATGTCACTGGTATTTCAAATACTAGTGGTCCACGCAAGGTGAATAGGTTTCAGCAGAGCTTCCATACCAAAGAGACAATGAAGATGAAGCAATAAGCGGTCTACCTCTGAGGAATTACCCACTGAAAAGTTCATGATTAGCAGCAGACATTGTCAGATACAGTGCCAGGTCAGAAGGCAATCAAACCATGACTAACGGAGAGCTGCCTTTCAAAGTGGAGTCACCCATAATGGCACGGACCTCGAGGGCCAGCTTTGGGGATCTTCATTTGCTGATAGGGCATGTCTGAAAATGAGAAGAAATGGTTGCAGCCATCAACGAATAGCCAGAACTTGGGCCGTACTGAGTGTGACTGCAGAAAAATTGAAGGTCTTAAAAACTGAAATGGAATGAAGCAGATCATGGTGGGCCCACGGTGTGGAAATACGAAGTGGTTGACTGCAGCTGTGGCAAGTGAAGTGGTGGCAAGACAAGCAGTGCCAGCTCACAGGCAGCACACAGGGCACATTGGGGGAGTGCCGTGGCATGGGACAGCCTGGTGCAGCAACGTAGTCCACTGGGGTCCATGGTTGACCCAGCCATGTGGAGCAGAACCCGGAATGACCCACAGGTGATGAGGCAGGGCAGCTGGATGAGGCACCATTACTAGTCTGACCACCAGGGAGAGAGAGGTGGGTGGGGTGGGGTGGGGTGAGTGGGAGAGTCCCCAAACCTTCCTTATGAGAAGGCCACACCCACAAGGAGGTATCATCGGGCTGTGACCTGATTGACAGACTAGACTCCAGCCCTACACTTCTATATATCATGTTGACATGAAATTATGTAACTATCACGGACCACCCCAAGAAACTTGACATCTTTACACAACTCTTTAGCACATTTTAAAAACAAAGACAATAGTAAAACTATGTTTGTGCTTGACAGGATAAAACCAAAATGTATGCAGCTCAAAATGTGCCAGTCTCATGTAAACATAATACTCTATGAGATATAAGTTTCTGCAACCTGTGGGTCACTTTCCCCCACTTTGGAATGGACACAAATATGGATTTCTTCCGGTCAGTTGGCCAGGTAGCAGTCTTTCAAATTTCTTAGCGTAGATGAGTTACTGTTTCCAGTGCTTCACTAATTTGTTAGAACATTTCAGTGGGTTTTCTGTCAAATCCTGAAACCTGATTTTTTTTACAGTATCTTGGGAGATGGGGCTTTCGCCTCCCATCAACAGTTACAGTCTTGGAAACTCATAGAGGCAGTTCTCCTCTCCTGTAAGGTTGCTACGCGTGGGCACTGACTCGATGGAAGTGAGTTTGGTTGGAGTTTTCTTCGGAACAGCTGGGATTTCTTCCTTCAATCCCATTGGTTTTGATGTGGTTGAAAGTCAGTCAGTCAATTCTCTTTGGCACAGTGACCTTTTAGATCCCTCTCCTTTCCTGCAGATGCATCCTGCAATGATCTTCACCCATGGCCTCTTCTAAATTTGATTCGTGTTTCTGTCATTGCCTCATCAATAAACCACTGCAATTATATTCTAATTCTTTTCAGCAAAATTTGAAAATTTGGATACAGTTTTCTTTTGCTTCATCATTTCTTCCAATTGCTTTAGCTACTGAATGTGTAAGAATACGTTTCAGATTATCATCTGGTAGCCACTTTGGTCTTTTCTTTCTTGTCCATCTTTTTAAGGACCCTTCTTCCTGTATGCTGTTCTTGATGGCATCCCACAACAGCTTTTAGTTAGTCTTCAATGCAGCACATCTGTTCCTAAAAGAGTCTCTAAATTCAGGCGGCATCTACTCCAGGCCATATTTCCCTCCTATCGACTTGTTTCCATTTCTTCAACTTCAATGTGAATTTGCAAATGATGGTCTGTTCTACACTCAGTCATTGGCCTTATTTTGGTTGATGATATTGCGCTTATTCATCATTTCTCTCCACAGATGTAGTTAATTTACTTCTTGTGTATTCCAGCTTCATAGGTATAGTAACTATTTAACTATTTGTGCTGTTGAAAAAGTATTTTCAATGAAGAAATTAGTGTACGTGCACAAACATACCACGTGTTTTCCATCTTCATTTCTATCATCAAGGTCAAATTTCCCCAACTAATGATCCTTCTTAATTTCCAACTCCTGCATCCTTATCACCAGTAATTATCAATACATCATGATTACGTATTTGTTCAATTTCTGATTGAAGACGTTGCTAGATTCTTTAATTTTTTCATCATTGGCTGTCATGGTTGAATATATTTGAATAATAGTTGTATTGACTGACCTTCCTTGTAGGCGTACAGATATTACCCTATCATATGGAGAATTGTAGTTCAAGCCAGACATTTTTCTTTCTCATATCACTGACTTCCTTGGGGTAGCATGAATCACAATTATGATAAATTAGTAAATTGAATGCATTTTCTGAAATTTCTGATAGGTGGTAGGCTACATAAAATCACCTACTATGCTTGTTTTGTTCATTATTAATCCTTGAAATATTCTTAGAAGCACAGTAAGAACTCAGATCAACAGTTATTTCTAAGAAGATCTTAATGTCACTCACGAAGGGGTGACTTATCGGAAGAGAAAAACCATGACCTCTCATCAGCCCTGTCTTCGTGCTTAGGATTTACTGTGTGCTCAATGATATTTATTAAACAAGTGAAAAATATTTGGTTAATTAATCTAAAATGCTTAATTTACAAAGAATTTATAAATTGAAGTATCTTTGCAGTATAACAGTAAATGCTTTAGTTAATCAACTTGCTGTTTTAGCCCTAATGATAACTTTTATTTCACTTTTTCTCCTCTTTGTCAGAATGACACAAATTAATTCTTCAAACTGAAAAATCTCACTGCCATCAATTTGATCCTGATTTATAATGAATTTATAGGACAGGGTAGAACGGCCCTGTGGAATGCAGACACTGTAACTGTTTACGAGAGTAGAAAGCCTCCTTCTCCTGCAGAGTGGCTGGGAAATTTGAACTGCTGAACTTGCAGTTAGCAGCCCCGAGCATTATAAACCTTACTCAATAGACTTTAGGGAAAGAACTATAGTTTAAAAAAAATAGAATAGATTAAGAAATGATCCTTGATCTAGCAACATTTTAAAAGGATATTTACTTTATATAAATATAAGTAGACATCCATAAAAATAATGCAATTATATTTCAGTGTCTTTTGTGTGTGTTTTAGCAAATTGAATTTCATTGAAAGGCAATTTCACAGTTGTCTAATTTAGAATAAATTTCATCTCCATTTAAAAAAAATTTACAGTTCATTATTTCTGATAGCTGATTATATTTTATTTCACAAACTCTAAGTATTGATCATTTAAATCATATTTTAGCATGATAACTTTTATACTAAATTATATTGATGGGAAAAATTAGCTATGGTGAAGGTCAATTTGAAAATTATATTTAGTGGAATGTTTTAAAAATGATATCTAAAATTGTCACATACAGCTTAAACAACACATTATTTCAATTATTAAACTAAAACATGATTGCATATTTCTATATAGATAGAACTATTGATAGATATTGTTGCTAGATAAGGAGCCCTGATGGGATGGTTGCTCATTGGGTTATAACTACAAGGTCAGTAGTTCAAAACCACTAGTGCTCTGTGAAAGAACTATGAGACTTTCTACATCTTTAAAGATTTACAGTCACGGAAACCCATGGGGGCAGTTATACTTTGTCCGATCGAGTCCCTACGAGTCCGTTTTAAGTTAATGACAGTAAGGTCATTGTGTGTGGTATATTTATGACTTAGCATTTGCCATATTAACCATTTTAAAGTCGTGATGACTACTTGCAAAGCACCTTCTTCACTCCAGGCAGGAATTCTGTGGGCAGCAACTCCCTACTCCCTTCCACCTCCAACTCCTGGGCACTCTCAGCTTCTTTGTATTTCTAGCAAGTGGCTCATTCTAGATATTTTATATCATTGGATACATACATTACTTGTCCTTTAGTGTTTGGCTCATTTCATTTAACCTAAGGATTTCCAGGTTCATCCACATTGTAACATGCATCAGAACTAAGAATACCATCCTATTTTCTATATTGTATCACAAACCTGTCAATGGGCACGGCTGTTCCTGTCTTTTTACCTGCTGTGAATGGTCCTGCTATAAACATTCATATACTAATTACTAGCTGGGTCCTTGATTTCAATTCTTTCAGGTTAATATCTATGAGTGCCATTTCCGGGTTATGTGATAGTTCTATGTTTAATGTTTTGAGTACTGCTTAATCATTGTCCACCGCGGTTATAACATTTGACACTTCCACCTGCAATCTATGAGTGTTCTAATTTCTCCGCATCCTTTCCAACGTTTTCTGAGTTTGTTACTCTTGTTTTGTTTTTGCTTGTGTGTTTTTTATAGTAGCTATCCTGGTGGGTTGAAAGTGGTGTATCATTGAGTTTTTGATTTACATTTTCCTAATGACTAATGAAGGAGCCCTGGGCTACCTGCAAGGTCAACAGTTAAAGCTTATCAGTCCCTCAGCAAGCGAAGGATGAAGTTGATCCTGCAAAGAGTTACAGCCTTGGCACTCTAGGGAGAAGTTCTACTCTGTTCTGTAGTGTCACGTGAATCAGAGTCAACTTGATGGCATGAATTTGGTTCGGGCTGATGATGGTTGAACATTCCTTGATGTCCTTATTGCCTGTTTGAATTTCTTTGGAGAAAAAACTATATAAGAACTTTGACTATTTTTAATTGGGTTGATTGTCTTTTTTGTTGTTGAGTTGTGGAATTTCTTTATATATTCTGGATAGCAAACTTTTCTCAGATCTATGGTCCTTGGGTATTCCCTCCCATTATGCAGGCTGTCTTTATATCAATATAGCTTCATGAAAACGTGTCCCTATCTTTTTTTTCCCACAAATTTTATGGCATTGGCTCCTATACTTAAATAAATTATTTACTTTTAGTTATTTTTTCATGTATGTTATAATGTATAGCTCCAAATTTATTCTTTTACATGCGGAAATACATCTGTCTCATTACCATTTGTCGAAAAGACTATTTTCAGCAAAGATGTGGTTCCCCAAGTACCAGCATATCTCTGGAGACCTGGCGGGCTCAAATCCAGCGGCTGGCCATAGATCCTGGCTTAAACAGAAGTGTCTGTTTTAGTCCAACACCAACCGCCAAGGCTCATTGAAGATCCTGCCTTGGCTTGTTGGACCTATAGATCAGCAGATATCTATTCCGATTCCAGTCCAGGAACTGTGTTTGGCTTTGGACTCCTGGTGTTCTGTTTGATGTTTTCAAAACTGACAGGGACAGGAAGAAAAACGTATCCAGGAAGAAAAATTGGATAGAACGTTTAACATCTCATATTAAGTTTGGCAATAATGATTGTATGTGTTCTTGCTTAAATAAATTTTCTATTAACAACAATAACAGCAAAAGGCCATTTCCCCCCTTTGATTGGACTTGGCAACATTGTCAAAAATCAATTGACTATAAATTTATGTGTGAATTTCTGGATTCTCTGTTCTTTCTAATTGGCCTATTTATGTGTCCTTATTTTAGTAGCACATTTTTTGGTTACTGTAAATTTGTAATACATTTTGAAATCAGGAAGTGTGAGTCCTGGAACTTTGCTCTTCCTTTTCAAGATGGTTTGTCTACTTAGTGCCCAATAAAATTCCTTATGAATTTGAAGATTGTGTCTTTTATTCACACAAATAAGACTGTTAGAATCTTAATACCAGTTCCCTTGCACTTCCAGATCACTGTGTTTAGTGTTGACACTTCAATGATATTAAACCTTTCAGTCCATGCACACGGAGTATCTTGCCCATTTAATTCTTCTTTCATAATATTTTGTATCTTTCAGTCTTTCACATTGATTAAGTGTACTCCTCACTAACTACAGCAGAACACTGCCAGAGAGGGTGTCAGAAGATGCGCTGCTCAGGTCAGAGGGCACTCAGAATCTAACTAAGGATGACTGCTTTTCCTTTTTTTAAAAAAAATCATTTTATTAGAGGCTCATACAACTCTTATCACAATCATACATACATCAATTATGTAAAGCGCATTTGTACATTCATTGCCCTCATCATTCTCAAAACATTTCCTCTCTACTTAGGCCCCTGGCATTAGGTGCTCATTTTTCCCCTCCCTCCCCACTATCCCCTCCCTCATGAGCCCTTGATAATTTATAAATTATTATTTTGGACGACTGCTTTTTCAAGGTAGAGTTGACCATAACAATGTGGATGGAGTAAAGCCTTCAGGACCTTCATTTGCTGATGGGGCATGACTCAAAAGGAGAGCAACGAGCTGCAATACACACACACACACACACACACACACATATTAATAATTGGAACTTGGAATATAACAAGCAGGATTCTAAGAAAAACGGGAGTCATCAAAAATGAATTGGAACACATAAAAATCAATACCCTAGGTGTTATTAAGTGGAAGTGGACTGGTATTGGCCATTTAGAATGAGGTTGACATATGGTTTACTATGTTGGCAATGACAAATTCAAGAGGAATGGCATTGCATTCATCATTAAAAATGGAAATGTTAAGACCTATCTTGAAGTACAAGGCTGTCTGTGATAGGATATTATTGTCCTTCTACAAGGAAAACTAGTCAATAAACTGTTATTCATATGTATTCCACAACCACTAAAGCTTCTCTGGCTGTTGTTAGGTGCCATAGAGGCATTTCTGACCTATAGCGACCTTATGCATAATGGAATGAAACAGTACATTATTTTGTGCCATCCTACAATTGTTCCTATGCCTGAGCCCATTATTGAAGCTGTGGTATCAATCCCATTTCCTTCATGGCTTTCCTATTTTTCACTGCCCCTCTACTTTAACAAACATGATGTCTTCCTCCAAGGACTGGTCTCTCCCAATAGCATGTCCAATGTACGTATGTGCCTCTAAGGAGCACTCTGATTGTACTTCTTCCACGATATATCGGTTTGTCCTTTTAGCAGTCCACGGCACTTTCAATATGTTTTCGATACCACAATTCAAATGCATGGACTCTTCTTCAGTCTTTTTGATTCAATGTTTAACTTTCACATGCATATGAGGCCATGGAAAATATCCTGGCTTGGATTGGGACCATGTCAGCCCTCAAAGTAACATCTTGAGTTTCAAAACGCTAACTAGGTCTGTGCAGCTGATTTTCCTAATGCAACTCATTTGTGATACTTATGCACCTGCTGCTTCTGTAAGTATTGATTATGGATCCAAACAAGACAAAATACTCAACAACTTCAACCTTTTTTCCCCATTTATCATGATGCTAGCTATTGGTCCAGTTGTGAGGATTTGGGTCTTCTTTACATTGTGTTGTAAACCACACTGAAGCCTGCAATCCTTGATCTTCATCAGCAAGTGCTTCAAGTCCTCCTCACTTTGAGCAATCAGGTTGTGTCATCTGCATATTGAAAGTTGTTAATAAGCCTTCCCCCATTTCTGATGCCATGTTCTTCTTCATGCAATTCAGCTTCTTAATTATTTGCTCAGCATGCAGATTATTAAATATCATGAGAGGATGCATTACTAAAGCTAGTGGTGCAGACATTGAAGAATTTTACCAAAATCATCAGTCTGAAATTGACCAAACATGCAATCAAGATGCATTCATAATTACTGGTGATTTGAATGAAAAGTTGAAACAAAGAGGAAGGAATAGTAATCAGAAAATATAGTCTTGGTGATAGAATGGAAGTTGGAGACAAAATTGCATTACAGAATTTTGAAAGATCACTGAAGACTACATCACAAATTCCATTTTTAAACAACACAAATGCTAACAATATGAGGGGGTACCCAAAAAACCCCATAATTGCACTGGGAAAAGCAGAGCTTTCCTAGTACACATTTTGCCCCTCTAGCTGAGCATCGAGCAACTAACTCACTCTGAGTTAGTGCACCCAGTGGCGTCACCCAGGAAGGTTTTCTCTGGTCACAGTGAATGTTTTTGTAAAAGCACTTTTGCTTGAACCTGGCTTTTTATGATAGCCGATTTTAGAGAATAGCATGTGGCTGTGAATGTTTGTTTCCTGCTCAGGAAAAATGCCGTAGACACTGTTTTGACATTGAACACAGTTTACAGGACAGCACTATGGGGAAAAACCCAAATGTAGGAGTGGTTTTCTTGTTTCAAAAAAAGGTGAAATATCTATTGATGACAAACCTCATTCTGGACACCTGTCAACTTCCTGAACAGATGAAATTATCAACTCATAGTGCATTTGAGTTTGTTCCACCAACTCAGATTGTTCATCATTTTTCCTATTTACAGGGTTGGGAAAGATTGCATAACAGTGTGCGACAAAAAAGGCTTGATTTTTGCCACCACGACAAAGCACCTGCTCACACAGCCATCTCAGTGTTCCAGTTTTTGGCAAAAAACAGCTTGCCTTTCTTACCCCAGGCACCTTACTCACCTGACCTTGTTTTGTGTGACTTATTTTTGTTTCCACATGAAACAAATGAAGGACATGAATGAAGAAGGACATGAAAATTGTACAGTAGCTAAGGCACATAGAAGAAAGCTCTGAACATCAAAATGTCAAGGGAAACTTGAGAAGACAGTTAAAATGCTATAAAGAAATGGACAAAAAGTTAGAGTCTTATGCTGAAAGAGCTAAGGAGAAAATTCAGTTCTCAAGCTGCAATATTGAAAGATTCCACGAGCAAATATTGAAGGATGCAGGAAGCATCATAAGGCCTACATAGAGCCATAGACCAAAAAGAACTAGTCGATATTCCACAATTTCAGGATTTAGCATAAGATCAAGAATCAATGGTAGTGAAAGGAGTATTCTCAGCTGCACTCAAGAAATAAGCCAAGAAAAACAAAGGCTCCAGGAATTGATGGGCTACAAATGAAAATATCTCAAAAAGCTGATGAAGCACTGGAAGTACTCACTCATCTAGGCCAAGAAATTTGACAACGCTACTTGGTCAACTGACTGGAAGAGCTCCATAGTTGTACCAACTCCAAATGGTGACCCAACAAAATGGGCAAATTGTAGAAAAATATCATTCATGTCACATGCAAATAAATTTTTGCTGAAAATCATCCAGTAAAGTTGCAGCAGTACATTGACGGAGAGCTAGTTGCCTGATGTTCATGCTCTGTTCAAAACAGGACATTTAACAAGAGATATCATTGTTGATATCAGATGGAAAGTAGAGAATATCAGAAAGATGTTTACTTTTGCTTTATTACAATGCAAAGTCATTTGATGTTATGGACCATAACAAACTGAATTACTTTGAGAAAGATAAAAATTCATCTGAAACTCTTTGCCTATTGCATATATATCTATATATGAGGAGCTTTAAAAATTTATGGAAAAATGGAATGAAAGGAATGAATTTTTTTCATAACCTTATTGAAGTCCCCTCAATACACATAAATTACTTTCTGAAGCCTATTAGTATACACATGTTAATGATATATCCATGTTATTTGGGAATCAAAACCATTATTTTTGCTTTATATATACCAACAGAATTCTGAGTAAAAGTGACTTACTTTAAAAATAGTATTTATATTCTTGAATATAATAAAGTATTAGGGTAAATAATTACAACTGCTTAATTGATTTTATCAAAGTCTAGAGTTTTCTGTACACCACCCTCAACATTCCCTAGGAAGAAGATATGGGTGGTTCACTTCTGAGAGATTAGGCACTGAAAACCTGATGACTAGCCGCAGACTATTGTCTGATACAGTACCAGTTGATGAGCCCCTCAGTACCCCTCAGTACTGAAAATATAACTGGGAAGAGTTGCCTCATTAAAGTAGAATGGATCTTAATGATTTGGATGGGTTGATTTTTCCCCAACTTCCTTTATTGATTAGCCATGACCAAAAACTGAGAATAAACATTCACTAATAATTAGAATCTGAAATGTAAGAATTATGACTCTAGGAAATTGGAAGTTATGAAGAACAAAATAGGATGCATAAAGATTGACATTCTGGGCAGTATTGAGCACCAATGGACTGGTGTTGACCATTTTGATTTGGATAATTATATGGCTTAATATGCTGGGAATGCCAAATTTAAGGGGAACATCCTCACATTAATTCTCAAAAAGAACATTTAAAATTTATTCTGTAATACAACACTGCCAGTGAGGATAATATCCATATTATGTCTCAGAGTAAAAACAGCCAGAATTCTTCTTAGAAATGAAACTTCATCCCACTTACTTTATCAGGAGGACAAATTATCAGGAGGTCACAGTACCTGGAGAAGGACATCGTTCTTGGTTAAGTAAAGGGTGATCAAAAAGAGAAAGACCTTCAAGAATATGAATTGACACAAGACTGTGAAAATAGGCTCAAACATAGCAATGGTGAAGGCCAGGCAGTGTTCATATTTCTGTAGTAGGTTTGCTATGAATGAGAACAATGACACTTAACAACAAGGTAAAGGTCAGTTAACACAACTAATATTTAAATTTATTCCCAAACCAGTAAAGCCAAAGATGAAGAAATCAAAATTTAAAAATAATCTGAAGTCTGAAATTGATCAAACATGCTTTAAAGATGCGATGATAATCACTGGTGACTGAAATACAAAAGTTATAAGTAAAGAAAAATCAGTAGTTGGAATATATAGCCTTGGTGCTAGAAATGATAGAGTAACTTGACAGCAGTCCTCAACCTGTGGGTCATGACCCCTTTGGGGGTCGAACAACCCTTTCACAGGGCTTGCCCCATTCATAACAGTAGCAAAATTACACTTTTGAAGTAGCGACAAAATAATTTTATGGTTGGGTCGTCACCACAACATGAGGAACTGTATTAAAGGGTCGTGGCATTAGGAAGGTTGAGAACCAGAATTTTGCAAGTCTTACCTATTATTAGTAGAGTTTAATTATTATAAATACCCTTTTACAATGAAATAAGCATCAACTCTAAATGCGGATATTGTTGGATGGAATACCCAAGGCTCAGAACAACAACCTCATCCTCATGAGAAACAGATGAGGAGAGAATCTCAATATTATGAGTCAGAACAAGGCTAGGGTTTGACTGCAGAATAGATCACTAATTTCTCTTAAGCAAGTTCTCTTAAGCTTTAACTGAAGAAAGCTAAAACAAGTCCATGAGAGTAAAGGTATGAGGTTGGTTATATCTCATCTGAATTTATAGGACATAAAAAGAATAATTTGAACACTAAATTCAACATACTGAACACTAAAGATCAAATATCAGACAGGTTTAGGAATGACATCAGGGACACCATACATAAAGATAGGGCAGGGTGGTAAAAAAAGACAGGAATGAAAGAGAAGACTATTATTGATGTCAGAAGAGAAGTCAAAGGAAGAAATGATGAAGTAAATGGCTGAGCAGAAGATCTCACAGGGTGCCTTGAGAAGGCAAAGGATTATAATGAAATGTGCAAAGACCAGAAGGAAAGAATATGCTGAAAGAAATGAAGAAAACCTTAAGTTCAAGTTGAAATACTGAAGAACGAAGAGTTCTAGGAGCCAACCTTTGAAGCGTGCAGGACACGTCCAAAAGAAGATCGAAGAGATATAGTCGGTGTACCCAAAGAACTGTCAATATCCAACCTTTTTAGGAGATTGTGCGGATCAATAATCAATGATATTAAAGGGAGAAGTCCAAGCAGAGGCAAAGGCACTGGTGGAAAACAAGGTTCCTGGGATTGACAGAAGTTGAATCGGAATACAGTATTTAGCAAATGGACGCAGCACTGGCTGTGTTCATTCATCTATGCCAATGAATTTGACATAGCTGGTCCTATCTGGTTGGCCAATTGGAAGAGAGCTGTATTCATATCTATTCTAAAGAATGCCAATCAAGTAATATGCAGAAAGAAAACATCATTAATATCACACTCAAGTAAACTTTGATGAAGATAATAAAAAACCAGTTGCAGTTTCACATTGACAGAGAAATGCCAGAAATTGAAGCTAATTCCAGAAGGACATCTGAATGTCACATAGAAGTACAGAGTAACAGAATGATCTTTGCCTGTGTGTTGTTGATGATGTAGAAGCATTGGGCTGTGTAGATCATTACAGATTATGGATAACAATGTAAAGGATGAGAATTTGAGAATGCTAGAAGACTAATTGTACCCATGTGGAACCTGTACACTGTCCAAGAAACAATTCTTTGAATAGGAAAAAGGGATACTTTATGGTTTAGAATCAAGTAATATGTATTTCAGGGTTTTATCCACTTACTGGGCTTAGCCGATCTGTATGGTGAGCAAATAATCCATAAAGAACTACATTAAGAAGGACATCACATTAATTGGAAGGAGACTTTGTAATAAGCTCCATTATGTTCAAAGCTTCTAAAAATGTGGATTGTGACCCCCATATGGGACTGTGTAACCGAATAAGGGAGTTAAAAATTTTTTTAACAGTAAAAGTTTTCTGAATGCACAACAACCAGAAGTGAATTAAAAATCAAAGAAGTAATGGATTCATGGTATTTCTGGCAGGGCTTGTCTGTGCTGCAAATTTCTTGGCTAAAAGTGGGTAGTGAGTAGAAGTAAGCTAAATGAGAGCTTTCCTTATTGTAGATGTGGTCTACACCTTGCCCCCTGACAGTGAAAAGGCCTTAAAGCATTTATTGTCGAAGACCAAAGTCCACACCTTAAATGTACACACATATTTCGCTTTGAAAACCAAATTCTTCACAAATAGACCAGCAATGAGCATTGTGATTAATAGGGAAAAGACTGATATTTTTTAAAAAATTGTTTTACATGGGTTCACAATTAACAGACAATCAATGATGTATTGCATTGGGAAAATGTGCTGCAAAAAGTCTCTAAGTTTCTTGTACTATGGTGGCTTGTATTTTGTACTATGGCGGCTTGTATGTGCTATGCCATTGGTATTTTCAAAAGCTAGCAGGGTCACCCAAAGTGAACAATTTTCAGCAGAGCTTCCAGACTAAGAATAGAGCACTAACAAGGAATAGGTTGTCCATTAACATGGTCAGATCGTGAAAATCTCACAAATAGCTCAGAACGTTGTAAGCAACAGTGCCAGGAGATGAGCCTCTCAAATCAGAAGGCACTCAAACTTGATCGAGGAAGAACTGTCTTCTCAATGTAGAGTCGGTCACAGTGATGGGAGCAGAGTAAAGTTTTCGAGAGCAAAGCCTTCAGGACCTTTGCTCAAAATGAGAAGAAACACCCGCAAACATCTACTAATGCAACTTGAAATATATAAAGTATGAATCAAGGAATCTTGGAAGTTGTCAAGATTGAAATGGATAAAGATTGCTATCCTAGGCATTAGTGAGCTAAAATGAACTTTGGATATTTTCAATCAGAAAATCATGATTTACTATGCCAGAGTGACAGATTCAAGAGCGGTGGTGTTGTATTCATCATCAACAAGGAGATTTCAAGATCTCTCTTGAAGAATAATACTTTCTGCACTAAAATAGAATGAGCCATATTCAAGGAAATCAGCCAATAGAAATATTATTCAAATTTATGCATCAACCACTTACGCTAGTGATGAAATTGAATTTTGTGATTGTCTTCAGTCTGAAATTGATCAAACACGCAATCAAGATGCATTGTTAACTATCATCGGCAATTGGAAAGCAAAAGCTGCAAACAGAGGAAGAAGCAGTGGTTGAAAACGTGGCCTTGTGGTAGACATGAGGTTGGAGATTGCATGATGGAATTTTTTAAAACCAAGATGACTTCATTGTGATGACCTGTTTTCAACAACTCAAAATGGGACTATACACGTGGAGTTCTCCAGGTGTAACCCATAGAAATTACATGGAGGACACCTTTGGGAAGGGACAACGTGGAGGCTCAATATCAGCAGCTAAAATGAGGCCAGTGGTGGACTCGGGAACTGACCATCAATTGGTCACATGTCAATTCGGGTCGAAACTGATGTCCTTGATGTCATCCTACAGCTCAGAAGGTCCTCTGTCATTCGTGCTCAAAGCAGCAAATCTGTTCTCGAAGTGATCTCAAAATACAGGTGGGTCATTGACGAGAGCAACATCAGACGACCTTACAAGACCGGCACTGCCTTGCAAGACGCGGAATGAAGAGCACCGGAGACTCCATTGGGACAGAAAATAAAAGCCTCACAGAGCCCAACAAACATGCGGAGTCACCGCACTGAAGGGAACAAGTAGGCTAGGGGCCACCCCAGAAAGCCTGGGGACCCCCAGTAAGGCTGGCTGACTTCAGACAGACAGCTGAAGTGCCGATATAAACCCAGGTAGAGAGGCTGGAGATTCAGAGCGCCGGGCACCAAGGCGACATCAACTCCTCTCTCTCCACTCCACCTGGGGGAGTCCACCGACCAAGGCAATGCTTAACGGACTAGGATGCGGAATTAATTGTGTGTTGCCCTATAGTTAATAACTGAACTGAATATTAGAATTGTTAGATTGTCTGATGTGTTTGAAGGGAATAAACCGAGTGTTCGAAAATGCCAGCGTGTTAAGTAATTATTGGTCGCGTCGCTCTGACAGACAGACTCAAGTTCATTATTTGGGTTCTCCTGGCTTTGTTTTAATTCCTGTATTTAGTTCTATCAAGGAGTCCTGAAAGTGATAACAACTCTGCATAAAAGCATGTGAAACACGTAAATGAATTTTATGGTAATTACTATATAAAACCAGTTAGATTTCACACTTTACCAGTTTATGTGAAATCCTTTTGCAAAGAATTGAGTTAAAATGGAAATTTCAGTTCTAAATATTTGTTCTCAAGATAAAACATAACATATAGTTAACACATAAAAGAAATAATGCACATTGACATATGAGGACTGTGGAGAATAAATTTGATACTTCCACATTCTGAGACAAAACACGTGCCTTGAGGGCGGCATTGAGGGACTTATTTATATAGTAGCAAGTAACAGATCACTTTTAATTTGCTGAACAAGCAATATTTGTGTGCTCTCTTTAGAAAATGCTTGCCTAGATTAACCACAAAACTGCACATATGGTTGAAAGTCTTCTATGAAGGGCTTTGAAAAAATTAATCCATATAAAGAACATGAAATATTATCACTTTTAAATCTCAAATTTTAAGAAATGCAGAGGAAGATATCACCTTGATTTCAAAAAAGGAAAAATATAAAATTGATAGTTAAGGATATTTGAGTAATAAATTGAAAGGCAGGAATAAAATCCGTAAATTATTATAAGTACACTGACAGTCTGTCTTGTTGGAGCTCGTCGACCATCTCTTCAGTCTCTCATTTGAAGGCCCGAATGGCTACACTGAGTTCTCAGAGCCCAGAGGCAACATGATTTTGTTTTTATTAAAAAGTACCTCAAGAGAATAATTCTTGTCATGTGTGGCAAGTATCCATATTATACATGAGGCATTAATATCACTTGAATCCTAATCAAGTGCCTTGAAGGTAAACCAAATGAGGAACATTAGCATAAACCTTTTGAAGTTTCTTAAATGGAATTCCAGCAAGATTATTAATCCACATGGAATTCCTGCACGACACAAAAAGCTGAATGCTTGACTATTGGCTGAAAGACTGGCAGTTTGCACCACTCAGAAGTGTTTAAGAAGATAAGCTTAGTGATCGCTTTCTGAGAGGTGACAGTCTTGAATACCCCACGGAGCAGTCCTACCCTGCAGATAGGGGCCCCATGAGCTGGAATCTACTCAGAAATTGCTGTTCATAACAACAGCCATCGGTACGCACAGCAGCTCCAACCATACAATAGAAGCACCGAAGAGAAGAAAACTTTCGAATGTAGGCTCTGCCACTTTGTATTAGAGTGATCTTGTTTAAGTTACTTAATTTCTCAGACTCAGTTTTCTCATTTGTAAAAAAAATGAGAACATATATTTTACACAGTTAAAAATGTTTCAACTGTTTGATAGCCTAGGTAGACACTTCGAATAGCCACTAAATAAATATTAGGTCCCTTTCATTGTCAAGCAATAAGACCCACTTATCACAAAAGTTGGGAAAAAAGGCTGAGAATAATCTCATCAAAATAGTGCATTTTAATAAATGTATTTAGTGTATTATAATATAAATGTATACATTTAAAATATAATTTGCTTAACATTCAAATAATGGAATAAGACATTTTAGTAATTCAAATGGTAGTGATATATATATATATACATACATACATACATAGGAATAAGACATTTTAGTAATTCAAATGGTAGTGATATATATATATATATATATACATACATACATACATACATACATACATACATACATACATACATATATATATACACTAGTCAAATGATTCCCTCAACAGTTCAAATCCCACCAATGTTCTAATAGTGTCTTCCATTGGTATTCAATTAAACAAAAATTACAATTGAATCAATTATGACTCATAGCCAGGTTACATACAGTTTTCTGTAAGAAAGTAAATCTTTGCAGGAGCAGACAGCTTCATCTGTCTCCTGAGGAGTCGCTGGTAGGTTTGAACCACTGACCATGCAGGTGGTTAGCAGCTCAATATTTATTCCATGGGGTGACGGGAGCCTAGGAGCACATAGATGCACTGATTTCACTGGGTGTTTTGATCACTACGATTCTTGAAGCAGTTACACATCTTTTTAATAGATACAGTGAGTACCTTTGGCAGTGTCAATTTTGTTGTTTTTCCTATATCACAATACAGCAGAAAATTATATTCTCTTGGATTACAACATCTCCCATATTCCTCCCCAAATCTAACTTTGAGAAAAGCACTTTTACTAGGCATTAGAGATACAATGATGAATAAGACATAGTCCTCCTTTCAAAGAAATCAACAAACCACAGCCTCAAACAACTAATGAAAATATAACTTTTGAATAATCTTATAATGCAAAGCGCTCTATTTTGCCCTTGTGTAGTAGGGTGATTGGGGGTGAAAGGGAAGTCTCAGGAGACCAGTGGTGTAGTTAGTATGTATTGGGCTGTTAATCACAAGGCCACCGTGTGAAACCATAGGCTGCTCTGCAGGAGGGAAAAAACAGCAAACCCCCTGGCTGCGCTCACAGCAGTGCTGACTCCGTGGGTGTCCAACACTGTAACTGCTTTCATGGGAGTGGAAAGCCCAGTCTTTCTCCTGCAGAGCTGCTGGTGGTTTCAAACTGCCAACCATGGGAAATGGAGCCCAATACATCGGCACTACACCACCAGGCTCCGTATGCCACCAGGCCTGAGAGGAGGCTTTCTCCTGCTAAGAGTTACCGTCTTGGAACCCCACCGGGGCAGTTCTGCCCTGTCCTGTAGGGCTGCTCGAAGTCAGAGCCAACTCGATGGCAGTGAGAGAGGGAAGTCTTCATCGAAGTGTTGACATTTGAGTTATTCAGACGAACAAAGGGAAGCACAGGAATGGTCAATCAAAATCAGGTTTCAGGGCACAATGTCATATACGTGACTGTGCAAGTTGTTCATTGCATTTGAACATGTCTGTCTTTCTCGTTTGGAGAATCCTTTTCAAATCAAATCATAGAACCACCTCATGTAGCCCACCGGAAAAACCACCCACCCATCCAAACCCCAAACCTAAACCAAAGAACACCCAGACACATGGAGTTGATTCTGACTCACAGTGAGCCGATTTAGGGTTTTCTAGGATATAGGGCAGGTGAAAGATGAGGTTGACTGTCCAGTGCCATAAAGAGTTTCAATTTCAGAAATCCACCAGGGAAGTTCTACTCTGTTTTATGTTGCCCCTAGGGGACAGAATCTACTGGAGGGCAGTGAGCCGGGGTTAGTTTTATTTTTTATTTATGGGGAGCAGAAAGCCTCATCTTGCTTCAGTGGAGCAGCTGTGGGGTTTGAATGGCTGACATTTGGTTACCTGTTCAATGCTTACCCAGCAGGGTCACCAAACCAAACTCACTGCTGTCACTCACAGTGACCCTATAAGACAGACTCGAACTGCCCCTGTGGGTTTCCAAGACTGTAACTGTACGGTATTAGAAAGTCTCATTTTCTCCAGTAGACTAGCTTGTGGTTAGTAGCCCATCTCTACCACCAGGGCTCCCAGAGTGAAATATAATTCCCTTTCTCCCTAATTAACAACTTTTCAGAAAAGATACTTCCAGTGACTGTTGTCTTATTTAAATTAATCATCTGAAATAAAAACCCAAAACAAAAAATCGGCACCCTATTCAGTGCATTTCAACCTCATCCACACCTCTGAACCTTTCCTGGAGAATAGCAAATTCTTATTATTTAAATAGTTTAGTATTGGTGCTTCATATTCATTTTAAGGATATGAAGCCAAGGGTCTATATTTTCAGTCATGGATTCTCTGTATTACTCCAACAGAAGCAAACAAGAAACGGTATCAATCTTCATGATTCTGGATTAACTTATTAACCTTGGGGCAAGCCAGTGGGCTGCCAGTGGACTCCCAGTGTGTGGCTTAGGTATTTCACCCCTACCACATACTCTTTCCCCGCTTCAAAGGGTCTCTGACCTCAACTGAAAAGTGTCTCACAGCTCCTAATGTAAACAGGTTGAGGATCTGATGTCCCTGCAAAGAGCAAAACCCGATAGGCCCACTTCTAGCTTCCAGGGCCCAGGGAATCCAGACCCTCTTGGGAGATGATAAGAAAGCCAGCCTGGGCTACTTGGTTGTGAGGCTCCAAATGTTTGGGTTTTGTTTTTTTCAGATCATTTTATTGGGGGTTCTTACAACTCTTGTTACAATCCATACATCAATGGTATGTGACATATTAGTACATATATTCCATTGTTCTTTTCTAGACGTGTACTTTCCATTGAGCCCTTGGGATCAGCTCCTCTTTTTTTTCCCTTCCCCCAACTCTCGTGGCCCCTTGATAGATTACAGATTGTTAATTAGTTTCAAATCTCACACTGACCACTGTCTCCCTTCCCCTCTGGTTTCTGGTGTTCTTCCCCCTGGAGGGGTGTGTGGTTATGTGCCATTCATTGTGATCGGTGCCCCCTCCCTCTCCACATCCCTCCGTCTTCCCCTACCCTTTCGGCGTCTCTAGTCCCATTCCTGTGCCTGGGTTCCATGTGAGGCTCCAAACTTTATTCACTGAAAAGGTTCTTAGCCTTGAGGCAAATCATGAAATAGGCCTTTGGCTTTTGGTTGTCCTTTCCTTTTTGGATTCTGAACTTGTACCTTTCTGGTGTACTAAGAGGTCAATTCCCATCAACACTCTATGTCCAGGAAGTGGAGTCAGAAAAAATACCTATCTCAAGGTGAAAAGAGAATGGGGACTTCAATAATTTAGTCTTCAGTAACTTGGCTTAGAGTCTGTTTTGTTTTTGTTTCCTTTAAAATTGCCGGGCACTTGCAATTCTTACTCCAACTGACTTCTTTTCCAATTTCAGCATGTCCTCACTACTGTGACGGCTTAATTCCTTTTCTCAGCTCCACCTGGCCAAGCTCACAGAATATCCTTTTAGAATACCTTTCTCCCTGACCCTCCAGTCTCATAAAACCCCGGAAGAAACCTCACAACCTTCTGCTAAATGAAATAAACCAGACTAAAAGAAGTAGCAGTTGTATGAATTCACTTATATGCAATGTCCGAAATAGAATAATCGATAAAGAAAGCAAATGAGCAATTGCCTTGGTTGGGAATGTAACAGAGATAAGCTTGGTCATTGACTGCAAACGGGCACAAGAGACTTCAGGGGGAATGGTAAAACTGAAATGTTGCACATTTCTAGAAATTTAGCATGTTTTCCAAAATACATATGCAGGCACATATAAAATACATATGCATGTGCATATTTTTACTGTCTTCTCTATACTTTCTATAGTGTGTATATATGAGAAGGCTTCAAAAAGTTAATGCAAGCACCAATATTGTTTAGTTTAATGTTACTATGCACTTTATGAAATTCTTTCACACACACACACACACACACACACGTCTGTTGTTGTTGGTGCCATCAAGTTGGCTCCCAATTATAGTGACAGTACAACAGAAGGAAATACATTGCCTAGTCCTGTGCCATCCTCATGATAATTGCTATGTGTGCCCATCATCGTGTCAATCCATCTCATGGGGAGAACTTCCTGTTTTTGTTGGCCATCTCCTTTACCAAGCATGATGGCTTCCTTTGAGGATTGCTTCCTCCTGATTCCTGAGCCCTTTGGACATTCTGTTCATGTACGGTTACCGTCATTATTAAGTTGTCTTTAGCAAAATCTCACTGTCAGAAGACATAATTCTATTTTTAGGTAATTTCCACAATTGATTTTAATAATTTGGCCACGTACCTGTCTTCAATCAATTGGCCAGGTAACTGTCTTGCAAACTTCTTAGCCCAGTATAGTGAGCACATCCAGCATTGCCTCTATTTGTTAAAAAGTCTTGTGTTTCAGCCTGAACCTTTGTTTCACACCAACGCCTTCCATGAAGTTTGAACTGCTTTTTGTACTATTAATTCTTGATCATTAGCTATTCATGAAATGGTTAAATGCTGGCCAATTCTTTTTGGCACAGTCACTCTGTATTCTTTCTATCTACCCTGGATTCAGTATTTTGCCCGTGTGGTTTCAGTGGTTCGGTGCTGCTACGTTGGTCTGACTCAGGGTGACCTTCGCTGTGTATAACAGAACACAACACTTCCCGATGCCAATGCCACTCTCACAATTTTTCTTATGTTTGAGCACCTTGTTGGAGTCATTGTGAAGGCATCTTGTTGAGGGTCGTTCACCTTTTTGCTGCCCTTCTACTTTACCAAGCATACTGTTCCTTTCCAGGGACTGGTCTCTCCTGATAACATGTCTAAAATATATGCAATGATGTTTCAGAGTCCTTGCTTCTAAGGCGTATCCTGGCTGTGCTTTTTGTCAGAGATCTAATTGTTCTTCTGGCAGCCAATAGTGCTTTCAATCTTCTTTACCAGCATTGTGGTAGTTACATAATCTGGTGTCAATTTGAGAGGATTACAAATGAAGGGGTGGAATTTGGCCTATCAAGATATAACCAATGAGGCCTCTGTGTGGGCATGGCCTTCTCCTGAGAATTCTGGGAACTCCTGTATTTCCTACTTGGAGGCAGGAGACACTTCTCTCTCTCTCTGCTCACTCCCTGAGAGATGCTCTACTGTCAAGACACATGGCGCTAAGCTCTGGGAGCTGGAGAAGCCACATGGACCTACCCTGATGCAACCAGACCTTTGGAGCCAATGGAGCCATTTGGAGAACCCTACCAGCGCTGAGATTCTTACCATGCCACTGGATCCACAACACTTCCAAACCACTGGCCTATGAGCCTCCTGTATTCAGCATCATTGCATGTATTTTGTGAGTCTGAAGAGAATTTTATAGATTGGTATCAGATATATGGGCTAATATTGTACTTAAAGACTTGATCTGGACCAGGCTGGGATGTTTTCTCAATATTCAATTGCTCTTGCATATAAATTTCTTTCTTATAAACATATGAGTGTCTATGAATTTGTTTCTCTAGTCTACCCAGACTAACACAAGCCCATATTCAAACGCATCGATTCTTCTTCAGTCTTCCTTAGTCAATGTCCAACTTTCACATGCTTGGGTTAGGTGCACCTTAACTCTTAAAGCAATCTTTGCAATTCAAGGCTTAATCTATTTCTTTAGTTATTTTAGGCTGCCAAATAGGTTTTCTGCATTGTAGGTTTTCTATGTCTTTACTCATCATTATCTTACTTTAATTTCTGGAGCTATCTTTTGAAATTTTCTGGTCAGTTCTTTTCTTCTACTTTGGCTACTCTCCACTCAAGATCAATATTCTGAGTATCTTCTGACGTTGACTCAATGGCAGAGTACCCATATACTCCTCAGTTATACAAAGACCAAGGGCAATCAACCATTCAAACAGAACAAGGGAATTCAATGTATTTTAAATCAAGAAAAGTGTATTCAATTTTATTTAATATCTAGGCTGAACAAAAACATATGACAAGCTGGATTACATGGAGATTATAAGCATCAGAATTGTATTAAGACTCTTTAGCCACCTGTGATATGCAGATGACAAAACCTTACATGCCAAAAGTGAAGAGCGCTTGAAGCAGAAGTGATGAAGATAAAAGATTACGGCCTTCAGGATGGTTTGCACACCAACACATAGAAAATGAAATCTTCCCGGCTGGACCAGGAAGCCACATTCCGATAACCTGAGGAAAGTCTGAAGTCCTCAAGTATTTCATTTTACTGGGATCCATAATTAATGCCAATGATAGTAACAGTCAAGAAATTAAATTACATAGATTACATATTGCATTGGAAAATCTTCTAGATCACCGTATGGTTATAACAGAAAAAAACCCAGCAACTCTGAAACACTAAGGTGTCCAGCCCAAGTGAAGGTATGTATTTTCAGCCACCTCATCTGCATGCAAAACCTAGACGATGAGTAAGGAAGACCCAAACAAACGATGCCTTTGAATTGTGGCGTGGTGCAGAACAGCAAACACTCCACGGCCTGCCAGAAGAATGAACAAAACCGGTTGGAAAAAGCACACTCAGAATGAATGCTCTTTAGAAGCAAGGGCAGTGCGGCTTTGTGTCATGAGGGATCAGACCCTGGAGAAAGACATCATGTCGGTACAACAGAGGGTCAATGAAAAAGAAGACCTCCAAGGGGCTAGAATGATGAGGTGGCTGCAACAATGGGATCATACAAAGCACTGATGATAGGATGGTGCAATAGGATGGCACTATTTTGCTCTGTTGTGCTTAGGGTCACTGCAATTAAGAACTGACCTGATTGCACCCAACAGAACTCTTCACTCCTCAATTATCACATTATTCAACAATTTACATTTATTAAATTATAAAGAAAATATACTGTATGACTATTTTCACATTAATATTGTATCAGGCATTAATAAATACTTATTAAGGAGGCAAAATTAACACTGTGTGATGCTTAAGATTATGTGTCAATATCTCTAGGCCATGATTTTTAGTAGTTTGGCAGTTATGTGATGACTTAATCTGTCAGTTCTGTGAATATGCAGTTATCCTCATTTTTGGTTTAGCGTGGTCATCCTCCATTTTCTCATAATGCCATTTCCCTCCAAAATATGTGGGCTTTGAAAACTAATCATATTACTAATTGTATGTGTATATATTGATGCGTATATGACTAAGTAAAAATATTGCTATGAAATCATAGAAACTTTCATTAAACACAGATTTCAAACTGTGAAACTATTGTTTTTTGACACATCCAGCAGTACTAAACACTCCTGACTATGGAATTCCCATCTCTCTAACCCTTCCCTGAAGAGTTCTGCGATCCTTGACTTATCAAAATGTCAAAGTGACAGTTTGGGCATCCACAAGGGACTCAAATCATGTTGCTTATAAAAATTCTTTGAGTTTGGGAAGCAAAACATTTCTGAAGGGGCAAGATCAGAGCTGATGAGTAGATGGGCAAGTTTCCCCATGGAATTCTCATAGGACGATCCTTGCTACCTTTGAAATATGAGTAGGTGCCCTGCTGTGATGGAAAACAATTCTTTGGGGCAACTTTCCTGGCCACCCCCCCCCCCAACAATGCCCTTCTTGATTTTCTTAAAACTCCCTAATAAGCTTCCATTCTTGTCCTGCATTTTACAAGAAAGCTTATCAAGATTGCCCCTTGGCTATTCCTACCACAGTGGTCATAAACTTATGAGTGGACCTCTCTGTCTTGAGGTCTAGCAGCTGTCCTTGCCACTCACTGCTTTGACTGGACATTTATTTTAAAGGCATGTGAATAAGATTCACTCATTACTGCCCCATACAGTCTATTGTGACTCATAGCAGCCCTATAGGGCAGGGTAGAACTGCGCATGTGTGTTTCAGAGACCAACCCTTTATGGTTATAGAATGCCTTGTCCTTCTCCTGTGGAGCTGGCTGGTGGTTTTGAACTGCTGACCTTGTGATTAGCAGCCCAATGACTAAGACAAATGTATTATTGAACAAATTCCCTTAATACAGAAACATGTATGAAGAAATGTGTGTGTGTGAATCAGAACCCTACTAGGGATATTTTTACACATACCACACATACAAACCCACTAACTCAAATCCAACCCTCTGTCATTGACTTTATGCCAACTTACAGTCACAAGAGAGAGTAGACCTGCCTCTTTGGGCGTTAAAGACAGGAACATTTTACAAGAGCAGATAAGCTCATCTTTCTCCCTCACCTGCCCACCGTGCAATTAGGAAGTCAGTGCTTCACCTCTCATGCACCAGGACAACACACACACACACACACACACACACACACACACACACACACACACACACCCCATGTGATAGAAGTAGGCAAGACTACCTTGCTTTTCTCTGCTGTGCAGATTATAGTTGTAGAAAATATTTACATTTTCCTTCTCTGACAGATTTTTACTTATTCATGATCAAGAGCTTCCAGGTTTCACTGGACAAAGAAATGCATGTTCCTGAACGTAGAGAGGATGGATAACCTCTTTGCTACCAGGATACTTAATGTACAGAGGATGGATAACGTTCTCTTGTTAACAGGATACTGAACGTAGAGAGGGATGGATAACCTTCTCTTG
>NW_022104341.1:54419426-54433468 GCF_000313985.2 Echinops telfairi
GTTAACAGGATACTGAACGTAGAGAGGATGGATAACCTTCTCTTGTTAACAGGATACTGAACGTAGAGAGGGATGGATAACCTTCTCTTGTTAACTGGACACTGAATGTAGAGAGGGACGGATAATCTTCTCTTTGCTAACAAGATACTGAACATAGAGAGGGACGGATAACCTCTTTGCTAACAGGATACTGAACGTAGAGAGGACGGATAACCTTCTCTTTGCTAACAGGATACTGAACATAGAGAGGGACGGATAACCTTCTCTTGTTAACAGGATACTGAACGTAGAGAGGGATGGATAACCTTCTCTTGTTAACCGGACACTGAACGTAGAGAGGGACGGATAATCTTCTCTTTGCTAACAGGATACTGAACATAGAGAGGGACGGATAACCTTCTCTTTGCTAACAGGGTACTGAACGTAGAGAGGACGGATAACCTCTTTGCTAACAGGATACCTATGTTTGGGTTTGACATTGGTTTCTGGTATTACATTTTAGATCTTGATTCTAGGTTCTCACCATTCATATTGTCCCAAATTTTGCATATACATATGTATATATAGTTATAAAGTTATAGCTATTTTAAAAAGTTATAGTATTAGAAACCATAAAGCAATTTTTAAAACTAAAATAATAATAATAATAATAAAATTTATATAGTAATGCTATTAAAAGTGAACAGTGTAAATATTTAATCTCCTAACTTTATTTGGGTATTGGATATTTGTGTATGCCTGCAATTCAGTTTCAAATAGACATGCAGAGAGAGCATAGATGTGTTTTCCTCTACAGTAGAACCCCGGTAGTCCACCGCATCAGTACTCAACATAATCGAATTTCGACATGAAATGTCAAGAAAATGTTACATTGGAGCTGAACAAAACATCGGAATCTGACCCGACACACGTGATTTTGTAAACAAAAGTAGTTCGAGTTTCAGTCTCTCAGCATCAGTTGGTATTGTAGGTACCCGTTGTTTAAACCTTTTGCGGCTGAGTTCCAAGTGTTTTGCTATAACTTTTTTTACTTTTTGCATGGTTTTTAGATAAAAAACCTGGGTCCTAAGAAAGAGTCTTTTGAAAAGACTCATCATAATAAGGAAGTACTTAACCATGTTATCAATATTGTTGATGAAAATTTATTAAACCCTTTTAGAAAACAGTTAAGGAAACGTCAACTGCAGACCACATTAGACAATTTTTTTTTTTTTTTTTAAAAAAACCAGCCAGGTCCTAGTGAAAAAAGGCAAAGAAGGGAAAACTCCTGAAAAGCAGCTACAGGTGATTTTATGGAAGGGGATTCCCCTTCCAAGCAGTGACTCTCTCTCCACATCTGTGTCCACAGATCCAGATCCTCATCAATCTCAAGGTATTGGCCAAACTGTAGTTGTCAAAAACGTTTAAAATGTTTTGCTTCTTATTTAAATTATATTATTTAACTCTGAACTTATTTACTTTGAAATTTCTTTGTAATGTTTTGTGTAAAAGGCAAGGTTAGGGTAAAGACTTGGTGGTCGAGAACGGATTATTTCTTATGGGACAAATTCAGAACTCGACTGAATCACATTTGATGCTCTTTCTAGAATGATTAGTGTCGAGGTCCGGGGTTCCACTGCAATACATTTATCTATCTTAGTTATCGGCTACTGCAGGACAGGCCCTGTTTCCTCTTATAATTGAATCTATCCCCCCTCATTATTGTAACAATGGTTCTCCATTTCAACAGCAAATTATATTAACCCAAATAGTTTTTGACATCTTACATGATCCCTTTAATAGCTTATGTCTCTATAATGGGTAGAGCATGAAGATCATTATTAAATTAAAGGATAATTATTTTATCCATTTTTCTTGGAGAATGGATAACCACAATTAGTAATACCTTTTTTTTCATAAGGGTTGCATTTTGTTTCATGTATTAAGGATATGTAGTCAAATCCTGGTGTAATTAGCATATGCCACTACCCTTGAAGGTATAGTCAATGAATTGTTTCTAAACAACAGTTAAAAAAGTAATTATTATTTCAATTCAATAGATGTATATAACCACATCTCATCCTCTTACAATTCATTCTAGTGCAGTGGTTCTCAACCCGTGGGTCGCGACCCCTTTGGGGGTCAAAGGACCCTTTTACAGGGGTCTCCTAAGACCATCGGAAAACACATATTTACGATGGTTTTAGGAACCAAGACACCGCTCCTCTATTATCTCCAGGCGGGTCCAGCCACATGCAGATATGCCGACATACAAATAACTGGGGTGAAGACTGTTAGCCCTGCTACACCATGACTCAAGACAAAACTTCATTTATTTGTAATTAGAAATTAATATTTGTACAATATATAATTACATATTGTCTTGTGATGAATCACTATGCTTTAATTATGTTCAATTTGTAACAATGAAAATACATCCTGCATATCAGATATTTACATTATGATTCATAACAGTAGCAACATTACAGTTATGAAGTAGCAATGAAAATAATTTTATGCTTGGGGTCACCACAACATGAGGAATTGTATTAAAGCGTCACGGCATTTGAAGGTTGAGAACCAGTGTTCTAGTGTTTTAAAATATATTTACAGGTGGAAAACAAATAACCTTACAAAACAAACATATGCAATACTTTTGTAATTATGCTATTTGGAATATTGACAGTGATGTGTAACATGTACAGTGGAAAAAACGAATTGAGTGTGATATTCAATACTATTTTGGTTAGCTTTTTACTTTTATAATAGTTTCTGCAGATGCATTTTTTAAACCCCAGAATTCACAACAGTTTTTTAAGGTATCTATTCATTTCTTTTAATTAAAAAACTTATTTTATCTTACATACAGAAGCCTTCAATTGCAATATACTATTATAAGACCAGAAATACAACATGGGCATCTTCAATTATTTGTCTAACAATGATTTATCTACTTTACATTGCTGACGACTGTAAGTTCAGCTGGGCACATCTTTTACGCTTTAAAATGTAAAGTCCAGTTTCTGGCTTGAATAATACAGAGCCAAGAGAGCAATATTTCTTTAATATTTAAACCAACTTACTGCCGAATGTATTAATTCTAAAATGGATTTTAGAAAACTAAGCAAATTGGTGATATTGTAAGAGACATCATGATTTAGTGAGAACGTGATGAAATTCTAATGCAATAATACACCGCATTTTAAAGAAATGCCAACAGTTAGTTTTGGATTCCTAGATCCTGCCACAAGAACTAAAAACAAAATAGTGTTGTGTACTCTACAAACACGATTAAGTCAACCGATAAAATTTTACATACATATCTTAATGATTCTGCAGGGAAAAATCAGTTTTTATACATTTTTAATCAAAGAATTAACATCCACTTCTGTAAATATATGTGCTTTTTAAATACAAAGTTTTATATCCTAGGTTATGTATAAGATTTCATGCTTTTATTTTCCATGAAATTAAAGTACATTCAATCAGAATAGAAATGCCCCGGAAAGTGCAATTTTTCTCTATAGCAGATGTTGTGCATAAAAAGGCAGAGCTTGTGACTTCTAAGATAGTAGAATGAAGTGGAGACAAGAAAATGAGGGAAACTTATGAAGTCAAATAGCTCTTGATACTTTCTATTTCCTAAAAAGGGCCCTTAAAATTATATTTAATTCAGTAATTGATATCATTTTAATATTATTAATGTGCATATTTTATTTGTACTGTTTAATATTATTTTTATAGCTATTTTAAAGATATTATATCTTCACTTATTCCAAAACTAAATTAATATGGGATGAAGAAATACGCTATACTGTTTGAAGCATCACCAATATGATTACTTTTCTGTTGCATTTCAAATTATTCAAAATTTCAATATATAATGTGCATAAAGTGTTAAAAGTGAATGTACCCATGATGTCAATTGTTATTTATTTTGCAAAAACATCATTACAGAGACTCATTTTACATGCAAATCGAAATGCTATAAGCCACTGAACTGTGCAAATAAAGGCAATGTGGTTAATTAACAAATATGTTTCACAGCCACTAAGTCAGTGTTTAACATTAAAATACATAAGATTAAAGGATACATAAAACTAATCAATCACCAGAATTTCATATCTTGATTTAGGGCCATCTGGGAATAATCTCTCACTTTGCAAAATATGTTTACAATTTAAACTCATCAGACAATACTGGGTGAACTGTATTCAGTCTCTCCAGATTGGAACCTTCTCAAGATATCTCTATATTTACAGCTTTAGAATGATTTTTTAAATGATAACTTAATATCCATTATAAAATATTTATACAAATTTTATGTGACAGCAGTTTTGCATGGAAAATAGTTAATGAGTTTGACAAAACTCAGTGTTAATATTCTTCTGTAACTCATAAAGTTTTATATTTATTGAAAGTTAAGGCACTATACACACTTGGGAAAGAAATCAAGACTCTCTATTTGTTAGAAACTCATTGTTAAATTTTAACAAAGACCAAACATTTTGTACACCACTAGGCAGTAAGAAGGCAGCCCCCATCAGCAGGTAGCACACCAAAAATGTTTGGTTTCATAGTATAGTTTGGGAGAACTACCTCTACATAGTCTATTCGTGCTGATGCTCCTGATGCTGCCATTTCGGATGCCCGAAAAGCTGCTGCCTCCTCATCCTCTGTTGTAGGTTTCACTGTATTGTCTCAGGCGATTGGGCAAGGGGCACACTCTGGATCTTCAGATGCTAAGATGAAAAAAATCAATTTCAATGCCCAAAAGATGGAACTCCTAATGCAGAAGGTGAGTAAAATAGTTACCAATTGGTCTATGGTACAGGAAGGTAAAAAGATTGTATATCTGTTTTCATGTAATTTTCTAGAAATAGGTTTTACATAAGATTTTTGCAAAAAGGTATAGCCCTCAAATTAGATAAAGTATTGGATAAAATAGAAATAGAAAATTAAACTCATATTGGAATTTAACCAGATAACTGGCAGAATGCATACTGCCTTAAAGAACAAGTGAAACGTTCATAACAAAGGTCATCTAGTTTTAAGCAGTCTCATGAAAATGACTTGTGCAAACTAGAACTTATAAAGATATTTCTGCTCATTTGCTTCAGCTCTCTAAAATAACACGTATTATTGATTTATATTATTCAAGGCAGAAAAGCAATGGAGCCATTGATAATTTACTCTGGGCATCAATGTCCCTTTATTTCACTGAACACAATACGGTCTTAGAAGTTCGCCTATCTGCAAAATTTTCTTGTTGAATGTATCAGTCACCATAAGCTATAGAATCATTCAACTTAATTTGCATAGTGCTTACTAAACAACTGAAAGATATCACTGAAATATATGTGTGTAAGTGAAAACATATTGTTAGAAGATATGTTTAATAATGTTGAAGAATTTTGATTTAAAGAATTTTTTCAATTGTATGAATAATTATTCTTTCCCTGTATTATTATTATTATTAAATATATAATTAGCTAATTTTACCTGGTACCTTTTTGTGTTAATAAAAACTGTTACTTTTAATCAAGAAAAATAATTTTCAAAAATCCTTGACTTGAATGCAAGATGACAAATGCATATATTACTAAACGACAAATATGCATATATTACTAATGCATATATTAGAAGCAAATAATTTGCAAAACTATTTACTGTCTCTGGAAACACAAATTGATATATTTTGCATATTTCGAATTAATTCAGTTAAGTAGTAATTGTTTTATTTTAAAACTTGGAATTTTTACAGTAAATAATTTTACAGCTTTTGTACCTCCATTCATTATATTTGATGTACTATAAAGTGACAAATGATCACAAATTATGATGACAGATTCTTCTTGAATATAATTTTTCAGCAGGGCCATCCTGAATCAATAAATCATGCTATACTCAACTTTAATTTTGCTCTCCATTTTTTTCCAGAAAGTCACCAATCACATTTAATCACAATTAATAAGCTTTGCACATTTTGTTTATAATTTTTGATGTGCTACATTTTATCCAAATTAATTACTTCCATGATTTTGCTAATGTATTATAAATTACATTTGGATATTCTTAAATAGCAAAGCACAAAGCAAATTAGATTTTCTCAGATACATGTAATTATGATTTTACATTATAGTAAATAATGATGAAGTACCCTTGCTTCAGTGGAAATTTCCCTTTGCCCCATTGAAGGAGACGTATTTTCATTTGCAAATTATTATTGAAATAATAATTATTATTGAAATTAGTGCACATCAATTTTAAAGCATTTTCACAGAAGGCAAGAAGTAAACTTTTAAAATCCATGTGATTATTAATAACATTAGACAAACAGCAAATGCTTCAAAATTTGAACAATTTGATGTATACAGTAGTAACATTTGGAAAACACATAAGTTATTTGAACAAATCATTCACATGTATGCTTAATTAGCAATATATACACAGATTGTTTGTAGAGATGTTTTGTTACATATTTTTCTGGAAGTTTAATTTTACGTATTTATTTTTGTTGTAATATTAAGTGACTACTTAAGGTGGTACTTATTTATAAATCAATACAACTATTTCTTTTTTTTTTCAATACAACTATTTCAGATGATTATCTAATAATTAATTCTCCAATATCCTGGAAGCAGTACAACAGGCATGCTTCTTAGCAGCCTGGGTACAGAGTCTTCATCCCCAGTGCTCTGAACATGTAATTAGGAAGGATAAGACCATATGCTTTGGAAAACAGAGGGTCAGTGAGCAAAGGAAGACTCTCAATGAAATGGATTGACATCGGGCTGGGGAACAGGCTGCAGTAGAACAAAGACTGAGAGGATAGCACGGTGTCAGGCAGTGTGTCATTTTGTGGTGCAGAAGGTTGCAAGGCAGAACCTAACCGTGTGCGTGTGTGCGTGCACAAAGCCACGTTTTAAAATCGGTGTCCTTATTTTGCAGTTGTAAGAACATGACATGTGCAGAATACGATGGATATTGTTTTATGTAAAAATATCCATTAAGAAAACAAAAATCTTCATAACTGGACCAGAAAACAACACATGACAAAGTGGAGAAAAGACCGAAGCTGTGAAGGCTTTAACCTCACTGAAATAGACAGGCAATGCCCATGGAAGGAGCAGCCAAGAGATCTTCAAGCGTTACGAGGTGAAGATGTCACCGTGCGGACTGAGGCGCCTTTGACCCAGGCTGCGGCATTTCCCATCACCTCGTCCACGTGAGAAGGTTGGACACTGAACGAAGAAGACCAAACAAGAATGGATGGCATTTAAATTTTGGTGGGGGACAATGAATAATGGTATCCACAACTGCCAGAAAAAACAACAAATCATTCTTAAAAGAGTTGATTTTTTATCCAAGTTCATTCTTCAGGCATCAAAATCTAGAATATGCAAATCACAAAGAGTACATTTTTAGCGGCTGACAAGGCTTAGGGATAGGGAGACTTGGGAATGATTGATTAAAGGGCATCAGTTTCGATTTGGTGTCATGAAAAACTTTGGAAAACAATTTGATTAATGATTGTACAACATGGTAAATAGAATTAATGTTCTAGAATTATACACATAACAGTGGATAAATGCTAAATGTTTAGTTACATATATTTTACAATAAAATTTAAACAAAACAAAAATGTACAATAGTTCAACTTCACTAGTAAACAATATCCCACGCACAGTTTCCTTTTTTAATAGCTATCTATATGGGACCAAAGTCACAACATGAGCTCAAAAAATTAGACAGAACTCTCTGGAAGGCTTTATGTTAATTCTGAGGAGCAACGCAGAAGAGAAGGTAGACATAGATGCACAAAATGAAGAATGTAGCCGATGTCACGGAATAGCATTATACATACTGTTGAATCGCTTTATATTTGCTGTGTATATTCTCAAAAATAACAACAAATTAAAAATGTTTTTAACTTTCTTATCTTAAAAGATGTCTTTTGCTATGGGTTTTATAGAATGAACCCATCAAAACATTCTTCAGAATCATGAGAATTTCTTATAGTATTCTTTGAAGCAAAGTTTCTTTTCAATTAACTTCAGAATTAATTGGTTAGTGCTGAATATCAATTCTGCACTAGTGCTCCTTTGGTAATTATTGCTTACTGTCAAGGGTCCATTAAGTTTTCATGTTTGAAATGACGAATGTGTGCCACTATTGATTACTGCTTATGATTTTACAAGTTATTCTTATAATAATAGTCTGTCTATAGCAATGTTATTATTTCCTCAGCCTTTTGAATTGACTAAGACTTGAAAAGTTTGTAATCATTTAGCCCCTAAGTAAGAGTAGTATATCAATTTTGTGTGCTTTTTAAAAAATCAAGCTATTTGGATAACTGTGTAAATCCATTTATGAAATATTCTACCTGCGCTATCTTAGTTAGCATTCTCTATTTTATTTCTCTGGGTTTTAATACTCATTGGAATAGCTACAGAGAACTCGACAAATCTCCTGCTTAAAGAGTGTATTGCAGTTAACAAGTTGTGATGCCAGTGAGAGATACCCAGGATAGCTGTTTCTCATTATATGTCACAGAGTGTTTTCAGGCCTGCCTATAAAGGCCCAAACAGCAGAGCACTCTGCTGTGAGTCTTGAACTGAGGGCATTGCACTCACGGTCTGTGAATCAGCAAACCCGTCTTCCTGGATTAAGCGCCCAGGGTCATCCCATCTGCAAGCCAGCGCCCTACACAAAAGCACCCAGTTCACTTGCTTTGTAGGTTGGAAAATCCATCACTGTTCCCTGCTCTGGCTCGTGGCTCTGCTGCTCCTCCTCCGATGTTACAGCTGTCTTCTGGATCCAGGAGGTTCACTGCACAAGGATCTTGGGACCAGAACTCCTTTATGGATCAGCAGAAGAACAAATAATCTGTCTTGGAAGAAGAAAATCCATCCTCCTCCTTAGAAGCAAGGGTGGCAATACTTAACTCACATAACTTGGAAATGTTACTAGGAGAGATCGTTTCTTGGAAGAGAGCATCATGTTGGTAAAGTAGAAGATTTAAACCAGAGAGGAAGGTCCTCAATGAGATGAATTGACTCCGCTGCAAAGCGGGCTCAGTCATGGCAACAAATCTTTGGTGGGCCGTGTGTTGTTGTGTTTCAGCCATGAGTTGAAGCCCATTCCATGGCACCTTGCAACGGCATTTTAGATCATTTATTCGAAATTAATAAATAAACCACTTTGGGAGAAATGTAACCAGAGTGCTCTTTGGAAAGGAGGCTATATAGACTTGTGGCTGTTTACTTTAGATAGATCCTCTGAAAAGACTGATCGCTAGAGAATGCCATCACATTTGGTAGAGGGTCAATAAAAATGAGGGACTCTTCAGTGAGTTAGATTCACAGACCAGCCACAGCAGCCTGAACCACACCCACCCATCCAACACAGAGGCGTGGCTATGCCCGGGCCTTCACGAGTCAGAGCAGATTTGAGGGACCCAACACCAGCTATTTCTTCTAAATGGGGCCATTACCTATGTGTTCTTTTGTGTCTAAAAAGTATTCACTCAACAGTCTGCTTTCAAAGTTCACCAGTGGTGTAGCATATATGAGGAACGGATTCATGTTTATGGCTGAAAGTATCATTTCAAAGTTCACCAGTGGTGTAGCATATATGAAGAACAGATTCATGTTTATGGCTGAAAGTGTTGTTTCAAAGTTGTCAGTGGCTGTTGAGTCAATCCTGGTTTACGAGGACCCCGTCTGCCGCAGAGATCTGCTTTCTGCAGTGCTTCGGTGGCGGTGACCTTCAAGTAGATAGGACTTGCTTCTCTTCGGTTTCTTCAGTACGTTTCCCCTCCAAATTTTACTTTTTTTCGAGATTATGCACAATACCAGTTCAACAGTTGCCTAGCATTTACCAACGTTGAAGTTCCTTTTCATTAACATAAATGCTCTGCACCTTAAACTTCCTATCTCATTTTTTTGAATTGCTGTTGCTCATTTGATAACATAAGATAGGTTTTAAAAAATATAATACTCAAGGCAGACAATTTTTACTAGTTGAGAAAATTTTTAAGAATACATGTTTTTGGTTCAAGGTTTTTAAGATGATCTTCAAAGTTTTATTCAGCCCTGTTGATCAAGATACTTTTATAGAATCTTTGATCAAAATGTTCAATAAGGGTAGCCAGTCACATCGAGTTCTGCTTGCACGACAAAGGAGACAATGGTTCATGAAGGCATTTAGTCACACGTTGCAAATCTGCCTTTCTATCCATTGCTCTCCTTGCTTAGTTGCTCCAGATGACCACAGGCTAATTGTGAGGGCTTGGATGACTAATTGTAAGCTTTTAAAATGAATAAGGACTCTCAGGGGGATGAACAAAAGAAATGTGAGTGAAGGGAGACAGTAGTCTGTGTAAGATATGAAAACAATAATAATTGATGATTTATCAAAGGGTCATAAGGGTGGGAGGGGGGCTGGAGGGAAAAAAGAGGAGCTGATACCAGGGTCTTAGAAAGTAAATGTTTAGAAAATGATGATGGCAACCTATGTACAAATATGCTTGATACAATTGATGTATGGGAGCTATAAGAGGCCCCAATAAAGTGTTTTAAAGTAATAATAAAAATAATAAATAAAAAAACTACAATAAAAAATACAAATAAGGAGTTCAGAATGACAATGAATAAGGAATTTAGACTGACAGCACTAATTATGCTATTAAGTCCCTCAGCTGGGTTGTCCCATGACACCACTATGCTAGACCTCCAAACCAAGGAGGCAATACAATATCCCATGAGGTGGGCAGAAGACATGATTAGATAATTCACAAAAGTTTACATCTAGGTGACCAATAATCATGACTAGATATTCACAATCATTAGCTATAAGAGAAATACAAATCAAAACAACAAAGAGATCATACCTCACACCAACAGATAGCAAAATAAAAAAAAATGCTGGAGATGATGGGGAGAGATTGGAACATTCCTAAATTGCTGGTGGGATTGCAGAATTGTACAGCCACAATGGAAAGAGTATGGCATTTCCTAAACAAATTTAAATATACATACCATATGACCCTGCAATTTCTCTACTTGGTGTACATCCCCATGACATAAAAAACAAAATATTCACATCCATGTTTATCAGAGCACGTTTTATAGTACCAAAAAAGATGGAAACAACCAAAAAAGGCCACCTGTCCTGAAGTTATCCAAAACATCAAGAAGACCTCGCGGATTCCTGAGAATGGCGATTGCTGACTGCTGAGATATTTCTTCCATTGTTGATGCTGTCTAAGGGACACTCTGGGACTCTATCAAAGCTGAACATTTTATACAATAATGACTGGACTATTACTACAGACTGTTTTGCTGAAACATCAAGATTTTGGACTTGTCAATGCTATAATGTGATTGGAATGTAACTGATTTCTGTGTAACTCCTTACCTATATAATGTAACATTGCATGCTTGGGATTTGATTAAGAAACATTTGCAAGGTTTGAGGGAAACATTTCATTAGATGTTGATCAGCCTAAGAAGGATATTTTCTATACATTCAAAGACAGGCTTAAGGCATCTCCTAGCTCTGATATAATTAAGCAATTGGTGAATGGCATGAAAGGATTGGACCCTCGTGCTTGGGTTCAAAGTATTTCTAATAGCCTGGGTTCCAGCCTAACAGTGCTGCTCATAATCAAAATTTTTTTCCTGGCTATCATGTGTTGCTTCTGTAGAAGGCTAAGGTGTATGAAGGAGAATCATATGGCCTCTATGGCACTTTTGAAGTTCATGCATAAAGCAAAAACTGTGAGGAGCAGAGAACAGGAAGAGAGTGTTTAAGAACAATTCCTCATTCTCTCTCAAAGGAGCGTGGAAGGCTAGGTTTCTAGTGATGGAGGGGGGCTTCCTTCCTTGTGAGTTGTAGGTAAGTCCTGATCACATTCCCATGATATTGTTCCTCACTTTACCCTCCTATATGGTGCTGATCTGAGGTTTTCTCTTACAAGCACATAGCTGGTTGCTGTGTGGCCGGCAGCTTTAACTATAGAAGCAGACATTCCTATTTGGTTCTACTTCTTCCTGCCGTGGCATCCAATCTCTCATGCCTTCCTCCAATAGAAGATGGGCAAAGGGACACTTTACCCCCAGTGCCTGGGTTCAAAATGTTTGCTATCAGCCTGAAATTTTGGCTATATTAATTGGATCATGAAGTTTTGCCTTGACAGCTTTTAATCTATAGAAAATAACCATGTCGCCCATGTGGCTTTTGAATTTTCTATATAAAACAAAAGGGGGACTTGTGGGGGAGGTCAGATGCTTACAGACATCCTCCCTGAAGACAGTCAGTCACCAGGGAGTAGCCCCGCTCCCTGCTGTTAAGGACAATGGACAGGCCTGCAGTCATAGACTTGGTTCCTGTAGGTGGAGTTCACACCCTACTGATAATGGTTCCTATGGAGATCCAGCTGCCATCCTGACTCTAGGAACCACCCATCTTTTCACATGTGTGCCTCCAATCCCTCCTTTTCCTATTGTGTGTATGACCCTAGACCACCCCTTCCATTACTGTATAACCCATAGTGCAACCCCTTCTTGCGACATATGTCTTTACCTGTAATTAGTGGGCTTGCACGCCCCCAAAGGTATATAGGCCTAGGTTAGCAATAGAGAACTCTCCTCTCCCACTCTCTCTTGGTTCCTCCCTTGACCTCTCCTAGGCTCCCTCTCCTCCCCTGTTTTCCTTTCCCCTTGTCCTCCTTCCCTCCCCCCTTTCTCCAAGTGGACCACCAAGTGGGGCTGAGGTGAGCATTCTACCATGAAATGGGTCTGACTCCATTATGTGACTCTTCTATCTCTCATGCTCTCAATGACTTTAATATAATATTTATATATCTCAACCGTACAATTGTGTTTATTGAACCCATGGTTAGTGGTGGGGGGCTGGCACACCCACCTTAAACCACACACCTGTTGAAGAATGGATACACTCTGGTGCATGTAGCCAAATGCTATGCATCTCTAAAGAACAGCAATGAAACTGTCAAACACCTCATGACATGGACACACTTGGAAGAAATTATGCTCAGTAAAGTTATTCAACCTCATAAAGACAAATACTTTGCAACACCATTATAATAAAAGAAAAAATGGAAAAAATGTTTTCAGTATTTCTGATTTTCTCCATCTCTTGGTGTCAAACACCCAAAGAAGCAGATTTTTGAAGGATGTGGTAAGGCAAGGGGAGAACATGGAGGGACAGGTAGGGAAAGAGGAAGGTGGGAGGGGAAAACTGGACAAGAAGGGGCCATCTTCATAGGGTGCGGGGGTTACGGGGACACTGACCCTGTTCTAATGAAATGGGCTGTGCATCTGGGTTTGGACGTTTCTCTCTGGATCTCTTCTGCTCCACAAATAAAAGGAGGGAAAAAAGGAAGAAAGGAAACAGGCAGAGGTCACAGCCTCAGATTCTTTACTTATCAGATCTGCACACTGGCCTAAGCAGTGACAAAAGGAAGTAAAGTAAAAGTCAAACTGACTTCATTGCTTTTGTGTCCCATGGGCTAGTTGCAAAAAAAACCTTTTATCTAGTTCCAACATGAAGTTTCAATATTTATGTTTAATTTCCAACTCGTACACTCAATCAGCATGTATGAATACCTAGAAAATGCTTCGAATTATTATGTAAGTAAAATCTAATATTATATAAGAAATAACAATATGATGGAAATGTTACCCTTGAAATTAATAAATGTATGTATTCCTTAAAAAATGAAAAAAAAATAAATCTGTAAAGTTTTTATTGTGTATAAACATCCTTGGGTGCTATACTTTTTCCTTTATTGCCATAGTAAATTTGAGTCTATCTATCCCACAACTTTTGTGTTTTGTGTTCAGTACCTCTGCCTCTTTGTGGTCTATATGAAAAGAATGACCTGGAGTGGCTTTCATGTTCTACTGCTTTTCAAAAACAAGACAGAGCAAAACCAAGAAACAATATACAACAAAACAGCAACAACAGCAAACCACTGACAATGAACAAATTAGAACACAACAAGAAAGAAAAGCTTGTAGTTAGTTCAAGGATTG
>NW_022104341.1:54434409-54497324 GCF_000313985.2 Echinops telfairi
CAGGACCAGTGGTGTGAGTGGCGATACTGGGAGGGTAGAGTGAGAGTGGGTTGGAAAGAGGGAACCGATTACAAGGATCTACATGTGACCTCCTCCCTGGGGGATAGACAACACAGAAGTGGGTGAAGGGAGATGTCAGACAGGGCAACATATGACAAAATAATGATTCATAAATTTTCAAGGGTTCATGAGGGAGGGGTGAGCAGGGAGGGAGGGGAAAAATGAGGACCTAATGCCAGGGGCTGACGTGAAGAGCAAATGTTTTGAGAATGAGGAGGGCAATGAATGTACAAATGTGCTTTACACAATTGATGTATATATGGATTGTGATAAGAGTTGTATGAGCCCCTAATCAAATGATTAAAAAAAGAAAGTATTTAATTGGTATTTTGGTTTTCTTTCTCAGCAAAAATAACCTGTATCTGTTATTTTTATTGGAAAGAGTGGCTGTGATTCCCCTTTGCTGGGGTATTTTTATGTGGATTAACCAGTCTTACATTTCTTTTTATAATTCTTGTCTATATTCATTCTTTCCCTGATGACTAATTGCAAAAAGCAGCCCTCTGGTGGCAAACATCTCTGTTGAGAAGTTCTGAAGATTTAGCTTACTAATATCTTTGTATCTCTTCACTAGAAATATTAATCAACATCCTTAGAATAACATTTGTTCCTATTAATTCACTTAGTAAGATCCAGCCTGTACTGTATTTTATTTATTTGTCTAAAACTCAAATTTCTCTAGCATCTGATATGGTATTGCTTCCTGAAATGATTGAGCTAAGATAATTGAATATTCTGTTTCTCCAGTCCTGAAAAGATTGAAATATGAGCCATTTTTCTTTAGTTCTAAGTTCCTCACTGTAATTGGGTAATATTAATAACCTTTATTCTAAGCCATGCTTCAGTTATGGGAAAGAAACAACAAAAAACAACTGCAAACTGTTTTTCAACTTGATACAACAGTCAAGTTGTCTTATTATCTCACACTTCAAACATTGTGTTATAGATAGTTGATATTTTTGTGCGAACATCAAGAAAGAAAAAAATTAGTAGCCTCGTTACTGAATGTGAAATAACAAGGTATTTGGAAGATCCGAAATGGACTTTGCTAGTCTTATTAGCCAATATATTTTATACCACATTCTTTTCTTTTTCTTTGCTTAAAATTATTTTCCTTTTAATTTTGTTGTTGTTAAGAATATACGCTGCAAAACATTTATCCATTTAAAAGGTTTAGATGCATACTTCAGTGACATTGACTATGTTGTTTGAGTTGTGCAACCATTTTACTCTTTTCTGAGCTGTTCTTCCTCCATTCACATCATCTCAATGCAACATAATGATCCTGTCTCCTCTTTTGAGTTGCTGCTGTCACGCTGTTCCCATACAGTTAGTTGTACAAGAACCTAATACTCAAGATAGGCACTTTTAAACTAGCTAAGCTAAACTTTAAGAAGACTGCAGCAGGTATTTGTGGCTTAAGGTTTAAGGATTATGTTAGGGCCAGAGTTCAAGAGTTCATAAAATCGCCTTGGTTCAAGAAAGTCTGCCATTCATGAGTGTTTGAAATTCTCTTCCATATTTTCCCCCTTTTGATGAGGATTGTTCTCTAGAACCTCTAAGTTCTTCTGGTCCCATTACAGAGAAGATAGTTGTCATGGAAGCAATTAGCCATGTATCCCAAATCCTCCTCCGATTCCGGACTTGCTTTCTTCCTCTGTTGTTACACGTGAATAGAGACAAATGATGTGGAGCTCAGCTGATGAAGTATATTAAGGGCTGGGCTGTTAACCACAAGGTCAGTGTTTCAAACTCAACAGAAAATCAGCAGGAGAAGGAGGCATTCTCCAGAGGAGCAGCTCTTCTGTGTCCTACCTGGTCACTCACTGTGAGTCAGAATTGACTCAACAATATCAGAAGGATATTTTCGGTCATGCCTTGGATAGCCGCTTCAAGTTTTCAGGACTCTAGGCACAATGTAATGAAGTAGGAAACAGAACAGAAGCACTACTAATGAGTTTGGTCAATTAATTGAATGTCCCATGAGACCATGACACTTTTTAAAACCATGAGACACTTTCTTTTTTTAATTAACACACACACACACACACACACATACACACACACACACACAGCCTCTAATTCCTCTAAACCAAGGATCCAAATCTCACTAGATTTTTGGATAGAAGTAAATAAACTTTAGCAACTACTTTTATTTCCCCATTGTTGTCAATGTATCTATCACACAACTTTTGCCAATTCAAGTGTTTACAAGTGTACAATTTGTTGACAGCAATATTAAGAATTAGCTGTGCAACCCTATTCTATTCAACGTAATTTTTCCATCACTATTAACTTCCTTTCTTCCCCTGCCTCCTGACCCTGTTTTTCTTAAGTGCTGCGTGTCTTTTCTGACTCAGCAATCCTATGTACAACGGAATGAACATTGTCTGGTTCTGCACCATCCTCACAACCATCACTATATCGAGCTCATTGCTGCAACCACTCTGTCAATTTAACTGGTCACAGGTCCTCCGGTGTTTTGCTGCCCCTCCACTTAACCAGGCATGATGTCCTTTTCCAGAGGCTGTATATTTTAATTGTGTTAAGCGACCAGAGACCAGAGATTGGTCTCTCCAGATAACATGTCCAAAGTATGAGAGGTGAAGTCTCACCATCCTTGTCTCTAAGGACCATTCTGGCTGTATTTATTCCGTGACATATTTGTTCTTTTGGCAGTTCATGGGACTTTCAATATTCTTCTCTAACATGACAAGTCAATGCTCCAAGTCTCTGGTATTCTTTATTCAATGTCCACTTCACATACATATGAGGGAATTGAAAATCCATGGATCAGGTCAGGCTCACCTTAGTCCTCAAAGTAAACTGCTTGTTTTTCAACACTTTAAAGAGGTCTCATGCAGCAGAGTTACTCAGTGCAATGAGTTGTTTGCTCAACTGACTGCTGCTGCTGATTGAGCATTGACTGTGGATCCAAGCAAGATGAAATCCTTGACAACTTCAATCTTTGCTCCATTTATCATCGCATTACCTATTGGCCCAGTTGCAAGGATTTTGGTGTCCTTTACATTTAGTTGTACTGACCCTGATAACTACTAATAAACTTTAGTCTTTATACATTTGTAGTTTTATATACGAGAGATCATACAATACTTGTCCTTTTGTGATTGACTTATTTAACTGAATATAAGGTCTTCAAGCTCAATTCATACTGTAGCATGTGTTGAGACTTCATTTAGTATTCTTCCTAAGTAGTAAATATTGAATTTATGTACCACATTTTGCTTACCCATCATTATTCTGTTGCTGATTGTTTCTGTGCCTTAGCTGTTGTAAATAGTGTTGCAATGATCACGGGTGTACAAGTCTCTGCATGAATTTCTGCTATTAAGTTTGTTGGGTGGGCTGTACTAATTCTATTTTTAGGTTTTTGAAGAAGTGTAACATTGTTTTTCTTCTTTTTTTCTCACAGTGACTGTATTATTTGGCATTTGAATCAGCAATGGATAAGGTTCTAATACTCCTCATTCTCTCCAACACTAAACATTTTCTATTCTATCAATTTATTTTAGCCATTCTCATGGGAGTAAAATGACATCTCATTGTGGCTTTGATTTACAACTCCCTGAAGGTTCATGGCATTGAATATCTTTCTATGGTTTTGAATGTTCTCTTTGATGATATGTCTATTCAAGACCTTTGCAAATTTTATGATGGGCTCCACTACATTCTTAATGTATGTGTTTGAAGTTGTGTTGTTGAAAAATCATCTTAGGCTGTATATTTTAATTTTGTTAAGCAAATCTGTTTAATCATTTATTCAACCATCCATCCATTTACCATGAATACATGTTACTGCTCTAAGCAATAGCTATAAACACATAGACATTTCTGTCATAAGGCACTGATTGACATATCAGGGTCTACTGATAAAAATAGCAAGTAAATAAACAATTCCAGCACAACAACATAGCATGTATTTTTATTTTTTTCCCAGTGAAAGTACAAGAGACGGACTATTGAGCTATTTTCGTTGAGCGTAAGAGGGAACGCTCCTCAGCTGAGGAGCCCTGGTGGTGTCGTGCTGTCCCGTGGGGCTGCTACCTGCAAAGCCAGCAGCTCGAAACCATCACCAGCTGCCTGGGAAACGGCGGGGTTCTACTCTCATCGCAGTTGCAGTCTCCGAAACTCACAGCAGCAGTTCTGCCCTGTCCTGTAGGGTCTCTCTGAGTTGTCAGTGACTCGATGGCAATGATTTTGTTTTTGGCTTCCATTTTGTTACAAAGGATAAGTAAGTTAAAACAAACAAACAAACAAATGAAAGAGTAAAGCGAAAAACCAAACTCACTGCCATCGAGTGGAGAGTTGAGCCTACAGGACAGGGTGGAATACTCTCAGTTTCGGAGACTGTAACTGTTCACGGGAGTAGAAAGCCCTCTTTCTCTGGTGGAGATCTCCTGATATCGAACTGCAGACCTTGCAGCTTTCAGCTCAACATCTAATCACTACACCCCAGGGGTTCTGGGGAAAATATTCCAAGTCCTAGAAAAAATATGCAAATGTCTGCTGCACAAGAACTCTTTAAAGTGTAAAAGAGTAAGACAGTAAGATGACACTGAGAAATTATATCTTCCTGACTCGTCAGAATTTTTTAATTGCCTCATATGCTTATGAAAGCCTGACAATAAATAAGAAAGATCAGAGGAAAAACTGACATTCAAATCATGGTGTTGGTGAAGAATATTGTGTCATAAATAATAAATAAGTCTGTTTTGAATGAACAGACTTGTCGGAATGCGCCATAGAACTGAACATGGAGAGATTTCAACTCACATGCTTTGGACAAGTTATCAGGGGAGGCTAGTCTCTGGAAAAGGATCATTCGGGGTAAAGCAAAGGGTCAATGAAAGGGAAGAAAACCCTTGATGAGATGGATTGACACAGTGGCTGCCACATGGGGTTCAAATGGCCTGTGAGGATGGCTCAGACCTGGGCAGTTTTTCCTCCCATTGCACATCGAGTCACTACGCCTCACAACTAACCATGCATAATCACACGAGAGAGAGAAGAGTGGTCATTCAGGAAAAGAGGGGTACAACTTGAAAAAGTATAATCGTTTTCTCTAAATTCTATGTGTAGAGGTCATTGAATTGCTGAATCTTCTGCTGTGTACATGTGCAATAACAACATCTAAATTACATATTTTTCCTAAAACTATTGAGTTGTGCCAGGCAGTTCAATTAAAATTATTATGTTGTTTTTCTAGATTATGTAATGTTTATTATGCTTGTCATATTAAAATAATTTAAAATTAGTTGTGATTCATTTTATCATTTATACCCACTATTTGTGTATCAAAAGGGTATAATGGGCAACTGGAACCTAGACTGTAAGCAGAAGGAGGGGGTTTTTAGGAGAGGGAGAAGGAGAAGAAGCAGGTCATTAAGGCCAGATTATTTTAAAAAATGTAGGGATTTTTTCCCCTTAAGATCATTGAAGTTATGAAATACCCTAAGTCATTAAGTCACATAGTTTTTTTCTTTTAGTTAAAAAAAAAGCCAGTGCCGGATGGCGAGAGTGGAGGCCTGGAGGTGGGAGGTAGTTCTCACAGCTGATGGTTGAGATAAGATCAATGGGAATGAAAGCAATAGCAATGGGGATCAGGAGAAGGGGAGGTAGTTTGCATTCATAATTATAATTTTAGGTTTATTTATGTGCTTACTGGATCAATAAGCTCCATGAGGACAGGGTCAGGGCTTTGTTTGTCCTTTATTGTATCTACTCTACCTAATAGCCTATCTGGCACAAAGTGTATAATAGATATTTAATAAATGAATTAATCTAAACATTACATTTATATTAAATGCCTATTATGTACTGGAGAGTGGTTTAGGGAAGGAAGTTACCAAAACCTCAAAAACTCATGGCCATCAAGTTGATGCAGTTCATAGTGACCCGATAGGACAGGTAGAAGTGGTCCTGTGTGTGTCTGAGGCTAACTCTTGAAAGGAGCAGAAGGTACGTTTTTCTCTCTTTGAATGACTGGTGGTTTCAAACTGCTGACCTTGAAGTTAGTAGCTCAACTTGTAACCATTATATTACCAGAGCTCCTAATGAAGATACAGCGATGAACAATTTATGAAAGACTCTTCTTCTCAGGGAGACATGTTAGATAGGGGAGAGACAAGGAATCTATAAAATAATCTGCACTAGTGTCAGGGTTCCAAGGCTGCCTGCCTTGGAGTGGCTACCTTCGTTGGGAAGGTCAGTGATGGTGACAGTTGACTTCCGATTTGGGTGCTATAAAGGGGCAGCATTCATCTGGGAGCAGAGTGTTCCAGACAGAAGGAAATGAATAAGCGAATTAGACAAATGTGACAGACTTGTTGACTGATTGGATGTGGGAGGCAGAAATAGACCTGTGATGACTCAGAGGAACTACCAAATGTTATTTCTATTAACTGAGCTTGGGACTCTTGGAGCAAGTACAGAAAGCGATGTAAGTGATGAACTCAGCACCGGAGCTGTTGACTTTAAGATACCTGTAATGCAGTGAAACAGGTGAGAGGATCAGTCACCTGTAAGAAAGATGAGACCGTGGAAACCAAAAGGAACAGTTAGACTTTGACCTACAGGGTCACTGTAATAATACTTCCATACTCATTTTCAATTTTTGATATGCTTATGGAAAATAATTTTACTTCTGTTGAAAGACCTTGCTCCTTTTACCTTAGTAAAATAACCTATGTGTATTTGCAATTTATAAGACCCTTTTACTACTTTGCCATGTTCTACCTAGACTTGGGGGTCTAGTTCAGTTACCTTGTATACTAAAAATATTCCTTAATACTACCTTGGGCCATAGATTGTTTTTTGTTTTCTGCCATAAAAGAAGAGTACCATAGTTAGAGTTTGTTATTAGGGATGTTTTGTGACTAAATTTGGAAGGTGTGCGACTGAGTCAGGAGCCCCATGGTGTGGCAGGTAAGCACTGGGCTGCTAAGGGAAGTGTCTGTGGTTACAACCCACCATCCTCGGCACGGGAGGATATGCCAGCGTAAACCTTTACACACTTGGAGACCCTACTCTCTCTGGAAGGGTCCCTGTGAGTGGAATTAACTTGATGGCAACAGGTTTGGTTGGTGGTTGAGTAATGTATTAGAGCTTAAGTTAGGAGCAGTAAGTTTACCCCAGGTTACTGTTTACAGCAGAAGTGAAATCTATTTATGGGTCTCCACATAAATTCAGCCTCCATAGAATTATTTATGATCATGTAATTAACAATGTGAAAAGCCTTGCCCCCAGGCCATGTGCTCTGATGAGCGGATTACTACAACTTTCCAGGACAAGCTCTTCTCTAAGAGCTAGGGTGTGCCCTTAAAGGATCATGGGCACCAGTCATATCCTGTTTGCTTTGATCAAAAAGGCCCTGAACCAATCTTGTGAGCTCTCTATCTAGCATAATACACGTGTCCCAATTATGGTCCCAGTCTTACTTCTGTTGTCCCACCTACAATTGTGATGTATTGATTTATAACCAATAAAGCTTTGCAACAGGTTCCCCTGTATGCCCACGTCAGAAGTCAGCAGCCGGTTCCCTGTAAATCCTTGGAAGCATGGATAGTTTTCTTGGCTGCTTGGTCTTTCTTTGTGTCCTATTCAAGACAATAAATGCTCTCCATAAATTATATTTGAGATGGGAGTTTCCTTAATCTCCTACAGTAATTAATGCCCATTCAAGATAGAAAGTGTCTTTGTGGACAGACCATACAGAGACGGTAATGCTATTTTAATACACACTTGCTACACACATGGCACAAACATACCCTCAATAGAGAAATCTCAATGATAAAGAAATGATCTGAAAAATGTGTCTTGCTTGACAGATAGCTTTCAAACTGTGCCATTCAACTCGCTTTTAGTAAATGATTCCATCAAATATGGGCAGAACCTGATAGGCACTTCTCTTTTTGGACTTCAGAATCACTTAAGATTTCCAGTTCCACCAACATGACTTAAAACAAATAGCTTCTGGTTGAGGACAAAGATTCTCCGACAGCTTCATAGTTCTGCCATACCTACACCAGCTGGATTTGCCCATTGAGAGTCATTTCCTGCCTGTTTTTGTTGTTGTTGTTGTTGTTTTTCTAGTTGTATGGTACCAGGTGAACATGCTATTGTTTAGAAGGCATCCTTGAACCTAATTTTTGCTTTCTTGTAGACCCTCATTTTCCATCAGACTTTTTAGGTTCCTCTTATTTCACCTGATTTCTAGTCCTTTGTAGGATGGGAAAATACATTACTTGGCATGCCTTGATAATGTAGATTGTATTTTAGGAGTTAAATTTCATTTGAAAATATCTGTAATTCTTGTTACTATGGCTAGATTTTTACTAAAGTTTTCTAAGGAAACATGTTGATACAAAGTCATTAAATTGTGTGTATAGATTATTATTTAAGAATACTGTTTACTGGATTTATCTAAAGGCCATCGTGTATGAACTTAGAAAACTGTCAGCACTGTTGAGGATGTGTTATTTCAAGTACATAAATTGGCACTAGCAATTGAAGTAATTCGTTGGTAGTTGTTTCAATTTATTTTACACTTAATGATGCTTTATATATATCATATATATGTGTGTATATATTAAGGTGACCAGATTTCAACATTTGTAAAGCGGGACACCATTGATAAAACTCATATCCTGGCGAAATAGCCACATGGCAGCTGGAAACTGTTTACCCTAGCTTGTCGTGCATTCTTTCCAAAAATTGGGATGTTTTTAAAACGCCCCAGGACACAGGAAAAATTGTTAAAAATTGGGACTGTTCTGCCAAAAGTGGGATGTCTGGTCACCTATATATATATCATATCATCACACAAATAAAGCATACCTTATCTTTGGTTGCTTATCTTTGATTATTTTTCCCCCAGAGAATTATTTTCTTCTTTTTTGATTTATTAATACATCATTTTATTGGGGGCTCTTACAGCTATATAACAATCCATACATAAGTTGTCTCCAACATATTTGTACATATGTTGCCATCATCATTTTCAAAACATTTCCTTTCTGATAGAGCCCTTGGTATCAGCTCCTCTCCCCGCCTCACCCTCCTACCCTCATGGACTCCTGATAAAATTTTCATTATTATTATTTTCATCTCTTACACTGTCTGCTGTCTTCCTTTGCCCATGTTTCTGTTGTTCATCCCCCTGGGTATGGGGGTGCGGTGTTACATGACAATCATTTTAGTCGGTTCCCCGTTTCTCCCCATTCTCCCCCACCCCCCAATATCCTCATGGTATCACTACTCCCATTGCTGTTCCTGAGGTGTTTATCTGTCCCGGATTCTGTGTGTTGAGGGTTCTTATCTGTACCAGTGTACATGCTTCGGTGTAGCTGGATTTGTCAGGTAGAACTGGGGACATGATAGTGGGGGTTAGGAAGCATTAAAGAATTAGAGGAATATTGTGTGTTTCGTTGGTGCTATGCTGCACGCTGGCTGACTCATTCCTTGTGACCCTTCTGTGAGGGAATGTCCACTTGTCCACAGATAGGCTTTGGGTCTTCACGCTGACACCAATTATTTGCATTGATATATTTGTTTGTTTGGGGTCTTCTGATCCCTGATGCCTGATCCTGTCAATCCCTCATGATCCCACAAGCTGGTATGCTTCTTCCATGTGTACTTTGTTGCTTTCCTGCTAGGCAGGTGCTTGTTTAACTTCAAACCTTTAAGACCCTAGACGCTATATCTTAAAAAAAATTTTTTTTGATGCTATATCTTTTTATAGCCGGGCACCATCAGCTTTCTTCACCACATTTGCTTATGCACCCATTTTGACTTCAGCAATACTGTCAGGAAGGTGAGCATCTCAGAAAAGCAAAGTATTTCAAAAGCCCCATTATGCTATTATTTTTAACGATTTGCTGTTAAAAACACTAACAACAAAACAGGACATATAAAAATTAAGAGGTGAGGTGTGGAGTGAGGGCAAGGTTGGCAACTTGTTATCTACATAAAATATGACATATTTTTTAGAAATTTAAAAAATGTGATTGTTACATATACTATTTAGAATAGCCTATTTTATAAGCGAACTTTTGCATTTTCTATTATTTTTGCCACTCCAATCAATGCTAACATCAACCATATTTAAGTCATCAACTTGAGTTGCTTTGTTTATCATGCAAACTAGAAAGTTCAATTCCATTTTATTTTAAACAGACTACCAATTGCATAATTGACATTTGTGAAATATTTGCCTTTTAATACTGATTTGAACTACCAACTTTATCATGTTTTAAATTCTTATACATACTGAGATGTTTTCTGGCTTTACATTTTGTTCCATAGACATTAAAAAAATTATGACAATATCCAGACTATTTATTTGATTATAATGGCTTAATAAGTTTTGATATCTTCCCAAGAAAGTCTTTTGCCACTTATTTTAAAAGAAATTCTTTGTTTTTAATTGTAGTTTTCTACTGTGAATTTTCAGCTAACCAATTTTGTAATCAACAACTTAAACTACTTATCCAACACTCCAATAACTTTCCCTATCCCCTCTTTAGATTTCTCTTCTCCCTCTTGTAGATTACAGTCTTCCACGTCACCCAAGTCAACACCTCTTCACCCTCTAGCCCACTGCTTCATCCTCTCTCCTGGACCCTCCTCACTTTGATAAGCAGTAAAGTCTGTTTCCTTTGGTATGAAATTATTTGTCTTGATTTACAATACTTGTCCTTCTGTGATTGAATACTTTCATTCAGCTTCATGTCCTGTAGGACTGTCCATGCCATGAGGTGCTTTAGAAATGCATAGTATTCCATTCTTATCATGATCATTAAAATTTCTCTTACATAAACTGTAGGATTACTTTATACAATCAATAATTCTTTTAATAGGGATTAATAGTATTGTATTTCCTTAATGAGTACTTTTGGGAGAAATAGCAGTTATGATATTAAATCTTCCTGAGCAGGAAATGGTATATATTTTCAAACAGATCTTCATTTAGGATTTCTCTTCTTCAATTAGGATTTATAGTATTTTAATGAGTGTTTTGTTATTCTTATAAAGTATATTCCTAAATATTACTTCATCTTGTGGCTATTAGTGATTATTTAATTTGGGTTCTTATTATCAGTGCCTTTTTAGTAGACTGGTATAAAGATTAATAATACATATTTTTTTCTCCCCAAGCATCTGACTAATAATAGCCTTATTCTTTTTAGCAGCTTACTAGGACTTGGATGTGTTAAGTGTACACACTCTTTTTGTGCTGCTTGGTGCTAGCCAAGCAGTTCGGACGCTGTGTACAAAAGGAGCCTTCTGCCCATTCCTGAGTCATCATCACAAGCGTAGCTGGTGAAGCCTTTAGTTGCAGCCGTCTTGAGAGGCTTTCTCTTATTTGCTAACTCTCTATCAATCCAAGTAGAGAGTCTGTCTCCACTCAGTGTGGTGTCCTTCTTGAGAAAGTAGTCCTTGATAACATGACCACAATACATGAGATGAAGTCTCTTATCCTTGCTCCTAAGAGCATCCTGGCTGTACTTCAAAGACAGATTTATTTATCTTTTGGAAATTCCATAGAATAGTCAGTATTCTTCACCAAGGCTATAATTCAAAGGCATAAACTCTTCTCCACTCTTACTTATTGTCCATCTTTCACCTGTATCTAAGGTGTTTTAAAATACATGGGTTGGGTCAGTGGCACCTTAGTCCTCAAAGTGACTTTTTGCCCATCAACACTCTAAAGAGCTCTTGTGCAGTAGATTTGCACAATGCAATATATTGCTGAAACAACAGATTTGCTCCATGAAATATGTTCATTTCTTAACTTCTGAGTCCACGGACACTGATTGGTGAATACAGGTCAAATGAAATCCTTGACAACTTCAATATTTTCTTCACTTATCATGCCGTTTATTAACCTGGGCGTGACGACTTTTGTTTTCTTTATATGGAGTTGTAATCCATACTGAAGGGTGTGGTCTTGGATATTCATGAATCTTGCTCACTTTCAGGGATCCAGATTGTGCCATCTGTGTTAAGAAGTCATCCTCCCACTCTGATCTCATGTTCTTGTTCATAAGGCCCATCTTCTCAAATTATTTTCTTAGCAGACATATTGAATAAATTTGGGCAAAGGACACAACCTTTATCAATTTTAAACCATGACACATCCTCTTGATCTATTTGGACACCTGCCTCTTGGTCTGTGTACATGTTCTATAGGAGTATCATGAAGTGTTCTGGAACTCTTATTCTTTGCTGTGTTATACATATTTTGTTGTTATCCACACAGTTGGATTCCTTAGCATAGTTCATAAACACAGGTTTTCTTTCTGCTTTCAACCAATATGTATCTGATTTGAGCAGATATACCTTGTTTCTTGTCCCCTTTTGAATTTCTCCTGAATCTTTCCCATTTCCCTATTAATGTACTTATGGAACCATTTTTGAATTATCTTCAGCAAAATTTTACCTGAAAAATATATGAATGATATGGCTTTATAATATTGACATTCTCTTTAATAACCCTTTTTGGAATGGGAACCAATGTATGTGTATGTATATGCATGTGCATATGTATGTGTATACACACATATACATAAAATATCTTCCAGTTGGTTAAGGTAGCTTGCCTTTCATATCTTGACCTAAGAGTGGGCTCCTCCCGTGTTGTACCCATTTCGTAAAGCAACTTAATTTCTATTCTGTCAATGTCTGGAATCTTGTAGCTTGCCAATGCCTTCAGTGAAGCTTGAGTTTCTTTTTTAATACCACCAAGTTCTTATTCATATGTTACTTCCTTAAATGGTCAAACACTTATCTATTCTTTTTGTACAGAGATCCTATGTATTTCTTCTCTCTTCTTTGGATGCCTCTTAATAATTCAACATTTTTCCTCATAGAATCCTTCCGTGTTACAACTTGAGATTTGAGTTTTTTTCTGTAGTTCTTTCTGCTTAAATTGCTGAATGTGCCCTTCCTTTTTGTTTTTTTAATTCAGATCTTTGCATATTTCATTGTAATCTTTCATTTGTCATCTTAAATTGCACTTTGATATATCTGTTCTAGATATAGGCTAGATTATATGAGAATATAACTGAGTAGTTGTTATTTCTACTTGGAATCATAAATCAGACAGACATATTTGAATTATCAACCTACTTTAAAACTATGCAATGCTGAGCAAATGTCTCAACCTTATGTACTGTTTCTTGTTCCTTAATATGAAGTAATCATAACAACTTTATTTATAGTGAGCTATATGTATTAAATAATTGAAATGTATAAGTTATTTTAGAACACTAAAAATGATAGCTGCTAATGTTATTTGTCTGCTGCAAAGCTGATTAAACAGAATCACGTTATGGAGTAAGTATAAATTGTGCAGCAGTAAGACTTCATACAATTTGTTTTTTAATGTAGAATAGATGCAAAGGTTCCAAGGGGCAAGTTAGATGAGATTAGATTCCTTTTTTGGGTAATAAGTTCTCTAGGAAATGTGAAATAAATTGTTGCAAAGTAAAAATCTGAAAGCCATATATTTAAAAGATACCATCCAACAAAGTACATGTATATTGACTAGTGATATTTTTACAGTAAAGAACAAAACGTGATTAAAAATAATCTGATTGGAGAATCGTCAGTATAAAAAAAGAAAAATCAACAAGAAATGGTATAATAAATTAAATATTATAAGTTGTGAAAGGAAGAATTGGATTTGTAAATTGGCTTTTGTAGAAATATAGACTCAGTGGATATGAGTGCTCACATAATTTAGTTCAATTTAACTTATTGCTACAGAAACATTAATATAGTTTTTTCAAGCATTAACATATCTTTTTAATGTCCAAATTTACTGCAGTAGGTGCTTTAGAAAAGTTTTGTTGTTTTTGTTGATTTAGAATGGGTCAAATGGATGCATCACATTTATCCATTTAAAGAAACTTTTCTTCATATATTTGAATTATTTTCTGAAACTCTACTAGCTCTTAGATAAAAATCAGTAAATTTAGAAGAATGTTGACAATTTGAATTTTTATTATTTAGCTAAGAAAAGCTTCCCAGAAATGATTAATTCACACTTGTCAAAAGGAGGAGACTTAAATATGATCAGAATCAACTAATTCTAGTTACCAACAGAGAAAAATAAAAGGGAATAAAAAAATCCTAGCTCAATTAATAATATAAGCCTTTAATAATTCAGTGAGAATATTCAGATCAGTTTTCAATAGTATAATGAATTTGTAGCTCATGATTATTATATTGTTTCAATTTTACACATACAGTAAATCTATTCTACAGGTATGTGAGGTTCAAATAACATATTAGAAAAACTGCTGACTAATCTGCATCATGCAAGAATCATACTGTATATATGATATTGTAAGCAAACTGCAGGAAATAATGAGCATTCATGATTCTACTACATTTATTTTGGTTTTCTTCAAATATGCATATAATGAGGACAGTCGTTCAAACTCACCAGCAGGTCTGGGAGGAAGACGAGGCTGTCTGTCCACTTAGAGATCTACCACCTGGGAAACCCTACAGAGGGCCACTGTGAGTCAGAATTCACGCCCTCAAAGTGGGTTTTTTGTTTTGGTTTGCTTGTGTGTGTGCAGTAGTATTTCTTATTTTAAGAAGCTTTTTTGGATATTGACACAGAAATTTAACTAAAATGCATTTTTATTGTTGTAGATTAAAAACAATTACAATTTATTTTTGCAAAAGAGGCAGGAAGTTATGCTTATTCAAAGTATGTTGACTTAGGATTTTTTAGTTCCTCTCTTCTCTCTCTGTCACAGAATCAGAAAAAAGATCCTTTGCTAAATATTTTCCTCCCGAAAGTGTTGACTCATTACAACATTATATGTTTTCTTTCCCAAAGGAAGCATTAGAGACTCTGATAATGAAACAGTGATAGAAAATAATTGAACTTTTAAATTAAGCCAAACATAGATCTACTTATTTAGGTTTCTATCCATATAACTTGCTTTTAAAACAGCAGATTTTAATTTTTGTGTTCTCTTCAAGTTTTCATATGCTATGAATTGTGGTGGCACACTTTGGCGGTAAAAGATTCATGCCAACATTAAGCAAGTTAGCAATAATTCATTGCAACAGCTATGATAACATAATGTTATGCAGCTGTGATAGTATAATATTCACAATATTTATGAAATTATCCATAATATTAAATTATTCCTTATTTGATCTGTACATTTTGGCTGTTTGAATGACACTGTTTTCTACCTTTATGCATACTAAAATGTACATATATATACCGTATGCTTCAATAAGTGTGCCCTCTTCCACTAGTCCTGGCTCGACTTTGTACATCCTTCTGATATTTTTGCTGCACATGTATCTCATTCTGTCCAGGGCCACTGCTCCCACTAAGCACACTATTTTGCCTGATACTCAATACCACAGCAGTGTTAAGCTAGGGTTATAACAAAACTCACATTTTCATGTAAATTGGAATCTGGAGCACAGCATGCTGTGCAATGGACAGGGGCTCGTATGTGACACACAATTCTGGATAAGAATTGTCAGGAAATGATTTGAAAGGATTCAAAATGGATCATTGTATAATGGCATTGTTTTAGTCAAAACAAGAAAAGGAAACTATTAAGAGGCAGGTTTTAGATTAGCATATGTAATTAAAATACCTTTAACAAAACAAGTAAAAACTGTCTGTATGAGTATATAACTGTATATATGTGCATATACCAAAAAACCCTACGAAATCCACTGCCATTGAGTCCAGTTTAACTCCTGGGGATCCTACAGGGCAGGGTAGAAACTGTCCCCGGTTTCTGAGACTGTAACTTTACCCGGGCAGCAAGTCTCCTCGTTCTTCCACAGAGTGCCTGGTGTTTTCCCACTGCTAAGGTAGCCAACTCAGAGCATAACCGCCCTACCGCCAGGGTTCCGGACTTAAAACGTATTTACCCTTTAAAATGTATTTACGATTACATAAATATGGAAACAATAAAGACATTTTAATATTTTATCTTAGAAAATATCATAGAATTGTGTAAAGTCATCAAATGAGAAAAATAATAGGTCTCCACTATTCATTGTGCTAATGAAACATAAAAATTTGATAAACTACAAACATTATAAAGAAAATGATCTCTCTTCATTTATAATAATGAGCCAATCTGTTTCCTGTGAGCTTTGGCTAAATAATTTTGACTCGGCTAAGTTGAACAGACTTCAGTATGAATCACAATGACTGCTCTGGGTCTGGCATAGAGCGGTGGCCACACAATACTGCCTTGCCACAAATATGCTATAAGCGTGTTACTAGACAGCCTGGTTCTAAGTAAATATATGCATGCTATGAATGAAAAAGATGGAAATAAAAAGACATTAATTCATGTGCCAACCAGGATGCCCGACTTTGTGGAGGAAGAATGAAATACAAAGGACTCAAGGGAGTGGAAGCCGGAAAACTCAGGAACTGCCAAATAGATACTTATTCCATAGGCAATTTAGTGCAAATAACTCATGATTCATGGTTTAGTGATTGATTCTAATGACAGTACTTTGCCCAAGCAGCTGTCTTCCCCATGCTGCTGCACAAGCAGATACAGCAAATATAGAATGGGCCATGCCTGTTTTATTGAAGTGCTATTAATATTTTTATCAACAATAAAGACACAGATAGACACACAAAAACAATACAATACCACCCAACAAAACCAAGTTCTCCCACTCAACTCATTCACTGCCATCGGTTGGTCCCGACTCCTGGCTACCCTCCAGGACAGGGCAGGCCTCCCGCTGTTGCTTTCTGAGACTGGAACTGTTTACAGAAGTAGAAAGCCTCCTCCTTTGCCCTTGGAGCAGCTGATGGTTTTGAACTGCGACCCTACGGACTGCTGACCTGACAGGCAACCAATACACAACCAGGGTTCCTAAGCCTTCCCTACAACCTCAAAACAAACATAAACTAACTGACTATAGTGACTTCGCCAAAATTACCTGCTCAAAAACAGGAAAAAAATTTTTAAAAAGAAGAACATTAAGACAACATTTTCAGTTTGGCATGGCCTGAATCAATTGATTACCCTTTCAGTGAATTTCCTTTCATCTTGAACACTAGCTGCTACTACCATAGGTGGGTCTCTAAGAAGTTCTTTTGATTCTTTCCGGTGGCATCACTAAGGGCCTGGGGGGATTCACACTGCACCAGGTTACACTGATAGGAGGGGTGACAGTAAAGTGACTGTCTGAAATTTTCGTGTGCAGTATTTTAGAGAAAATATCCCTGTAGTTAGTTACTGTCACAAACATATTTCTGGTAGCTCAGCCTACATGTATCAATATCCCTACATGGCTATTGCTAATTTACTGTTTGCACTTTCTAATGTGCTCTGGCCAGAGCTGTTATTATTATTCAATTATAATGATACTTCAAATCATGTTTTTTTTTAAATCTGTGCATGCTACAAGCAACCACTCGTGTTTTCCTTGCTGCCGAAGTTTTTATAATCACTGCATTTGTCACATCTTTCTGGATTTTTAGTTACAATATTGGTAATTAACATTTGTATATCCATATTAATAATTTTTTTGAGAATGAAGTAATTAAAGGAAAAGAAGGAGAAAAACAAAAAGCTTCCACTAACTGACTAATAGTAATGGTCTAAGGAATAATGTTATAATTCAATGCATAAAGGCTGTACAAAATAGTTGTGTTAATATTTGTATGATCTAAGATCTGTTACAACTAAGCAATTTTAGACTATATTTTCACATGGTCTTCTACAATAGAAATAGATAATAGGCATGACTGAGGATATTTTATGGCTTGGTACAGGAGGTCCTGAGTGGTCAATGGTTGACACTGAATTACCAGACAGGTGACACTGGCCCTTGCGATGGCCTGGACTCTCTCTGTTTCTCCCTCTGTAACTTTCATCACCACTTCCGCTTCTTGTGATTGGGTGTAAGATACACATTGCATTCCATATAATGTCAGTACATATGGAAAACTGACGTTTGGAGAGGCTGAACGACTTGTTCTAAGGTAGACAAGTGTGGAAGGGTGGAGAGAATTTGAATGCATGTAAGCCCTCCTGCCCCTAGCCATGTTGCTGCTCCTTCTCCTGAAGTAGGCTCCCAAGCCCCAATTCACTGTCAACAAATCTATTCTGACGCATAGAAATCCTACAGGGCAGGTAGAAATTCTCCTGTGGGTTTCTAAGACTGTAACTCTTTACCAGAGAAGGAAGTCTCATATTTCTCCCATGGAGAGGCTGGAGGTTTCAAACTGCATAACCTTATAGTTAGCAGTTCAACATGTAACCAATAGGTAATCAGGGAGACATTAATAAATGAAAGAAGAACTCAGATTTTATTTTATAAAAATAATCAATCACATTTTAAAACTTGCAGAACTATTTCAGAAGTATTATATTTTTTAAAGAAGAGTTTTTCTTTTGCTGTTAAACTGCTAGAACTACTCATCTAAGCTGTTTTTTTCCCAAAGCAATATCTCATGTTGTCATTACAAAGTTTTCAAGCAATAACTTTATTCTGCATGAGATTAATAAAGAGACCTGTATTCATATTGCATCAGACCACACCAAATAACATAGTTTAAAAATACTTTGTTATATACCCCAAATTAATATTTGTGTTTCATCTTACTTGCTCAGCAGCCTCAGAAGGAAAATAGGTGTATTTATGTTTAGAAAATACATATGAAAAATAGTCTGAGAATATACTTGAATTTTTAAGGGAATTATTTATACTGGTTTCAATCCCAAATAGGTCAAAGTAAAACAGAACTATGCTGATTTACAAATGCAGTATTCATTTTGTGATTAAAATAGGAATAACAAACATACATACATAAAATAGGAAAAGACTTTATGCTTGGCAAAAGAGAGGTTTATCCCAAAAGAGGACGACCCCTAATGACACGAATTGATAGGGTAGCTGCAACAATGGACTCAAAAACAATTGGCAGGGCCAGGCAGGGCCAGGCAGCGTTTCACTCTCTTGTACACAGGTACTGTGTGTCGGAACTGGCTCAACAGCCCTCAAGAATAACAGCAATAATTATTAATGTAAACCAACCAATTCTTATTTCTCACCCACTTTTCTACCACAATTTGTTTAATTTCTGCTTCTATTTTGGATTAGACCATTCAACATCTTTCTCCTATAATCTGAACACATATTTCAAGTACAAAATTCTTGATCAGGAAATATGTCTAAAAGAGAAAAGAGGAATGTGCTAATTTCTTAATAATAACAAAATAACAGACTGTCTTAAAGCATGGCTTGCTGACTAAATGCAGAAGCATCACGTCAACTCATGCTGCTTTCATATGGCAACGGGTGATACCTTGTATCATCTATTAGTTTTCTGATGGCTGCTTTGTTTTATCAGGGTGATTTGCAGCAGTTGCCTTTAACATCAGGCTAATTTCAAGATGTTACACACTTTTCCAGCAAAATGCATTTGTTGTTTCTAGGTGCTGTTGAGTTTGGTCTGACTCCTAGTGACCTTATGTTTAATAGAACAAAATGCTGCCTGGCCCTGGGTCTTCCTCAAAATAGTTATGATGTGGGAGCCCATTATTGCAGCCATGTTGTCAATAGAATGCAGTTAGCAAGCTGCACACTCTTGAGCAAAGGATGTTCAAGGCATATCACAATCCTCAAGGGGCTCACTGCCATTGAGCCATCTGACTCATATTACTTTATGTATATTCCAATACAAACTGTTCTAAATGATTTGCTTCCAAACTAATATTTGATCATATTGTCTCACAGCACTCTGTACCTTCAGAATGTGTTTTTGGGGGGATACATTTTAATTTCATATAACATTACAGAAATTCAGTTCACAAAAGAAGGATACTAAATTTTCTTGCAAGTTTAAAATATACCCCAAATAATTAGAATAAACTTTTTCAGTTAAAATTGATCATATATTCAATTCACGAAGTGTAAAATAGTAAATGAAGCCAATGAATAACCAGTGGCATTGATTTGGCATACCATTAGATTGCCAATATTTAAAAAAAAACGAAAGACACCAAAATCAATTTGACATATCTAGTGAAGTTTCTGTAAGGGGATTGATGAGTGGAGTAGGTACATGTTACATGTGCAGAGTAAAAAGTAAGAAGATATATATTAATTTCATAACAATTAAGAGTCATCTGCACTCGACAAATTATTTATTGAGAAAATATCACAAAACTTAACTCACATTCATTTCTGGTCTCGAGGATCAAGCAGTGTTCACCAAGTCTCCAGCCTGAGTGCAGCATGGTTCAAGGTACCGTCTCCCTTTCTGCACCGCTTGATTTCATTCAGTGAGCAAGCATCCTGTAAGAACCTTCCTGCTTTCCCACATTGCTGCCAATCATGTGAAACTTAAATAGGATATCATTTATTACTCCAAAAATTTCATGTCTTCATCGGGATATACTTGTAGATAAAAAATCCAATGTAAAGTAGTAAATGCTATAATAGGTGAATATAGGCAATGCTCTTTTGACAAAGCAGAATAAACATTGTGTTTGCAAACATTTAGTAGAAAAACTGGCATTTGGATGTGTTTTGAAGATTCATGATATATAGAAAAGCAGAGAAGGACTAATAATGTACTACATTCCCATTCTCTCATATTCTTACTTTCCCACATTTCTCATTTTGAATTCTGTAGTCCCAGTCTACAGTCATTCTGGTATAAATAGCCTAAAATTCTTTGCACCTCTCCTCTTCCATCCAGCTTGCCTGCTAAAATCTAGAAAACTGCCTCCTCTTTCTATGCGTGAACCCACGTATGTATTTCTAGAGATGCTCAACTCTGCTGACAGGATTTTCTTTATACATAGCCTTTAATCCCATAGGTATGTCACACAACCAGAAGATTCTAAGATATTTCATTAGGCTAATAACTTCCTACCTCTCAGATTGTCTAATAGGACAGAGTTGAATTGCCCCATATAGTTCCCAAGGCTGTAATCTTTACAGAAGTGAATTGTTACCTCTTTCTCCTACTGGTCGACTAGTGGGTACAAATCTCCATCGTCCTTTGGGTCAGCAGCTAAGCACTCAAACCCAAACCCACTGTCATCCAGTGAATTCTGACTCATAGAGACTATAGATAGGGTTTTCAGGGCTCTAAATCTTTACCCATGTAGACAACACGTCTCTCTCCCACAGAAAAACTGGTGGATTTTTGGTTAGTCATCCAAAGCTTACCCGTCAAGGCTAACCTGGGCTCTTTTGCCAAGTCAGAGTTAACAGAAGTTTTTCTTAATATACAAAATATATGGAGAGATAGCTTGACTTTTCTGTTGAACACATGCAAGAGAAATATTTCTAAATTCCTGTAGTTTCCAAGTTCCTCTGACATTTAAGATCCTTGCCTGAACAATATTCATAAAAATATTCACCTAAGATATTAACTTTGTGACATTAATATCCTTGGATGCATGTTTACATTTAATATTCCTCTTAAGTAATACAAGAGTTTAGCTTGTCCTTTAAAACTATGATTTCTTCCTTACCAAATTACTTATTCTATTATGCCTCATTTCATACTAAAAAATTCCCAGATCTTTGCCTAAGGGCAATTGTATTTCTACTCCCATTTAAATTTGATCTGCATCCAATGCTTTAATAGGACTTCTATTCACATTTCATAAATTATAACAATTTAGTAATCATTCTAGTTATAAAATAAATTCCCCCAAATTTTATGAGCTAGGTAAGAAATTAAGCTAATTAGGTGAAGATCATGTTATCCTTAATAACACTGAATATTTTATTTAACAATATTTTATAATTTACTAAACAATATTTAATATAGTTACTCTTAACAATACTTAATAAGAGTTAGTTGGATAGAGTTATTTTTGCCCTAAAAAAATGAGTGAGAAATATTATGCAACATGAATTTGATAAAAAGTATAAAACAAGCCATTCTCCATTTAGGAAATGGTAAGAGGCCCTTTAGAACAAAAAGGAATAGTTTTAAGTAAATTTAAAATGTTATTAAAGCTATTGACTCAAAATTATAATGCACCCTTTCTGAATTAAACAGTTTCTCTAAAGCAGCAACTTCATTTTGTTTCAATGATTCATGTAATTTCCAAAAGAAAAGGAAAACCAGTTCTTGTACTAAATGGAAACTAAGGGGGCATTTCTTTAATTAATTCATCCATCTAAGTATGTGTATATGTTAAAACGTGTTTCATGAAAAGTGATGATCTTCTCTATAAATCTTCACCTAATTCACAATAAAAGTTTTAATGAATCAAATAAAACATGTTTATATTCTCAGTGCCATACACTTTTGCTGAGAATGTCCTATTAAAAAATGTGTAACTTAGGAAGAAAAAGAATGCTGCCTAGAAATTTCTTACATGGCAATTGGCTTCAAATAATATATGAAAGATAACAATATAATTTAACGTGTAATATTTCTGACTCACATTATAATTACATTAAAATTTCTATTGAATTTTGGGCTCTCACTTATTCTAGCCCCAGTCTAAGAACCATTATTTCTTATGACCTGGCCCTTGCCAGCTTCTCATTCATCTCGACACAACCTTAGCTTCCCTAATATTTTCAATCTTCCATTTATGTTAAAAATATTGATGGTGAAATGGAAATACTATTAGTTGTGAAGACTTAGATCCCATTTTTCACTTTTGTAAATCTTTGGAACATAAGGAAATAACATTTTCTAAAAGAAGGAAATTTTATTTAAATGTTATATCCTTATTTTAGAGGAAATCTAACAATTACATTATTGTAATGCATTATAATTTGAAGAATGCTTTATATTTGTAATGTAATAAATATCATTCACTTTATTAGAATTGAAAAATATATACTGAGAAGAAATGAAAATATATCATTCTAATAGAATTCTTTAGGTGAAGAGGATGTTAACATGAATATGATTAGTTTGTGAGCCTGTCCTAGTCTCACCTTTGGTAGAAGACCTAGAATGATGATGGTACCATCATCATTGCGCTAAGCAGAGACATCACACCTTGTAATTGGTATATATTAGTAAATGCACAAGATATATTATAAACCATAGTATATTAAATTATGCGCTATATTCACAAAATCAGAGTTAATAGACTCAGCATTAAGCTACTCTGTAAGCTGTTCCTCACAACAACACATTTTAGTAACAAGGGCACTAAGGAACCTTTTGGTATACTTCACTAAAAGAAGAAATAGAGCATCATAATGCCAAAGGAAACGAACTCATTAATAGAATCCTGAAATTGGTACAGAATATAGTTTAGTCACACAAGCTTAGGATATATAGTAATTTATAAAACTTTCTTTATTTTATTGACTATAGTAATTAGTGAGAATATAGATAATAGAAGGAAGAGAGATAAAAAAGGAAAGTAAGACATGTATATTTTAGTTTAGAAAAATCTACTCATGATATTTTTAAAGAATAAATAAACATGAAATTAAAATATGTTGTGTAGAATTATTTCAGAAATCAAGAAGTTACCATCCAAACAGACAAGGAAATACTACACCATTTAAAATCAAGAGAGATGTGGGTCAGGGTTGTATTCTTTCCTTATACTTATTTAGTTCTTAGGATTAGCAAATAATATAAGAAACTGGATTATATGGAAAAGAACATGAAACCAGAATCAGAGGAGCACTTATTAGCAAACTTGTAATCTCCAGATGATTCATTCATTCTTGCTGAAACAAAAATTTGAAACACTTATTGCTGATGATCAAAAACTACAGTCTGCAGTATGAGTTATATAGCAACATAAAGAAAACAAAACTCCTCCCAACTAGACCGATAAGCAAGAACATGGTAAGGAAGAAAAGATTTAAGTTGTCAAAGATTTCATTTTACTTGGATCCACAATCAATGTCCATGGAAGCAGAAGTATAGGAATTAAATGACATAGGGCTAGTCTACTAAAAACAACAACAACAAAACTTTCAAAAAGTTGTTTTAAAAAAAATCCTGTAAAAGCAATGACGTCATTTGAAAGCTAAGCTGTGCCTGACCTATGATATTTTATTTTTAATTGCCTCAAATTTGACAATGAACAAAGATGGACATTGTCTCACATGCTTTGTCCATGGTATCAGGACGGTCCAGTCGCTTGGACAAGGAGACATCCTGCCAGGTAAAGTAGAAGTCATGACCGTGGAGTTGACCCTAACTCCTAGTGAACCTATGAGCAGAACTACCCCTTGGGTTGTGGAGGCTGTAAATCTCGAATAAGGCAGAAAGCCTTATCTTTCTCCCTCAGAGAGGTGCGTGGGTTCAAACTGTTGATCTTGTAGTTAGCAGCACACCCCTTAATCCACTGTGCTACTGGCGAGCGTATCAGCAAAAAACTCCAGGAAGACTCTCGATGTGATGGATTGACACAGTGCTGCCACAAGGACTCAAACTCAGTGAGGACTGCAAGGATGGCACACGCCTTGCCTTGCACTGTGGCTCAAGGTCACTGTTGAGCCAGAACCGATTGGACTCCAAGTTAGTATATCCCTTCTATCAGTAAATGTAGGATGTTGCAAGACCATAGGCATCACAAAGGGGAAATGTTTTGTCTTTTTTAATCTTGTTTTTCATGAGAAAGTCACTTACTAAGAGCCACCATGTCTTAGAATAAAAGTATACAATTAATAAATGTATCATGAATTGATTCTTAAACATTCTTTGCTTAGTATTGCAAAAGCATCATGCATGCTTATACTTGAGGAATTAAGTATATTGAGTAATTTTTCCTATAACTTATTCTTAATGATTTTTCTTAGAGTACAAAAATTTTATAAATGATAATGAAATATAATCTTCTAACAGTCAAATGAAACTTTGTCTAGTAAACCATCCTCTGCTTGAAAAAACATATTGGAAACATTTGTAGGATTACAATTATCCAGTTATTAAATTGGATACCTTGAGATTCTCAGATCATCTCTAGGGTATTTTTACATAACATACTAGGTATTTTCAGAGAGCTTATTTTACATAAGAAGACCAATAGTTTTCTTCTATTCAAAACATAATGTGACAACTCATAATGGCCCATTTCTTAGAAGTAGATAACATTGGAATTTTAGAATTAGTGTTCTCTAGATTCCTTTCTGTAATGGAGGTAACATTTTCCTAAGGAGATAATTTCCAAGTAAACGAAGAGTCAAAATAGTTCAGAGAACTATGAGTGCTATGCAGAAAAACGGAACAGAATAGTGAATTAGTATAAAGGCTAAGAGGGAAACATTTCCTAACTGTGGTCAGGGCAGGTCTCTGAGGAGGCAACATCTGCAGTAAGACCAATTCTTAAAGAAGACCTAGTCATGCAAATATCGATCGTAAGGGCCTTGCAAGCAGAGAGCCAGTACAAAGCTCTGAGATGGGGCTAGCTTGTGTTCAGGAGGAAGACCTACTGAAGAGTTCTGGGAAAAGCCTGGCATTGTATCAACATACCATAGTCTGTGACTATGATTTGTCAGTCAGTGTCTTGAATCTGAGGCATCATTCTGGCTCATTGTTGATAATGAATTTTCAGACCTGAAATGCTGAGAACCACACCTTATGTGATAGGAAATGATGCTCCTGCCCCCATGAACTTAGTTCCTGGCATTCAGCTTTATGTAATTCCCTTCCACACTGTTTCAGCTTTCGCCTGGGTGGCCAATAGCATTCGGCAGAAGTGATGGTATGGAACTTACCATACATGGCTTCTGTGTTAAGTGCTCATGTTCTTTTTCTCAGATGACTTTCCTGGGGGAAGCAAGCTCCAAGTTTTGAGTAGCCTCACAGAGAAACCAACATGGCTATAAACTAAGTACTCAGCCTATATTCAACTTAGACCTGCCAACTCTTATTGCATGAATGAATTTGGAAGCAAATCTCCTAGCCAATCTAGCCATGATAAGACTGCAGCCGGCAGACAGCTTGCTTGACTTGTGAGATACACTGAGACAGACCCACCAGCTAAGCCCCTTCTGTATTCCCGACCTGCAGGAAGTCCTAAGTAAAAACAAGCAAGTGATAAAGTGTCTCCTTTGTCATCCAGCTCTCTACCACCCCACATTTTCTGACAATTCCTAAAACAGCATCTTTAAGGGGATAATTCTGCTCTGAAGAAAAAAGAAATGTCTCATGGAGGCTGAAAGGTTTGCTTTTTGGTTTTCGACTTCTTCAGATGCTCAACGTCTTATTACTGACTATCAAGAGCTGACAGTTTCAAGGATTTTTAGGCAAATGTGTTTTTCTGAGATTAATTGTCATATGCATTCATATACCAAGATGCATTATTTTCAAGTAGTGTATGAAAATGTATAACACTAACATCTATTTCGTAATTGAAAATAATTGATCCCAGTATCTGCACACAACATCAGCTTACAGGATATATATTTAATATATATTCTACCACAATTTTATGCCTTTTTAACATTTTGCAGGAACTGCTAATCATATGGATTTTATGGTAGAAAAAGAAAAGAAAAGGTCACTGAAGATCCATTAGAGAACTTGAATCCTATCTGTATTCTGGAGGGAATCATGAATTATCTATTTTTGAAATAGTTATTATAACACTTGAATTATTATTTTTAAATGATATTCCTTCCTTTAATTAGAAGGCATAAAGCAAGATGGAGAAGGGTAGTAGAAAGTTCACACATCACCCTGAGTTATATGTCATGATTTGTGAAACCAAGGTACTGTGTATTAAGAAATGACCTCATGAAAACACATCTCTATTTAAGACAGAGATTCTTTCTGCAATTCTCGTTCTACAGACACCAAAACTAAAACAGAATCCTCGTTTAGAATTTGTTGATACATTTTAAAATGGACATACAAACTATGCTTTGACAATGTTTCTTAAAATATAAAAGCTACAACAGATTTACAGGTTAGATTGGTTATTCGAGATGCCAACCGCGAGGTCAGCAGTTCAAAACTCTCAGTCACTGAATGGGAAAAACATGAGGCTTTCTACTCTCATAAACAGTGACAGTCTCAGAAACCCACTGAGGCTGCTCTACCCTGTCTCAAAGGGTCACTATGAGTTAGACTCAACTTGATAGCAGTGTGCGTTTGTGTGTGTGTGTTTAATAGTTGACCCTATCACATCTGTATATCCTGTATAGATTTACAATATCAACTGGGATGTAATTTGTACATATTATTCTACTTATTTAATTCTATTTAATACTATGCCACAGTCTCAAAAACCAGGAACCAATTATAAGCATTGTTTCCCAGTACTCTTAATTATTCACCCATCTCCCTGTAAAGTTCCTATATAAATGTATGCCAGGCTCATTTTTATGCTTGATATCACAGTCATTACTTGACAGTTGAAGGGTTCTTCTTCACACACTCGATATATATTTTGACTTAACCATAAGATTAGATGACGAGGGTAATTGCTCTTTCACCATGGTTTAGTTTCTGTTCCAGCCACGCTCCAAACCTTACTTTCAAAGAGGCAAACAAAAGCAAAGGGAATGTAAATGATGGCATTAACTTCATCTGCAAGAGATGAAGACTTGAACAAGTAACAGTTTCAACCTTGTTCCCCTGTGGATGTATGTGAAAGCTCTTCAATCAGCCTACGCATAAGGATAGGGCTCAGAGAAGGTACCGAGTTACGGAGCCATCTCGTCCTTTGCATGTTGTGCCCTTGCTCTCCATTTACGGAGCGACGAATGAATGCCAGCTCTCTAATGCACGGATTTAATAATAATTCATGTCAGCATTGAAAACTTCATATTATGTTGACAACATTTCCATATATAAAATCATCTATAAAATGTAAATGAAGGCATTTTATTGATATGATCATATTGGTAAAAGAAAACACACACACAAACAATACAATTCAGAGCTCTTTAAGGAAAAGAAGTTTGAAAGCACAAAATGAAATTTAGTTTTGGTTCAATAAAAGAAAGATCGATAAATCCTGTGAATGTATTTGAAAAACTAATCACTGGAATACTACTGGAGAATAATGATAGCAAAGTAATGATTTCAATAGTTCAGTTACAGTTTACATGCAGACTGCATTTATTTGTTTAAAAAATATCCTCACACCTTAAGTAATTTTTGACTTTCAATAAAATTATTTTTGTGTGACAGAAAATTTTTATTATTATACACCAGTAAGGCAAGACCATGTGAAACAATGCACTTTATTAAATTAGCACTGAAGAAAGTTTGGGGGTTTGTTTTTTAAACATATTCTGAGTTTTTCTATAAGTAAAAAGGGGAAAATTTCAAGATTGTATAACTTTTCCCCATATCATTTCAGACTCTAACAATATTTACATTTTCCTGAAAAGAAAATGAACATATTTTTACTTTAACAACTGAGAAATATCACAGTCTATAAAATAACTTAAAGGATTAATCACCTATTATATTGAACCATTTGAAATTATCAGTCTTTCTTGAACAATGAAAATGAAAACTTCTATGTGTGAATGTAATAATTTTAGCATGGGAAGAAACAAGCAAATATTTCCTCATGTTGCTTGTAACTAAGCAACTTTATAGAATGCATTTTATAAGGATGCAGCTTTTTGAGGATGCATATTTACTATGCATCTTTTTTAGTATACCAGACTTTCATCCTCTAAGAAAACGCTAATGTTAACGCAAAGTACAAATATTAGCCAACATAAAAATATGCAGTCACTTTTCCCACTAGTGAAAAGTCACAGTTGACATTTTAGAAAACATATAATCACTTACTTTGGTAGAGTTTTCAAGTGATTTTCTCTTAACTCCAAAATCCGCAATTTGACAAGTCTGCAGGACAAATTATGAATGATCATTTACAGTAACCAAATACTTGTGCCCAAATAATTATGTACAACGGGTATGCATTTCAAAGGAATAGACTAATTATGAGTAAGGTTGCATCAACATTGGGTAATGAACAAATATGCTCTGTAAAAATAACTAAATAATCAACGACGTGAAACAAAATGAGCACGAATTGTTGTATGGAAAGCTGTTTTCCTTCACAAAAAATCCAATTTAAATAAAAGTTAAAAACTATGTAGAATAAAAATAAAATTAGTTGAGGTCTTTTGAAGAGTATCATTGATTCCAAGTCTAAGTTTCCCATAGCTTATAAAAACATTTTCATTGTAGTTCCATTTCCTACATCCAGTGGGCTGGCTGCAGCTATGAGCTCAGGCGTAGGATCACTTGTGAGGCCAGCATGAGACCTCGCGGTGTTTGGTTCTGATGTGCATAGGGTCGCGATAGGTCGGAGATGACTCGATAGCACCTAACAACAAGACCAGCCCAGGAGCTGACTGTGCAACAGTCATCGACTGGCACATACACATTCAGAATCAAGCTTCAGACAATTAACACAAGTCCATAAGAGCCAAAATATGACCTTCAGTCTACCCCACCTGGATTCTGAGAACATCGCAAGAACAGAATTGATACGTTGAGCATTAATGACAGAGGAGCTGATGAGCTGTGGGAGGACATCAAGAACATCATTCATGAAGAAAGTAAAAGGTCATAAGAAAAAGAGGAAAGAAAGAAAGTTGTTTGTAGTAATCAAGTAACTAAAGCAAATTAAAGGATGAGGTCAAAGAAAATTTCTAAGGGTAGCTCTAGAAGCAAAGCCAAATATTAAAATGCAATGTGCAAAGCCCTAGAATTAGAAAAACAAAAGGGAAAACGTTTCTTAGCATACCTTAAAGTGAACTAAAAATATTAAAGCCTCAAGTTGCAGTATTGAAAGATTCTAAGGGCAAAATATTGAATGATACTGGAAGCATCAAAAGAGAATGGAAAGATAACAGAGTCACAATACTGAAAAGAAGTAATTGACATCCCACCATTTCAGGAGGTAGCATATAAGCGAAACCAATGTTGATGAAGGAAGATGTTCAAGCTGCACTGAAAGCATTGGGCAAGAAATCCATGCACTAGCAAATGAATTGTTTCAACAGATGAAGCACTGGAAGTACTTCCTCATTTATGCCAGCCAATTTGACCAACTGACTGGAAGAGATCCCTATTTGTACACATTCCAAAGAAAAGTGAACCTACAGAAAGCTCAAATTATAGAACAATATCATTGATATCACATTCAAGTAAAATTTTGCTGAAGATCATCCAACAAAGGTTGCAGCAGCTAATCAACAGGGAGGTGCAAGAGGTTTAGGCTAGATTGAAAATGACTTGGAACCAGGGATATGATTGCTGATCTTGATGGATCTTGGCTGACAGCAGAGAATTTCAGAAACACGTTTAATTCTCTTTTACTTACTATGGCAAGGCATTAGACTGTGTGGATCATAACAAACTATGGATAACATTGAGGATAAGGATAATTCCAGAATACTTCATTGTGCCCCTGTAGAAGTGATACATGGATCAAGAGAGTTCTTGAACAGAACAGGGGATATTCATGGATTAAGTCAGGGTCGGTGTGTGACAAGGCTTTATTCTCTCACCATACCAATTCAATCTGTATGCTGAGCAAATGACAGAATCTGCCTTATGTGAAGAAGAATGTGGCATCAAGATTGGATAAAGGCTTATTAATAACCTTCAGTGTGCAGATGACATAACCTTGCTTGTTGAAAGCAGGGAAGACCTGAAGCACTAGCTGACGAAAAGCAAGGATTGTAATCTGTAGTACGGATTACAATTTAGTGTAAAGAAGACAAAATTCCTCACAAATAGACCAAGAGCTAGCATCATATTATTTGGAGAAAAGGTTGAAATTGTCAAATGTTTTGTCTTGCTTGGATCCACAATCAAAACTCTTGGGAACAGCAGTCAAGAGATCAAAAGACGAGTAGCACTGGGTACATCTGTTGCACAATGACTCTTTACAGTACTGAGAGCAAGTATGTTACTTTGAGGATTAAGGTTAGCTTGACCCAAGCCATGGTATTTCCCGTTGCCTCATATGCATGTGAAAGGTGGACACTGAATAAAGATTAGTGAAAACAAATCAATGCATTTGAATTGTGATGTTGTTGTCTTGAAAGTACCATGGACTTCCAAATGGTCAAAATGATCTGCCTTGGTAGAAGTATGTCCACAGCACTCCTTAGAGGCCAGGATGGAGAGACGCGATCTTAGACAGGGGTGTCTGGAGAGACCAGTCCTGCAGAAGGATTTCATGCATGGTAAAGTAGGGGAGCAATGAAAACGAGGAAGGTCCTCAAGAAGATGGATTGACACTGTGGCTGCAACTCTAGGTTCAAGCATGGGAATAATCTTGTGGCTGGTGCAGGATCTTCTTGTTTTCGTGGGTATAAGGTTGTTATAGGTGGAAACTGACATGATGGCACCGAAGAACAACAATTATATTACAAAGTAAGATGTTCTACAATACATCATATTTTATGGACTGTGGTCCCAATTTAACAATTGGTATGCATTTAAACATCTCTGGTATCATCTTCCCTGTGGCATTCCTGGTGCTACGGAAATCATGTTTAGACACGAAAGGTTTCTGTTTTTGTTGCTTGGAACAATACAGAGAATGACTCAACATGGCCCTTCTAGCTGAAGTCTTTGTAACTCACACGGAATGACTGGGTGGGTGATTGGTTGTATTTCCTCTTTTCTTGCTGGGTTTGGATAAGAGAAAGTGTGGGAAGACACCTAGGATTCTATGATTCAGTTGTGCGTGATTGTTGACAGAGTTAATTGTCATTGTATAAATTTGGAACTCTAATGTGGGGATTGGTCAATTTTGTGATGCTGCTGGGTATGAAATAAGCCATCTCAAAACAGAAGCAGCAGGGATCTCACTACCACCCAGAAAGAACAGCCAGGAGTGGAAACCAAGGAGGATCATGCCTTGAAACTTCATCCATTGACTGAAAACGATCGAACAAGAGAAGTGTCAAAGGAGAGGCCGCAGCAAAACCAAGAATCAGAGCGTGAGACAGAGTTGGGCTAGGTCCATGGAGTTCGAAAGCGGATTGGCCCTGGGGTAGGAGGCGTGTTTGCATTCTGATCCATGGATCTAAAACTGAGGTGCCCTGGGGCTAAGACTTACTTAGGTCAGAGTATAGTGCCTTTGGGCATTTATTGACAGTATTAAAGGGATTTTATGATACTTGCTTGAATGGGGCAGAGACTAAGGGGCCACAAGGCCGAGGGTACAGGTGTTCCAGAGCAGAAGAACTCTGTACCTAGCATGTCTGATCCTGCACTGCTACCTATTAACTTTCCTAATCAGCTCCACAATCATGAGTCTGATCTGTGAATTATGTATGATCATTGTGATAAATTATTGAAGCAAGCACAGAGGCTGGAAAATGCTATGGGAGGGAGGGATGGTGTCAGAATTAGTAAGAAGTTTGGAGGCTAGAGGCATGTTTGAACTTCACTTTATAGGAATAGTTCTTGGTTTATGAATTTGATTCTCCTTCCCTTCTGTGACGTCCGATGAATTCAGATATCACTCGCGCCCTCTTTCCACTTAGGTAATGCTGGTGGTTAGCAATGCATTTATGGAACAGTATAGCTACCAGTTAAGGTTTGCAGCCTGGGACTTTTCTAATTAATTCATGCTGTTGTGCTTCACGGCTGCAGCATGTTTCCAACTCATAGCAACCTCACGTGTGCCGAGTAAAACAGCTGCACGGGGGTTTCAACACTGGGACCTTTCAGAAGCTGATCACGAGGGCTGTACTCTGAGTTGTCTGGCCCTCTGAAGCAGCGATGTTGCAGCGACGCCCAGAGCACTGAAATCTGTGTGCCGGCGGACTGCACTTCTGCTGCAGCGGCTGCTGAGCCGATTCCAACACCCCTGCCAACCCAACGCTACTTACGCTATTTTGAAGCAGTCGTTAATGCGAATCTCCAAATTCTTACTGCCTGGGGACGAGGTGACTGTTTGTTCTATTTCCTCTATAACCTCTAACAGTGTTTTTATGCATTCACCTAAGTCTCTTTCCCTTGCCATTTTACTTTGCTTCCTATTACAGTTCTAATTTAATTTTTAATCTTACAGTTGTCACCTACATGTGAAAGAAAGTGACTCAGTCCTTCATTGTTGTGTACTACAACTAAAATAGGTCTATTAAATACTGGATAATTCTTAACTCTTGTCAATACTTGTACTTTTCCCCCCTCCAATCTCTTAAAATAGTTCTACAAAGAAAACACAGTTTTAAACAATCAGAAAGCGTATCATGAAAAACTCATAGCTATTTGGAACTAGAATTCTGTTTTAGGTAAATGATCGCCTGAAATATGCCCTGTTTTATTTTTATTGTATTCTAAAAAGTACCTTTTTTCGCCTTCAGCAAGATAGTTTAGCAACATGACTTTTATGATCTCTTTCAAACTTTGAAAATCTGTGCTGCTAAAAGCCATGGTAAGTAACAAAGTATTTCTGATTTGATGAATCAAGAATATATTTGCCATGTTGTGGTCATTGTCAATCTGACTGATAATATACTTAAAGGACTGGTGAAAAGCCAGTTCTTTTGAAGTTAGGTGAGAGTTCTCTTGAAAATCCTTCAATTAAAAAGAAAACAAAAAGAACCTACCCAAGTCTATCGTATTCATGGGTGTTGTGCTGTCATGATTTGCACAAGCCACGGCATTTGAGAAGTGCTGCCACGTACTCTCCTGCACTAGGGAAGGCTGCAACAGGTTAGGTGGCTTCATATCATGCTCCATTGCAGTTATTTTTAATGTCACCTGAGGCCTTTGGTCAGTAGAATGGTGTTGAGTAATGCCCATTCTACTGTTTGAATGACTTTAAAAAATAGCACTTAGAAAAATACTGTGAGATTGATCTTAACATGTCCTAACTTTTAAGACACATCTGTTATAGAAAACAAAAAACAGTACACTGCAGAACACATAAAATATTTTATTGTAAAATGCTTCTACATATCATTTGCCTTCACTCTCAACCTGCCCCATGAGATCATTGTCTTATATGCATTACTAATTATTCTTTATATGTTAGGAATATGAATAATTTGCTTTTCACAAATATTAAAATATATTCCAGTTTGTTCTATTTTATGTTTTTCTCTTTGTTATCTTTAATACAAATATTTGCAGAGTTAAAGTTAAAAAATATCATAAATACCATTTATGGTGTTTTCTTTTAAACAGTCATCTTTATTTTACTCCCAAATAATTTTATTGTCTTTGTATTTAACCTTTAAATTCGTCTAGAACTCATTTGACTGCTATTATGGTGACATCATTTAAAGTTTTTTACTGTTTCATACTTAACTCTTTCATTCAGCTAGACCTTCCTTGACTATATCTGGGGTTAGGGGCTGTGGGGCCATTCTGACTCAGAGCAGCCATGTGCACAACAGAAGGAAACACTGCTCAATCCTTCACCTTCCTCAGGTTGATTCCCTCCCTCCCTCCCTCCCTCCTGGCCATCAAGTCCATAGACTCATAGCCACCTATAGGACAAGGTAGAACTGCCCTGTAAGTTTCTGAGACTGTAACTGTTTACAGGACTAGAAGGCTCCATCTTTTTCCTGAGTGTGATTATTAGTGCAATGGAGATATCTAATTTTACCTTATTTTTGTAAAACATTTCATGAATTAACTGAGCCCAATTCATGAAGAAAATGAAGCCTTTTTGATCAAGGCGCCCTGTTGCACAGTGTTGGAGTACGCTGGCTGCCAACTGAAAGACGGTGGCTCGAACCCCACCAGCTACTTCATGAAAGCAGCCTGCTTCGTACAGATTTACAGCCTTGGAAACCGTCATAACTGGCTCGATGACAGTGGGATTACTTTTTGGAGGGGGTTATCTTTAAGTACTACTTCTGCTTTTAAAATATTATCCAATCGTTCTTGTAAAGTATTTACCTAGGAGCAAATAAAATTGCCTCATGTAAATTTTTTATTCTTACCTTCCAAAATTGGCTGGAAGAAATTCCAGAAAGGCGTCATTCAGGTAGAGCTGGGTCAGGTTTAGAAGCTGTGTGAAGCCATCAGGGAGTCTAGAAGGGAGTTAAAGGTTTAGTCATTGCATTGATGTTGTTATAGAAACAGAATAAAAATATAAATCTCCAGGGAGAAAAAATATATAGAAGTGTAATACATTTTTCAACTCTCCTTTGGAATCACAGTAATGGGAGAATTTATTGAGCATGTTGTTACAGCTTGAAAATTTTGCCTGTTATTAAAATTAATGGCATTCACCCACCTCCGCGCTGCTCCCAGGGGCTAAGATTTATGCCACTGCCAGCGTCAGAGGCATCGTTCCTACTGCTGTCCTAACCTTCGGCACACCAGCGGAGACATGGCTTCTAAAACTCTGAGGTTCTACACTGTTTCCTAATTCTAAAATTAATGTTTGTTCTCAATAGAATATTCATATACTTAGGCAGGCAAGGTTGTCTACTGACAGTTCTACTAAATCTTTAAAATTCAAAGTAGTCTTTGAATTTTGCTATAGAAACAGAATAAAAATATTCTGGTGCTGTTGGCTAAGCGCTGGACTGCTAACCTGCAAATTTGATGATTCAAATCCTCCAGCTGCTCTGCCAGAGAAAGAGGAGGCTGCCTGCACCACACAGCTGTGCGGCCTCCGAAACCCTCCCCAGTCTATGGTTGCTAGGAGAGGAGAGGGACTGTATGGCGATAAGTTTGAGTATTTGGTATCAACATTTATGTACAGTTTACCATGAAAACGAATGCTGCCCAATCTGAAAGAGAAGGAATATTTTGTCCCTTTAACTGACATTTCCTTTAATGCAGTCTCAACCTATATGTACATTAGGATTCATATTGGTCCCCTTCATGTTTATTAAAAATTGGCAAGAACACTGATATAGTAATCATACAGAAACTTATGGCTATGGGGAATATTAAAGATGAAGAAATATCCTTAGGAAAAAGTTTTAATTACATAGAAATAGTTATTTGAAATATTTAAACCTTTGCCCCAAATATTGAACTCATGGATTTTCCAGGAAAGAGACATTTTCTTAAATGAATATTGGGTATTTACCCTTATGATTCCATTTCTATTTAAATATTTTGAATACCTTCCTCAATAGTTTTAAGCAAGGCAATGTTATGATGCAAAAATACTCCTAAGTAGCATTAACATTTTCCTTACTCTCAAGTACTAACCTATTGAACTTACTATCAACATTATTTAAAGACCTGCCGTATAGTACTCTTTAACCCACTGCTTTTGGGAAACGACTGTAATTATTACTAGAATTCCATTCATCAAAGTCTCCAACGACCTCATCGATCCCAATTATGGCGCTGCTGTTGTCGGTGTGTTACCGGGAGTCAGTTTCAATTCCTTGTGACCCAACACACAACAGAAGGCCACACTGACATATACGGTGCCTTCTTCACCGTCTCTGGTATAGTTGTACTCACTGCTGCAGGGACTGTGTCAATCCATATTTTTGAGTGTTTTTTTATTTTTTGCTGGCCCTTACATGGATGTCCTGCTTCATGAACTAAGCCCACCTGATAATATGTTGAAAGACGGAGACCAAGTCTCCTATCCTTGTTTCAAAGGAGCCTACTGGCCATACGCCCTCGTTCTTATACAGATTTGTTAGTGCTTCCGGCAGTCCACAATACATTCAATATGCCTTGCTAACAGAAGTTTTTTTCAAAGTTTTCCCAATGCAATACATCCTTTGATTTCTTCACTGCCACTTCTGGGGATATTGATTGTGGATATTAGTAAAATCCTGGACAATTTCAATGTAAAATGAAATCCTTGACAATTTCAGTGTAAAATGAAATCCTGACAATTTCAATTTTTTCTTCATTTATCATGATGGTCATGGCAGAGTGAAATTTCGTAATATGGCTTTTCTCCTCAGAAACTCCAGATGTAACTCCAGATGTAAATCTTTATGGAAGAAGACAGCCTCTGCTTTCTCCTGTGGGGAAGGTGGTAGGTTTGAACTGCCCGCTTTCCAATCAGCAGCCCGACCTAACCCTTGGCACCACTGGGCTTCTTTGACTTACATCATCTTCATTTTACTTTAATCCTACACTGTCTAGCCACAGTTTCCACCATTGATGGTTCTTTCCTTCTAGTGGGTCACCCTGACCTGTTTCTCGTCTTTGGACTTTTTCTCTGTGTTGATTCAGTGGTTTCTATTCTTCTGTCTACTTTCTTATTAACCAATGTTTTGTACATGTAAAATGACATATGCTCACACACCATAGATTGTAATAGCAATACTTTGCATGTCCCTCCCTCCTTGTATTCTTCTATTTGCTCGCTAATTCCAGAATGTGATTTACTATTCTGTGTTGCAAATAATTTTGCCAAACCCAGTCCAGTTCTTCCACATTTTCCTGAGTTTTTTAAAAAAGGTTTACATTTAATAATTTCATGTATATCATGCAAATGACTGATCACAGTAACAGAATATATTTATAAGTATAGGACATTATTTATATTTATAAGTATAGGACAATTTATTAACTATCCTGTTCCAAGAAGCATTGCAGATCTTTCTAGTTTTGTGCATTTGATTATGTTAAATATTGATTCTATAAGGGTTTTTGAACAAGCACAAAGTACATCCTGGCACGTGCACAAGACATTAATCTGCATCTTAGGAAGTGACTTTTTTGAGGCAGGTCTTCCGTGCGTGTCTATACCCAATTTTTTTAAAGTAGTTGTAGTCATCGAGTCCTAACCATGAGTGTAAAAATACCTCTTTCCCATGTCATGCTTAACATGACATTTAAAAACATCTTTTTCCCTTTTTCCAATATGATAAGTATCACAGAGTAATAATCATTGTTTCTCTGATTGATTATGAACATATTTTATAGGCTTTTTGGCAATTTGTATTTTCTGTGTTGCAAAATACCTGTTTATTTTTTTATTTCACTCATCTTTCTATGGATGCTCCAGATTTGATGCCCCAGTGTCCTACTCATATTTCCTGTGCTTAAAATGAGGTGAAACTGGGGGGAAATGGCTAATCCAGGCCTGTATTGTCCCTTCGGCAGTAGAAGCTGCACTGTTCATGCACATGGCGGGTGAGGGCTGCACAATGAGTGATATGCCACTTACGAGCAGGTCTCAGCTGATTACTGGTAGGATCATGGATAGTTCAACTCTCTCACTTGTTGAGCTTGATAAAATGGTTCATGTTTTATACTTTTTCATAGAGTTCCCCAGAGAGGCTGAGGGCCACTGCTCACAGCTCACCTGGGATCTGTTCTCAAATACACTGCATGCATGAGTGCTTCTGGGAGAACCCGGCCCAATTAAAATATTTATATACTGATTTAAAAAAAATTAAAAATAAAGTCTCAGAATACTACTTGCATTGATTTTATTATTTTGCTCTAAATATCCTCTTCAAGTTTATATTTTGAAGTTGAATCCTTTGGCTAGAGCTTCAGAGAGGCTGGTCTATGAGCTTGCTGTTCTATAGAGAGAGGCCAGCTTCAAGGGGAGAAAGGGAGGGCTTTTGTAATGTAGAAAGGAGCTGACTCATGAGTTGAGTAACAATGAATATACCTGTTAAAGGGTATTTTTTTTACTGAGACTTGGGAGTGAAGATTTGAGAATACAAGTGGGGGTTGGCCTTACCGGGCTGTGAATGCTCAGCGCAGAGTCAAGTTTTTCCAACAAGGGGTTAAAGAAGAACCGTCCTCTTGGTTTCTCTTTATTGTAATACATTAGAACTAATATCTATACTGTGTGATAGCTTTTATACTGCCATGGGTGTTATATAGACTTCAATCCAGATTTAACCACTACCTTATTTTAATGTTTCATTTAGTCTGATTCATTCCAGAGAAAGAATCATTTAAAAGTTTTGAAAAGAATATTAATAGGGTTTGTTTAAATTTGATGAATATTGAAAGCACTGCTCTGATGACTGACTTTAACATGGTCACTTTTAGTAAGCAAATGGCTTTAAAAGGATCTAGTTTTATAGTTACAGAAACAATTTGAACTCCTTGGCTTCCCTCAGACCGCTATTTCCCACATGAAGGCATGACTGTATGCCGTGGTACTATTTCTATGATCAAAAATCTCTTTCTTTCTTGATGTCTCTCTGGGAAACTTCATACTGTCGAGGAACCTGGCATAGTATTTTGAGTATTTCTTTTGTTTTTTAAATGAATTTTTAATTGTATATTAGACAGAGTATGTACATTTCAGACTATCACCTCTACATTCAGTAGTTCAAGCCACTCATCAGCCCTGTGCCTAATGTTCTAGCCCCCTCACCCCCAAATCCTCTTCTCCCTCTTATGGATCTCCACCTTCCTCCTCTTCATCTTCCCAACCTTGCCCCATTTCCATTGAGACCCTGCAATTCTTTTTCCTGGTTTTTATCTTTATAGTAGTAATCTCCTATTTGTCCTTCTGTGATGGGCTAACTTCACTTCGCACAATGTTCTCCAAGTCCATTCACATCACGAGTGGTTTCCTGGTTTTGTCCATGCTGTTTAGTGATGCACAGTCTTCCACTGTGTGTATGGACCAACGTTTCTTTACTCCCACTTCTACTCGTGGCCCTTTGGGTTGTTTTCAACTGCTTACTACTGTGAGGAGTACTGTGATGCACATGAGAGTGCATCTGTCTGGTCCTCTCATGGCTCTGACCTCTACCAAGCAGAGGCTCTGCTGACTTGTTTGGGATTTCTGTTCCCAGTTGTTTGAGTGGTGCCAATGTGGTTTCCACAACGGTTTCACCTAGTTACAGAACCACCAGCAGCATATCGGAGTCCCAATCTCTCTGTACCTTCCCTGCATTTTCTGTTCTCTCTTTTTCTGAATCGGCCTGTCACAGTTGGTGTAAGGTGATTTACATCTCCAGATGGCTAATGATTGTGAGCATGTCTTCATACAGTTGTTAGCCGTTTGAATGTAATTTTTGGTGAACTGCCTGTTCATATTATTTGTTCAATTTTAATTGGATTATTCATTTTTTTCTTGAGTTCTTGAAGTTTCTACAGATTTTAGACTTTCGTCTTATGTCTACTTTGTCATTATTAAAGATTTATTCCAAGCCCGTTAGTTCTCCTTTTACTCTTTTGATGAAATCTTTTGGTGTATATTGGTGTCCTATTTTCAGCGGGGCTTATTGTGTCTGCGTGTGCTTTCTTCACTGTGCTTCATAGCATGAGTATGCCCTGCCATAGAGCCCTTAATTTAGTCCCTATTTTCTCACTGAGAGTCTTTATATTTTTGGCATTTGCATTAAGTCTATGATCAATCTTCAGGTTTACTTTGTACATGGGGTGATGTCTGAGTCCCGTTTCATTCTTCTGCAGATGAAGTTCCAATTTTGTCCACGCCATTTGTTGAAGACAATATCTCTTTCTCATTTAATGTTTTCTAACACCGAGTTCACTTCTTGGATTTCTATTCGGTTCCATTGGTTTAGGTACCTACCATGTTACCAGTACCAGGCTGTTTTTGACTACAGGTAGTTACAGGTCTCCTTCTTTGTTGTTATTAAGAAATTCTTTGCTTATGCTGTGTCTCGTCTTTCTCCATATGAAGTTAGTAATTAGTTTTCTATTACTTTAAAAAATGGAGTTGGTCTCTGGCTGGCTTGGAATTGCATTTTATTTACAGATTGTTTTGAATAGTATTGACATTTCCACAATATTAAGTTTTCCTATCCGCCAACATCAGAATATTTTTCTATTTATGTAGGTCTCTTTTTGTTTCTCGCAGCAGTGTTTTGTAGTTTTCATTATACAAGTCTTTTGTTCCTCTGGTTAGGTTCATTCCTAATATTTTATCTTTTGGATGGTTATTATAAATGATATTATTTTCTTGATTTCCTTTTCAGAACTCTCTTTATTAGTACCTACAAATCCTATTGATTTTTCTATGTTGACTTCATATCCTGCCAGGTTGCAGAATCTCTCAATTGCTCCAAACAACATTTTTGTTGAATGTTTGAGTTTTTATTTGGAGAATTTTACACATACAATCATATCATCTGAAAATAGGTAGAGTTTCATTTCTTCTCTGCCAATTTCTTTTTATTGTCAAATGGTTTTGTTAAGACTTTAAGCACAAAGTTGACAACAGTAGTGATAAGATGTGTACTTGTCTGGTTCCTGTTCATGAGGAAATGCTTTACATTTTTCCAACTATTCGATGAAGTCCAATATTTTAATTAAATAAAGGAGCTTTCAATGGTAAAATGATTTTTCTATCTAACAATAATTGTGTTTGATTTTCTACATTTGACTGATACATAGAATTTTCAAAGATAATATTTTTTATGTATTATTAAATAATCATTTCATTCAATTAATTGTTTACATTAAAATACATATTCAAAATACATCAAATAAAAGGTTATCATAGGGTCAGATATCTGTGTAATGTAGTGTTTAAGTACAAGGTATTAATGTAAAAAACCTGCAATTTAATCTTCTACAGTTTTTTTTGCAAATAATTCAACTTGTGTAAAATTCAATTTATGTCTGAAACAGAGCTAGTGGTGTCTGCTTCTTATGCTGCTCCAAAGATTAAATTATTATTTTTTCCATAGTAAGAACTACAGAGAAATTATGTTACTTTTCTCTACCTTTCTTTTTATTCTGGCCTTTCAATGTTAAATAGAACTTTTTTTTCTCTTTTTTTTAGTCCCCGCCGCTGCCGCCCCGCGCCGCCCTCGCCCGGAACGTGCGCCCGGCCGCTCCCAAATAGAACATTATTTAAAATACCTTTTTAGTTTTAATTTTTATTGTTGAAATAGGCAAATCAAGATGAAATCCAGCAATCCCTGTTTAAATGGTCTTCTTTTCTACTTTGGAAGTTCAGAGAACTATGTTACAGTCACCAAATATCTAGTAAAATAGTTGAACCACGTGAAATTGAAAGTTTTAAAGCTGAGGTTGAAAAGTCAATGTAAAGCTCCTTCATAAGTGTAAATGTGTTTTGCATTTAAACATTTTCCTTTATATGTCTTAAAATTATATCCCCATATCGCAAGGCATTAAAAAATAAAAATAACAGAAAACTATCACTCATAATTATACTTCCTTACCACAACCATAAAGGTGACATTTCATATTATGTCTTTCTAATCTAATTTGATTGTTTTAATATTACTTCTTACTGTATTGTGATTTCTCACTTTAGAATTTATTTTCAATGTCAATGTAAAATTAGCATGAACACGAAATATATCACTCATATTAATAGCCCTTTGACAATTAAAGGGGTGTGTTGTTATAAAAGTCGTAGTGGCTCAGTAGCATATGTGTTGGACTACTAAGCACAAGATTGATGGTTCAAACCCAGTGATTTCTATGTGGGAGAAAGGTGAGGCTATCTGCTTTTGTAAAGATTTACAGTGTTGGAGACCCTGAAGAGCACTCCTACGCTGCCCGATTGGGTCACTATGAGTTGGAATGACCTCAATGGCAGGAGCTTTGTGGGTTATTAATTATGCCACATCAAAAGTTATAATTTGAGTTGTTCAGGAGAGCAGAGAAATACGGTCATGTTTTCAAGCTGATGGAGTAGATATGCCATAATTCAGTAGCAATTTCCTTAGAGTTGAACAATATAAATGTTTCATATTTTGCAAAATGTATCTTCTTATTTACCCACTCCACCAAATGCTCCTTCTGAGTTTTAGAAATAAAGAGAAAGAAACTCATGAATTCAAAATACTGGTGTAAGGAATTTCTATATATATATATAAAATAATAAATGCAAATTTGCATAATAGAATTGCTATGAAGGTTTAAATAGAATAAAGCAATGTCTTGAGGCATGATAGGGTCTCAATAAATGCTAATTCCAATTTTTTGGCTTAAGTAATTGATATTTTCAAGTTTATAGTGATAATTTTAAAAATGTTTCTTCATGATATTCAGGCTATACTCTAAAGTTCACATCTAAAACTAAAATTATAATGATAACATTCAAAGTTATAACATTTGCACTTCAGAGCTTTTATTTCTTAATATTTTATAGGTTTTATAGATAAACAAAACTAACAATACTTTCAAGGAAATTTAGTTAATTAGAATTGAAATATTAGACATAAATAGAATTTATCATACATTCTAGAAATGGTAGCTGTGTTGGTGTGTGAAGATACTGACATTTATTTTATTGTTGACGAAACAACATCACGGCCCAAGACCTTTAGTAAATCCTTTCCAGGGTTTCGGTTTTCCAGTTTTCCCCCCTCCATATGCTATCTTTGAAGTAGAAAAGTTCTAGCTTTCAAATATAGTTTATTGCCCAATATTTGACTTAAAGTTGAGTGTCATTAAATAAGGAGGCTTGGTGATTCAGTTAGTTTAATGTTGGACTGCTGTTGGTTCAAACTCAGCAATTGTTTTGCGGGAGAAAGATGAGGCTCTGTGCTTCTTTAGAGCAGTTTTGAAGAGCAGTTTTTCATCCCCTACAGCAGGGTCCTCAAACTTTTTAAACTGGGGGCCAGTTCACTGTCCCTCAGACCTGTTGGAGGGCTGGACTATAGTTTTAAAAAAAATGTGAACAAATTCCTATGCACACTGCACATATCTTGTTGTAAAGTAAAAAACAAAACTGGGCAAAAACACCCGGCGGGCTGGATAAATGTCCTCAGTGGGCTGCATGTGGCCACGGGCCATAGTTTGAGGACCCCTGCCAGGGTCACCATAATTGGAATTGACTCAATGGGAGGACTCGAAGTGCTTGCTGATGAAGATGCATTACAACTCAAGCTGAAGAAAACAACCTTCACAACTGGACAAATAGATAACACCGTGATAAATGGGGAAAAGATTGAAGTTGTCAAAGATTTTGTCTTGGCTTGTATCCACAATCAATTCTCATGGAAGCAGCAGTCAAAAAATCAAAAGACATGTTACATTAGTAAGTCTGCAGCACGAAACCTTTTTAGAGTACTGAAAAGCAAGGCTGCTACTTTGAGGACTAAGGTGTGCCTGACCCAAGCCATGGTATTTTCAATTGCTTCCTATGCAGATGGAAACAGGACATTAAACAAGGAAGACTAAGAATCAATGCAGATGAGCTATGACGCTGGTGAAGAATATTCAAATTATTATAGACTACCCAAGACACCAAAAGAACCTGTCTTGAAACAAGTACAACCAGAATGCTCCTTGGAAGCAAGAATGGTAAAACTGTCTCACTTGCTTTGGACATGTTATCAGAAGTGACCAGTCCCTGGGAAAGGACATCATGCATAGTAAAGCCGAGGGGCAGGGAAAAAGAAGATTCTTGAGTAAATGGATTCACCATGGTTACAACAGTTGACTCAAACATAATAATAATTGTGAGGCTGACACAGGGCTGGGTACTGTTATAGGGTCACTATGAATTGAATGGACTCGAAGGTATCTAACAACAACAATAACAATCTACCACGGGTCTCAAATTATATTTCCAACTGTTCCTTGTAAGGAACACCATCTTAACTTCTATTTCATTGCAATGAAATATGGCTCACTTAATATGACTGCATTAGCCCTAGTCTTTGTTACTCCCATCAAAGATGTTTATCTACCTGATGGGCCTTGATAAGAAGAGAGGTAGGCAAAGTGGGTGCATAAGCAAATGTGGTGAAGAAAACTGATGGTGCCCAGCTATCAAAAGATATAGCATCTGGGGTCTTAAATGCTTGAAGATAAACAAGCAGCCATCTACCTGAGAAGCAACAAAGCCCACATGGACGAAGCACACTGGCCTACGTGATCATGAGGTATTGACGGGATCAGGTATCAGGCATCAAAGACCCAGAACAAAAAACATATAATTGAGAATGAGGGGGAGTGCGGGATGGAGACATAAAGCCCATTCTTAGGCAATTGGATATCTCCTTACAGAAGGGTCCCGGGAAGAAGAGGTGCCAGTCAGTGTGCAGTATAGCACTGATGAAACATATAATTTTCCTCTAGTTCTTTAATCTTTCCTCCCCACCACTATCATGCTTCCAATTCTATCTTACGAATCTGGTTAGACCAGAGCATGTACATGGGTACAGACAAGAGCTGGAAACAAAGGGAATCCAGGGCAGATAAACCCCTCAGGACCAATATTGAGAGTAGGCATATCAGAAGGGAAAGGGGAAGGTGGTGGGAGCAAGGGGGGTCCAATCACAATGATCTACATATAACCCCCTCCCAGGGGGATGGACAACAAAAAAGTGGGTGAAGGGAGACATCGATCAGTGTAAGACATGAAAAAATAATAATCATTTATACATTATCAAGGTTTCACGGGAGAGAGAGGGTGAGGGAGGGGAAAAATGAGGAGCTGAGACCAAGAGCTCAGGTAGAAAGAAAATGTTTTGAAAATGATGAGGGCAACAAATGTACAAATGTGCTTGACACAATGGATGGATATATGGATTGTCATAAGAGTTGTACGAGCCCCCAATAAAATGATTTTTTTTTAAAAGAGAGAGAGGTAGTGGGAGCAATTGATTGGGATATATTATTCAGATGCGAAGCATTGTTAACTGAGTTAACAATGAGTTAATTTTGATTGCCATCAGCCTAAGTATAAAATTGCTCATATCAAAAGCAAAAAGTAGGGATTTCATTATCACAAAAAAGAACAGCCAGGAATGGTTAGCGACCTTTGGACTATGAATTCCATATGTATTGACTCTCCTAGATTCTGGAGACAATTATGACCAAAGCCTGAGGCAGAGGGACTTCTGAGCTCACAAGACAAGTAAAGCCCAGTGCATTTGGGCAAGAGACTGTCCTGTGGAGTGGTGCCTTAGTACCCTTGATGAAGGAAGCTGGGTTAGCTGACCACTGGCGCAAGAGCAGGGTACCTTCAGGCTGAGGCCTATGGTGGGATGGCACGCCCTTGGGCATTTCTAAAAGAAGTCTATAACTTTGCCTGAGTGTGTGACAGCTGGGCCAAGAGGTGGAGGGCCAGAGAGAGCCCTACCAATGGTCATGGCAGAAAAGAAATTGTCCTGACTTAAAAACTTTATCCTGAGTATTTCTCATTACATTACACTAATTGGATCCTGAGTCTCTCCTAATAAATCCCACAATCATATTTTCTGGAGTTTTATGTGGCCATTGCGGACAAGTAGAGGGCAGGGAAATGAGAGGACCTTGGGAGGAACTGTTCGCGTTAGATAGGATTACCTAGAGAAGCAGGGTGGAGACATGTCTGACACCTGCATTGTGGCAATCAGCCCGGGGAGCTGAAGGATGTCATATGTGTTGTTGTTATCAGGTGCCACAGAGGTTGGTCTGCCCCATAGCAACCCTGTGCACAACAGAAGGCAGCACTCCAGGGGCCTGCTCCATCCTCACAATTGTTCCTATTTCGGAGCCCCTTGTTGCAGCCGCTGTGTCCATGCGTCTGGTTGAGGGCCTTCTCTGTTTTGCTGCCCCCGCTTTACCAAGCATGACGTCCTTCTCCAGGACTGTGCTCCCTGACAATATGCCCCACATATACAAGGCGAAGTCTCTCTACTCTTGCCTCTAAGGAGCACTCTGCTGTACTTCTAAGCCAGATATGGACCACAGCAGTTTCAACATCCATTTTTTTACAATTTGTTCCACTTCTAGTTCAATTTACAGCCTCTTCCCACAATCCAAAGAAAAATTGCCTTGACTATTTGCTCACCTCGACTTTTTCAGTGAAAAATATCCTTTCAGGTTCACTTTGCCAAACCTTCTTTTGCTTTCTGAAACCATTGCATACATTAAATGCCTTTCAGGTGGGCGTTAGCATCACCATCTCCATGTGCACAAAGGACTAAAGGATTTTCTCGAATTCTGGTGTCAGTTTTGTATAATTGATGTGTCAATCTTACTTAGAAACTAATTATCTGTCTCTCAGTACCCTTGATTTGTTACAGCCTCTACCAAATATTATTGTAACTTTCAATAGCATTTCTAGGCTATATTTTTACTTCTACAGATAGGAACTTTTATATTCAGGTTCACAATCTTCTAATGCATCTTCTTGCTATGATTTCTTGATCTTCTTAATTCCAAAGACTTCTGTCCTTATATCAGACTGGTAATTTATTAACATGATCATATGCTGGGTTTCACTTTTCCATGGCCTTTCACTACTAACAGATATTTAACCACAATTAACTTTCCCTAAATTTTTCTGGGAGTAAGATTAAATTCTGAGTCTTAGCTCAGAAAATTGTACACCTATTTCTGCTTATACCATGAAGTGTTCATCTCATTCAGGGGACCATATCTTTGGAAACTGAGTTTAATATTCCCTTTTAAATTTTATTTAATAAAATTATTGTGAATTGTATGAAAGTTAACAGAGCAGATCAGTTTCCCATTTATCAATTCATACACTTTTATTTCCTGTCATTGCCTGCAACCCTCTAAGTAACATCACGAACCTCACTGCCTGTATTCCTTTTTCTGTTCCTCCTTTTGTCCAAGCCGTTCGGAATTTTGTCTTGGTTAAATGCTGCCCCTTTGATCTCAAATGGTTAATTATTCTAAGGTGTGCATACCTCTCTTCTGTTAATATTCCCCGTTAATACCTGTCTATTGTTTGTTTGAATACTGAACCCTAGAGGGAGTTCACTACATCAAAAGGGACTATGGGTTTCAGAGGATCCGTCAATTTTGGCCTGACCAGTAAACATGATTTTTTAAAATGATTTTGAGCTTTGGTTCACATTTTTCTCCCACTCTATCCAGAACTTTCTGATCTAACAGCTTCTGGTGCAGTTGGTACTTGTAGTTTGGGCACCATCTTGTTCTTCCTGTCTTAGAGTCCTTGAAACTAATATGTGACTGGTCAATTAGTCCACTGAACTAATTGCTTCCGTGCATCGTTGATCATTTTCACTCTTTTTTCTCCAGACAGGGTCAGACTAATGCTTGCACCTTACATGGCCACTTATGAACCCCAGACACTACTCATCACGGTGGGATGTACACCATTGTTTTTGTGGACGGTTTTATCCTATTTGACCTTAGTATTCCCCAAGATCATAATCCTGAGTCCTCAGGCATCATGACTAATTCATTCAAGGTGCCTGATTAAATCTAAGAAGTTTTCATAACTCTGCCTTCTGTATGCTTCACCATATTCATGAGCATTTTTGCAGCAAAGCCAAATAGACATGTATAGTTATCCTCTGTCAAACATTTAGATGCATTGATAAACTCCCACTCTCCTTTGCACATTGGTTCAGTCAGTGTGTCTATCCATCCATCCATCTACTCTTACATCATCATTATTACAGGACTGTGTACTTAAAATATTTACCCTGTTACCATGAACTCTTATATTCCCTCCAGTGCCTTCCCCTGCTATCATAATATTTTGCTGACCACCCTCTTATTTTATATTGTCGTCTACTTTATCCAAGTTAACATGTGTTTACCTTCTAGCCTCTGGTGGCATTGGGCTAAGTGTAGGGTTGCTAACCACAAGCTTGGCAGTTCTAACTCATCCCAGCTCTCCACAGGCAAAAGATGAGGTTTTCTGTCCCCTTAGTTATTTGTAGCTTTGAAAACCCACAGGAGGTAATTTTACTCTGCCCTATAGGGTTGTTATGAGTTGGAATGGACTCGATAGCAGTGAGTGAGTAGTGACCCGCCAGCCAGTAATTTGCCCTCACTTCCCTTCCACCTTGAGAGTGGGCTGTATTTGGGCTGCTAACTATGAAGTTAGGAGTTCGAAACTAATAGCCATTTGTAGGGCAAAAGCTAAGGCTTTTTTACTCCTGTAAAGAGTTACCGTCTCAGAAACCCACAGGGGCCTTTCTATCTTGTCCTGTCCTTATTGCAGTGGTTCTCAACCTTCCTGATACTGGGACCCTTTAACGTAGTTCCTCATGTCGTGGTGACCCTATACGTGGGCATATCAACCCAGGGTCGAGAACTACTGCCCTCTGGGTCGTTATAAGGCAGAATCACCTCAATGGCACTGATCTTTGAGTGAGTCCTTTTTACCTCTGAAACCACCAGAAAATGTTTCTTTTAGTGTGATGACCTTTTATGATAGTAGTTTCATACCATATTCGTCCTTTTCTGCTCATAACATCTCTATGGTCCATGTCTCCCATTCTACTGTTCTCACAGACTTGGCTCTTTGTTCATCTCATGACCTCCATGACCCGAGCACTCTCTATTCCTGGTTATGCCTTTTCTTTTTCCAAACTGAACTACATGGTCTGCCTCTTTTTATGTATCTACCTAAACCATAAACTCTCATACCCCATCTGCCAGGTCCTTGTTTTCACTTTCTCACCAGACCTATAACTCATGACTACTTTCTTAGTTCTTGCTCTCTTACATATAATGTTGCCTGGCAGCCACTGAAAACGATGACATAATTTGCTTCAAAGTAGTGCCATTGTGTGCCAGTTAGGCTTTTATTTCTGATCAGCATCTTTTGTTGAACAATTATAGTCTGATTATTTCTTTGCCATTATTTTATTATGTTAAATTTTAAATGCAACTTCAAAATCCATTAACTTTCTCTATCCTAGTGCATTATTATTCAGTAGAAACATAAGAAAAAACAGTTTAATTACTAATACTCACTTAGAAATTGGATTGACACTGGCTTCAATTATTGTTAAACACTTACAGCACTTTATGTTTTCTGGAAATTCTTGTACACCTAAAATGGAAAACAAATTTTTTTAAGTCATAGATACTCCAGCAAAAATTCTACAAACTATAGTTTTAAATAATAAGAATAATTGACTAGTATACTATAAAGAAATCATTAGATTGATGATATAAGAACAATAACATTATAATATGGTATACACATACATGAATATTTCTAACACAATTTAAATGTTAAATAATATCCTGTAATAGTATTATTATAGAGTTCAAAGTATAAAATTTGGGATAAGACATATTTTGAGTCCTTACCAACCAAAGGAAAAAATTGTTTAAATTCTGTAGTTAACAGCATAACGTTGTCCATATTGAAGGGATTAGGGGGAGGGAGTGGTAATCAACAGATACAATGAATATAAGATAAAAAAATCTTTGTTCCCAGAATGCTTTAAAATAAGATTGGACGATTGAACACAGGCATCTAGAAAATGATTTAAGGTCAAATCATATAAAAACAAGTGCTCCCTAATGTGGTGCTCTAACAGGCTGTGTGCAACTCTTCCTGTTGGCTGTGTGGGAGTGGGCTGAGGTGAGCCCCGATGCTTGGGTCCTTTCCTAGCATCTCTACAGGAACCAGCTTGGCTGCCTGCCCTCCGAGAATTGCTCATCTGCTTTTATAACTGTGCTGTTCGCTATGTGACAGAAAAACACAGGTTTTTCAAAGAAACTGAAGATCCAAGATCCACAAAACCCATCTGAAAATGTTGGGGTCAGAGGAATAAAAGATAGTTTGTGTGGGGCATCTCCATCAATTGACACCAATGAATCAAATATAATCATCTCGGAAAATGTTCGAAGAGAGCTATAGGGAAGCACTCTGAGGTGCCTGCAGTAACACTGCTCCTCATTGATGCGATGACTAAACCTGTCAACAATTCCATCAAGGACTAATTCTGTCCAGGACTGCATGCCTGAGAGAAGCAACGGAACAACTTGTCCTAGGATACAGTTGGAGTTTTGATGACAAAGTTCAAGAAACAAAATGTTCCAAGTTATTAACTACCACAAACCTGGACCTCCAAAGCCAATGTGACCAGAGCAGGATAGACAAAACCAACAAGAACCCATTCATTTATTGCCAAACTGGAATGTGAGGCTATTTCTCACACATTTCTCTTCGGTGAAATGCCTTCAGAAACTATGCTTTCTTTACATTATTGTTGAAGTATTTTTGCTTCCTAAAAATACCCCGAAGCTTCTTATTAGGCGTGTGTTCCCCGAGAAAAGGACTCCCTGGGTGATACAAACAGCTCAGCTGCTAACCGGTTATACCTGTGAGAAATTTGAACTCACCCAAAGATGTCTCAGAAGAAGCCCTGCCCTTGAGTCTGTTTGCTTCGGACTCAAAAGCAAGGAATGAGCCCACAGAAAACTGCAGACTCGCTGCCACTGGGTCAGCACTGTTTACAGACACTCTACAGACGTATTGGAACATCCCCTTTAGGTTTCCACGTCTGCAAGTAACGATGGTGCAGAAAGCCTAGAGAAGATGCTGCTGGGTTCCAACTGCCGTCCTCTCAGTGGTTAGCAGATCAATGCTTAACCCATTGTGCCACCAGAGCCGCTTCTATCAGAACAAAGACCTCTCAGTAAACTGAAAAAATCAGCCAGGGACAACCCCATTGAACCCAATTCTCCTCTGACATGCATGGGGTCTCCAGGAATTGAATCCATCAACATGGCAACGTGTTTATTTGTCTATTTTCCTTAAGAGAAAGGCCAAGTTTCTCTTTGGGACAAGTTTTAACATCCAGGATTGCCCTTGCTAACTGGATATATTAAAAAAAAAAAGGCAAGCAAGTCGGTCTTAAGTGCTTCCTCTTTCCTATTTACTTTGCATCTTTGCAATCAGCAGGAGTGCATGGTGCCTCCTTTCCCTCTCATCTTTTTCTCTCTGTTGGCTGTCTGGGCTCATTACAAGCTGATGCCTTAGCTCCACAGGTTCCAATCTTCGAGCACTATTTACTTAAATTATGTGTAAATCAAGATATGGAAGCAGAAGTAAATTAAAATACAGTTTCACGAATCTAAATCTATCTTTTATTTTCTATTTAAAATGGAATTGCCTGCTGTGGAGAAAATGATACTCCACTATTAGTTGAAAAAGTTACATTACATTGTTTACGATTTAAATTTAAAAGTGTTCAGGGCCGAGCTTACCAAGGAAACCAAACTCACTGCCACCAGTTGATGCTGGCTCCTACTGGCTCTGACTGGAATCCCCTGGAAGGACTTCCTGGTTGAATAACCCCAGGCAAGGCACTGAGTGCCCTACTTTCCTATTCTGATAAATGGTGACTGTATGTATGTAGAGCTTTCATCATAGGCTTGAAGTGAGGATTAAGCTTTCATCATGGAGTTGTAGTGCGGATTACAGAAACCACACAGGTAAACTAAATTGCAAAATCCACTATGACTGTACAGCAGTGTAGAACAACTTCATAGGGTTTGTGAGGCTGTAAATCTTTATAGAAACACAATGCCTTATCTTTCTTCTATAGACGGACTGCTGCCTTTGAACTGTTGGCTTTTTCATTAGCAGCTGAACTGGTAATTAACTGCTCTACTAGGGATATTTAATAACCACAGAATGATCCATGAATTTCATTTATAATTAGTAGAAATTAAAAGAAAGAAATTGAACTTTCAGCCCCAACTGTAAAGATCTTGTAAGTCATCACCCCTGTTCGCACACAGGAAAAAAGCTAAAAAAATGAAAGATCACCAAGTCTTTTTAGATTTATCAAATAAAACAAAGTAAGGTCACACAAGACAAACGGAGTCACCCCAAGTCCACTCAGACAATTGGAGATCTGAGCAGATAGCAAAAAGGAATCACAATTGAATTTCTATGGTGGTTAATTTAATATGTCAATTGGAGTAGACTATGTTTGGTAGAACCATGTTTGGTTCAAGAGTAATCGAGATGTTGTTATGAAGGTTTTATTGCTGGTTGTCATGGAGTTCTCTCTAATTCATGACAACCAGATGCATAACAGAATTCAACATTGCCCAATTTAGTTGTACCATCTTCACGATCCAGTGCTTAGTTTGAGCCCACTGTCGGGGCTATTGTGTCAGTCTATCTAACGGAGACTTTCCCTTATCTTCCTTTTTGTCCTTTACCACGTAGGATGCTTCACATAAGATTAGATCACTTGGTGTTAAGTAGATGACCTTCTATAAAGTGAGCAGATCCTCAGGGCAAAAAGGGGTTTTTCTGCCTGCAGACTATAAGTGTACATTTCCCCAGAGCTTCTCCATTCTTTACTTGTCCTTATCACAATACTGCAGGAATCGGAAACCAGTAGTCTGACTTTAAGATTCTGCAGTTGCCATTCTTTTACAATCACATGAGCCAATCCCTTATAAAACATTCTTTCTCCTGTCTCTTCCTAACACCCCCACCCCTACTCCCGACACACAGACACAAATATTCATGAAATAACTTCTGTTGTTCTAGAAAACCCTAAGATAATTCACTGGAGGGTGATTGATTCATTGGTAGCGACTTAGAGTAGACTACCACGAGAGACTTGAAATAATCCTGAAGACGCAGCCTTTAGGAAAATAACACAAGTTTATAACTTTACCAAGCATGATGTCCTTCTCCAGGGACTGGTCTTTCCTGACAATATGTCCAAAGTAAGCAAGATGAAGTCTAGCCATCCTTGTTGCTAAGGAGTCCTCTGTTGGCATTTCTTCCAAGACAGATCAGTTTGTCCTTTTACCAATCCATGGTATTTACAGTACTCTTCAATAGCATCACAATTCAAATGCATGGGATCTTAGGTTTTCCTTATTCAATGTCCAACTTTCACATGCATACGAGGCAATTGAAAATACCATGTTGTGGGTCAGGCACACCTTAGCCCTCAAAGCAACCTCCGTGGTTTCCAGTTCTCTAAAGAGGACTTGTATAATAGATTTACCCAAGGCAGCTAATCTTTTGAGTTCTTGACTACTGCTTCCATGAGCACTGATTGTGGGTCCAAGCAAGACAAAATCCTTGACAACTTCTAGCTTTTCTCCGTTGGTCAAGATGTTACCACTTGGTTCAGTTGAGATAATTTTGATCTTTTTACATCGAGTTGTAATGCATACTGAAGGCAGCAATGCTTGATTTTCATCAGACAATGCTCCAAGTTCTCACTTTTGGCAAGCAATGTAGTGTCATCTGCATATCATAGGCTGTTAATAAGTCTTCCTCCAAACCTGATGCTGCATTCTTCTCTTTATACTCCAACTTCTCTATTTGCTAAGCATACAAATTAAATAAGTATTGTGAGAGGATACAACTCTGTCACACACCTTTCCTGATTTTATACCATGCAGTATTCCCTTGTTCTGTTTGCACAACTGCCTTTTGATCCATGTACAAGTTCTTTTGATCCATGTACAAGTTCTGCATGAGCACAATGAAGTGTTCTGGAATTTCTAAAGTTATTTATAGTTTGTTATGATCCACACAGCCAAATGCCTTGGCATAGTCAATAAAACACAAGTAAATATCTTTCTGGTATTCTCTGATTTCAGTCAAGATCCAGCTGACAGTAGCAATGATATCTCTTCTTCCACATCCTGTTCTGAACCTCTGGCAACTTTCTGTCTGTGCACGGCCACGACTGATGTTGGGTGGTCTTCAGCAAAATTGTACTTGATGTTTTAGAAATAACATTGTTTTGTTGGGTCACCTTTCTTTGGAACGGGTACAAATAGGGACATTTTCTAATCAGTTGGCCAAGTAGCTGTCTTCCAAATTGCCTGGCAGAAACAAGTGTGTGCTTTCAGTGCTTCATCAGGTTGTTGAAACATTTCAATTGTTATTCCAACAATTCCTGGAACCTTGTTTTTGGGTAATGCTTTCAGTGCAGCTTGAATTTCTTCCTTCAGCACCGTTGGTTCTTGCTTAAGTGCTGCCTTCTGAAATGCTGGAATGCCGACTAACCTAACACATGGGGATGGAAAATAGCAACACAAGTCTCTGTTAGCCTTCCTTTCTTACTTCCTGGGTAGGGATGAGGGAGCGATGGCACTTATAAAGATGACATCCCAGGGTCAGGTTCAGAAAAGACTGACAACTGATATTAGGTTCATAAAATGCTCCTCCTTCTTTCTACCCCATACCTTATTACCACATCGATCAGATTTCTATAAAATGAAAACAAAATGGAATTACAGACAGGACAAGAGAAATATAAAATTCAGATGCTAAAGAATCTCTAAGTAAACCCTGCAAAACAGAGGAGACAACTGCTTATAGTTACAACAAATAGTAAATATAATTTTATTTCTTATCTAGAAAAGAATAAAATCTTACACCAGAGCTCTATTTACCTCAATTCTTTTTATCTGACAGATAATGTCTAGCTTGCAATAAGAAAAAAAAATGATAAAGCATGCTAAAAGGCAGAAAACAGTCTGAGGAGAAGGCTCAGAACCAAGCTCTAATACAGTAGAGATGTTAGAATTAGAAGCAGGTTCAGAGAGGGAGAGTTGTAGGAGTTATTACACTGGAGACATAAAATAACCGATTAATATTGAGCTAGTTGATTCAGTGGTAGAATTCTTGCTTTCCATGTATGAGTATAATATATGTACCGTATTTTTATACAAATAATGAACATTCTACTTTTTTATCTTTTGCATACTGTACCCTCTTTCCATGAGGTATTTTCATAAGTGCACAATACTAACTTTTTAGAACAATAGGTGAAAAAATTGAACAGTATTCTTGCCTTAAAGGTTTGAGGACATGAGTGGCAAAATATGTATCATGCAAACTATCTATATACGATCCATTGTACAACAGGACTATTAGAACAGAGAAAAAGAAAAGACCGAAGAATCATTTCAATTAAAATGTTTGAGAATTTTTCAAAATAAATAATAGAAACCAAAGCATCAATTCAGAATTTTCAGAAAACAACAAGCAGGGTAAAGACCCCAAAGTTTACACTTTCATATATATTCAGAATCCAAAGGTAAAATTTTAGGGGGAAAAAATCACCTTACTTTCAGAGAAAGAAGAATCAGAATTATGTTGAAATTTTCTTCAGAAATTATGTAAGCAGAGGGAGAATGAAGTGAAATATTTAGGTGTGAAGTAAACCCAATAATCTCATTTTTTGTATCCAGCAAAATTATTATTCAGAAGTGAAGTGCACATAAGATTTTCCCAATTTGTGGTGAGTAGACCTGACTGGCAAAAATGTTAAATAATTTTTTCAGAGAAAAAGAATACTGTATAGGTTAAAATTTAGATATTCCTAAATAAAGAGTGGTTGATAAGAAATAAGACCTCTTATTTTTCTTATAATCCTAATGTCATAAGATCAAGGACCACTGATACTAAAGAAAGTTCAAATTTTAATGAAGGCATTGCTGGAAAATGAGGCTCTAAGAATTGATGGCACACTCGTTGAAATGTTTCCGCAAATGGGTGCAGTGCTGGAAGTGTTTACTCAGGTATGTTAAAAAGAAAGCATCATCAGTCACTAAGAGAGAGACATACTGGCCAACAGCTGTAAAGTGACAAACATTGGAAGGCCACTTAAGATATATATATATTTATATAAAATGCACTGTATTTTATATGTAAAATGTAGATATGTATTTATATATAAAATATACTGGAATCTGTTGTATATTTTCTAAAATTGATACAGAGGTGGAAGATCCTCCTAAAATTAAAATGTTTTTCTTTATAAAATAAAATTATTTTTAGCTTAAAATTATTATTTTATTATAATAATATTTTTGCTTAAAATATATTTTTACTAAAAAATTGGATGACAAAAACTGAACTGACTAAAAGAGCTCTTTTTCATGTCTGTTTCAAAAAATGGCCATCAGGTAGAGTGTGGAAATTCTCTTAAAAATCATTAAAAGCACATTCTAGCAAACTATGCAGACAAGAATTCAAAAGAGGTTGGGCTGTACATGGATAGAAAACCAGAGGTCCACGCTGGATCCCTAAAGGGATGTGGTGTACGTTCTGTCACTGCTGATGTTAGGTGCATCATGTCTGAAGGCAAGGGATGTCAGAGACATGTGACTACCGGTCTTTTAAAACAACTTGAATAACAACATGAACAATGAAAATTTCAGAACACTTAACTGTACTCCTGAGGAATCTGTACATAGACCATGTGGCAGTTGTTTAAATACAAGAGGCTACTGTAAAATAGGAAAAGGTTTACAATAGAATTGTATGAGTTTACCGGACTTTATTAATCTGCATGCTAAGAAACTAATTTGAGAAGCTGGGCTCTGTGAAGACGAACAGTGTGATATGTAAATGACACAACCTTGCTTCCCAAAAATAAAGATGATTTTGAAGTATTTACTGATGAAGATCAAAGACTTCAGGATGGATTATACCACAACGTGAATAACATAAAATCCTAAAAATTGAGTTAGTAAATAACATGACTGATGGTGAAAATTTGTAGTTGTTCAGGTTTTGCTCTACATGGATCAACAATCAACCTCCGCGGGAGTTCTCACTTCATCAAGTCAAGGCCGACTCATGTGACATTGGGTGGGTGTTTGAGACTGTAGTGCTTTATGGGCGTAGAAAGCCCAGTCTTTCTCCCGCCCAGGTGCTGTTTGCTTCACTGCAGGCCACGCCGATTTCAGCCCAACATGTAACCCCACACCACCAGGGCTCCCTATCCAGGAAATAAAATGATGTATGGCATTGGAAAAATCTGCTGCAAGACAACTCTTAAAATCTTAAAAGTTAAAATGCCCAATTTGATGATTAAAGTGGGGCTGACCTAAAGTATGGTATTTTCAATGGCTTCATATGCATTCAAAAGGTAGATACACACGCATTCCCACACAAAACTACGATGAATTGATGCATTCAGATTGTAATGTTGCTGAAGAATACTGAATGTAGGATGGATATGTCTTGTCATCAGGAAAGTCCAATAATTAGAGTAGGCCATTGCATTTCCTAAAGTAGGGAGTCAGCAAAATTTTTATTGTGGAAGGACACAAACGCTCTAACAATAGGCATATCAGTGATTATGAGGAAAGTCCATGCCCGGCAACATGTTGTTCTGCTGGACGAAAGGTTACTCTGAGAAGGAGCCAACTCAAGGATAACTAATGCCAACAAGAGCAACTGCTCTAAAAGAAAGAAGTGTATTCAAAATCACAATAACAAGAATATGGTGTATGGCTATGTTCTATGGATATATGGAATGAATGAGGATGTATTATGGAACAGGAAGGAGGAATTTGGTCCACACTGTTAATATGTACCTGCACTGCCAGTGAAGCAGTACATTGTTTTGAAAAGTAGTCTTAAATCAGTTGTAAATGTATTTTACAGACTCCTGGGAACCATTGTGGCACAGTGGTTATCTGTTGGGCTGTGATCTGCGAGGTCGGCAGTTCAACCACAGAAGAAAGAACTGTCTACTCCCCTGAACAGTTCGTCTCAGAAACCCACAGGGGGCAGTTCTACCAATCCGATAGGGTCACTATGATTCAGTATTGACAGGAGGACAGTGAGTTTTTAAGGGTCATTAAAAATTATTTAAGGAAATATAACTATTGCTTTTTTTCTAAAAGAAGAGAGAAAATTGAGCCAAAGAAAAGGTCCCAGTAGGCCCAGAGAAGCAAAAACGAATGGAAGACAAAAAGAAAGGGAGTAAATTGTAAGAACGAAATAATAAACAGAAAACAGCTTCAACTATAATATATATTAATCTAACTACCAGTATATCAGTCATCACTTTAAACATGGAAAATATGAAATACTAATTTAAAAACTTGGATTGTCAGAGTATATATAATAAATAATATCCAGCTATATATTGTCTACCAAAAAACCCACTTTAAATATAACACTTCAGCTAGAATAGAGGTAAAGGAATGGGGAAAGAGTATTATCTTAATACTGTATATAACACTAGTGACATTCATTGCAGATACAAATTTCAGATGAAGAAAAATTACCAAGGAAAAAGGAACATGATATAAAGATGAAAAAGGAACAAAAAGTTGAGTAGTCAAGAAGAAAATAATCCCAGAAGCACATATGTCCAGCAACAAAGCTGTATCTCAGCAACTGATGGGAAAACTGATAGAATTTCATGGAGGAATAGAAAACTCAGCAACTCAGTTGGAGACTTCAAGCAATGGCTATCAGCAGCTGTTAATAAACTGGCACAAAGGAGCCACGTCAGGCCATGATGGAACTGGACAGCACCACCAATCAAGTGAATTTAATTGACGTTTATGAGTGACTTCATTTGACGAGAGCAGAATGTATATTCTTCTTAAGTTCACAGGAAACATGCATCATATTCTGAGCTGTAAAATATTTTAACAATATATAAAAAAGAATCCCAGAAAATATGCTCTGAAAGGACAATAGTACACAACTATACAGTAACAAAAAATAGCTACAAGATACCAAATGTCCAGAGTTTAAACAAACTTCCAAATATATGAGTCAAAGTTGAAATCACAAGAACAATTAAAAATTACTTTGAACAAAGAGAAAATAAAAATACAACTTATAAAAATTTGTGGAACACAGTGAAAGCAGTGTTTAGAGGGAAACTTATAGTATTGAATATTAAAAATATTTTTTAAATCTCTGAAATAATTATCTAAGTTCCCATTTAAGAAACTAAAAAAATGAAAAGAAAATTAAATTCAAAGTAAATAGAAGAAATAGAATTAAAACTGGAGCAGAAATCTATGGTATTGAGTAGAATAGAGAAAATCAATGGAACCAAAATTTGATCTTTTAAAGGAAATTGATTAAATTGGTGAGTGAGCTAGTCAAGGTTTATTGTGCCAACCCGGGCGGTAAACACATGTGGGATTAACTGGAAGGTAGAGAGATAAATAGCTCAGTGACCCTTGCCTTTCTCGTTCTCTGGTCTCTGGCTTTGTGATGGTCAGACCAGGGTGCAGCTGCTTAGCCAGTTCCCTGCTTCAGCTGGCAAGGCTCACTTCCTGTAATTCATCCCTGAGGAGAAGGCACATGAACCTACCTCGATGCAGCCCTGGGTGCTGGAGCAGCCGCATGGAGACCCCTGCCAGCCCTGAGATGCTTACACACTCAGATTCAGCTTTCTTCCTGCAGTCAGCATCATTGTGTGTGTTTTGTGAGATGGATGAGGGCTGTGTAGATCCTTGTGGGACATATGGGCTAATGCTGAACTTACGGGCTTGGACAGCACTGAGTTGAAATGCTCTCTTAATGTACACTTACCCGTTATATAAAACTCTCTCTTATACATATCTGAGTTTCTGTGGCTTTGTTTCCTTAGTTTACCCAGACTAACACAGTGAGAGTCTAGAGTAAGGCCAAGCAAGAAAGAGAAGATACAAATAAGGAATGGAAAAAGGAAAACAGAACTGCCACTTCCTGTCCATGGATACTGAAAGGATAATGAAGTAATGTTATGCACAACTCAATATCCTCAAATTTTATAGTGTAGATGAAACGCTGTTCTTAAAAGATACATTCTATCAAGGTGTTATTAAAAACAAACAACAAACAGACAAACAAAACCTCTGCCATTGCCTGGATTTTGACTCATAGGGACCCTATAGAGCAGAGTAGAATCACTCCTTTGGGTTTCTGAGACTAAATCTTTATAGGAGCAGACAGCTTCTTTATCCTGCTGAATAGTGGGTGAGACATTGCAGGTAACGGTTCAGTGAGTAACCCAATATGCTACCAGGGCAACTTAAATGTTGGTGTTTGTTGCCACCAACTCCATTCTGACTCAGAGCTACACTGTACACAACAGAACAAAACACCGTGCAGTCCTTATGATAATTACCATTTGGACTCTTTGCAGTATGCTTCCTTCTCCAGGAATTGGTCTCTCCTGATAACTAATCTAAAGTACTTGAGATGAAGTCTCACCATCCTCATTTCTAATGAGCATTGTGCCTCTACTTTTTCTAATACAGGTTTGTTTATTCTTCTGACAGTTGCTTATATATATAATATCAAAGGAACTTTTACTAAACAAAAATATCAATATTTGAAGCTATTGTGTTTCTTAACATATCCTCCATCTACATCCATACACTTTTAATGACTGTGATTTGACCTCTAATCCTTCCCCAAATGATTCTTCACTACTTCTTTTATAATATCTCAAAGCCTCAGCTCGGGCATCCCAAAGAGACTCAAATTGTGTTCATTTAGATTTCCTTTGAGGGTCAAGAATGAAAACAAGCCTGAAGAAGCAAGGTCAAGGCTGTGCAGAGGATGGAGGAAGGTTTTGCAACAAAATTCTCATAGCCCTGCTACGTACCAAGAATGAGCACGAAGATTGTCATGATGGGGAAGAAAAACTCTAGGTACACCTTCTCTGACCTTCTTCAAACCAATTTTTGTGTGTGTCTCTTTCTTATTAATTCTTCATAATAACCCTGTAGTCATCTTGTGTCCTTGCAGAAAATCTATCGAAGTTATTCTTTTGCCACCACCCATCAACATTACCTTCTGAACTGGTCAATCTGACTTGAGTTTTTCGAGCCCAACAGATTTCGTTGGAAGCCACAGTTTGGGTTGGAAATTGTACTCTGGATCATATACTGCTAAATCCAAGACAGTGCCAGTTATGACTCATGCCATAAAATTTACCTGAAATACCATTTTTTGAGATGCTCTTCCTGCAACACTTTGACACCCAATGAGCCCCAAACTTGCTGAGGCCGAGATGTTTGCTTAAAATTGTAAATGGTGAGTTATGTGAGATCCCATCCTCAGTAGCTAGTGCATCAATGTAATCCTACAGGCTTGCTTCTTCCAGCCGTTTCTGAATTTCAGTCACAGTTTTTTTCATTTCAGCTTCAGATTTTTGAGGTTTTAATATCTATTTAAATTTGCTTATGAACTATTTCTAGAGTGGATCTACTACAACCCACACAGAAAGTTGGAAATGTGAACGAATGCCAGTTTTGTCACTTGGATTATCCATGTAACTTTGACAGACATAATCTTTCAACTTCAGTGACTAATTTCTTGCATAATTGAAAGGATTATTGTATCAGATCATATGAATGTATAGCACTTTGTATCATGTCTAATTCTTAGTAAGTGGCCAATAAATACTAAATAAAAATTCTTGCATTAATAATAGTTTTGCTACCACATTTTCTCATATCATGTTTAAGATAATTCAGTTCTCTTAACAATCTTGTAAGAAATAAATATTGGACAATAATATCTATACTTTATACATAACGAACCTTACATTCACATAAAATGAGTGATTCATTCAAAGAATGTATAGGTATTTATAGACATGAATGGACATTTAAAAAAGAATACTAAATAAACTCGTTACCATCTAGTCAATTCTGACTCAGATGCACCTATATGCTTCAGTGTAGAACTATGCTGTGTTGGGTTTTCAATGACTATGCACTTTGGAAATAGATTGACAAGATTTTATTCTGAGGCAACTCTGAGTGGATTTGAAGTGACCAACTTTTGGGTAGTCACTGACCTCTTAACTCTTTGAGATATATATATGAGGTTTAACCCAAGTTTTAAAATGCTATGGTAGCATGTTAGGTGAAAGTCGGACTGCTAACCGTAAGGCTGGCAGCTCAAAACCACTAGTCTGTAGGAGAAAGCTGAGGCTGTCTGCTTCTGTAGGTTCACTTTGAGTTGGAATCCACTTGAAGGTAGTATGTTTAAGAAATCCTGCAAGAGGAAAGTAAAAGGAAATAGAGGAAAGAACTACGGGGTAAAGGGCATTTATAGAAGTCTAAATACAGGCATGTACATAGGTAAACATATTTATTTATGATGATGAGGAAATAAATCTATGTGAACATAATTATAGGTTTAGTACTAAGGTAGCAGATGGATATTGGGCCTCCAGTCAAATACTCCCTCAATGCAAGAACACGGTTCTATCAAACTGGCATTCCATGATGCTCACCTTCCCAACCCGATTGCTGAAGACAAATGGGTGCATAAGCAAATGTGGTGGAGAAAGCTGATGGTGCCCAGCTATCTAAAGATAAAGTGTCTGCGGTCTTAAAGGCTTGAAGGTAAACGAGTGGTTATCTAGCACAGAAGCATCAAAGCCGCATAGAAAAAGCATGCCAGCCTGTGTGATCATGAGGTGTCGAAGGGATCAGGTAACAAGCATCAACAAAGAAAAATCACATCATTGGGAATGAGGGGGCAGTGCAGAATGGGGACCCAAAGGCCATTTGTGGGCAACTGGACATCCCCTAACAGAAGGGTCAT
>NW_022104341.1:54497443-54541980 GCF_000313985.2 Echinops telfairi
CACTATCATGATCCCAATTCTACCTTACAAATCTGTCTAGACCAGAGGATGTACACCGGTACAGATAGAAACTGAAACACAGGGAATCCGGGACAGTAGAACCCCTTGGGACCAGTGGTGAGAGTAGCAATACGGGGAGGGTGGAGCGAAGGTGGGGTAGAAAGGGGGAACCAATTACAAGGATCTACATACAACCTCCTCTCTGGAGGACGGACAGAGGAGAAGTGGGTGAAGGGAGACATCTGACAGTGTAAGATATGACAAAATAATCATAACTTATAAATGATCAGGGGTTCATGAGGGAGGGGGAAATGGGGAGGCAGGGGAAAAATGAGGTACTGATGCCAAGTAGAAAGCAAATGTTTTGAGAATGATGATGGCAACAAATGTACAAGTGTGCTTGACACAACGGATGTATGTATGGATTGTGATGAGAATTGTACGAGCCCCCAATAAAATAATTTAAAAAAAAGAAAACAAAGGACAGAGGGGAAAAAAAAGAAAGTAGAAAATATTAAGAAGTAGAACAACTTTAACATGGGTCAAAAGGGAGCTCAAAAGATAAGGTGTTAAATTTTAATCTAATTGCATTTGCCCACTTCCACTTTCCAACGCACCTGCATGACAGCAGGGCTACTCATATTCCTGGTTTGTGGCCAGAGTATTCACCAAGGGCTTAATGTGCCGTGCATTCCCCCTTCACTTTTTCAAAAAAAATTGAAACAACTTCCAAATGAGGCAACAGGGAGAACATATAAAATATGCATTTTAACCTAAATTTATTTACCATTATTTTCTTACAATGTTCCATGTCTGACAGTAAGGCTATTTACAGCTCTCATCTATGGGCAGAGGAGATTCATCAGAGGTTAATACATGTGTGGATCCTGCATATGGATTTTAGGCAGGTCCAGAGTCCCCAAAAGCAGAAAGGCAAAAGGAAGAGAGAGGAATCATCTCTGATCTTGCTCTTATGTAAAAGGCCACACCACCAAGGCAGTGTAATAACACTTTACTGACAGGTTGGACTTTCACCCAGGCCGGAGGTCTAGTTGACATAGTCTCTAGCCATCATGAGGTCTTTGCACATGTCATTGTATTTTACTTCATCTTCACCGGCTGCCCTTTACTTCTCCATTCAGCTCTGTGACTTCATTCTTTTTTCAAGTGCTTTAGCTTCTCTACCATTCAAAGCAAGTTTTAGAGTCTCTTCTGTTATCTACTTTGATCTTTTCTTCCCCCCCCCCTGTCTTTTAAAAGATCTTTTACTTTCTTCTTGGATGATGTGCTTGCTTTCTCTCATCAGGTTTTCTGTCGTTAGTTTTCAATATGGCAAACCTGTTATTGAGATATTCTCAGAATTCAGGCTGGAAAGATGCAAAGTCATATTTTACTATCATGAACTTGTTTTAATTTTCTTCAGCTTCAAGCTGAAATTGCATTCGGGCAATTGATAGTCTGGTCCACAGTGAGCGCCTAGTCTGGCTTTAGCTGCTGGTATTGAGCTTCTTCACCTTCTTGTCCCACAGATGTGGTCAATTTTATTTCTGTGTATTACAGCTGTAGAAGTCCACCTGTATAGTCTTCTCTTGTGTTTTTGAAAAAGGTATTTACAATGAGGAAGTTAAGGGTATTTCAAATTTATCATGCAATTTTCGGCTTTGTTTATATCACCAAGGCCGGTCGTTCCCACTGTGGTTCCTTTGTTTTCAACATTTGCATTCCAGTCACCAAGGATTATCAATGTATCCGATGGCACAGTTGATCAATTTCAGACTGAAGATGGTAGAATTCTTCATCTCTAGATTTGATAGTGCACACATTTGAAGAATAATTGTATTAATTGAAATTCCTTGAATTCTGACAGATATAATCTTATCACAGACAGCACTGTACTTCAAGATCTTGAAATTTTCTTTTGAGACGAATACAACTCCATTCCTTTTGATTGCTTCGTTTCCAGTCTAGTAAACTATATGATTAGCTTATTCAAAATGACCAATACCAGTCCAGTTCAACTCACTAATGTCTAGAATGTCCATTTCATTTTTTACAACTTCCACTTTTCCTAGATTCATAGTTAGTATATTCTAGGACCAATCGCTGATTGATGCTTGCAGCGGTTTCTGCTCCTTCTGAGGCATGCCCTGTCAGCAAATGAAGTCCTGAAAGCTTTATTTCTGTAGGCTTTCATCCATCTCCATCACTATGGTTGACTCTATTTTGAGAAGGCAGCTCTTCCTTACTTTCCACATGTCCTCACTTTCCTGACCGGAGTAGCTCATCTTGTAGCACTATCTCTGCCTGTTCTTTTCATGAGGTTTTCAATATCTGACAATGTTTTGATTATGTCCATTACGTTTTCTGTGGCTAATCAGAAGTGGACACTTATTCCTTCTTAGTCTGGAAGCTCTGCTAAAACCTGTTCACTTTGATTGACACTGCCTCGCATCTATATGCATCCATATTTTACTCCCTTTGAGAATTTTTGAAGACTTGAGCTCATCATATCTAGTAGAGGTTCAAATATAAGCTCGAAGCAAAACAAAACAAATATTTGCTTTGTAAGGAATGGAATCATGTTTAGTGTAAATCACAGAAAATTGTCATATACATAAGAAGCAGATTTCATCAATAGATCTTTGTTTATTCCCAAATTAGAACACTGTAGTATATTTCTTAATACATTCTTATCACTAACTATACCTAAAAGTATATTTGGAATTTTTCAAAGACATACAGACAAATAAAGTAAAATACAACTACATTATGAATTTAAATGTCTAAAAATAATACTTTTAATGCAATGGAATCTGTAAAAATTGCATTAACAAAATGTTAACATTTTGAAGGACAAAGTATGTAATAAACTATGCTCTCTGTTGAATGTGTTTGATAAATTGTGCCCTTCATTATTCTCATAATAAGGCTCAGGTTTGAGTAGGCACTCCAAAGATTCTCTTGGCTATTCAAGCACTAATTTTCCACTTTATAGTTTATGCATTTCTTTACTTCCATTTGACAATTTCATTGCTCACTGAATTCTTCTATCAGAAGTTGTACAAAAGAAAAGGGAGAAGTAAAATCTCCAATAAATTAATTATAGATATTTTTTATTACTTTGCATGAATTTTGAAAGCCACGATTCAAATGAAAATTTAGCATATGCAAATGATTATTTTTCTTTGGGTAGCCTAAGTGTTACCAGCCTACATTTCAGCAAACTGAAGAAGAACTGGAAACACTCACTCTTCTTTGCCAGGACATGCTGAAGCCAGCTACTCGGTCAACTAACTGGAAGAAATCCGTATTTGCCCCATTCCAAAGAAAGGGCATGCAGCAGACTGCTCAAACTAAAGAACTATGGCATTGATATTGCATACAGATGAAATTTTGCTTAAGATCATTCAACAACGGTTGCAGCAGTATATTGACAGGGGATTTCCAGAGGTTCAGGCTGGATTCAGAAGAGGATATAGAACAAGGGATATGATTGCTAAGGTCATATGGATATTGGATCAAAATAGGGAATACCAGAAAAATGTTTACTTGTTTTCATTGACTACGCAAAGGCATTCAACTGTGTGGGCCATAATAAATTGTAGACAATACTGAGAGGCATGGGATTTCCCGAGCACTTCAATATGCTCATGAGGAACTTGTAAATGGATCAAGAGACCCTTGTGCAAATAGAACAAGGACATACTGCATGGTTTAAAATCAGGAAATGTGTGTGTCAGCATTATATCTTCCTACCATATTTGATCAATCTGTATGCTGAGCAAAACCTCAAAGAAGCTGGATTATATGAAGAGGAATGTGGCATGAGGATTGGAAGAAGACTTATTAACTATGTGAGATATGCAGATGACACAATCTTGCTTACTGAAAACGAGGAGGACTTGAAGCACTTGCTGATGGAGATCAAGGATTGTAGCCTTCAGTATGGATTACATCCCATTGTAAGGGAGACCCAAATCCTGACAACTGGATCAATAGGTAACCTCATGTTAAATGGAGAAAAGGTTGAAGTTGTCAAGGATTTTGTTTTGCTTGGATCCACAGTCAATGCTCATGAAAGCATGAGTCAAGAGATCAAAAGGCACAAGATCTCTTCTGAGTATTGAAGAGCAAAGATGTTACTTTGAAGACTAAGGTGTACCTGACCCAAGGCATGATATTCTCCATCGCATCATATGCATGTGAAAGTCGAACACTGCATAATGGACACCATAGAAGAGTTGATGTACTTAATTGTGGTCATGGAGAAGTAGCATGGACTGCTAAAAGAACAAACTAATTTTGATTGGAAGAAGTAAGGCCACAGTGCTCTTTTGAGGCAAGGATGGCAAGACTTCATCTTATATACTTTGACTATGTTGTCAGGAGAGACCATTCCCGAGAGAAGGTCATCATACTGGGTAAAGTGGAAGGGCAGCAAAAAAGAGGAAGAGACTAGAGGAAAGTAAATGAAATAGAGGAAAGACCTAGGAGGCATAGGGCACTTATAGAGGTCTAAATACAGGCATGTACATATGTAAATATTTTTATATATAACAATAGGGAAATAGATCTATGTACATATATTTATATTTTAAGTATTAAGGTAGCAGATGGACATTGGGCCTCAACTCAAGTACTCCCTCAATGCAAGAACACTTTGTTGTAATAACCTGGCATTCTGTGATGCTCACCTTCCTGACACAATTGCTAAAGACAAAGTGGGTGCATAAGCAAATATGGTGAAGAAAGCTTATGGTGCCCACTATCAAAAGATATAGTATCTGGGGTCTTAAATGCTTGAAGATAAACAAGCGAACATCTAGCTCAGAAGCAACAAAAGCCAACATGGAAGAAGCACACCAGCCTTTTTGATCAAGAGGTGTTGATGGAATCAAGTATCAGGCATCAAAGTCCCAGAACAAAAAATCATATCAATGTGAATGTGAGGGAGGGTGGAGTGGAGACCCAATGCCCATCTGTAGACAATTGGACATCCATTTATAGACGGTAGAGGCGAGCCAGTCAGGGTGCAGTTTAGCACCGATGAAACATAAAACTTCCCTCTAGTTTTTTAATGTCTCCTCACCCCCACTGTCATGATCCCAATTCTACCTTACAAATCCGGCTAGACCAGAGCATGTACATGGGTAGAGATAAGAGCTCGCAACACAGAGAATCCAGGGCAGATAAACCCTTCAGAACCAATAATGAGAATAGAGGTACCAGGAGTATAAAGGGAAGGTGGGAGGAGAAAGGGGGAACCAATCACAATGATCTACATATAACCTCTTCCTAGGGGGATGGACAACAGAAAAGTGGGTGAAGGGCGACAGTGGTAGGTGTAAGACATGGGGAAATTTTTTTTTTATAAATGATCAAGGGTTTATGAGGGATGGAGGGTGGGAAGGGGGAAAATGAGGAGCTGGTATCAAGGGCTCAAGTAGAATGAAAATGTTTTGAAAATGATGATGGTGACATACGTACAAATGTGCTTGACACAATGGATGGATGTATGGATTGTGATAAGAGCTGTAAGAGCCCCCAATCAAATGATTTTATTAAAATTTAAAATAAAGAAGAGAGGAAGGCCCTCAATGAGGGGGACTGACGCAGTGGCTGCATCACCGGCTCAGGCCTTGGTACAATTTTGAAGATGGCACAGCACCATGTAGCGTTTGCTCTGCTGTGCACAGGGTCTTTGTGGATAGTAGAAGATCTGACGGCCCCTAACAGCAACGACACGTATTTTCAGTGCAGATACCCAAGTTTTCAAGGCGAATCTTAAACCATTAAATAATATAGTGTTTAAATTTCTTTAAATACAAAATCTGATGCTAGAATGAAAACCAAAATGAAATATCACTAAAATCTTGTTGTAGGCTTTAAGTTGGTTTAAAGTGCTATTAACATGTGAACGCACACATTTTTCCCAGGGTAAAAGATAATTATAGAATTTAAGTGTAGGTAAAAATTTTACCCTATTGTACTTAGAACCTAAGAATAGCAAGAGTAACAAATTCCAAGAGTCATAGCGACAGATTCTTGAAAAACAAACTTAAGTGTGAGATATTTCTATAACATGCAGCCTGTCTTTTTCTCTCCCTTTCTGCATAGATTTGTGTAATGTGTTATAATTTTTACCTCCTCCACCCACTCTCTTGCCTTAAATGCCCTTCTTTTCTCTAAACTTTCCATTTAAATGCGGTGCATTCTTTCAGGCTAAATGTGAATTCTACCATCTCTATAAAGATGTATTCAACTACTTCAGTCCAGATGGCTTTCCACTGCCTTAATGTCTCATGTTTTACCTGGAATGCAGAATAGAATGTAACGAGATGCTTTATATGGTTATAAGTTGAAAAGTTATTACCATACTATCTTGTCTTTTATGCTTCCCTTATCTTCGAGTCACTCGTTCAAAATATAAGGTCTTTGACAGGGAGGATTCCTTTCATATATTCAAGAAATCTTTACAATTTTCCTACTCTGTGCTAGAATTTCTTTTAGCATTGCGGATATAGTATGAAAAAAGGATTGGTTCACTTAATTTGTAGGGATTGTATTCTAGCAGAGTAGTATATGCAATAAAGTGTAGAGATAACATAAAATAAAAATATACAAAATTATACAGTATTTTAAGAATGGTGTTATGGAAAAGGACAAGTGAGCAATGTTTAGAGAGATCAGAAATGCTTTTGGAATTGAAAATTAAAATCGGGTGGTTATGGGAAGATTCATTAGGAAGATGGTATTTGAGCAAATACTTGAAGGGGTGGGAAGCCTATAGATATCTGGATATCACCTGGTAATGAGCAAGAGCATTTCAGGAAAATGTCATAAGGCTGCTGTGTGTTCAGGGTATTTCAGGAATAATAAAGAGGCCAGTCTGGCAAGAACAAAGCTAGCAAGGGAACAGTAACAATACATTAAGCCAGAAAAGTAACAGGGTGTTTCGTTAGTTTGGCAGGGTTAGGGGTGTCAGTTAAGTAGAGTTTTGCATGACACTGTAAGGACTTTGACTTTGACTCTGAAAGATATGGAGAGACACTAAAGAAAGGAAGTGTGATACACTCTGATTTACACTTACAGAAATCCACTCTGAGGACAGAGGAGAGTAGCAAAGGTGAAAAAGAGAAATCAACTTCAGTCATCAGCCATGAATAGAGTTGATGATGGCTTGCAACAGAAGGGGATTGAGATAGCTTATGGTGCCAACCTGGCCGATAAACACATGTGGGGTTAATTGATGGGCGCAGGAATAAATGGCTCAGTGAGCCTGGCCTTTCTTGTTCTCGGGTCTCTTGCTTTGTGATGGTTGGACCAGGGTGCAGCTGCCTTAGCCAGTTCCCTGCTTCAGCTGGCAAGGTTCACTTCCTGCAAGACATCCCCAAGAAGAAGCCACATGGACCAACCCTGATACAGCCCTGGGTGCTGGAGCAGCCGCGTGGAGATTCCTGCCAGCGCTGAGATGCTTACACACTCACTGATTCAGCTTTGCTCCTGCAGTTGGCATCATTGCATGTGTTTTGTGAGATGGAGGAGGACTTTGTGGATTGGTGTCGGACATATGGGTTAATGTTGAACTTGTGGGCTTGTGCAGCACTGGGTTGGGATGTTTTCTTGATGTACACTTACCCTTTATATAAAACTCTCTCATACATATGAGTTTCTGTGGATTTGTTTCTCTAATGTACCCAGACTAACACAGGGATTGAGAAGTGTAGATTCTAGATGCATTTTGAACATAAGATGTAAAATGAAAGAGTGAGGAATCAAGGACGAGCCACTAGAATGATGGATTTGACTTCAAGTTAGCAAAAAACAATATGTGGAATAGGTTTCAGAGAGAAGATAATAGGGCTGGTTATAATTTGAGATGTCTGTTTGACATCTAAGCAGAGATGCCAGGTATATATTAAGATAGGATCTAGGAGAAAGCTCTGGACTGTGGGTAAATCCTTTAGGGATAATTGCGCTGTTAGGTACCATCAAACCAGTTCTGACTTATCACAACCCTGGGTACAACAGAATGAAACCGTGCCTCGTCCAGCACCACCCTCATCATCATTGCTATTCGAGAGCCCGTTGCTGCAGCTGCTGAGTCAGTCCATTTCCTTTTAAATATAAAAGTGCAATCCATATTGAGGATCTTCTCTTTGTCACTGATCCTCTGTTTTACCAAACATGATGTGCTTCTCCAGGGACAGGCTTCTCCTGATAGCATGTCCAAAGTGCATGAAACAAATACCCCGTCTTCCTCATTTTACTTGTACTGCTTCCAAGAAAGACTTGCTTGCTCTACTGGCCCCCCATGATAGATTCAAGATTCTTTTCCAATACCAATTCAAATGCTTCAATCCTTCTTTGGCCTTCCTTACTTTGTTCAGCATATGTATGCATATTAGGTCATTGAAAATACCATTGCTTCAGTCAGGCAAATGTTAGTCTTCAAAGTGGCTTTCCTTTTTATTATTTCAAGAGATTATTTGCAGGAGCTTTGTTTAATGCAATGTTATTTAATTTACTGACATAGGCATTGATTATGAATTCAAATAAAATTAAATCCTTGGTAACTTCGATCTTTTCTTCCTTTATCAGTATGCTGCTTATTGGTACAATTGTGAGGATTTTTTCTTTTTTTAATGTAGAGGCACAATCCATATCGAATGCTACAGTGTATGATATCCAGTAGTAAATGTTTCAAATTTTCCTCATTTTCAGTAAGCAAGGATGGACCATCTATATATTGCAGTCACCATGCCCTGTCCTTTATTATATATTCCAGTTTCTAGGATTATTTACTCAGGATACAGATTGGATAAGTATGGTGAAAGGATATAATCCTGACACACACTTTTCCTGATTTTAGACCACACAGAATCCCTATGGTCTGTTTGAAAAGCTGCCTCTTAGTCAATGAGCGGATTCTGAATTTGACACAGTTAAATGCTGTGAAGTGTCTGTTCTTTGTAAATCTAACCAAAATTTGTTATGATCCACATAGTCAAATACCTTTGCATAGTCAATAAAACAGATATTCTCTACTCTAAGCCAGGATTCATTTGATGTCAGCAATGGCATCACTTATTGTAAACCCTCTTCTGAATCCTCCTTGGATTTCTGACCGTTCCCTGTCTATCCCATTGCAACTATTTTTGAAATATTTTAGCACAATTTGCTCATTTGTTATACTAATGATGTTATTCAACAATTCCTTAATTGGGTCACCTTCTTTTGGAGGGGCACAGTTAGGACGCTGTTCCAGTAGGTTGGCCAATTACCTGCCTTCAAAATCTCTTCCATTGCTGCATCTGTTTGTTAAAACATCTCAGTAGGGATTCTGTCAACCCCTGTAACCTTGTATTTTTGCCAATGACTTCAGTGCAGCTTAGACTTCTTGCTTCAGTAACACTCATTGTTATTCCTACACTACATCTTGTGATGATGGAACATTAGCCATTTATTCAGTTCAGTGACGTTTCGTATTCCTTCCATCTTCTTATGATATGCACAGTATCATTCCATATTTTGCCCCCAGAATCCTTTGTCATTACAGTTTGAGGCTTGAGCTTTGTCTTAATTTCTTTGGACTTGAGAAGCACAAAATGTGTTCCTACCTGTTGGTGTTCTAGCTCCAGGTGTTTCCAGATTTCATGACAAGATGTTATACCCTGTGTTCTTCAACAGCCCCGTGGAATCTGCTGTTCGGTTCTCTTACTGCATCACTTCTTCCATTCACTTTAGCTGCTTTCCATTCAAGATCAACTCTTTCAGAGTCTCTTCTGGCATCATTTTGGGCCTTTCTTTCCTTCTTGTTTTTTTAATGACCTTTGTGGAATCATTATATAGAGATATTACTTAATCTCTGAGGCAAAATGTGAGCACCACTGAGGTGAGCAAAGGAAATAAGGAAAGACGTAGACTGAAACATGAACGATTCCAAAATGAGAGGGGGAGGAGGAGAAGACGCAGGAAAGAAGTTTGAACAGGAGTCAGAGGTGAGTAGTCTACACTGGGTTATATCTAAGAAGAAAGACAAAGAACCCGAATTATATATAATTCAGTCTACCCATACCATCAACATGAAGAAATTATAACTGTTGACTGGGTAATAAAGAATAAGACGGGAAAAACTGCACAATTGGTACCTGGAGTCTTTACATTTACTATTTTTATTTCATGTCGAGGGAAAATACTACATATTCCATGAAAGCTAAGTAACGCATGTGACCCATGGAAAACTCCACTATGGAAAAGTTAGCTTAAACGGATGACACTCATATAAAGGAGACATGGGAAAAAAATCTCCTCAATTTCTTGGATCATTTTTTCCCCGGAATGTTTTAAATAGGAGGAAAAAGTTAGACACATGAACATAAAAGGATAAAGTTTTTTTTGTTTGTGTTTATAAAAACCCACACATTCCTAGGGTCTATGGTAAATGAGACATCTCTTTGTTATGTGGAAATTATTGATTAGATAGGGACTTCAAAAGCATAGCTACTATATATAAAAAAAGCAAAAAGTGTGCAGCTATTCCGTTAGAAAATTCAGGCCAATATGTATAGGTCAATAGGACTTATGGAGAGAGCACGAGAAAACAAGAGTAAGCAGACTGCAGAATGATTCCTTTACCTCTAACTACTGAAAAGGAAAAGTGCAGGAACGTGGAGGCATCTGAACAAAACAGAATTAAAGGTCTCCTAAAAACCTGTTGATTTTAATATCATTATAAGGACAGAAACCAATGTAGGCTGAATGCTAACTCACTGTCACTGACTCTCTATCATTGAGTTAACTCATCGTGAGCCTGTAGGACAGACTACCTCTTTTTTCTTCTGTGGAGAAGCTGGGGTGTTTGAACCACACACCTGTACCTATCAGTTCAATGCTTAAACAACAGCACCACCCAGGCTCATAAAGCAGGTTAAGTGATCCATAGAGATAGTCACAAAACTGACCTGTCTGGGAATAAGTCTGGGATGTGTTTATGACATTAACCAACAATTGATTCAGAAACAAATGGTTTTGAATTGGTCTGAATGACCTGGCTGGGAGATATGATTCACTCTCTGTGCTTTAACATTTATCGATGTTATGGTGTAGTGGTTACTTGTTGGGCTGCGATCCACATGGTCAGCAGTTTGAAAGCACTGGTAGCTCCTTGGGAGAAAGACTAGACGTTCTACTCCCATAGAGAGTTATAGTCTCAGACACCACAGGGTGAGCGGGGTGGGGAATCACTGGGAGTCAGCATTGACTAGATGGCAGTGCATTTTTTGCCTTATCATGCCTAATACACTGTATACGAACCTTGCTTCATACTGACTTACTGGGTTTCACCTTCTTTATCATTCAACCAATATCACTGAATACTATGTCTGTCCATTGCTAGAAGTTATTGGGGATCTAGAAATAATAGAAGAGGCAATTACTGTTTTTAAGTTTCTAATGAACCTGTGAGGGAACGAGGGTAGAAGGATGGCTTGTGATACTCTAACACTTCAATTTTTTTCTATTACCAGATATGAGAATTGGCAGGAACACAGAGGACACATCTCACTGGGTTCAAGAAAAAAGCCTCTATTGTGTGACTCTATGGAAATTTAGCAGTCTAGGTGACAGACGCCAACCCCGACTTCCATGGTGGAAGGAAGTGAAGAAAGTTCTCTCTTCCTTCTATTTAGTTTGTAACTAGATTATAAATTCCTTGGGAGTCGAGGCAGCATCTCATACTGGTTTTCTCTCCTCTGTGAATTCAGTGATCATAACACGTGTAACGGCATTTTTTGCTGTTATTATTTCTTGGCTAAGATATTAGAAAGAGTTAACAGCAGGCCAAGAAGTTGGCAGAAGAAACAAATATGTGGCCTTTGTTGCCAACACATTCTTTAATGGAAATACATTCAGTCCTCGGTTCATTTTCAGACAATAAGCCAGGGAAGAGAGAGTTTCTGTAAAAAGGGAAGTAGTCTCATAGTGAGAGAAGTGCTAGTGATTTTCTGATAAATAACACATTAAGAGTGTTGAAAGTTGGCATTTAATAGAGGCACATAATAAGTTTTACCCTAAATAAATGGTATAATGATTTGCCAAACACCAAAGAGCACATTTATTGCTAGTTGAGAACTGCTTTGTTAACATTTTCTATGAATTCCACCCGAGGCAGCTCAAAAGAAAGCACCCTAAAACCTGTGATACGTACAGTAAGCCGAAGCCTGCAGCCTACTCTTAAGAGGCTCACAGTTTTAATGTCCTGTCATTCCATCGGTTATTCATACCTGAATTCTAGTGTGTTGGAGAGAGGCATCCTCTTTTCACTGAAAGTTGAGACTATTATCTGTCTTCAGTGTTTTGCATGCATTTGGGTAGGGGGTGGAATAATTGGCAAGTCAGTAAAACACATAATAATGCCTTCAACTCCGATTGCCTTTAATTATAGCTAACAATAGTGATTTTGCACACTATGATGCCGCTCAGTTCTATTCTGGTATAGAAATAAGTTTTAAAGGGTGAGAGAAAAATCACTTAATTGCTTCAGAATTAAGAAGAGCTATCAAATTAATTCATTTTCACTAAAGTCCTTAAATTATAGGGCCATCCACTGTGTGAGGCTATGACAATCAACAATCAGACTTGAAACTGAATCACTGCCTAATTAAACCTTATCATTCATTATCTTGCTTTACCACATAAAACAATTTCATCTGCTATAACCACGTATCAGCTCTACAACAGGCACAGAGATCAGAATATTCTGAAAGACTTGATTTATGATGGGCATAGATTTTTAATTTTACTTGTGAATCAAGATGCATGGAGCACAGGATAAAGATCCATTGATGTTGAAAGCCAATACACAGGAAGCAAATCCACCCGTGGATTGCTGTATGAAATGTAGGAAGCCTTGAAATTTAGGAGGGGAAAGGATATTCACATTGGAAATACAATGTCGATATGTATTTACATCTTTAGAGTCTAGCTAATATAACCCAAAGCCAAATCAATCAAGCCCATTGCCATTGAACGGGGTCCAGCTCCTAGAGACCCATGTTCTACGGTGTCTCTGAAGCTGCAGATCTTTGTAAGAGCTGATGTTGTGGTTAGTACGTGCTGTAGAGTCTCTTCCAGCTTGTAGCCAACTTGGGTTCAATATCCGTCGCCGGCACCGAACTTCAAAGAAGGTTCTTCTTTAGTCTTCCTTTTTCAATGTCCGACTTACACATGCATGCTAGGCTACTGAAAAGTCCCTGGCTTAGATCAGGTACCCCACCTTCCTTAAAGTAACATCCTTGTTATTGCTGTTACAGTCTTGGCTGTTGCTTTCATGAGAATTGCTTGTGGATGCAAGCAAAATGAGATTCTTGACAACTTCAAACTTTTCTCTATTTACTGTGATGCTACTACTGGCTCCATCAGGAGGATTTTTCTTTTCTTTATCTTGAGTTGTAGTTCACACTGAAGGCGACAGTCCTTGATTTTCATCAGCCAATGCTTCAAGTTCTCCTCACTTTCAGCAAGTACAGCTAGATAGCCTCATCTCTCTCCCCGAGAGTAACTGGTGGGTTTCGATCACAGACCTTTCGGTTAGCAGTCCAGTGCTCACCAGGCAGTGCCACTAGGGCTCATTCCAATGTAACCAAGTTTCAGTAAATTGGCTGAAATTCTTTAGAAAGAACAGGTTAATGACTTCATTATGAATGGACGGTCATTGAATACGAGAGTTTAAGACCCGAGTTCATTTTATCCCAGTTTCTCAGGTGCTTTTCATGTTGCAAGTACATAAAAATCACTAAGGTATGGAATTTATTCTAGACAATCTTTCATTTTAGTGAAGGAAAAAGATATACAGTAAATAGATCCTTATCCTCTACTCAATTTTGATTACAAACAACAAGAAACACATTTAAAATTGACCATATACATGGCCACAAGGTGACCGTCAAAAGACACAAAGGTCTCAGTATCACCTGGATCACGGAGCCCCGGTGGTAGAGTGGTCAAGACCTTGTTCCTAACTGAAAGTTCAGTGATTCTCACCCACAGCCTGCTCTGTGGACAGAGATGTGGCAATGATTTCCATGAATTTACAGCTTTGGAAACCCTCTGCGTCAGTTCCACTTCACCTGCTAGGGCTTCTGTGAGTTGAAGAGGCTCTTCAGCAGTGAGTTTGATTGTCTGCAGTGGGCAATGTGGACTACATTCCCATATGGATGAGTTGATTGCTAACAATAGTTTGGAATATTAAAAACAAATGACAAACAAACAATGGCCTTGTAAGGCTGTAGATAAAATAATACTTATAGAGAACTTTCTATCATTAAGGGTGTATATTAGAAAATAATAAAATAAAAAACCACTAATCAGCCAACTCCTGAAACCAGGAAACAAAAACTATATAAACCCTGTAAAAGTAAGAAAAGAAGCATTATGAAAAGTACCAATTATTGAACTGGAAGGCAAACAAATAAACAACAAATCTCAACCACCAAATCAGCAGAGGATTTTTCGAAAATTTAATAAAGTAGGAAATTCGCTGGCAGGATTGATAACAATAATAAAATTTAAATGGTACAACTAAACACGGTGATGAATGAAAAAGGGGAACTAGTCACAGCTAGGGTTATTGTTGTTAGATGCCACCGAGCCAGTTCCAACTCACAGCGACCCCCACGGATGACACAGGGTATGCTGAGTAAATCCATGTCCTGTCCCGGGCAGTCGCTCACGGGTTCTTGTGTGTGAACCCATCGGTGCAGCTACTGGTGCCACCCTTTCTCTTTCTCACTACCCCCTCTACTTTAACAAGCATAGGTCAAATGTATGTGAGACAAAGGTAGATCTCTATATACTTAAGAACAGCGAGGAACACTAAAATTGAAAATAAGGACAGAGATTTATGTGTTAAAAAAACAACTATGGATGTGTCAGTGAAATTTTAAATACACTAACAGTGGGAAGGGATAGGAATAGATTTTATAAGATTTTTGAAATGTTTTATTTTAGAAAAATGAGAGCATGATATCTAATGCAATATTATTAACACTTTAGTCTCTGTGGTTGGTACTATGTTGTCTCATATTTTAAGCATGTTCGTACTTAAAAGGCTTAGTAATTTAAAAATTAAGACCAAGCAAACATTTTAACAAGTGCTAAGTGTTTTAAATACACTATTAAATGTCAAGAGAAAGAATATACAGGGTATACTTGTACAAAAGGCAGACCCTTGGCGGGGACACGCACGTGTGCTGATAAAGCTCCTCAGGTGATAAAGGAGGTTACGCCTTGGACTGCTGGCCTGTCGGTGGTTCTGTGCCACCAACCACCTGGCCGGGGTGGAGAGGGTAGGAGGGGCTTCGGGAGCTTTAGGGAGTATTTCTGCTCGTTCCATAGGATTGATCTGAGTGAGAATTGACTTGACGGCAGTTGTTTGTTTTTCATTCTCTGGCTTATAAAGTTCAAAATTAGAAAGACATCCTGTTGGGATTAGCAGGTGAGATGGAATGGGAAATTGAGGTCAATCACGATAACTTTAATGCTGTAATAAGGAGCCTAGATCATAAATCCCTGAACTTATTTGGCCTACATCCCCCAGTGGGGAGGTGCGGGGGGGGGGGGGGTAGTACTCAGTGCCCTCCTGGCAATGAAAAAGTCTGTACTGCAGCCTCTACTCGAGGGTGAAGCTCTGCTGGTGCCAAGTAGGTTTTGACTCACCTGGACTTTACAGACACCAGAATCAAACCCTGCCTTGTCCATTGCCATCCTCACAATGTTTGAGCCTATTTTTACAGCCGCTGTGTAGGCATTTGTTTTCACAGCCCCCCTGTGTTGTTCTAGCACTCCTAGGGGGTGTATGTTCAATTTTGGGAAACACTTTCTTGGACACTTTTATAGCTAAGATAAGTATCTTAAACTGGAGTGCAACCAAGTTGTACTCACAATTTAGAAAGAGTGCAAACACTATTTTTGTGGAGGATGAGTGTGGTAATGCTCTGAATAAGAGACAACTTGAATTGTCTAGGAAAGTGAAAAAAATCCTCAATTAAGATTGTAGCAATGGGATCAGTGATAAAGAAACAGACTTGAATTATACTTAGGAGACCAATTAGACCAGATATTGTATTTGTGTGGGTGTAGAAGTTGGATGTGTACAGTTTCTTACATCATTCATCTGCCAGTTCTGTTTCTAGGACATGTTTAAAACATTCACTGTATCTTTAACGTGGGAGGTGTTGTATACACATTGTATTTGTCCAAAGAATGTCTCTGTAAAAGTTATTTACCTGCCAGTTCTTGAACACCTACTCTTCTGATTTCTGAACTTGCATTTATCAACATATAACCAAATAAGATAGTCTCACAATCTAGTGAAGACATAGGAACCAGTGGATGTTAGAGTTAAAAGTGAGGTAAGTTTGAAACAGAAACATTAGAGACAATGCTGTCTATAATGCAGGGTGCTGTTACTGAAGAACATTGAAAGCACCGTGGACTGTCCAAAGAACAAACAAATCTGTCATGGAAGAAGGACAGTCCAGATGTTTCTTTGAGGCAAGGATGAGTACTTCATGCAAGTACTTTGAGCATATTGTCAGGAGAGACCTGTTCCTGGAGAAGGACATTGTGCTTTGTAATGTAATAAGGCAGCTAACCAGAGGAAGACCTTCAACAACATGGACTGAACATAGTGGCTGCAGCGAAGGGCTCCAATATTAGAACAATTGTGAGGATCACACAGGACCCGCCAGTGTTTCCTTTTGCTGTACCCTGAGTTGGTCACTGTGAGTTGGAACCGCCTCAATGGCACCAACCAGCAATAATAATTAGGTATAAGATAAGGAGTCCTGGTGGCAAAACGAGTTATGTATTGGGCTGCTCATGAGAGGTTAGTAGTTCAAACTCACCTTCTTCTACTTGGGAGAAAGATGAGGCTGTCACTTCCAATAAATATTTAACACCCCGGAAAACTTAGGGAGCAACCTCGTCTTATAGGGTCTCTATAAGTCAGAATTGACTTGGTGGCAGTTGGTAATACATAAGCTATAAAATATCACAGATCAAAGAGTAATTTAATTCTGTCAGGAAAGTTTCCTTGAGTAAATGATATTTGAAATGGCTTCTTAGAGCTAATAAAGACCCATTGGCTTATGCATACAAGCAGTGGGGAGGAAAGAATAGTTGGCACAGAGAAAATAGTATAGTCCCTTGTATCATAAGGAACTAGCTTAGTGATTTTTAGAATGGACAATTTAGTATTATCTGAGAATGAAACAGAGGGGTTGGAGATATGATTGGAAAAGTAGACGAAATCTATACATTAAATGGCAAAGGTATATTTCTGTATACAATAACTCATTCATATAAAAATTTTAATATCACATAGTATATTGAATTGTAGCGAGAACATGAACAATCAGGATGACAGGTTGAATAAGAACTAGTCGTGGACTATAAAAGTTGGCGATGACATAGGCAACCAAGATCAGTTTTAATCACAGAATAATTGGTTTCATCAAATGGTCACACAAGTGGTCCAAGCACATTTCATCCATATTTTACGTATGTTGACTTGTACTTGCATGAGGCCCGATGTCACAACTAAGCTTCTGAGTTCGACTTTTGGTCATCACTTCTGCTGTCTAGCCTGGTAACTTGCTTCTTTGGCACCAGGGCGATTCCAAGCTTGTCAGAGATGATGCCGGTGCTGCACTTATTTTCTGCTATCTGCTTTTATTCCCTCGACAGGTTCCCAGAGGATATATTATACTCCTTAAGTAACTGTCTCGATCTCAGCCATCGAATTCAGTGAGAGCTATTTTAAGTATGATTTTCTGAAAAGGCTGATGTGATGAAACCTTTCACTGTGTGTGTTACTTCTAGCAATGGCAGATATATTATCATGTTCATCAAGTCTTTAGTGCTCTACTAACTTTGGAAAATGGTTTTGCATCTCTTTTTTTATGTCTTTTTGCATAAATTCTTTTAGAACACAGGGAATCATCAGCATAGCTCAAATCTCTAAATGAGAGTTGCAAGGATTCTTTCTATGGCTGCACACAGGCGGAACTTCTTCTGAGATGAACAAGTATAACTTGGCATTGACTTCCTGGCAACATAAAAAGGCAAGATGGAAAAATGCTAGGAAATTCACTTCCTGGAAGATGAAAGATGTCTACTGGGATATTATTTTAATGTTTAAAAATATCATATTTCTCAGGAGGTTTTTAATTTTGCTTGATCATGAACTTTTTCTTACCCTTTTAAAAATGTGTTGATGTTTGTTTACTTGGAATGTATAATAAACCTACTTAAATTCTAGTGATGTGGTCCTTCGCCACCTAGAGATGCCTGAGAAGACAGGCCAGGCAATTTGCTTCTGCTTGAAAAAACTACGGAGCATACACAGGGTCTCCATGAGTAAAATCGACTTGATAGCAACCAGCAGCAACGTTATTTGTTGAAGTACAGAAATAACAATTCATGCAAATGTGTGATCTGAAAACTCATTCAACCCTTTTAGAAGAATCACATTAGACCTAATGACATAATTTAAGGTCTCTACATCTGGTTGCTACTCTGTAAATGTGATCGGGCCCTTTTAGGGCTGTGTTTCTGAGAACCTTCTGAGTGGTAAGTCAAGTTAGTGCGGGGAGATACTTGTCCCTTGTTTGCTTCTTTCAGAAAACAACGCAAAAACTCTCCTTATTCAGAAGCTACTGGCACTGTGGAAACTTTCAGGCTTTTAACTTGAACTCTTGCCTAATAATATAGCAGACAATGAATTTCTCTATCCTCTAAGTATTTATAACAATTATAAACTCTGCGATATCATTAAGCACTTCATGATATAAACAAAAATCTCAAATCTATGGCCAGAGAGTGGATTTCCACTCATATAGACCTACTGGACAGAGCCGAATTGTATTACAGGATTTCTAAGGCTGTAAATATTTACAAAAACAGACTTCAACCTACGTTGTATTCTGCAGAGCAAGTTGTGGGTTAGAACCACTTACCTTTCAGCTAGCAGTCAAACATTTTAACCATTTTGCCACCAGGCTTCCTCTACATTATATAGTTTTTTATGGTGTCGTGATTATGGGCTTGGTGATACTAATCATCTCAGGGATTCCATAGACTCAAACTGCATAAATCACTAGAAATTATCACTAGCACAATTGAACAGTGCTCCATGTCACATAAGGTCCATTCATTCACGAATTAATTCAATAAATATTGATTAATTTCCTCTAATGTCCGAGGTCTGCTGTAGTCAATAGGGATGCACTGGGAAATAAGGCAACCACAATGTGCCCTTCAGAAGCAGGAACCGTCTATAACATCACTGAATGTATATTCCAGTTAATGAATTCAGATACAATACAAAAGCATGACACATCAGTTTCTGATAAATGCCCTCCAACCTCAAAACAGGGTAAGGAGGAGAAGGCATGTTTCTAGTGGAGTGAATAGTAGTTGTTTGCAGTTTCAAACAGGATTTGAAGGAGAGCCATGCTGAAGACATACGTGAGCAAAACCCTGCTGGCTGCAAAGGAGAGAGCACCGACACATCCGGAGGAGAAATTTCCTGCAGAGTGAATGGAACCAGGGTCCCTGGGATATCCTTGCAGTGCTCAGTAAGGCCCCAGTGAGTAAGGGACTCCATATTTACATGTGGCGAAGAGATTTTTTCAGGCAGTCTTTAAAAGCAAGACAAATCTTCATTTACGAATGAAGTCATCACTAATTCATATTGATCCCATGTGAGCTTGGTTATCGATTCCCTAACAACATCCATTGAATTATACCCTCCTTTTAGACACAGTCTTCCAATACAACATACCAGAACACATTTGCAGTTGCTTCTGGAATCATCTGGAATAACCTGTTGAATATATATGCATCCGCTAGGCTGTTCCCTTCACGAGGCCAGGGGCCTGTGGTGGTTATGCCTGTCCTTTCAACACCAAGCACGTTTTCTGACATAACCCAACACTCTCAGCCTCAAGTCTAACAGACTCCATGGATGGTGGGGGTGTCGTGCTTTATGTCTTCATAGTGTGCAGGCATCATCCTTTTGAGTGTCCAATGCCTGACACTAATAAAATGGAAGGTGGAAGGCTTTTAGAAGGAAATGGGGATTTAAGGAATCTATGAGGACATAGGCTGTTTCCTGAATAACTATGTACCGCTCCCACCAACACTCCGGGGGGCACTTCAACTTCAATATCATTAGCATCATCACCAATAAGACACCTGGAGATAAAAATGTCTCCAGAAATGCAGCAAATACCGGTGAGCTCCTTATCATCTGCCATGAGATGTGTGGGGTGCATACGTGACTCAAACAAGCCAAGTCCTTCCCTGAGAAAGAAGGTATCTTCCATTTTAGTGGGGAGAATGTGGAAACTAACCACAGTACAGAGGAGATTATACAGTGTTATGAGGATAGTCAATGCAAGCTGGGAAATGGAGCAGAGGAACTGCCAGTGCAGATTCAGACCTGGTGGACAGCTCGTGCTTTTGAAGGAGTAACATTTGAAGGGGTGGGGGAAGATCAAACTTCTTATCTATGCAAAGGGAAATAATGCTTCCGTGCATCAAATACATTAAGAAAAGCTGAGAGATTGTTTGATCATTTGTGATTTAAATTTCCAATAAAATTAAATTGCAGTTGTACAGTTAAATACAGAACACCATTATATCACTCTAAAATATATTTTCAGTAAAAAACACACACAAGTTATTTAGAAATGAGATCAGAGCCTTACCATTTTTACTGATGTCGAGTTCTTTAAGATTAACTAAACTAGCAATAGTGGTTGGCAGACTTGAAAGGTCATTATCAGGAATACTTAGTTTTCGTAGAGCTTGACAGTTGAACAATTGCTGTAATGGATAGAAAATGATACTTAATTAGATGTCAGTTTGGTTAAATTCAATCACATGTATCTTTGTAACTGAATGCAGTTCAACATCTTTAGGGCAGGTTACAAAAGCCGCACGTTCTCTATCACATTTTCAGTGGTTTTCAGAATGGTTTCCCTTTCCATCACCACCTCTGTCACTCAGATACCAAAACTGAGGTTTCCCCCACCCCTGTTTTCTGATTCCTTCTGCGGATAGTGAACATTCACTTTGCCACGTAATTCTACTGACAGCTCATCCCCCACCCCCAATCACACTTTAGTATGACTTCTGAAGTCCTTCCTTCTCTCCATGCACACTGCCTCCATCATGACCTCAATTACCGCCTTTTCCTCCACCAGTGTACATTTCATAAAGCAGTTTATCTTAACAGGAATGGTAGTTGATATGACATGCAAGAATTGCAATCCATCTGAATACAGGAGCCCACATTTCTTTAGTGTTGCTCCTGTTTCTGCCACTAGTCCAAAACATCAGACAAGAAAGAGACAAAAATTAAAATCCATGGTTGTTAACTCCAATGTGTTTAATAATCACTTGTGGGTAACAGTACTTGGTTAAACTGTGAAGTTTTCATTGCTCGAATCCAATAGGCATGGACGGTATGTTGGGGATGGGAGTCAAAAACCTGTATTTTTAATCAACAGTTCAATGTGCTCGTTATTCTTATGTAGATGTTCTAGTACTTTATTTAGAAGAACAATCTATGAAAATTTTAGCCTTGTTCATCTTCTTTAAGCAATTACAAGTTAGGAACAGCTGGTCTAGAAGTTTTGATTCATTTCTGGGTGGATTGTTTGAATGAGATCTTTTCTTCTTGATATTTTAAATTTTGTATTGCTGGATTTTCACTGATGAGATCTCTGATATCCAGGACTATGCAGCTGGCCCACTGGGCACTTAAGGACCACTGTTCTTACATGCAATTCACTATTTCCAGCAACAGCAATGTAGCATATGGTTGTTATTTCTGAACTCATCCGCTTTTAAACAAAACAAAGAGAAAAGGATGTTGCTAGTTTTTACTTAGGTTGAAATATGCAATTTCTTGCATTTAGCTCGTCATTCTTGGCTGCTTACAAAGAATATTTTCAATACTTCATGTGGTGCTAGAATTAATTTTCAACATGCCATACAGAAATGCTGCTATTTCTTTTTATAAAACCTCAAAAAAGAACTTTGATGGGTAATTTCCATTAACTATTTTATCTTTAAAATATTAGGAAACCATTTATCTACACTTACAATAAAAGTTAATTTGGACACCCCTTCACCCAGTCCCTATTACTCTTTAAGGCCTATAACATTCAGCAAAGTTAGGCAGAAATTCATATACTGTAAAATAATCAACTTTCTTTTTCTTTTTTCCATTTTATTGGGAACTCTTACAGATATTATAACAATCCATAGTTCAATCAGTCTTTGTGTCTCCACTTTCTTTATGCTCCTTCACGTCAATTTGGTTGCTTGTTTTTGAACTTCTGATACCTATTCCCAATGATCAATTTCTTACGACAAAGTTTAGTTAGATTTGCTACATATTCTTTAATCTGGCAACTAAAATAATTTTCAGCATTGATTAGACTAATGATTTTCAAAACAGAGGAATTAAAAAAAATTAAGCTTCATCATCTCAACTAAGTTATCAATCACTCTAGAAAATTAAATAAGTCTCTAAATTCTTCATCAAGTTTAAATGAAATGACATAAGGGAAATGATTTGGAAAGTGCTGAGCATTCTGTTACTCAGGCAATCTAACCTCTCTGCTGCGGAGAACATGGGATTGTGAGTGAGACTGATGTGAGTTTAGGCCTCATTTACTTACTAGCTGTGTGATCTTGGGCAAGCAACCTAACATTCCTGCACCTTAACTGCAGCTTGGAGAAATAACATTAAGTAGCTTCATTATTTGCATTCATATTAAATACATAAATAACATTAAGTTGGGAGGTTTGAATAAATTATTTCATCAATCTTAAATACCTCCTATTTTATATATCATTGTCACAATCATGTGTTGGGCCCTGGCTTATGGCAAAACAATGCACGCAAAGCAAAACATCGCCCAGTCTTGTGCTCTCCTCATGATCAGTTGTGGAATGGATCATTGTGACGTCATAGGGGTTTCGTGAGCTGATTATTAGAATTAAGATACCCTGGTTTTCTTCCCTAGTTCATCTTAGTCCAGAAGCTTTACTGACACCTGTGCACGCATCATAAACGCAAAAGCCTCCCAGGATAGAAAGATAATGAATGCATGTACCCGGGGTTCAGTGGATGGGAATGAAATCTAACATTGGACCGCCAGAGCCTCATCTTTACATATTAACACCTTAAAATAGTTTGCGGCTGTAAGAGCTGTTATTTTTTTCTTAGTGGTAATAAAATGATGTGTCTTATAATCCATGGTTCTAGATTTGATAATTGAGGTACTTTGGAAAATGTAAAACTAGACTTGGTGCATAGTTAAAGCTCAGCATTTTAATGATAATATTGTCTATTAACTATAATATTAACCAATATTAATATTATAATAGTGGTATGAAGGGGCATGCCTCTCTAATAATCTATGTTTTGGGTTTATTTTCTTCCAAGTTAATGTCTTGCAAGGCAGGATCAGGCCTGATTCATCTTGATTTCATCTTGAGGAAGAGGAGGATGGCGTGGAGTGAGAGCGCTAGTTCCAACGGAGAGTGGGGTGCACTCAGTTGGAAGCTTCTGAGAGGTAAATAATCCTTGTGGAATTTAAATTTCACAAATGAAAAAGTGAGCTTCTGAATATGAGTCATGATTTCTATTAATTGGAATGACATTAAGATGATATTGTAATGCTTCTTTCATGAGTAAAACTTTGAAAACAAAATAATGATGATAAAGTTGCTGTCTCTCTTTTTTTAAGGATCAAACTTAATTACTTGGTAATTAGAGCAAAATTGTGAATAGCACAGTTATCTTGTATTTCATTTGCTAATGGTACTTCACATTTCAAAAACAATAAAATTGTTTTGATTCTTAAAATATTTGTGTATGCAAGAACACTTTGTTCTAACAATCTGGCATTCTGTGATGCTCACCTTCCCAACACTATCTATGAAGACAAAGTGGGTCCATAAGCAAATGTGGGGAAGAAAGCTGATGGTGCCCAGCTATCAAAAGATATAGTATCTAGAGTCTTAAAGGCTTGAAGATAACCAAGCAGCCATCTAACTCAGAAGCAACAAAACCCACATGGAAGAAGTACACCAGCCTGTGTGATCATGAGGTGTCAGTGGGATCAGGTATCAGGCATCTAAGACCCAGAACAAAACCATACTCAAGGTGAAGGGTGGGGTGGGGGCATGGAGTGAAGACCCAATGCCCATCTGTAGAGAATTGGACATCCTCTCATAGAAGGGTCACAGGGAAGAGATGAGCCAGTCAGGGTGGATAGTTAACATTCACTTTGCCACATAATTCTACTGACAGCTCATCCCCACCAATCTAGCTCTTGTGGTACTGCCTTCACCCCACTATCAAATCTACCTTATGAATCAGATTAGACCACAGCATCCACACTGCTACAGATGAGAACCTGCAATATAGGGATCCAGGATATATAAACCCCTCAGGACCAACAAGGAGAGTAGATATACCTGGAGGATTAGGGGAGAGTGGGGGGAGAAAGGGGAATTGATCACAAAGATTAACCTAGAACCTCCTCTCAGGGGGATGAATAAAGGAAAAGTGGGTGGAGGCGAAAGAGGACAATGTAAGATATGGAAACAATAATCTATAACTTATCAAGGGTTCGTGAGGGAGGACAAGCAGGGGAGGGAGGGGGAAGAAATGGGGAGCTGATATCTGGGACTTAAGTGGGAAGAGAATGCTTTGAAAATGATGATGGTGGAAGATGTGCAAATGTGCTTGACACACTGGATGAATGTATGGATTGTGATAAGAGATGTAAGAGCCCCCAATAAAAGTATTAAAAAAAACTGTGTATGAAAGTGCTCTTTGGTGGACTAAAGGAAGCAATTGAGCTGTCACAGATATTGATTTAAGAATAATAGTAGTATTCCATTCCAATTACTGAGTCCAGAAAAGTAAACATTCAGAACTGTAACCCAAGTACTTAGGTGTTGAGTTTGAGAGCAGACACACACAAAAATGTAGACCAGTGGTTCTCAACCTTTCTGATGCCCGACCCTTTAATACAATTCCTCATGTTGTGGTGACGCCCAACCATAATATTTTATTTTTGTTGCTACTTCATAGCTGTAATTTTGCTACTGTTTTGAATCAGGCAACTCCTGTGAAAGGGTTGTTTGACCCCCAAAGGGGTTGTGACCCACAGGTTGAGACACATTGTTGTGGACGTTTAATGTAAAAAACATATTTGGTGCTAGGATGTATATTCTGTAAGATATTATTTCATTAATTAATTCATGGAAAACTATTTATTGTTACTTGATAAACACTAGACGCTATGAAAGAGCATAGGACACAAAATGAATAAGACAGATCAATTAATCTCAGTTGCTTGCCTGTTAATGCTCATGCAGTAAATTAAATACAGTGTGGAGAAACAAACAAACAAAATAAAACACAAAGGAACGATGTTGTGGTAAACTTCTGGTGTAGTGAAAATACCTAGTGGGAGATGGGTACCAGGTTTGGCTGGTGATGGTTGTTTGGGTAAATTCATGAAATTATTCTTAGCAGAAGTGATGGAAAGTGAATCACCAAAGAGTCAGCACAAATTAACCAGGTGAAAGCAAAAGAATAGATAATGTTGCACCATTTTTGTAGTACTTACTCTCAAAAAGCAAACTCTCTGCCATTGAGTCAATTGTGACTCATAGTAACCCCGTAAACAGAGGCAACTTCCCCTGGGGGTCCGGGACCAGCACTCTTTATGGGAATGAGACGCTCCCAACCTTCTCTTGAACAATGACTGGTGGTTTTGAAGAACTGACCTTGCGGCCAGCAGGCCAACGCATAAGCTGGACCGTCCCCGAGGCTCTGTAGCACAGACAGATGGCTCTGTAGCACAGACAGACAGATATTCCCACTTAAGAAAACCATGTGTGACTCAAACTAGTGTTAGGCATTTGCTTGTTAGCATAAGGAGAATTGAATCTTAGTCTCAATGTCCCATCTACTCCTTCAAGATGCATTTTAAAATGATATATATTCATATGTTTATCTCTAGAGCTAAACACAGATAATAACACATGTTGAGGGGCACATATAATAGTTATCAGATAATAATAAACTATATATTATGATAACATATATCTACTCTGTTCAGTTCTAGAGATAATCTTTTTATTTTATATTTATATTTATTTTATTTAGAAGTATTTTATTTAGAAGTATGGTGGACTAAGGATTCAAATAATAACCTCCTGGTGCAGCAAACCTATGCACACACACATCTTTTATTGCATACACACTATCTTTTATTTCAAGATTAACTCTGGCTGTAAATTAAGGAAACTCAGCAAATTCCAGATGAAGAAGGAAATATGAGAAAGAAAGAGAGAGCCAGGGGAGCTGCAAGCTTGAAGGGAGGCTATTAGGAACGAGGAAGGGAAAGGAAAGAAAGGGAAGGAAGACGGAGACAAGGAAAGGCCGGAGAAAAGGAACAAGCAATGTGGCAAGGGAAAGAAAAGACGATAGGGAGGAAAGTTGGAGGGAAGAAAGGAAAATAAGTAAAACGGAGAGAGAATGTGCCTTGTAGGCATTGACTTCCCTAAGCAACCCCTGCACCTGCACTGCTCACAGTCACAGGGCGTGTTGTACAGAGGGGTGGCTGTGAGGCACCTCACAACACAGACCTGTGTAATTACGTAGCACTTACCCTTTGACACACGAATGTTCTTAATTTGTGATCACAACTTGTAAACTTTTCTGGGTCCTGCGCCATCTACAGTGTATGGAACACTATATCTTTTCAGTACATAATTTTTTCTTTCATGCACTTTTTAAACTAAAGGACTGGCATAATATGATTGCCGTATTTTTTAATAGGTGTCTATTATGTGCACGTCACTGAACTCGATTTTAAAATGTTACCTCTACTTAAACCAGTCTTTCAAGGTAGGCGTTATCCTATTTTACAGATGAGAACCCCCTAGAGGTTAACTTTTATGAGGACATCTAGCTGGGAAATGCCAGAGTGAATTCTCAAATTCTATTCGGTCAGGGTACAAAATGGTTTCCACTCCCTCCTGTGCACCGCCACGTGCTCTAGACAGATAACAGTGAAAATGGACAGTCGTGTGGTGACTGCGTAGAAGGGACAATAAATGAGTCTGGGGAAAAATGAGGTCATTATGAAGGTCTCTGAAAAATTATGGAGGAAGTTTTCAATGACTATAGGTGTTGAAGATCCAAATTAGGGAAAGTGCGAGTATATAACACTTTGCTAAGTCTAAAGTGTTATAAAAATGCAAAGTATAATAATTTGATATAGTATTTTTATTACCACCTTTATATTCAGGCTTTGAAAATGTAGGACAATATAAAAGTGTCATGGACGTAAATGACTATAACCTAATATATAGTTCCTTAGAAAAAATAAGAAAATACACAGTCACATTTAAAAAATAACAGTAAAAAATAGCTGTGTCTATGCACTTGATGAAATGCCAAAGTTCAAAATATAATATTCATTTATCCTTTACCTCCCTCCTCTCCTCCCTCCTTCCCTTTTTTCCTTCGTTGACCTTTTTTTTCTTGCAATCCCCTTTCTCCCTAGCTGATTCCCTAATCAAGCACCTGTTGGTAATCTACTCATAACAGGCAAAGTGTCAGGACTCAAAGATAAATAACAAAGAGTTTCCATCCTCAAGTACAAAGTTTAGTGGTTACAAATATAGGTAATAATTAGAATACAATGTAATACTGACACGTGCGATAATAGAGATAGGCCTTGGTGAAGTAGGGGCAGTGATTAGAGTCATAAATAAAGGTATAGAAGCATAGAACTCATGTGTGATTTAAAAATAACCAAAAGCTTGAGCTAGCTGGCTTGCTGCATGTGTGTCTGGGACTACCCTGTCCATGAAATACTTTACAACTAGATTCTGTACAGACTTCAATGGCAGGTATGGTATTTAAGTTTGGCCTTGTAGATCAACATTTTTCAAAATTTATATTTCTTAGAGGGGAGGCCAGGCATACAAACAGCAGAAAGTCCTGGAGCATTTCTTGTAAAATAGATATTGCTTTAACCTAGAAAACATGTATGTGTGGATTCCTTTGAAGATATTTTCTATTGCTCCCTGTGCACTAACCTCTGATCCCTTAAATATTTTTAAGTACAGGAGTGATGTATTTATTTTCCCCCCAAGAAAGAATTGGTCCCCATAACCAGAAGTAGGCAGGTGGGATATTATAACAAATTGTCAGATGAAAATTAATTAGAGCCTTATTTAAGGCGCTGTTAGTTGGAGTGAGGAAGCAGACACATTTGAGCAGAGAAATCATTAAGACTTGATGCCAGTAGCATATGGGCAAAGAAAGAAATATTTTATGGTCAAATAAGACACACGGTTTCTATAGTAGTGGAATAGGTGAGGCTGGTATTGGAAGCGTGAGCTGAACAAGAGTTTAAATGGGGAGCTTATAATCCTTTCCAGTGTCATATCACTACAGTTGTTTTTAAAATACAAATATTTTCAGCAACAATTTGTCCAAAGATGTTGCTGAATCATTTCTCCCCTTGGAACAGCAGGGTTTTTGGTTTTGTTTTTTCAAGCATTTGCTATTGTCTCTGTAAAAGCATAGGACTTTTACTTTTTGAGTAACTATGGGTTGTAAAACTTTTGGCTATATCACATTCATAACTGTATTGATTTTGTATCTAGAGTGTGCACAATGTGGTGTGTGAACATTTGGGTTGAATTCCCAAGTCAGTGAACCACTAAAACCGGGTTAGTGTTATAGCAGGGAACCCTTCTCCACTGGCGATAGCAGCGTGCAGGGATCAGATAGACTTGGACTTGATTTCTGCCTCCCACTGTGAATTAATGATGAACTACTGAAAACAGTTTCATACGTTTTCATCTAAAATTTAATTTTCTTATTTTAAAAATCCTTTTATAGTGTTTAGTTTCTTGCCTTGAGCAATGCATTCTGCAAGGCAATGTCCAGATTGCTCAACCAGGTAGAACTAGTTTTCACGCTTCACTATTTTCATATCATTTTGCAAACATATTTTATAAGTTACCTTCTAAAAATTCCATTATAGATTTTTAGGTAGCAAATGTTTAACAAGAGGCAACTTTGGACCAAACACCTTGCTAATTCCTGTAAAAACCATGGCAAGTTGCATTTAATGCCAAAATATATTGATGGAGGCAGACATATCATTCTTCAGCACTGTTTCCCTGGAGTAGAGTCTCTGATCAATAAATAGATATTGGAAGGATAATTATATGATATGTTTTGCAAGTACAATTGTAGCATTGCACTCACAGCTATATTAAGACACAGAAAGAACAGAGTTACATAACTATTCCAGCGAGTGCAGATTGAACATGGTAGGAGGAGATGGTGGCTAAAGTGAATCTTAAAGTAGCATATTGAGGGGGAAACAGCATGAGGCTAGAGTTTAAAAAACAGACTTGCATTTCAGAAATACTTCAAGTGAGAGAAGAAGATTGAAGAGGTTCACCTAAGTGAGATGAGAGATCTCCTATGAGCATTGCATCTCTTCCTGTAAATGGCACGAGAGAAAGAGGCTATATTCTAGACTGTTGACTGGTCATATTTACGTTTGAGTAGATCACTGATAGCTGGATAGAGAATAAGTTGATAGGGGTCTGGGATGTTTAAGAGCTCAAGTAAGATATTCTTTCCGTAATTCTTCCAAGAGTTAATAATGCTTAACAAAGTATCTTGTTATATATAGAGTGCCAAGTTGATTCAGGATTTCAGAGAAATTCAGGACATAACATTGATCTAGTGAGAAGAGGAAAAGGTGCCACCTGGCCCTAGGAATGGAGACTGACTTGTAGGATGGGAGGCAGGCTTCAAAGGTGCAAGTTAGATTTTTCAGTTTGAATATTGTAACAAATCCAGAAAGTATGTCTAAATCTGAAGATTGAGGGACGGGCATAACCTGGCTTAATAAATGTGAGTCAGAATCCTCGTTGAGAACATAAGGATGCAGGAACACGGTGACCCAGGAAGAATGGCAAGGTCTTAGGAGCCCTGGCCCTCAGCCTCTGCTCAGGTAGAAGTCATGAATGGGACTTGTGACTCCACTGTCTGCCCCGGCGTTGCTTCCAGCTTGTGGAGCCGGGGAGAACTGCTCCGTAGGGTTTCTGAGACTGTACGCGTCCACCGGAGAAGATGCTGTTCTTGCCATACAGCAGTGGTACATTTGGATCTTGTGCTTCGCAGCCCAGTGCTTGACCCACTGCGCCACCGGGGCCCATCATTCATTGCCCAGTTTCATAGAGTATCCCTTTGCCATCCCACTTGACCTTACTATTTGCGAGTTCAAATGGTGTCACTAGAGGGGTGCAGGAGGCGGCAGACCACATGGAGTGACACTGTCCGAAAAGGGTGACACTAAAATGACTAGGTATAAAATTTCTGGGCAGTGCTTTAGCAGACATTTATTAGTTTGATACAAACAGTCCTGAGATTGATTATAACAACAAAATAATTTTATAAATCCCAGCATACATGTATCAATATACCTACAAGCCTGGATCTCTAGCTACCTTACTTTGGGGGCCTTCTGATGTGGGTTAGAGTCACCCTTGTTACTCAGTTACAGTTACCAAGTGCTTTGGTCTGTCCACACTGCAAGCACATGGTGGCATTTTGCTGCTGCCAATATTTTCATAGTTGCTGATGTTGTAAATATTTCTGTTGTTCTAAGGATAATACGAGAGCGCTAAATATTTGTGTACCTATATGAATAACTTGTTTGTGACTTAAGTAGTAATTTGAGGAAAAGAAGGAAGAAAAGTAATAAAAGTTTTTACTCCAAACCAAATGCATTGCCGTCAAGTGGACTGGGACACACAGCATCCCGACATAGCAGGGCAGAATTGGCCTGCGAGTTTCTAAGACTGTAACATTTTCAAGGAGTCGAAAGTTTCATCATTCTCTCATGGAGCAGCTGGTGGTTTGGAACTGATTTCCTTGACATTAGCAACCTAATGTGCAACCACTGTGCCACGAGGGAGGCTCAAAACTAATAACATTGTAATTCAGTGCAGAAGGCCTTTGTCAAATAATACTTTTAGTATTTGTAACCTGAGCACTATTTTATTTAAACAATTTAATTTTTTATTTGTTTTGTATTTTTCTATGATCCAAATTGATCATAAGCATTACTAAGGACTCTGGATGGTCAAGCACTAGAGGAGTGGCAGAAGTGACACCAGGAGGTGCTGCGCTGGATGACATTCACCGAACTGACGGCACTGTGACAGCGCCACTTCTGTCACCGGCACCTCCACTTCTGTGACTTCTTTTCTAAGTGGTGATCCCTTCGGTTCTGTTTGTTAGACTCAACCCAACCCTACCCCAGTCTGCCTCGGCTCTGCTCTCTCGCCTCCCAGTTAGGATTTCTCGGTAAGCTGGGTGGCAAGGCTTCCCCAGCTATAACAGTAGCAGCTATCATTAATGCTAATTGGTAAGTGAATGTGGTAAATGAATATTACAAGCTTTTATGTAGCCAGCTCTTAATTATTTAGAACAAAGAAAGAGAACCTTTAGTACTCTTAAAGGCCACTGACACATAGAAAAGAATCAATTGAGGGCCATGGGAGCTAAATTCAACATAATTAACCTTTATTGCCACTTCAAAAAGGGAGAACAAAACCTTTAATTCATTCACCCAAATTTTAAAGGAAACAGAAAAGTTAACTCTCTAGACAATAAACACCATGCACACACACCTACACACACACACACACACACACACACACACACACACACACCCCCCGAAAGCCTACAGCACGGCTATGTTGCTGCCAAGCAAAGTCAACAGCACTAAGAGGGATAGCATATTGGCATTTCTTTAATCTCTGACAGAGTTTTGTCTTAAGTCGTTCCTTAGGGATCATTATTTAAAAAATAGCAAATAACGTCTTTTCCTCAAATGGATAGATATGTCTATGATTTTGTTAAAAGGCAAGTTCCACACACATTTTGGAAAGACAGATATCTGCAAAGGATCTTTGCCCTTTGATTATCACCGAGAAGAAGATAACGTCATTTCTGGAAAATGTGATTATCTTCTAATTTTATATAAAAGTTTATTTTTTTAGTGTTCCTTATGGTATTGCAGCTGATAATAATAAATAATAATATTTGCCGAAAGAGTCAACCTTCCAAGCTCCTGCACTCACATTTCATATTATGTTATTTAATACATGGCAATGAAGAAGAAATATTATGAGTTCGATAAAAAAACAAAACAGAAATAAAATGTAGTTACAAAATCCCGAGACAGATGTTATTATCTCCATTTTACAATGAAGAGAAAGGCAGGTAAGAAGAAGTTTTATCCTAATCTAGACTTCAAATACAAGTTTGCCTCCTAAACTTTAGGACTTTCACAAAACCAGACATTTCACTTCTGTTATTTGTCCCTGAAACAAGTTTCTCTTGTGGAATTTTAGAGTGGGCTTTTGAAATCATGCATCACCGGAAAGCTGGCAAGAAGTGAGGATCGATTTTACAGAGGCCCTGGGGTTCCCTTTTTTCTTGCCAGCTTTCAGCCCGAGGACTGATTGGTAATCCATATGGAAGACTGCCATCCTCGATCTTCATCAGCAAGTGCCTCCATCTCCTCACTTTGAGCAAGCAAGCTGTGTCATCTGCAAATAACCCTTGCTCCAATCTAATGGCACATTCTTCTTCAGGGAATTCCGCTTCTCTGATGATTTGCTCAGCATGCAGACTGAGCAAGAATGGAGAGAGGATACAGGCCTAACGCACAGCTTTCTGAAACCATGCAGTTTCCCCTTGTTCTGTTTTCACCACTACTTCTTGATCCGTGTACAAGTTCCTGATAAGCACAATAAAATGTTCTTGAATTCCCATTCTTTTTAAGGCTATTCATAATTTACTGTGATCTACACAGTCAATAAAACACCAGTAAACATCTTTCTGGTACTCTCGGCTTTCAGCCAAGATCCAGCAGACATGAGCAATGATATCTCGTTCCATAGCTTGTTCTGAACCTCGCCTGAACCTCTTTAATTTTCAATAATTTTTTTTGCATGTGATAATAATGATATCCTACAATTTAAGTTTTTTCTTGGGTCACCTTTCCCTAGATTGAATACAAATATGTAGCTATCTTCCAAATTTCCAGGCATAAACAAGCGAGTGCTTCCGGTGTGTTATCAACTTCTTAAAACCTTTCACGTGGTATTTAATTGGCATCAGTTCCTGAAGCCTAGTTGTTGGCTGATGCTTCCAACGCAGCGTTGGCTTCTTCCTGCAGCACCATTGGCCCTGGCTTGCATGCAACCTCCTGAAATGTTGGTTTGTTGACCAGTTCTTTTCGATACAGTGACTCTGCGTATTCCTTCCATCTTCTTCCGATGCTTCCTGCATCATTCAATATTTTGCTCAGTGAATCTTTCAATATTGCACCTGGAGGTTTTCATTTTTTTTGAGTCATTTCAGTTTAAGATAAGATATGCTAAGCATGCTCTTCTTTTTGGTTTTATAATGCTGGATCTTTGCATCTTTCATTCTAATACGTTACTTTGTTTCCTTGAGCTGTCCCTTGACATTTTCTATTCAGCTCATTGACGTCATCATTTCTTCTCTTTGACTTAAGTATGACTAAGGCACAGAGCCCTGGTGGTGTAGTGGTTATGCACTGGGTTGTAATCTTCATGGTCTGCAGTTTGAAATCACCAGAAACTGTGGGGAAAAGGCTGGGATTTCTACTTTTGTGACACGTACACTCTCAGAAACCCACCGTGAGTCACTGAGTAAGCAATGACTTGATGGTAGGGAGTTTATTGTTTTTTTTAATTATGATTAAGAGCAAGTTTCAGAGTCCCCTCTGACATTCACTTTGATCTTTTCATTCTTTCTTGACTTTTCTTTCTTTTTTTTGGGGGGGGGTATGCTTTAATATAACTGGTTTATATTAAACTTTCTAAGGAACCCCTAGAATTTGATAAAATTTGTTCAGGGAATACCAAGAGCAATGGTAGACTCACTGAATTAGTAGCTAAAAATTGAGGGATATACGGAGATCACAGATAACTGGAAAAATGCTGTATAAAGTTTAAATTAAAGATGATGATTATTAAATGGTAGGTAAAATGGGAAAAAAGGTAATTATCCAGATTAATTAACTTCTACATTACATTTACCTAATTTGTCTATTAACAGAAGTTAGCCCTTTAAAAATGAATATTTGCTTTAAGTCTTTATCAATATATATAAAGTTAGAGCTAAGTTAATTAAATCGCTTTAATAGTTAATAAGCAATTTCCTTTCTAATGTAAATGATAAATTTGCTTCTCCTATTTACTATAATTTTTAATGAATTAATGGTAAAACATTAGGCAGGGTAGACTACAGAAACAAATCCAGAGACACTCATATATGTGTAAAAAAGAGCTTTATATCAAGAAGTAATTGAATATCAGTAAAATACCTCAGCCCAGTCCAACTCAAGTCCATAAGTCTGATACTAGTCCATAAATCCCTATACACACTCATGAAGCCACATGAAATGATGCAGGGGGATCACAGGCCGGTGGTGCAAAGTCTTGTGGATCTAATGGCGGTGGACACATCTCCAGGACTTGCACAGGTCTCCGTGTGGCTCACCAGAATGAAGGTGAGGTCAGAGAGAGAGGGTGTGGCCCACCTCCAGTGAGCCATTTATCTCAGTGGAACCTCCAAATGATATAATCAAGCTGTAACCTGATTGACAGGATCAACTCCACTCCTGTCTTCTAAAAGGTGCCATGTTGGCACAAAAAACCTAACTATCACAAATGACCTGTTGATTTCTTCATGAATGATGTTCTTGATTTCCTCCCACAGCTCATCAGTTCTACTGTCATCAGGGTTCAATCTGTTCTTGTCATGTTCTTGGAATTCAGGTGGGATCGACTCAGAGTCTTATTATGGTTCCTGTGGCGATTGTTTGCATTGTCTGCAGCTTCAACCGGAACTTACATGGGAGCACTTGAGGGTCTGGTCCAGGCAGTCCCTGGCCAGGTTTGGGCTGCTGATATTGAGTTTCTCCATCATCTTTCCCCACAGATTTCGTGCACTGTATTTCTTTGTCTGCCACCTGGAGAAGTCCATGTGTGCACTCACCTTTTGTGTTGCCGAAAAAAAGTATTTGTTACGAGTACGTCTTTGTGTTTGCAAGATTACATCATTCAATCGCCAGCTCCATTTAGATCGCCAAGACTGTACTCTAGCTTGTGCTCCTCCTCTTTGTTTCCAACGTTTGCCTTGCAATTGACGATAATTACCAATGTATCTTGATGCCATTTTTGATCAAAGTCTGATTGAAAACCTTGGTAGAATTCTTCCAGTTCTGCATCACTAGATTTTGTGGATGGTGCATGAATTTGAATAATATTTGTATAGATTAGATTTCCTATTGGGGGATAAACACAATTCTATCACAGATAGTATTACACTTCAAAATAGATTTTGAAAATTCCGTGGTGTTATGAATGTGGTGCCACTCCTCTTGATTGGGTTATTCCCAACATAGCAAAACATGATTTTCTGATTCAAAATGACCAATACCAGTGCATTTCATGTCACCAAAGCTGAGAATAGCCCTCTTTATCAGTTCCATTTCATTTTTTATGAAACTGAATTTTCTCAGATTCATACTTTTACATTCCAAGTTCTTATTAGTAGATTTGTGTAGGGTTTTTTTTTCCTTTTCTTCCTCACCTTGAGTTGTGCTCCATCAGCAAATAAGGGTCCCAAAGGCGCTACTTTCCCGGGCTTTACACCCTTCCCGCCGTCACATTGGCTGCACTTTGAAAAAGCTGTTCCTCTTCAGTGACATTTGAGGTGCCTTCCACCCACAAAAGCCCAGCCTCTGGCAATGCTCTGCTTCCATTCACTCGGCCCTCAGGATCTGACAATGCTTCCATGCCCTGTAGAAGGTTTTCAGTGGCTTACTCTTTAGTGGACAGCCAGTAGTGATTGCCAGCAGAGGTAATGTGCTCGCCATCCTGCTGGTATAAATAAGCCATTTCATAAGCAGGAAAGAGGGATTTCACTACCAGCAAGAGTACAACATCAGCAGTGGTGAGTATCCTTTTGACCCGGAGATCCTTGCACATTAAACCTCTTTGATTCCAGAGGCAGCTTTGACCCCAGAGGAGTGGCTTGTGGCCTCTGGGTACTTAATCGGGGAACTGATTTGCTGATGTATGGAGATGGAGTTGAGTACCTTCAGGTTGAAACATAGCATAGTGTCATGATCGTTAGGCGTCTATTGGGCAACCCTAAAAGAACTATGTAACATTTCTTAAACAAGGCCAAGGTCAGACCAAGAGACAGGGCCAGAGAGAGACTGGCCTAAGAGCACAGTAAAGCAGAAACTATCCTGGCTAAACGACTGTATGTACCCTCAGCACTTCTCACGTACACTTCTTAACATCTGTAACACATCCTACGATTGTGAGCATCCTCTCTGAGTTCCGTGCGGCCATTGCAATGAATTATAGAATTCAGCTGAAAAGCAGAAAATGCTGCAGGAGGGGCAGTTGGTGTCAGAAACTGTAAGGAAGGTTGGCGATGGGGGACAGGACTGACCTTCGCCTTTACTATAAATGATAGGAACTGGACTTGGCCAGCTGATACTGATAAAAATGATTCTTTTCCTTCCTCCAGGTGAAATTAGAGAAGCTCCGATCACATCCCCATATCATTCACTCATCATGCTTACACACTTCTAGAATGAAATTAACCCCCAAGAAATTAAATGAGGATTGTTTCTTCAGAGTATACCAACAGATGACATGAAAACATGCAATTATCAGTAAATAACATTCACAAGACTCTGTAAAAAGAAGAGCAGAAATTGACACCACTTGATGAAAGTAAATTTGTACTTTTATGTCATTTAATTTACTCATTTGAAATTTTTACAACTTACTTAGATATTTAACAAATTATGTTTAAGAGAGCATCTAATGGCAAATTTTCAGAAAGAGGTATAATTTGGTCAGATTTGATCAGATCTCCCAAATCCCCAAATCTATTGCTTTTCCCTTCTTGCTAAGTTTTCTTCCTTTTTTAATTTTTAAAAATTAATTTTATTTTTATAAAAGCAAGATTTTATGAAATCAAAAGTAGTATTGCTGATTGCAGACATCGTGTATGTGTTTGCATCATAGCCCTGAGAAGTCCTACCCCACATCACCGCCATTATTATCATCACTTTCTTTTTTTTTTCCTTTTTTCCTTATCTTTCCAAAAGAATTGCATCAAAATAAAAGAGAGGGAGAATTATAATATGCATTATTTAATTTCAAGTGTAGGTTGAGATTTGCATAGAAGAGCTAAGTGATGGCTCAGGTAGGGCTTCAGTTAAAGACTGTAAATAGCTCACAGAGCAACTGTTGGTCCACAGATGTAACAATTTCTCATTGACACAGATAATTAACATTTGTTGATGCTGTAAAATTTGACAGAGTAATTTTTTTTTAATGGAAACTGAACAAGAAAATAAATGATCCAATACTTTCTACAGGTATTTTTCCATGCTTTTCCTAATCAGTCTCTCTAGCTTTGCCTTAGTACTCTAGAGAGTCTACTTATGTTATTTAATCACCAATAATAATTATAATAACTTCATTTTATTACCAAAATAACTCCAATAAAAGAACAGATTTGGAGGAAGCTTATTCAGGCAAATGATTAAACAGGGTCTATATCTGATTATTTGTGTATCACTTATGCATAATACGTGACAGTTATTTTTAAAGGAATGGTTTTATATATTTGGATGAACTTCATACTTCTGGCATTGGAAGATAGATTAGTGCATCCAGGATAGCCCTAGGTGACAGGGTTAAAAAATACCTATTTTGTAAGTCTGCACCCCTTCTCTACTCCCCACACCATTGTTATATGCAAAATCCCAATGACATGAATAATGCCATTTCTCTGGGAGACAAATCCTTAAGGAAATTAATTATCTTACATTCAAAATGAAAAAAAATGAGGTAACTTTATTAAACAAATGAAAGTTTTATGTTTTATGTTAATTTTCATTTGAAAATTTAGGTCAGAGCAAATCATTTCATATTTCCTAAATCATGGCAATTGTGTAATCAGCCATGATAGAGATAGGAGTCATTTCTTTTAATTTAGAAAACTTACTTTGAAGAGAAAGAAAAAGGAAAATAATCAATGATCATTCAAGTTTTGAGAAACTAAAAATCACGACTATTAATTAGCATTTCTAAATTAATCACCCTAAAGTTCTCCTGTGAGCACTATTCGTCTCATTAGATTTCTCACACAATAAATGGCTGCCCTTCATTTCAAAGAATTTTATCTAAAGCCTGAGAAAAATATGGCCTTGGACTCCTAAAGCTTAGGTAGAAAATATGTCAATGAGTGAAAGGGAAAAAGGATCAACAAGATTGACGATATATGTGTATGTCTTCTATAGACACTTGGAGAACACACATTTTGTTTTGTTTTGTTTTGCTTTCTGGGAGCACATTTCATCTCCCCCCTCTCTTGAGAATACTCCTTTTGGGAATGCTTCTCGTGGCACATAATTTTGGAAGGCAGTTGCAATTAGTGTCTTAAGCAAACAGCATGGTTTGGGGAGTAGTGAAGAGGTTGCATTCTTCATAGGAACAGCATGTGAATTCATGTAGCAATTTAGAGTTCTCTTGATGTGTCTTTTCCCCCATATATCATTCCATAGACTACTGCTAATTGTATGTGTTCATGTTTACAAAATACCCCTGGTTGTTTTATGTGGCTTATACTTTATAAAAACCCCTGAATGATCAAATTGAAAATCCACATTAAATAGGAAACCCATAGCTATTTCGTAACCAATCCAAGTGTTATAAAAGTTATTGTGGTTCTGCTGTCAACAATAAGAATAGAGATACCAGGAGGATAATGGGAAGGTGTGGGGAGAAAGAGGAAATCAATCACAAGGATCAACACATAACCTCCTCCCAGAGGGCCGGACAACAGAAAAGTGGGTGAAGGATGACAGAGGACATCTAGCTCAGAAGCAACAAAGCCCACACGGAAGAAGCACACCAGCCTGTGCGACTACGAGGTGTCGAAGGGATCAGGTATCAGGCATCATCAGAACAAAAAAAATCGTACCATAGTGAATGAGCGGGGAGTGCGGAGTGGAGACCCAAAGTCCATTTGTAGGCCACTGGACATCCCCTTGCAGAAGGGTCCCGGGGAGGAGACGAGCCAGTCAGGGTGTGATGGAGCAACGATGAAAAATACAACTTTCCTCTGGTTCCTAAATGTTTCCTCCGCCCACACACTATCATGATCCCAATTCTACCTTGCAAGTCTGGCTAGACCAGAGGATGTACACTGGTACAGATAGAAACTGGAAACACAGGGAATCCAGGGCGGATGATCCCTTCAGGACCAGTGGTGTAAGTGGCGATACAGGGAGGGTAGTGGGAGAGTGGGTTGGAAAGAGGGAATCGATTACAAGGATCTATATGTGACCTCCTCCCTGGGGGACAGATAACAGAAAAGTGGGTGAAGGGAGATGTCAGACAGTGAAAGATATGACAAAATAATAATTTATAAATTATCAAGGGTTCATGAGGGAAGGGAGAGCAGGGAGGGAGGGGAAAAATGAGGAGCAGATGCCAGGGGCTTAAGTGGAGAGCAAATGTTTTGAGAATGATGAGGGCAATGAATGTACAAATGTGCTTTACACATTGATGTATGTATAGATTGTGATAAGAGTTGTATGAGTCCCTAATAAAAAGATTAAAAAAAGATGAAAATAATAGTCTATAACTTATCAAGGGTTCATGAGGGAGGGGGGAAATGAGGAGCCAATACCAAGGGCTCAAGTAGAAAGAAAATGCTTTGAAAATGATGGCAGCATACGTACAAATGTGCTTGACACAGTGGATGAATGTATGCACTGTGATAAGAGATGTAAGAGCCTCCAATATAAGTATTTAATATAAAAATATATTATTAATTTATTCCCTTTCTTCCCAAAACAAGACACTTGTCTTAAGTCAAAAGACATAGAAAAATTTGCTTTTTAAAAAGCTTTCATCTCATACTCTCATCTTCACAGCAATTCTAGGAGATTAACACATTTATTAGCATCTACTGCAATAAAGAAACCGTGAAAAGATTCAATAATTTGCCTGAGGCTCCCTACCAAGTATCAAAATTCATGCTAGACTCAGCTCTTCTCACTCGAGTACTCTTTAGATTGTATTATAGTGATTTGATGAAAATAATAAGTTATTATTTGTCCAGAGCCCTGGTGGTACAGTGGTTATTCATTAGGCTACATCCCGCAAGGTTGGCAGTTTGAAATCACAGCCCTTCTCTCAGGAGAAAAATAGGGCTTTCTACTCTCATAATCGTTTCCGTTTTGGAAACTCAAAAGGGCGGTCCTACAGGGTCGCTATGCAGCATCATAGACTCCATGGCCTTGAATTGAGTCAAGTCTGTTTGGCAGGGAGTCTCTGTTGTTTACTAGGTTTATCCATTTAAAAGGCATCTCAAAGCATTAGCAAAACAGTAAATATGGATGAAGTTTTACAAAACTTTCATTTTTTAAAAAATAAAAGCTTTCTATAAAACTTTTATTCCTCCCTTTTGCTCCAACACATATAAATAGTATCTTCCATGACTTTTTTGTTTGTTTCCAGAGCCCGAGAGCACCTTTCATTATTTGAGAAAATATTGTGCCACTCTCTAATTTATAAGTATAAAGTGATGAGAGTTTTAAAAAGTTCACTCTAGTTACTGATAGAGCAAGATACAATGCCACCTTACGACGCAGGCATGGGATCAGGAAACAACAGCTTGTTAAACAAGGGAGTTTGAGTTTCTGTGTCCCATGAAAAGCTCCTCCAACTTTCTCCTTACCTCCTTTCTTCTCTCCACTGCCAAGAGAGCAACCATCTGTCAAATACAACTTATCAAAGGGGGCCATTTATGTTGATGTTTTATAACAGTTTTAAAGAACTTAGAATTTGACTGCTGGTTAACACGATTAAATTGCAATCGAAATCTTCCAGAGATATGATTATGCCATTTTTTGGGTGAAATGTTATTTGTATAAATTAGGGGGCAGAGCTGGATGATGAAGATGATGAACAGAGATCTTTTTAAAAATCATTTTATTAGGGGCTCATAAAACTCTTTTCACAATCCATACATACATCAATTGTGTAAAGCACATTTGTACATTCATTGCCTTCATCATTCTCAAAACATTTGCTCTCCACTTAAGCCCCTGGCATCAGGCCCTCATTTTTCCCCTCCCTCCCCACTCCCCACTCCCTCATGAATCCTTGATAATTTATAAATTATTATTTTGTCATATTTTGCCCTGTCCGACGCCTCTCTTCACCCACTTTTCTGTTGTCTGTCCCCCAGACAGACCTTAAGGAATGAAAAATTATGCATATGCAAGAGAAGTCTTGGCAGATTCAGAACAAAGTGTCTGCGGAGAAAGCTCACTTGTTGTTTATGTATCGGCTGGGCCCACAGAGCTCTACCACAGTTGTCATAACCCATTTGTTGGTCAGGAACTGAAGCTATATTTTATCTGCTGGTTACTGGTATGTTTTAGTGCATTTTAGTTGCTTGTATATTTTCTAAAGAGTTGGTGATGATTTCTGCTATTTCATGGGCCAGTGACTGGGGGTAGGCCATGGTAGAATTGTCACTAGTTTAGAACATCCTTCCTTTAAAAGTCTCATTGTATCATCGATGTTTTCTATTACATAGCATGGCACAAATGGCAACATGCTGTATGTGAGGTCATTGGGAACATGCACCTGAAGTTAGTCATTCAGGGCAGAACAAGGAATAGAGCTCAGGGATCAGGAACGGTGTGTCAAGGTTGCATCATTTTATTGTACTTATTCCATCTGCGTGCTGAGCAACTAATCTGAGAAGCTGAAATATATGAAGAAGAACAGGGCATCATGATGAGAAGAAGTCTTCTAAACAAGCTGTAACATGGAGATGACACAACCTTGCTTGCTGAAAGCTAGCAAAATTTGAGGTATTTGGTGCCAAAGACCAAGGAGTAAAGCCTTCATTATGGATGACAATTCAACGCAAAGAAAACAAAATTCTCACAAGTGGACAAATAGGTGACATGATGGTAAACTGAGAAAGATGGAAGTTGTCAAGAATTTCATCTTGTTTAGCTCCACAATGAATGTTCACCGAAGCAATAATCAAGAAATCAAATGACATGTTGCACTGGTAAATCAGCCACATAAACCCTCTTTACAGTGTGGAAGGGTAATGATGTCCCTCTGAGGATTGAGGTGTGCCTGACCCAAACCACGATATTTTCAGTCACCTCATATGCGTGTGAAAGTCAGACGCTGAATCAGAATGACAGATGAGGAATCAATGCATTTGAATTAGGGTGCTGGCAAAGAATATCGAACATACTATGGGCTGCCAGAAGAGCAAACCAGATCTCTCTTGTCTTGGAAGAAGTACAGCCAGAATGCTCCTTAGCAGTGAGGTTGGTTAGACTATGTCTCACATACTTTGAACATGGGATCAGGTTTAACTAGTCCCTAGAAGCTCATCATGCTTTATAAATTAGGAGGGCAATCAGGAAGAAAAAACCTTTGATGAGATAGAGTGATACTGTGGTTACCACAGTGGGATCAAAAATAAAAACTGTGAGGGTGGCATAGGACTGGGCAGTGTTTGGTGTTGTTGTGTACAGGGTCACTATAAGCTGGACTCTATTTGACAGCCCTTAACAGCAACATCATAGACTGCAGAACTTCAAACTGATGGACTTACATTAATAAAATAATCACATACATGATGTCAATAAAACATAACGTTGTAGGGTAATTTGCTGAATTTCAAAATGTTATGTTCCACTTTTAAAGGTAGTGTGCTATATATGTATATAATGGAATATTTGACAATAAAAAGAAGGAGTAAAGTATTAAATGCCTGGTCTTACATGGGTAAGCATGAAAACATTATGTTAGGTAAAAGAAGCTAGTCACAAATGGTCCCATATTGTATGATTTCATTTATATGGATGTGTATGACAGGCACATCCCTGGAGATACAGTTTGCCAGGAGTTATGGGAAGGGTGAATGTGGAGTGATTCCTAATGCATATGGGTTTTCTTTGGGGAGAAAAATTTTGAGAATTAGTGGTAAATGTAATACATGTACTACTTTTGAATACACTAAAACTAATTTTTTGGTATAATTTGTAAAGATGAGTTTTGTGGTACGTGGATCATAGCTCAATCAAGCTTTTATTTAAAAGGGGACAATAAGTTTGATGCCTATCCTTTTTAAAAAAAGAAGTATCACTTATTCTGAGTTTATAGCTTCTTTTCACTTTTGCTTGTTAAATTATCTTTTCAAAAGTAAAGCAATCAAAGTTATTTAAAATATTTCATTATCAAAAGGAAGTGTTATTTACTCTTCCCAAATTTTGCTGGTCTTTGAAATTCGATGTCTCTAATTCTTGTCTGGCCATACGGAGGCCAAGCGAGATTACAAGGGAAGACACCATTCATGCCTTCTAGACGTGAGCAAGGTTTAAGAATGGATCCAAATGAATATGTTTCTTTATTCAAATTAATATTAGAATTATATTTGAAATCACTTTTTATTTGAATTAGCTTTATATTCAAAGTAGCAGGTTTTTAAAAATTCCAATTACCTTAAATTATATGCATGACTTTCCTAGATCTCACCTGTTTATGGACCACGGCATTCTGAGAGGAAACCAGAGTCTCTCTTAGGCCCTAGATTAAACAGCTACTTTGAGATTTTCAAAAGTGAAATGGGGTCCCTGGGTGGCACACATAGTTAAGTATAGAGCTATCAACTAAATAGTTGGGGGTTTGAATCCACCTACAGCAATGGTTCTCAACCTGTGGGTCGCAACCCCTTTAGGGGTCAAACAATCCTTTCACAGGGGTCACCCGATTCATAACAGTAGCAAAATTACAGTTATGAAGTAGCAAGGAAAATAACGTTATGGTTGGGGGGCGGGCTCACCACCACATGAGGAACTGTATTAAAGGTTGCAGCATTAGGAAGGTTGAGAAGCACTGTCCTAGAGACATCTCAGCAGACTCAGATATCACCTTCTAAGAGGTCATTACCTTTCTAGCTCCTTGGGAAATTCTACTCTGCACACTCATATATCAGTAAGTCAGAACCAACTCAACAACAACTAAAGTCAACAAAATGAAATGCTCATGACCTTGCATTTCAGATCTCTGAGAAGATTGGACACATGCAGAATGGCCCTGGAAGGTGCTATCAGCATTAAGGCCCTGGAAGGTGCTATCAGCATTAAGGCCCTGGAAGGTGCTATCAGCATTAAGGCCCTGGAAGGTGCTATCAGCATTAAGGCCCT
>NW_022104341.1:54542080-54568302 GCF_000313985.2 Echinops telfairi
AGCATTAAGGCCCTGGAAGGTGCTATCAGCATTAAGGCCCTGGAAGGTGCTATCAGCATTAAGGCCCTGGAAGGTGCTATCAGCATTAAGGCCCTCCCTTTCGTTCACCATGAGTCCATGGATTTTCAAAACTGTAGAAATAATTGCAACACTGCATTTTTCTCACCCATGTAGTCAGGCTTTATGCTTTCCTAATATTGTTCTTCTAAAATATCCCAAAGTGCGTGGCTCTAGAGATCAGAAACCTATTTCTTACAGTTCTGAAAGCTACAAGTTCAAATCAGGGTGGTGGCCATGAGGACTCCTGAGAGCAATGAGAGAAACTGCTCTATTACTCTCCCAGCTTCAAAGGGCTAGCAGGGACCGTTGACACTCCTCGGTTTGCAGCTGCAGCTGCTACTTCCATGACACCACGGTCCTCCTTTGGCTTAACCCTGTCTCTGTCAGTTCTGCTCTTCTATGAAGCACCAGTGAGTTGGGATTAGAGCTCCATGACTCTGGTATGACTTTGTGTGAACAGCTAATAATATCTTCAAAGACTATTTCTAAACAAGCTCACATTCTGAAGTACCAGGAGTTAGAGCCTCATATTGTTTTTCTTTGAAAACAGAATTCATTTCATAATCATGTGCTCAAAATGACTCTATAGGACAAGGTGGAATTGCCTCATAACAGCTTCCAAAGCTATCAATCGTTACAGAAGCAGACTACCTCACCTTTCTCGTGCAGAGCCGATGGAAGATTGGAACAGCTAACCTTTGGGGTGGCAGAGGAGCACTTTCGCCCCTGCACCATACATAGGTTGATTGATTGAGAGTTGGACTGACTTGATAAAAGTTCCCAATTTTACTTCTGTATACACAGTTTCCCTGACTGCTTGGGATGACATATATTCCTTTGGCAGTTTGTACTATCAATCAATTTTTTTACTCTTTTTGTAAAATGTTTTGCAGCATTGAATCTCTAGGAGTTCCCAGTCATTTATTTTGTTTTCTGTTCTTTGTGTGTTTTCAGTTTTGTTTGATTTAGATATAGTCAATTATTGAATATGGCTCTTCTAGCCATGGTCTCATCTGCCACGATCTATTTTGTTGTACACTGCAGTCTTTGTGCTTGTGAGTATGATCCCATTTTGGAGAGCGGTCTTTGTTACAGGATTAGAATGGATGCATCTTATGCTCTACTTTACTGGTGGGGGTGACTTGTCACTCTTCTTTTTTCCCTGGGGGTGTGGGCAGCTATCAGATAAAAAGTACATCACCATTGCCTTCCTTTCTGCTGACCTGTTTCCTAACTGAGCTTTGGTAGAAGCAAGAAGACCTGCTTTGATTTTTGGATATTTTTGGCTTCTGACTCTGGATCTTGCATTTGGCTTCTCTTTGCCTGACCTTTAATCTGGGGCTTATGTTGGACATTTCTTTAATGTCTTTTGCGTGTCCGTGAGGCACAGTCAATCCCAGCATGTAGGGAATATGCTCGAGGGCGGAGTGGAGGGGCACATGAGTGGACACCATCCTGGAAAAGTATTTGGGAAATCTTTAATCTCCAATTCCTGGGGACTCGTCTGATATTAATTCTACTAAAAGAAATTTTACCATATTGCTAGTGTATTGATGAATGTTTGGGCGCTCCTATATTTGCCTGTATTTTTCTTTGATGATCTTTATAGCTTGGCAGTTTTACATGTATGTCTGATCCATATTGATTTCATTTTTGTATATAGTATTCATATGGGTCCTGTTTTCAGGTTTCAGCCAGTAGACATCTAGTTTTTTCAGCACCATTTGTTGACAATGCAATTTCTTCCCAAAGTTAATGGTTTTGACCCTTTTCAAACATCTGTTGTCCATACATAGATGAATTTATTTATATTTCTCAATTATGTTCTGTTGATCTATATGTCTACCACTGTACTGACTAGGCTTTTTGAATACAGTGATTGTGTAGTAGGTTTTGAATTAGGAACAATAAGAAGACTAAAGAGGAAATATGAAGTGATTTGGAACTTGGATGACACCGCAAGAGCAGTGGGTGAAACCACTGGCTACCATGGGGAGAACGATGCACATTTCTACTCTGGTAAAGTTCCAGTCTGGGAAACCCAGCGGGGCAATTCTACCCTGATTTATTGTTGTCAGATTCAACTTGATGGATGTGAGTTTGGTTTGTTTTCTGCTTACAAACTACCAGGTAACAAAATAAAAAATAATTGGAAATAAAAAGCTCCTTAAATAAAATAAGAAGAAAAATACAATATTCTGAAACTTTTGCAACACAGCCAAAACAATACTTCAGAGGCCAATTCATGGCAATAAACACACACTTTAGACAGAAGAAACAAAATCAACATCTAAATCCAGCATCTCCAACATTTAGAAAAATAGCAATACATAAGCCTATTGAGTCGATTCTGCCTCATAGTGATCTCGTAGGACAGAGTAAAATGGTCCCTGGGGGTTTCTGAGACTGTTAGCTCGTTACGTCATTCTTCTCTCTTGGAGAGGCTGGTGGTTTCAAACCACTCACCTGGTGGTTAGGGACCCAGCTTGTAACAGCTATTTTACTGGGGCTTCTCTAAGAGAGTATGGTCACCAGAAAAGAAAAGGAGAGAGAGAGAGAGAGAGAGAGAGAGAGAGAGAGAGAGAGAGAATAAACATTGAGGCATAGATAAACGAAACAGAAAGAAGAGAATCAACAAGACCAGAGGTTGGTTACTTTAAATGATTAAAAACATGTACAAACCACTAGAAAATTTAACAAAGAAAATGGAGGCGAGGATGCAAATAACATGAATAAGAAATGAAATCAATGATGTCACATCAGAACTAACAAATAAAATGGATAATAACAGGTTGTATGAATAAAATAGATAAATAAAACTAATAATGTAGGTAATATGAAGAACTGTATTTGCATGTATTTAAAAGCCTAAAAGAAATGAACAGATTTCTAGAAACATACTACCTACATTTTCTACCACATCCAGGGGTCCTCAAACTTTTTAAACAGGGGAACAGTTCACTGTCCCTCAGACCCGTTGGAGGGCCGAACTATAGTTTTTAAAAACAACTCTAAACAAATTCCTATGCACACTGCACATATCTTATTTTGAAGTAAAAAAACAAATGGGGCAAAAACACCCGGCGGGCTGGATAACTGTCCTCGGTGGGCCACAAGTGGCCCGCGGGCAGTAGTTTGAGGACCCCTGAATAGACTATTGTAGAAAATCTCAAAAGAACCAAAACAAGAGGTTGTTCATATTATTAAAAAACTCTAAACAAATAAACCAAAAATATTGGTCTAAATTGCTTTACTGGTAAATTGTACCAAAGATTCACAGTAGAGTTGACATCAGTTCTACTCAAACTATTCTATAATGTAAGAAAGAATACTTCCAAATTCATTTCACGAATAAAACATGAATCTGATACTAAACCAGGCAAAGACAAAAAAGAAAATTATAGACCAATTCCTCACAATCTAAGCAAAATTTATCAAAATTTGACTCTATCAACATATCAATAAATGCAACATGAGCAGGTGAGAGTCATACTCAATATGCAAGAGCTGTCCTCAAAAACAATCAATAATATCACCACATAAGTAAAGCAAAGGAAATGAACCCCATAACCTCTTATTAATGGATACTGAAAAGGCATTTGTCAAAATTCAACATCTATTCCTGACAAATGCTCAGCAAAATAGGAAGAGAAGTCAAATTCTTCAACAATTAAGGATATAGAAGATAAACAACATTAGTCTCGATGGAGCGAGAACCAAAATATTTCTCTAGTGAATGAGACCTCAATGATGATGGCCTGTCTCACCATTTCTAGTTTCTATTTTACTAGAAATCGTGGCCAGAGCAATAAGGTAAGGAAAAGAAATGAAAAGCATCCAAATCAGCAACGATGATATCCAGCTTTCTCCATTTGTGGCTTTTATGAGCCCGTGCACAGAAAATCTCAGACTTGGCAAGAACATGGCAGGAGTTAATTGAAAGGTTAATCAAAGTAGAAATTACTCAGAGTTCTTTCCACTAGCAAACTCTGAAAGGAAATCAGGAAAGCAATGTCATTTAGAGTAGCCCACACAACAGATGAAATGGTTAAGGAATAAATGTCTAGCCCTGTTGGTGTAGTGGTTAGGCATCAGGCTATGAATCATCTGGTCAACAGTTCAAAACCACAGCAGCTCCTCTGGACAAAGACTGGGTTTTTACTCCTGCAAACAGTAACAATCCCGGACACCCATAGGGGGTTGCTCTGAGTTAGCATTGATTGATGGCTGTGAAAAACATAACCAGGACAACAAAGTAACATGCAAAGGAAACTATAAAACTAACAGAAAGAAGCCAGCAGAGAGCTGCATACGTGTTAGAATATGCTGCAGAAGAACATCCTATGCCCATGGATAGGAAGGGAGACTTAATCCTGTGAAAGTGTCTTTACTATGTAGATCAATGGACAAATATACTGGACTTCTAACCTAGATTCAAACGTCAGTCATCAATGAGATGGAAAAACTAATCACCATCTTTATCTGGTAAGGAAGGAGCCCCTAAATAAACAAACGCCATGGAAGAAGAAAAACGAAAGAGGATATTTCTTTTCTTTCTCATTTCCTGTTTTGCTAATCATGGACAAATATCTCTGTACTCTCAAGATACTACCTCAGATGTAAGATGCCAACCTCCAAACCCACTGCCGTCAGGTCGCTTCTGACTTCGGCGACCCTGTAAATTGGAATCGCTGAGGTTGTGAATCCACAAGGGAACAGGCAGCTTTAACTTGTCTCCTCCAGTGTGGCTAGTAGGTTTGAACCACTGACCTTTCGGTTAGCAGTCCAACATTTACCAAATAGTGCCACCAGAGAACCAGTAGATATCAAATAATTTAGGTCATATGTTATCATTAGAAACTTCAGAAAAAACCAACGTATGGAGCTGTTTCATGGTAGTAACAAGCAGCATTTGAAAATCAAATAAACCTTAAATGATGTGAAAGATCTTTGACACATATCAGTACACAAATGATAAAAAATTGATAGTTTTTCCTTAATGCTAAACTATTGGAAAAGACATTAAATATTTTGTTCAAGTGTAGTACTTTTATTATTTGTTACCTTTTAACTAAATATCCAAAATACATATTTTTCAGTATCTCCTCTGAACATACGTAGACTTTTAGTGACTTACTTAATGATAACACTCTCCAATGATAATTTCTTCCTAATGCATAAGTGAAACAATGTGTAGCTTTCAGTTTTTCATAATCTGGCATCTCTCTGTCTTTCCTGTATGTTTTGGCAGTGATCCATCTGCCTGCTTCTCCAGCCACGGCGCTGCTTCCTCCCCTCTCTCCGCCTCCTCGTTGCCATGTACACAGTTGATTCTTTACATCTCTGCTTTTTGGTCTAGCCCTCTTTTCATCCAAAAATTTGAACTTTTTTCTCTATATAAGCTCTGATCACAAATTACCATGAACTCTCTTCAAATGTTCTAGCGTTGCTCTGTAATTAGGTTGTCAGAGCATCGAGAGCAAAATTAGATTTATTTTTCCTTGTAGCTCCTACTGCTGCAAGCACTGTGTAGTAGAGTAGGTGTTAAATACACGCTTGATTAATTAATCATGTTTTAGTATTTATATTGTAAAATTGGTTTCATGTACCTGGAAACTGATTTTAAATGACTAGCTTGACCTAGGGCTTCCAGACTTTGTAAATAAAAATATAAGATTCTAATTTAAATTCAAAGTAGATAAAAAATAAACAGGTTTATTTAGTATAAGGTAAACAATGAACTATTTGGAACATATTTTTAACAAAAAAATGTGTGTCTTTATATCTGAAATTCCAACTTAATTCACCATCCCATATTTTCTCTGGTAACTCTAGATTGGCTGGGCTTAAAACAATAACTATCACACACACACACACACACAACTACTTAAATATGTGTGATAAAACGAGATGATGTGTCTCCTAATGCTCATCACCTATAAATCACCTTATCATTTGTACATCTTAAGAACCACTTCAACAGAGGGGTCCTCACCTTAGCTGCAGTCAGATCCCCATGTTGGTGGGAGAGAAAGAAGCCAAATCAGTCCCTGCCATATAGCATTGTTCTACAGTCACCCCAAATCAACAGACAGCCATGCAAGGGTGCCTAGTGATCCTTCATGAAAACACAAAATCAGAGGCATTGGGGAATGTGCTTGTCTCAGAGAAGGTAATGTCACCTCTGTTGGTGAGTAAACTATTGTGAAAATGCTTGACATTACTTATATAGTAATGTCCTACAAAAGGAAAAACATGTTCCTAATTGGACACTTTTGACCTAGTTTCTATCTAGTCCATGGTTGCACAGGCTGTGTGCTATAGACAAGCAAGATTTTAAACACTGTCCTTTCAAGGCGCACAACGTCCTTCATAAGCAGCATTAGAAGTATTCAATTTGGAAACCCCACAAAATGAACAAACAGAACTATATTTTAAACACACATGTAGCCGTTTAAAGGACCTGAAATACTTCCTTGGGGTTAAGGCTGAAATAGCCTAGCATGAGAAATAGCAGATGTTTAATAAATGGCAATTCAAGACTACTATATAGTTGCTATTTACATATAATTTTTTTTGTGATATCTTAGTCCATAAGGCAAATTTCTAACTTTATGAATGAGTGTTATACAATTTTTGCCCTATCTCCAATCCTCATGCTGTAAATAGTCTCCAGTTACTTAAGTTTTTAATTTGTACAAGTTAACCGTGATTGTATGTAGTTTAGTCTAAACAATTGTACTATACATGGATACTTTTCTCATCTGTATTTTAAATTCTATATCATAGGCTAAGTTAATGATACTATCATTAGAATCACCATATGTCACATGGGGGTGATTTATAATGTTCCCCTATAAAATGATAAGGATGTCTCTCAAGGCAACCAGGGCCTGTATAAACTATATATATATATATGTGAATGAATTTTCCACTTGCACTTAATTGTAGCCCTAATCTGAGAATAATTAGGTTTTATGAAATGGCCCTACTGGGTACATACCCTCATGAGGAGATCCCTGGAAATATGGGTGCTACAGAAAATGTAGTGAAGAAATCACATTAGACAGATCTCACTTATTGATTTATTTTTAGAAAAAAGCAGCCAGGTCCTAGTGAAAAAAGGCAAAGAAGGGAAAGAACTGAAAATCAGCTCCCAGTTGATTTTATTCCAAACAATGACTCTGTCCTCCCTCTCCACATTGTGTCCACAGGTCCAGATCCTCACCAATCTCAAGATACGGACCAGACTGTAGTTGTTAAAAAAATTTTAAATGTTGTGTTTCTTATTTAAGTTATATTAACGCTGAACTTATTCACTTTGAAATTTCTGTGTAGTGTTTTGTATAAGAAGGCAAATTAGGGTAAAAACTTGGTGGTCGAGAATGAATTAAATTGGTTTTCATTTATTTCTTATGGGAAAAATTGATTTGGAATGCGACTGCATCACATCTCAATGCTCCTTCTAGAACACATTGGCACTGAGGTCCGGGTTCTTCTGTGGTCTCTTCTTGTGGAAGGGCCAGCTCTTTCCATCACCTGCCATGGGGACCGGTGAAGCTAGCCTGGGCTTTCTGAGAAATACGGTCATTTGGACTTGCGCTTCCTTCTCTGTGCCAATTGTCATCATAAATATAAAGTTGTTTTACTGGAAAAGTCAATAATGAAAAAGAATAGTTTTTCTAGGTAGGTAATTTCAAAACACACAGCAGTTTTTAAAACTGTGCTAATTTTTTGTGAAATTAGAGCTAAATCCTGCGTTTATGAATAAATAAATGTGAAATTGTTTTGCTAATGAAATCCCACCGCACAAGCATAACATGTGACTGCTAAGCAGCAACAAGTCGACTAAGTGCCCATTATGTAACAGATGCTGTGCATGCCTGAGTATAAGAACAATGATTATAACATTATTTCTGCCCTCAAGTGGTTCATAATCTGGAAGGGGAAAAAAACAGTTCATTTAAACCCAGTCTTTACTTGGTGTACACTCTTTATTCTACCCTATGTGGACCCAGTCTTTATGGTGGTTAAAATTAACTATGTTATGTTTTCAAAGAAAACATTGAATAGCTCCTGTCTTTGAAGTGCGATGTAAGCATCATGATTATACTACACAGTGAAAGCAATTATTTATCATTTGTTTTGGTCAGAATATTGAATTCTCATATTTTAGCAATGAAATTAGTTTTTATTATAGCATATTTGTCTTCTGATGACTGGATATTCAATTTTCATTTTTTAAAGGTACTTACAAGCCCCTGCCCCCTGAACACTCCTGCTCCCCAGCCAGCTTGCCGCAGGGAAACGCCGTGCCGCTCCCTTCCCTGGAGTCACTTACGTAGGTGACCACTAAGGTGCAGGGTTTTACATCCTGAACACCGTTATGCTTTAGTCTACGTTAGCTAACCTCTGAGCAGTCAATATTCTCTTTAATGGATGGGAAGGTAAGAAGAGATGTTTTCTTTTTGTAGCATACTGTTATAATAGCTGTACGTAGATGTGTGTTTGAAGTTTAATAATAACTAAAAAAATGTTACCTTTGTTGTTTATCTTTATGTTGTGAATTCAGTGATACCTATAATACATATTTAAAATACAGGTTTTTCATGAATTAAACATGTGTGTGTGTAAGCATACTTTATAGACTTAAAACATGTACAGGTTCAAAAAAGTGGTAGATAAATTTGATTATATTACAATTCAAATTTTGACAAACTTTTTATGTGCCCTCATATAATTCAAATTCTTTAATGATGTCATCTTAATATACAATATGCAAAATTTCAATTCTGGAATATATTATAATTTTTCTTATATAAACATAAATTATTGATTGCAATCAATAAACTCATATTCAATTAAAATAGCAAGGCATAATTTACAAAATGATGCTTTCCTGGAATGTAAATTTTTAATAACATATCATATGAAGTGTTTGCTTCAAGAGCATATATTTTAAAAATTGGAATGATACAAATAAGATTTGCATGGCCCCTGTGCCACAAAGCTGTCAACATACAAAACAACACCATCCAGAAACCAACACACTTAGCTAATTAGTCAAAACAGCACATCAATAGATGAGAAACAAAGAAACCAGTAACATCACACACACACACACACACACACACACACACAACCCAGAGAAAAATGACAGCACATTTGCATGTATCAGTAATGAAACTGGGTGTTCATGTATTAAATGCACCAATCAAGAGAGAGGGAGTAGCAGACTGTATAAGAACACTCGTGCTATCAGTATGCTGCTTGTTAGAAACACACCTTAGAAAGAAAAATGAACAAAATAGATTAAATAACCAAAGGCTGGAAAAAAATACACCAAGCAAATGGCCACTAAAATAAACCAAACATAATAGGAATAGGAATAGCAATATTATTCTCAGTAAAAATAGACATCAGGCAAAATCCATCTTGAGAGACAAAGAAGAATTTACATCGTGATTAAAGAACAATAGAACAAGAAGATATAATCACACTAAACATGTATGCACCCAATGAAAAGCTCACAAAACATATTAATCATGCTCTTACATAGCTGAAGAGAAATATGGACAGCACAATTTTTATTAGGTGACTTCAAAACACTACTCACGAGGAAGGACAAATTATCAGAAAGTAAAATGAAAAACGACGCAGAACTAAACATCACGATTGAACAACTCCACTTCTTAGACACAGAGCACTCCACCCAACATCACAGTACATCTTCTTTTCCAGTGCTCATGAAACATTTTCAGGAATAGATCATATGTTAGGAAACCAAGCAAGCCTAACAGCATTTAAAATATTGAGAATTTGCGATCCACTTTTTAAGACCACAATGCTATAAAGTTAGAAATCAACAGAAAGGCAAGGACAAAAATATCAATTGCATGGAATATGGACAACATAATGCTTAAAAACCACTGGGTAATTCATGAAAGAAGGCATGAAGAAAAATCCCTGAAACAAATGAGAACAAAAACATACATACGAAAACATGTAAGATGAAGCAAAATGAGTACTCAGAGGGCAATTTATCACAGTGAGAACTAAAATCAACACCTTAACCTAGCATCTCCAACAAGTAGAACACAGTAAAATAAATTAATCTTCAACCACCAGGAGAAAAATATCACAAGGACTCTCAAAAACTCACTTTCATCAAGTTGATTCCAGCGCATAACTACCCTCTAGGACATGGTAGAACTGCCCCTGTGGGATTCCAAGACTGTAACTATGTATAGGAGTACTAAGCCTCAGCTTTTCCCCCAAGAGCAGCTGGTGGTTTTGAACTGCTGCCCTTACAGTTAGTAGCCCAACATATATCCCAGTATCCCACCAGGGCTCCATTATAAAGATTAGAGGAGAAAGAAATGAATTGGAAAGCAGAAAAAAAATTCTAGCAATTGTTTCTTTGAAAAGAGTAAACAATTTTTACAAGCCACTTGCATCCCTAACAAAGGACATAAAAGAGAAGAGAAAATGTCAAGAACAAGAGATAAAAATGGTGACATCACAACAGAATCAAATGAATTAAAAAATAACACATTTAAATGAAAGACTGTACTCTAACAAATTTTAAAACCTAGATGAAATGGAAAGATTTCTAGAAGCATATAATCTACCTAAATGAACACAACTGATATAGAAAGAGACCCATATCAAAAGAAGAGACAGACTCGGTCAGAAAAAAACCTTCCATCAAAAAAAGTTCAGGGCAGATGGCTTCACTGAAGAATTCTACCAAACATTCAGAAAAGGACTGAATTCTTTTCTACACTCCTATTCTACACAAACTGTTTCAGAATATATAAAAGGACAGCAAATACCCAAATTTGTGTTATGAATCTACCCTGATATCCGCCCCCCAAAAAGAAAAAAAAAGACAGACATTACCAGGATAGAAAGCTACAGATTACAGATTTCTCAATTAAACTGCATGCAACAATTCTCAATTAAATTCTGGCTAATAGAATCCAACAATCTATCAAAAACAAAACAAAAAGCACATCACCATCAAGCAGAATTCATATCAAGCATATGAGAATGATTAAACATTAGAAAAACAATCAATGTAATCCGCCACATAAACAAAACAAAAGATAACAACCACATAATTATATCAATCAACATAGAAGAGACATCTGGCAACAACCAACATGAATTCCTCATAAAAACACTCAATAAAATAGGCACAGAATGGAAATTTCGCAACACTAGAATGTCCAGCTATGAAAAGCCAATGGCCAGCACCTTGCTCAATGGGATAAAGCTGAAAACAATCCCCGCTCCAACAGGAACAGGCAAGTACCCACTTTAGTACCAGTCTTACTCAACATTGTGCTGGAAATCTTAGTCAGAATCATTATAGAGCAAAAAGAAAGCCAAGAAATCAAATGGACAGATGAGTGGAACTCTTGCTATTCAGAGATGGTATGATTTTGTAGGTGGAAACATGCAAACACTCAACTAAAAGTATATGGGAAACAACCAAACGCTTCAGCAAGCAGCAGGAAGCAAGATCATTATACAAAAATCAAGCAGATTCTTGTATATTTGTGAAGAGAGCTCTGAAAAACCAACCGAGAAAGCAATTCTATTTAAAATAACCACACAAAAGTTCAAAGACGTGGAAGATAAACCTAACCAGAGAAAACTGCAGAAGACGCGGACAAGAAATTAGACTAGTATGAGAAATCGGAAGAGACCGCCAAGAATGGAAGCTGTTCATGCACAGATAAGATAACACTATAAAAACGTCAATTCTACCCAAAGTACATTGAATTCTGATCCAGATTCCAACTTCACTCTTTAAAGGAATGGAAAAACAAATTACCAACTTTATACGGAGAGAAAGGCCTAGAATAATTAAAGAACTCCTTCTTCTGAAGAAGAAAATAGGGTTCTCACTTTCGGACCCCAAAAGCTATAGAGAGAGTAGTATATATAGAGAGAGTAGTATATAGAGAGTAGTAGTATATAGAGAGAGTAGTATAGCAATTTGGTACTGGTACCATTATAGGTACACGGACTACAGGACTAGAATAGAAAACCCAGAAATAAATTCATCCATCTACAGACAACTGATTCTCAACATATCATGTGAAATTGCAAATTAAGCAATATTGAAGGGGAGTGAAAGTATTTGGGGAAGATTTATCACCTTGTATGATTTGTCTATTACCCAGAGATAAGTTTGTAGTTAACACTATCCTTAGGCCAAGTCTTTAAAATCCTGAAATACTCATCTACAGTATATATTTTAGGTTGTGAAAAATTACCTTGGGTAGCTCTTCAATTTGATTGGCGTCTAGATAAAGCTCTTCTAATGTGCGCTCAAAGTTGAAGACCTCCTTTGGCACGTGTTGCAGGCTGCAGTGGGAGTAATCTAACACGGAGATGATTTCCTCTTCTCCTCGGAAACATCGGCATGGCACCAGGCGGCCGATGATTTTCCGTTTGGTGGTCATCTCCAGGCACTGCACTAGAAACACAAAACCAACCACCACTTAACTGACGAGTGTTGAATGCAAAGTTGTAACATGCAAAGCTTCATTTTGATTAGAATATTACAATTCTTTTATGCATTAAAATCTACATAAGCCATGTACCTGCATTCTATTAGCCCTTAAACAGTCCTGAAGAGAATATATATGTTTTATTCTCAATAGCACATAGAGAAATGGTTTCGAGAGGGTAAGAGATTTCTCATCATCACTTAGATATTTTCAATGGACTGGAATACAACCCATACTTAAGGTAAAATCTTCAATTCACCTGCTTACACTCATACTTAAACCATTGATCCACAGTATATTTTTAAATGTTACAAGTTAGAATTTTTACAAATTACAGTGGAGACAAAAACTTCCAGATTTCCTTAAAAGAAAATTGTGTTCTCTCATTTCAGCAAATATAGTAATAATTAATTATAATTATTATGATTTGTTACATGATCTCATCGACCCACAAGTTAATCCATCGACCCACAAGTTATTCCTGCCCGAAGGAGCCCTGGCGGTATAGTGGTTAGGTACTGGGCTGCTAACGCCAAGATCAACATCTCGATATCACCAGTTGTGCTGGGGGCTTAAGACTGGGCTCCCTACTCCAGGAAAGAGTTACTGTCCAGGAACTCATGAGGACAGTTCTACCCTGTCCTGTCGGGTTCTATTAGTGGGCATGAACTTGTTGGCAGTGAGTTTGTTTGTTCATTTTCATTTGGTTTCCTGCCCCAAAAGATTTACAGACATCTGTTGAATAACCACATGGTACAGTAACTGAGCTAGGTATTGGCATAGATTTCATAAATAATTCAGAGGATTCATAAAGTTACACTCTCAAGCAAGCTTTAGAAAATTACCAATCTTATTCTGATAAGCAAATGACACGACCTGCCCCGCTGAAAGTGAGGAGGACTTGAAGCACTTGCTGAAAAAGACCAAGGAGTGTAGCCTCCAGTATGGATTACAATTCAAGGTAAGGAAGACCCAAAACCTGACAACTTGGTCAATAGTTAGCATCTTGATAAATGGAGAAAAGGCTGAAGTTGTCAAGTATTTTGTCTAGCTTAGATGCACAATCCATGCTTATGAAAGCAGCAGTCAAGAGACCAAAGACATATTGCATTTGGTAAATCTGCTGCCCAAGACCTCTTTAGAGTATTGAAGAACAAGGATGTTACTTTGAGGACTGATGTTCTCCATTTCATCATGTGAAATGTCCAGCACGTGAAAGTTGCACATTGAATAAGGAACAAAGTAGAAGAATTGAATTTGAATTTTGGTGCTGGAGAAGACTATCAGAAATACAATGGACTGTTAGAAGGACAACCTGATCTGTTTGGGAAGAAGTAAGGTCAGAGTGCTGCTTAGAAGCAAGGATGGCAAGATTTCATCTTACATGCTTTGGGCATATTGTCAGGAGAGACCACTTCCTGGAGGACATCATGTGTCATAAGAGGAGAGGCAGAGAAAAAGAGGAAGACTCTCAATCAGATGGATTGACACAGTGGTTGCATCCATGGGTTCAGGCATGGTAACAATTGTGAGGATGGCCAGGACATGCAGTACTCTGTTCTGTTGTGCATAGCGTGGCTCTGGGGGGAAGCAGATTCAACGGAACTCAACAATAACAAAAGCAACTCTGATTTGTGTCCCAGTAGAATGTCAATGGGGGGAAAAGATAAGCAAAATGCCATGACTTTGATGGGAGAGAACAATGCTGAATTATGGTCGCGATTCCTGTGAGACCACCAGCATGTCCCCTGCTCCTAGGTTAAAAGGACCAAAGGCCATGAAACCCCAAGCAGAGCCTGCCACGCCACCTGAAAGAGTTTATCAAATATTGTCTTTGTTCATTGCTGGTTTCTGTTCATCTCTGTGTAGTCTTGTGCTAGACACAAAGTAAATATTCAATAATAACTGCAGAATTAACAAATAAATGTGTAAGGAAATTAATTTGTTTGATATTCTCTCCACCAATCATTACCGATTACTGATTACTTGTTTGTGAATGTTCTCATTCACAAAGGTCATTATGTCCATAACTGTCCCCTTAAAAAGAATGAGTATCCTCTTTTCCCTGAGTTTCCAGAGCACTAATCACATTGCTTCTTAACTGCGTGTGCTGTTTTCCCATGGGTTGGATGACTCCTCAGATCTCCTCTTACTCATTTCTGAATTGACAATACTCAAACCTGTCAACTGTTGTATTAGTATTGAATGAGTACTAATTTGAAACTTGTATTTAGTTGTTTGCTACTTTTTTCCATCAACAAATTTATTGTTGAAACAATTAATACCAATTTATATATGTAATATAGAATTCTTGATTTTTAAATTGCTTAGGGTAAATAAAATTTGGAGGCAAATTAATAGAATATGTAATACGTGAGAGCTGTCTGGTGTTTAAGTTAAAACCTTCCTTATTGTTCTTTTTAACTTATGAAATTAATAAAAAGATAGTTTGGGGACAAGTGCCTGAGCCAGCACCTGGAGATGGCTGTACGCACATGGTAACATGAGGTCGGCTGATTAAATAATATTAAAAACATGACCTTTCTTTACTAGTTCCGTCTGTTCCTGAATTCCTCCATCTGTCATTTCTGGAGTGTGAATGATGTTTTATAACTTGTTTTACTTGACCTTACTTAAAATCCATGACTGTGAGTTTAGTGTATTGCAATGTCTCCCTGGTCACAGATTAAACAGGAAGTGGAATGGAAGACTGGGCAGATGGAGGTATCTCAAGAGATTTTAAATTTGAGTTACTAGGAGCTACTCTGACAACTCCTCAGTGAATCCAGAAGGGTGGCTGAAGACATAGAGCCGCCAGTGAGCTCTGTGATCTACACATAAGTGATGAATCAGTTGCTCACATTTCCTATTGTCTTGATATTCACACTCATCTTCATCTGGTTCTACAACTGCGTGAGCCACTTCTTGATCTATCCCTTTCCGTATACATACATGTATAAGCATCGCTGGTCTTGTTTCTCTAGAAGACCAAGCTTACCACACTAGGCAATATGTGAGAACTAAGAGGTAGAACACAAGTGATAAATATGCTATTAGACCAATTCACTTTCCCATGAAATGATGACCCTAAATTTCTAAACCAAGAAACCAAAACCACTGAGGTTTTTGGTTATACCTAAGTAGTCTCAGGAACTAGTTTTCTCCCTAAACCCCTCCCTCCCTTCTTTGTTCATTGTAAATATATCTATCACACAACTTTTGCCAATTGAGTTTTTATAGGTCTAATATTTATTAACTTCAATATAATAGCTGGCTGGAGAATCCTACCTGTATATTTGCTTGAAAAATTGACTTTCAGAAATGGTCTATTTCACCCATAAATGATTGATAATTTGGTAGAATATGGACATAATTCAGAATAACTTTCATAAATTTGAAGACAAATCTATTTATTATTTTCTGTTCTGATGTTACTTGGAAATTCAGTTCCATTCCTATGGAAAAATCTTCTTTCACATCCACCCTCCTCTGACCAGAAAGATTTGATAACTTTTATATTTTATTCTTAGCATTTTGAAATTTTATGGCAATGTGTTTAATTGGGCATTTAATTTTTTCTTATCATCCACTATATTTTTTACTTGATTAGTTATTTCACTTAAAAAAACTTATTCTCCAATTTTGCTAAATTATATATTATTATTTAATTGAAGATTTCCTATTCCTTTTTTTTCTTTTCCCCCTTTCTGGAATTCCTACTAGGGCCTTCTTCCTATATTTATTTATATAGTTTAAATATCTTCATTTTTAACATGTTTTATATTTTTATTCTATTTTCTGGGATATTTTCTCCACTTTATGACCCAAATACATCTACTGGGTTATCTTTAATCGAATAGCCTAATTTTCTTTTTGAGAATGATTTCTTGTTTCCTGGAAGTCTCTGTTTCATAGTATCCTGTTTGCATTTTGTCTTTTCCTTGTTCTTCTCTGCGTTACTTCTATTCTCTGTTTACCTTTCGTTCTGGTCGTTCTCTTTCACGATACCTTTCCACAAATATCTGGTGAGTGTCCTTCCGCATAAAAGAATGACTCTAAATAACTATCTGGAAGCTTTATATGCATGATGGCTTTAACTGTAAGATGACCTGGCTTTAAGCCAAAGAATACTGTGGGGAAAAATTCTGGAGAAGAATAATCTATTCTGTTTACACAGAGTCTGTAAAAGCTCAACCAAACTCCTGTCGCACAGTCCATTCTGAGTCATGGATACCCTCCAAGAGAAAGTAGAACTGCCCCTGTGGTTTCTGAAGCTGTAAATCTTCCAGGGAACCCGAAAGCCTCACCTTTCTCCTGGGGACTCTGGGTGCACATCGCTGACTTCCCACGTAGCAGACCAACATAGTAACCGATTATGGCGCAGCATTCAGAGGTGGGCATGAATCTATTGTCCCACTGTCATTGGATCTCTAGGCTATATACTAGGAGTAGAACTTCTGCATCATGAAAAATTCCTGTTTTTTGCTTTTGAGGAAGTACCATACCATTTTCATAGTGCTTGTACCATTTTACAAACCAAATAGCAGTGGAAAAGGATTCTATCCTAACTACAATTCCATCAGCATGTGTTGTGTTCTGTTTTTTAATTTAAAAAAATGTCAGTACTATTTCTTCAGGGGTAAAATGGTGTCTCACTACAGTTTAGATTTACACCGCTCTGGTGGCTGGTGACTGTGAGGGACTTTTCCTGTGTTTGTTGGCTGCTTGAATGTTCTCAGTAGTGACGTGCCTGCTTGTGTCCTCTGCCCATTATAAAATTATATTTCTTGTATTTTGTTGTTGAATTGTTTGAGTGTACTATGTAGTTTAGGGGTCATACCTTTATTCTCTATGTCATTCTGATGATATTTTCCAGTCTGTAGATTCTCTTTACACTATCTTACTGAAATCTTTTGATAAGCATATATGTTTAATTTTTAGTAAGTTTTCTTAGTGTTACTAATATGTCTTGTGTTATTCATACATTTGTAGTTGTGTTTAGTCACCTATTTTCGAAGAAAATTAGGACCCACATTTTTTTTTAGATTATTGTTTCAAGAGAATCATATTTCAACTTTAACATTTAGGTCTTCTAAAGTTCACTTTTATGTGCAGGTACCTCATAATAAAATATTTCCAATTTGCCCTTATTGCATTCCTGTCATTCATTCCACCTATTTCTAAACCCTCCACACCCAAAACATTGCGGCTATTATGATATTCTTAAAAAGCAATTGTCCTCTGTTCAGTAAAGAAAAAGAAAAAAAGAAGATTTTACTTTGCTTTCATTAATTTTTTCCCCTAAACCTTTTTCTTTTCTTTTTTATCTAGATCTTGACCTGTATCACTGCTCTCCCTGCGAAGAACTTTTAAGCTTCCTGGCAAGGCAGTTTTTCTGGCAGTACCTTCTTCCAATTTGCTTCATTTGAAATTTGAAAAAGTCTTTATTTCTCCATAATTTTGAGAGGATACTTTACTGGAGAGAGCATTCTATGATGGTGTTTGTTTTTCTTTTTCTTTTAAAGCTTAAATATTTTTCTCCACTTTCTTCTTATTGCATGGTTTTAAAAGAGTAGACTGACGTAATTCTTTCCTTTGGTTTTTTTAACTGGTAATTTGTCCCTTTACCATAGCCAGCCCCAATTTTTAAAAGACCTGGAGTCTGTCATTATTATTTTTAAAAATTCAGCATTATTAATTGAAATATTTCTTCGGTACCTTTATCTCTTTTTGTTCTCCCTTTTAGATTCCCATTATGTATACAAAGAGTATCACTTTTATATTTCTTCCACAGTTCTTCCTCATTTCCTAGTCTTTTTTTTTTTGTACTTTTATTTTTGGGAAATTTCTACCTTCAAGCTTACTGAATTTTTCCTTGGGTATATGTTTTAATTTCTAACATTTTGGGTTTTTTTCTTAATATTTCCATATTTTGGAATACATTTCTTATTTATTCTTGCACATTGTCCGCTTTATGAATTAGAACCCTACTGATCATTTTTTAAAAGCTCTAGGCCCGAGAGAATTCTAAGATTTTATATATGTGTGGTCTGATGCTTAACTGTCCCTTCAGACTTTTTTTTTAACCTTTCAACATGCCTTTTAATATTTTGTTGAAAGCTGATCATGATTTATTAGGTAAAGGAATGGAGTTTAATAAGAGTTTAGTTTGAAGATTTATGTTTGGGGCTAGGAATTAGGTTGTGTTTTTTTTGCTGTGGCTATGTTATCAAAGGCTATAATTTCTTCCCGTGTCTTTATTTTTGCTTCCCCTGTTTCAATTCCCTTCGCGATGTCCTGAATGGGCTCGAAGCCTTGCAGCGCTTTGCGTCCGTGGTCGTCTGTTCTGACCCAGGAGCCCTGGTACATCAGTGGTGGTCAGACGCTGCGCTAGGAAAGCAGTCTTTTGATTCGGTTTCAGACTTCAGAAGTCTGTGTCCCTGGACTGTGCCCCTTACAGTGACTTTCAGCCTTTCCCCTCCTCTTTGGTAAGAGGAAATTGAAGAGGATTGGCGTTGGGATTTCTCTTCATATACATCCACGTTCACAATTACTTTCAGTGGCTACTGCCTTTCCCTCGGGTCGGTTAGACTTTGAGAATACCCTAGTACGTTAGGCTCGTGTAAAATGAAGACCCCTGAATCTAGCGATTGTTAAGAAGAACTGGGTGATCTGAGTTCAAAATGTTCACTTCTTCCTTTTTCCACCTGCTGAACAGACAGGGGACTTTTCGCCAAGCCTCACTCAGAGCACCATGGAGGCATCTAGAGGCAAAGCGCGTTAAAATCGCTCTCAAGCTTTTCCTTGCTCAGTTAGCATGAATTAGTCAATTGCCCTTTAAGTTTTCCTTCCGGGATCCAGCACTAACTTCAGGTTCCAGGAACCTGCGAATCGCTGTATTTTCCAGCCTCTTCAGATCTGGGAGCGGCAGACAACCTTCCTTGAGACTTCAGTTATTTGATGACGCTAAGAAGACTGTTCATTTTTAGTTTTCTCAGGTTATTTTTTCCCTTTTTCTTTTTGTGAGGCTGGATGCAACGACTTCCAAGTGTGTTTGCTTTTACAACAATTTTATCGCGTTTGTTTTTAATTCAAGTTTTACTCATCCTTCTGCTAAACATCATAATATCTTCCTCCAGGTAACCTCTCCTTATTCATCAAGACAAGTCTATAATTTTGAGAATATACTCAGATTATATGCTATAATTCTTTTATCACATTTTAATTTCTTACGCCATAACCAATCTTTTTCACTATATTGAACACTATGAGGACAAAGACCCATCCGATTTTATTCAACAATGTATGTTTGTGATAACTTCAATAGTGTCTGATTAAAGGTAGCTGCTTTATTAATATTAACAGCATAGCCAAATAATATTAGGACTAACGACAATAGCTTGTGTTTTCAGTCTTAGTAAAATTCAAAATTCTTAGTAATTTAAACTCTGTTGCCTTGTTCTTTGATGTGAAGTAGATAATATATTATTTCCATATTTTAGATCTAGCATTGGATCTATCCACAGATCAACACATGAGAATTTTATAGAGACATGCATTTTCCAGAATTCTATTGCACACACAAATACATATTTGACATTGATTTACACGTAGGATACTGCACAGGTGAGAAAAAGAATGTAGTAGAGGAAGTGAGAATATAACATTGCTCTCTTACGGCGTGATAAGTTTCTTCATTATTCTTCATCAAAAGAATGGAAATATAGTAGGTAGATTTAAGAAAGCATTTTAATAAATGAGAGAACACAACACAAAAGACGGTACATATGAGTTAAATGTGCAAACATATTTTTGCCTTTTTGATCACAGAGTCATTGTCGGATATGCAGCAGAAGCACCTCTCTTCACAGCCAAGATTTGGCCTTTGGCTCAACAGGAATATGGATTGCTTGTGCTACCTCATCTCCTCAGCACACATTTAAATTGGGACTTGTTGATGCTCCATTTATCAAAGGGATTTAACAAGGAAAGAGGAAGATAAGGATTTATCTCTGGACATTAAGGCCTTTGGAGAAGCCCTGGGGGCAGGATGCTTGGAGCTGACCAGCTGCCCCGCAGGAGAGAGAAGAGGGAAACATGGAAACTTCTTTGTCAGTGGCAGGTTGGCGGCTTCTCTGGGCTACTGTAAGTCAGGATCTACTCCACCACGGTGCGTTTTTACTTTGATTCAGACTTTCAGTCTCCTTCTTGAAATAAAGATAAGAACCTTGCAACGCAGTAGAGATTTTCTTCTCTTTAGAGCCCTTTTATTTTTAATCTAAATTTAGTCGTTAAAGGGAAGTTTTCTTTCATCACTAAAGCGTGTAGTTAACACTCTCACAGGGAGTCAATGTATTTAGACATCTGGGCTCGCTAGCTTGAATTAACTAGGTTAAATGACAGGAAGACTCATCAATGTTTTTCAGTCTTTTTTATTGGTAATTTAAACCAAGAAGATTTCACCTACATGAATATTATGCTGTAACAGTTAATGCAGATTATGAGTGTAAGTTTAAACATCTCTGACTTTCAAAACCTTGGTATTTTCTTATGATTTTAGACCACCATCTTACCTTTTCCAAACATCTGGAAAAATAAACAAAAGTCCAATATTTCCAAGATTTGTTGTCACAAATACCCTAGCTGTCCCCATCAGTTGGTACTGTCTTGCATTTCTCAAATGACAATGTGTCTAATTTACTCAGCGTGAAACCCCTTGTTTCATTCACTAAGTGCGCTACAGGGACAGGGAAACCTGCCAAGCTCTCTCCATGATCTACTTCAAGAAGTATCTCTAAAACCATTACCTAATCTCAAGTATGTCTTTGAAACCTTCTTAACAAGACAGCAGACATGGTGATTCCAAGGACTACAAGTGGAACATCTGAGATTTGCTTGTTAGAATGATCACTTTTCAAAAATACTCTGATTCCATGGCTTTCTTTTCATCGTATCATACCCGAGTGCCTGCGATGACTGTACAAAACTGCTGTCTATCAACACAAGAACACTACTTTGTCGTCACTAGGCTGCTATGAGGGCAAACCCCCGTGTGGCCTAGTACTTAGCAGGAGGTTAATACATATATCTAAATTCTGCTTTAGACAGTTTACTTTTTATAAAATGTTGCAATCTTTGTGTTCTTATTTCCCCCAAGGAATTTCCATCTGTTGAATTCAGAATCTCTTTCTGTGAATGATTCCTAAATATAAACCATCACTTCTGATTTTATTTCTATCAAATGATCTTTAAATAAATGAATCTTTAAATCAAACATCTTTAAATAAAATAAAACTTGTATGAAACAGAACTTGGAAATATTTATGATTAAATTCTGACTCTATATCTGTGACTTTGCTTTACTTTACTTTTCTTCCTCTATTATTTTAATTTATGTTTTATATCTATTAATTCTATACACTGAAGTTATTGTTAGTATTTTACTGCTCCTATCTTTTTTCTTCCAAATTAAAAATATTTTGAGCATTGTCTCTCTCCATTATCATTCAATCTAATTTAGACTTACTATCTCCTAACATATTTGCCACCAAACATACTACTTCCAGACATCTTTCCTATAGACTCATTCAACACATATCTGTTAAATGTCTACCCTGTGCTAAATATTGGGCCCTATGCTTGGGATAAACCAATGACTATAAGGGGTATGGTTCCTGCTGTAATAAATTTATAGTACAGTACCACAAGCAGCTCCACGGGAGAAAGACTGGACTGTCTACTCCCATAAAGAGTTATAGTCTCAGAAACCCACAGGGGGTCGCTATGAGTCAGCATTGACTTCAAGACAGTGAGTTTGTTTGGAAGGGAATGAGGGACCCCTAGTAGCATAGTGGTTACAAGGTGAGTTGTTAACCATCAACTGATTAATTTGAAATTACAAGTGCCTTTGTGGGAGAAAGATGAGGCTTTATACCCCCATTGAAGAGTTAACGGTGTTAGACCTCTACAGGAGTAGTTCGATGCTGTCCCACAGGCTCTCTATGAGCTGGCATTAGCCTGATGGTGATGCGGATGTTCAGTTTTTTTAAGGAATATTTCATATAAATATGCAGATGCCATTGACAATAATATAATATAGCTCTTATAAGAGGAAATAGTGCAGTCTTATCCATTTTATATATTGGCACATCTACTTAATATGATGATTGAGCTCCTTAAATTCATAACCATTTCCCTCTTCTAAAAGTATTATTGATGGTAATTTTCAAAAGCAATATTTCTCAGTCCATACATGCACACCGTAGCTCCCTAGAAGCACCCAGGGCTTAGAAGGGCTCCATATAGGGCTGTGATAAATACATACGCGTAATTTTGTTAAAATAAATGTTTCATGTTTTTAAATTAGTTCACTTTTAAAAAGTGGTTTAAAATTTTAATTTAAAGCCTTTCCTTATGATTAGAAGTTTGTCTTATTAATCACATATTTGTGGAAAAGCTTGTCTTTGACTTAATAGTCAAGTTCTCTTTAACCCACATTTTCAGCATTTGTACCTAGTGCTTCCATGCACATACTCCTCCATCCAGCTCTGTGCCTTACCGATACTCCTTCGAAGCATGACTGGTCATCTTCTGTTTCCCTCACCTCCACAAATCACATCAATCTTTGGTAAAAGTGTTAAGTATTTAAATCGTGGTGAATCATTCTATTTGTGGATTGATGTAAATTGTTTGCAGGCCTTAAGACATACAAAAGGTCATACTGGAACATTTTACCAATCAAAACTTCTTAACGTGCTAAACCATCTTCTGCTACACTCCAGAGTTTATTTGGCCTTGGCCTTCTAGTCACAGCATTAGCTGAAACTCAACCTCTACAGTACCTGACGTGAGATAACTAACTGAGGCTCAGGTACTTTCATTGCAAAGTCTGTCCTCACTGTTCTAACTAGAAGCTGTGTTTCTGTCCTTATTCTTTTTTCCCCCTTCATGTTACCTTTCCTATTCATGTTTTCATATTACCGTCTTCACAAAAATACCCCAGCAATCCAAAGATCACATAATGCTAACCTGGGAAAATGTCTTGGGGAAGAAATTGTACATACCAGTGGTATATATAAAGAAGCTTATTCAAAATCCGTTTTATTTTCTAATAGGTGAAAAACAATCTTCAAGACTTTTATCCTTTCTCCATATGTCTTCTCTTGGGAATTCAATCTACACTCTTATTTAAGTATGCAATTGAGAAAACAGTAGAAAGAAAACTTCAAGATTAGGGTAAAATCAGTAAGTTCAGGAATCAATTCTGATTAGGTTATGAACGGCTTCAGCTGTTTCTTGAAGAATTTCATATGCAGGAAAGTTCTAAATCTTATCCAAGAGCAGAATAGGCAAACAGATTTCTAAGCATTAGGATATTATCAAAGATCTTACTTTTATAATGTGGTAACTTAAAGCTAACTTTTTCTGAAATAATATCTACGTATTTTTTTATAAAGTGACAGAGAATAAGACAGTAGAGTAGTACGGCTGTTGTTCTTGTGCATTGTTGAGTCGACTCTAATTTATGTGACAGAGTAGAACTTTCCATGATGATTTCCTGGAATATAGCAGATCACCCAGGCTCTCTTCTGGTGGAGCTGCTGGTGGCCTTGACTTGACCTTTCTGCTAGCAGCTTAGCACTGAGCCATTGTGTCACCAGGGTTCCCTATTAGATCATTGTTGTTAGCCGCTGTCAAGTCCGCTCCAACTTATCTCAACCTGTGTGCATCAGAACCAACACTGTATGATCCTGTGCCGTCTTCAGAATCATTGCTACATTCGACCCCATTGTTGCATCCACTGTGCCAATTTACTTCCTTGGTCTACCTCTTCTTCTCTGATCTTCTACACTGCCAAGCATGATCTCGTTCCCCAGGAATTGGTTTCCCCTGGTAACATTTCCAACAGTCAGACAGCTAGTTTAATATCTAGAATTCTAGTTTAGAGTGGAATTATAGTTGAATTATCCAGTCCTTGAAATAATTATTCAGTCTTGCACCTTATTATTGCCGGAAACATTTTTCTGCTATAGTAGTAAGTAATGATTTATGCTTTCAATGGTGACTGATTTATCAAGATAAAAATCATTAATTTAGCATGGATTGTTGAAAAACCAGTGTATAGTACATTTATATATTATTTAGCCAGTTACTCTATGTAATTGAAAATTGAATGTGTAGATGGTTAATATTTATTTTAGTAAAATGTTCATTTTATGTTAAATTCTTTCCTCCACACCTTCTTCAAAATATTTTGTTAGGAGCAATATTATCATATATAATATAGCCTTTTATTATGTGACACAATGTCAATATGGTGTCTTTCATAACATATAATAAAAGAGCTATCTTTTTAAGTTGATATTAACAACTTTGAGAAATTAAAATGATATTTTTCTGTGTTTCATAATCTTTTTCAGTCACAAGTATGGGTTAATTCAGATATTGTCTATATTTATTAATACTTCAATTAATTCTAATAATGATTGTATTTGTACCATCAAAATACTTAGAAAAATTCTGCAATTTTGAGGCTTAATCAGGTAAAAGGATCTGTAGTGATAATCTTTTATTCAAATAAGTTGCTGTGGGTATAAATCTAGGCAGTTATAATTGGATGAGTTTCAGAATTTCATAAAATATATATGCCTTCTTATTTTAACCTCAGGCAGAAAGAGGAGTTCAAATGAAAGACAAAATTAATTTGAGAAGTTTTCTACAAGGGCATTAAGGGCATATAAGAATGCAATTACAGATGTAGCAATTATTAAATTAAATGTTTCTGAAAACTTATAGTGCCAGAATCACTGTCTCATTTCAAAATTGAAGGTTTTTATCATTCCAAAGTTCTTTTTAAAAAATAGATTTAATTTGTCGTTGTTTTGGGAGGATGCATGGCAAAATATACACCACCTCAGCCGTTTCCGCAGGTATTTAGGAACACCGGTCACAGGCTTCACGTGATCATCCCAAAGTCCTTTTGCTGCTCATCCCTGAAATCAAATCTGAAGTACAATCATTTAAAATGCTCCGAATATTTAAATGTTTATTCCTTATTAATTTAATAAGGTAATAATATCACTAATTGAAAAAAATTCATTTTATAACTTTACCTACTTACAGCCACAAAAAAAAGTAGAGAATTAAAAGAATAAAACTAGGAGCAAAATTTTGCAAAGAGGATTTTTTTCAAAGTTTAAAAGAAATCAGGTAAGCTCTTTTAAAGAAAAGAACATGCCTGAATAATTTGGCCCTGGTGAGATGTGAGTGTTTTATAAAGATCAGAATGTGCTCTAAAAGATCACAGTGCCACAAAGACAAACATTTCTTAGGGTGAAATCTTAACATGCTTAAAATTCTTCACCGGCTCTCTGCTCAGCTTCAGGGCAACTTCAGATACTGACAGGGGACTAAAAAGCTTCACAAAACATCAGCGGAGAGGTCTAGGGGGCTGGTCCCAGCCCCAAATACTAAATGGATGCCTTCCCCTCCCCTGAGAAGAATTTATCTCAAAGGATGGCACTGAATCTGCAGCTTCGGGAGAAGGATATATCTGACCAGAGCACACAGGAGCAGATGACAGGGGAGGAGGAGAGACTGGAGCACATCCTGGCCCACTAGGCCTTGAGGACTATGACC
>NW_022104341.1:54570056-54602697 GCF_000313985.2 Echinops telfairi
AAATGTTTTGAGAAACGATGTACAAATGCACTTTACACAATTGATGTGTGTATGGATTGGGATAACAGTTGTATGATCCCCTAATAAAATGTTAAAAAAAAAGGAAAAAAAAGTATCAAGATTAAACTCTGGAAGTTATTAAAGACCGTTCTTAAAAAACAAACAAACAAACAAAAAAACCATCCAGTCTTAACTCCAACAGCGTGCACACAAACGTCCTGCCTCGCCAGCCTTTATGTTTTCTTTAATAGTTTATTTGTTTACCTCTCCTGAGTTACTCTTCTCATTCTATTTTTCAATTAAAATTAAGGTTTATTCCCATAAATATATTCCACTACTACCCCCTTACTAGTTTCTGATCCAAGTGTTAGGCAGCTCTTCTCTGGTACCTTTAGAACCTGACGTCCAACTCCAGCGTAGACACACTTACTCGAATTGGTTCCTTGCCATTCTCTTGAGATAGCATGAGTTCTTTAGTGGCCCATGACCTCTATCTTTCATTTTCACTTCTGGCACATGGCAGACATGAGTAATTTCTCAGTCAAAATGTGCTTATTTATTGTAAATATTTATTAATAAATAAATGAAATAAATATGTAATTTTTGCTCAGTTAGCCTTTGAATCCATCAGTGGGAACACCTTCTGTTGCTCATGGATCAAATCTTCTCTCAGCTTAAGATTTTCCCAAAATATTCAGTTATAGGAAGAGCCTTAGTTTTAGAATTAATTTATATAATTATTAATAAAATATATAATTTATAATTAATGTATGTTTTCAGCTACAGTTCCATCACATTTTGTGAATAATCCAGAGGATTTGGGGAGTTTGCTACAGATCATTGTTTTTGAGTTGATGGATTAATTGTTGAAAAAAATGTGAGTATACAATAAGTCAAAAGGATCAATAAATTTATGGCACTTTAGTGTAATCTTTCATTTCACTTGTGGTTTCAAGAAAATGTTATTCACAATAACATGGTTAAATGAGGAAAATTTTCCCCAAGATTTTGTTCACCGCTATCACTAATGGATCCTTCATAAAATGGACACACTCTTGATAACATATCTGTTGGTTGAACTTGAAATTTTGCAGCATTTTTATTGCAAAGAATATTTATCTCTCTTACTAACACAGAGCACCACTGACAAAATATCTCTTTTGCTTATAAACACAAAATTAATGTTTTATTTTCTTTCATGAATCCAGTTGGAAATAAATCCACATCCGACTATTATAGTTGTATTAACATATGGATTTTGTGAGGCAAAACTGCTTTCTATTTTACACTCCAATTGTACTGAAGCAGAATTGGACACAAACCAAGAAATTGTCAAGCAAGTAGAACAAGGGCATGCATGAGGTTTAAAATCAGAGATGTGCCCGGGTTTATAGATATTCACCATACTTATTCAGACTGTATGCTAAGCAAACAATCTGGGAAGCTGGACTCTTTGAAGAAGAATATGGCACATAATGGGAGGAAGATCATCAACAACTTGCACTATGCAGATGACACAATCTTGCTTGCTTTAAGCTAAGCAGATTTGACTCATTTGCTAATGAAGTTCAAAAATTATGGACTTTGCTATGGATTACACTTCAAGACAAGCAAGCAAGCAAAAATCATAGTCACTGGAATAATAAGCAACATTCAGAAAATGGAGAAAAGATTGAAGCTGCCAGGGATAGCATTTTGCTTGAATCCACAAGCAGTATCCATATAAGCAACAGTCTAGAAACTAAAGGATCATTTTCATTGGACAAATATACAGCAAAAGACTTCTGGATGGTGTCGAGTAAAGATGTCACATGCACACCAAGCCATGGTATGTTCAGTCACCTCAAATTCATAGAAAACTTGGACAAGGAAAGAGAGATACTGAAGTGCTGTCTTGAATTACGGTGTTAATGAATACAGGGCCATATATGATGGAGTGCCAGAAGAACCCCTCCACCTGGGAGGACCAAGTCCAGCCAGAACGCACAGTCCAAGCAGATGGTGAGACTTTGTCTCACATACTTTGGACATGTTATCAGGAGGAACTAATAGTTGGAGAAGAAGGTCATGCTTGGTCAAGTAGAGGGGAAACCAAAGAAAGAGCCTCCAGGAGATAGACTGGCAATGGCTGACACAATTGGCTCAAACATGGAAACCACTTTGAGGATGGTTCAGAGGGCTGGGCTGTGTTTTGTTTTCTTGTACGTAGGGTTGCTGTGGCTCAAAACCAACTCGATGGCAGCCAACAACAAGAAGATATAAAAGATCAAACGAAGATGCACCAATGAATACAAAAGGCACCTGGCTTCTCATACAGCATTCGCACTTTCACTGTAGGTTGGCCCTGAACCAAGGACGACATCTTTTCTGAAGCAGAAAAGTAATATAATTTCATCACTCTCCTAGCCCATCTATTTACATTTGTAAAAATAACAGAAAAGAATTCATCAAATGGGATTATATATACTGAAAATATATGGTCATATGTACTGCAGTTGAGATAAGACAGTGTTGAAATAGCAGGAATAAATGGCATTCTAGGGCAAGAGGGGAGAAGGAGGGATCATTCTACTCACGTAAACACATGGTTTCGGACACTCACAGGGGGCAGTTCTATCCTGTCCTGTAAGGTCCTTATGAGTTGGCGTAGACTCGATGGCAGTAAGTTTGGTTTCCTGTGATTTGGCATTTCATATGTTTTAAAAAATATCCTTTACATTCGACCTAACCATAGTAGATACATAAAAGGAATATATTGATGATAATCTTTTATTTGCTTCGGAGTTGGCATGATCAACTCTATTGTAAATCAACTATAATGTAAAGATTATAATAGATGTAATTGGGAATTATATAGAACTTAATGGTTTTATTATTTTTGAAACAAGTTCCACTTTGGACAGAAATAATAAAACATGTGCAATCTCAATATCAGAGTAATAGTCAAATGTTTTTTGTTTTTTCTTGTTTATAGGTTTTACTTCAGGTTATATTCACAAGATTTCTTTCTTTAATACACTGGTTGAACTTTAAAGATTCTCTTACTGATTGCTACTCTCTATTATCCTTTAAGCTACTAACAATGCTTAATATATGCTTTAATTACCCCCGCCCATTTTATCTTAATAACATATTATCACCACTCTGTTAGAGGGCCTTCCTCCTGTCTCTGAAATTCAAACTTGTAATAATTTAAAACTCAATTTTCTGTTATTTTTCAATTTTAGTGAGTCACAAATCTTCATCTTCTCAAACACAGCCACTCCTTTCTCTAATAATTTGCCACAATGCTCCTTTCTCTTTCCTTCTCTCTTTAAGGAGCTTCCTAGCTCACGTCCAAGTTTCCGGCACGCTAAGTATTGTCAACTTCTTCCCATGCAACACATACCCGTGAGATACTATTGCTTGGTTTGCTAATGCTATTTTCTGCTAGGATTAATCAATAATCGGACACTGTTAGTCAGCCATGCTTAAAACTACACAAATGTCGTTCTGCAAATCATTTTCAACTTTTACAGGAAATGTTAGTCTGTTCTCTTACTCTCAGAATACTTCTTGGCATTTCTTGTGGTAAGTTGACAAAGCTTCCTCTGAGATTTCTCATGGCCTCAACTTATTCTCCCATAACCAAGATAAGTTCGGAAATCTTTGCTTTATGAGTATCTATCTCCAGCCCTCATGCATAAAATTCATCAGAAGGAACATTTAAAGCATTTTCATACATACTGGTAATACACTAGATATTTACACACACACACACACACACACACACACACATGTACACACACACACAGCCAACTCCACAATCTTGCCTCCTCACTGTTTTCATAAGAACACTGTGGTGCACATTGTATAAGTGGCCATATTATTTATGATGGTGTGTTATTTGTGGAAAACCAAAAGAAACACTGTGTATGACAGCCAAATAATGAAGTATTTTTCTCATGAAATGTCTTCTATAGAGCCCTTATATAAATAATACCCTGCCACACAATGATAAAACATGACCACAATTTGATTTCTTTAGAAATAGAAATTTTGTTTAGTTTTGGTAAATCTATGGTTCAGAAACGCTATTCTATTTAATGTTTAAAAACGAGTTTCCCTGCATCAGTTTGATCGTGTCCCATCAGCACAGGAGCATCCTGAGAGCTCTGTTGCATCCATGTCATGAGGGTTGACTCTGCTTTCAAAGGCAGCGTGTCCTCAGTTGCCATTTGAGTGCCTTCCAACCGGAGCGGCTCCGATTCTGGCACTGTCAGACAATGGTCCACCCTACTGATAAGACTTTCACCAGCCAACTTTTCTCCAAAGTAGACTAGCAGAGTAATTCTGCCCAATGTAACTTAGTCTGAAAGCTTAACCAAAGCCCATTGACGATGAGCGGAGCACGGCTATCCACATACAACACCCAATTACCGCAAAACCTCCCTGCCAGGCCTAATTCTGAAACAAATCAGTGAAGGCTTTTGATTATGATGCTTAGGTTTCTCCAAGGTGAACTAATTATACTGACCGGAGACGGTCTTGGTGGCACTGATATTGAGGCTGCTAACTTCTAGTTCAGTCGTTCAACCCCCATGACAGACCCATAGGAGACAAATGAGGCTGCCTGTTGCTCTAAAGATTTATAGTTTCAGAAACCCTATTCGGGCTGTTGTAAGGAGAGATTGTCTTTATGGTAGTGAGTTTGGTTTACCAGAATAATAGGTTTTGATTCTAATGGTTAATGTGTATCATCCGGTGCCACTGATTGCTTGTAACAAATCGGGACCCTGGAAGACAGAGGAGAACTGCTCCTTAGGGCTGTCAAGGCTGGACTTTTTTTTATGAAAGCCAACTGCCACGGCTTTCTCCCCCTAAGGTACCTGGGAGTTCAAACTATTGACTTTTGGGATAACAGTGAAACACTTAACCTCTGGACAACCAGGACTTATTGTTTGGTCTCTATAAACCAAACCAGACCAGACCAGACCAAAGCCAATGCAATCCAACCCAATCCAATCCAACCCAGTCAAACCAAACCAAACCAAAAACCAAACACCAAACCCACTGTCACCAAGTTGATGCCGCTTACAGCAACCCTATACAGGGTTTCGGATGCTGTAACTCTTCACAGGAGCAGATAGTCTGAATTCCTCGGCAGGGGTCAGTGGGTTTAAAATTATACTTAGCAGTCCAACATATACCTGACAGTGCACCAGTACGCCTTGGTCTCTATAACTATCAAAAGTCGATATACTTATTTACTTTCCTGTACAAAAGTGATCTGATTCTATAAAGCCTCTCCAGCTCTCACTGTTTCCATATGACTGCTCTCTGCATTTGAGTTCTTTTTTTTCTTTCCTGTTCTTATCTGTGATTGGTGGGTAGACAACAAATGCTGATTAATAGATGACTGGGACGATGTTTACTATAAACTTGTCAAGCAGATTTCATTTTCCAAATGAGAGTATATTTGTTTAATAGCACAAGACAGTAGCCAGTTTCTCATGGTATTGGTTATCTTGATAATTCAGATTCACAATCACTAAAGGTTTAAAGTACCCAAAACCCAAAGGGGGCACTTCTACTATGTCCTATTGGGTTGCTATGCATTAGAATCAGCTTGATATTGGAAAGTTAAAAAAAAATCATTTTATTGGGTGCTCGTACAACTCTTATCACATTCCATACATCCATCCATTGTGTCAAACACATTTGTACATTTGTTGCCATCATCATTCTCAAAACATTTGCTTTCTACTTGAGCCATTGATGTCAGCTCCTTATTTTTCGCCCTCCCTCCCTGCTCACCCTGTTCACACCTCATGAACCCTTGATAATGTATAAATTATTATTATTTTGTCATATCTTACACTGTCCAACATCTCCTTTCACTCACTTATCTGTTGTCCATCCTCCAGGGAGGAGGTTATATGTAGATCCTTGTAATAGGTTCCCGCTTTCTACCCAGCTTCCCTCCACCCTCCTGGTATTGCCACTCTCACCACTGGTCCTGAAGGGATCATCTGTCCTGGATTCACTGTGTTTCCTGTTCCTATCTGTACCAATGTACATTCTCTGGTCTAGCCAGATTTGTAAGGTAGTATTGGGATCATGATAGGGGGAGGGGGGGATGAAAGTTGTTAAGAACTAGAAGGAAGTTTTATGTTTCATCTGTTAATACCCTGCACCCTGACTGACTCATCTCCTCCCTGCAACCCTTCTGTTAGGGGTTGTCCAGTTACCTATAGCTGGGCTTTGGGTCTCCACTCTGCACTCACCTTCATTTACAATGATATGATTTTATGCTCTTTGATGCTTGATACCTGATCCCTTCGATACCTCGTGGTCACACAGCCTGGTGTGCTTCTTGAGATTGGCGAGTTTTTAATTGTACACACATTAACTTATTATTGGCCAAATGTGGCTTTCCATATTCAATAACTAGTTCTTCATTAAATCAAATGAAATTTAAGTACCTAGGACAGCTAACAATTAAATAACCCCAAAACCTAAACTCACTGCCAATGGGTCCTTTCTGACTCCTAATGAACCTGTGTAAGTTTTCCAAGGCTGCAAAAATTTATATTAACAGACCACCCCATCTTTATCTCTCAGAGACACCTGCTGACCTTACAGTTAACAAGCCAATATCTACATCTAATGGCAGAAGTGGATTCTAGTTAACCAGTGAACAGCTCAATTCACCTTGGACTAAAACATGCAAATTCATTACAAACAACTGGGGAAACAAAGACCTGTGATCAAATCAATTAATTTCCTAAAAGGGTGCTTACAGTCTTAGGATTCTCTTTCTCTCTCAGATGTTGTACTTATTCTGAGACTGTACTCTTTACTTTAAATCCTCCTGTAGCTGATAAGCAGCTTTGGCAGTATAAGGATGGCCTCAGGCTGCTCTGGTCTCCAGTGTTCGGAAGCGTTTCTCTTCTCTATCCCTGACACACAGTGTGCCTACTGATAGTTCCACGACTGCCCCTCCTATGACTAACCCCTGAATTACTAAGCCTACTCTTATCTTACCTGCCTTCTGCTTGTCCCAAAAAGGTTAGGGCTAGAAGAAATTACATTACTTATATTATAATATTTCCTAGCAAATATTTTCAAGTCAGAAAAGAATGGATGGAGATAAACAACTCAATTTTCTTTTTCTACAGTCTTCAAATATAAGCTTCACCTAATCTTAAGGGTGTCTTTCTCCATTAGAATAGTTGCACTTCTGTTACCACAGTGATCAACTACTATCATCTTGATGCTAGTCACATACCTCCATCCACTTTTATTGTTTAATATCTGAATTGTGACTTATACCCAGAATCTTAAAAACTAGTATTTTTACAAAATTTTTGTTTGAATTTCTCTCTAAGGGGGCATATTTTTACACACATTCTACAATATAAAAATGAGCCAAGGAAATAAACAAGCAATTTACAAAGAGATGAATAAAAGGAAAAATAAAGCACTCTGGTTACAATGGAAATCATACAAATTAAAACAATAAAACATTTCTTTTTAGCCTATAAAATTGTGAACACAGTTTTGGTGACATAAAAGGGAAATTACATACTCCACTGTAGAAATATAAAGTGGCAGAATTGGAATGATTTTTCTACATTCTTGGACCTAGTAGTTCTACTTCTAGGAATCAATTTTGGTGAAAGAAATGATCACTGCAACAGGCATGTGGCTGTAGGAAGTTGAGTCTCGTTGAGTGAGTCCAATGAATCCCAATGACTCCCTGTGGAAACTGCCCCTCAGCTTTCCTCGGCTCTCATCTTTATGACTGTCGATTGCTAGGCCATCTTTCTGCACAGCAGCAGCTTGGGTTCAAAGGTTTTACCTGTGGGTAGCAGCTAAGTGCTTAGCCATTGACTCATCAGTTATTCCTTATCAAAATTATAAATAGTTGTAAATATGAATAATTTTGGACAGAGGAACACACATAAAAACCAAATTCCACAATAAAAGATAAGTTAAAAAATATTTTGGTAGAGCTAAACATAGCTTATATGGCCCTGTCTTATAGGATTGCCATGAGTTAGAATCACTGGGTGTGAGTTTGGTTTTATGGTTTTAAACATAGCTAAAAGATGCAATTGCTAGGTATTTTACTCAAATTTGTATGATCATATGAAGCTCAGAAATGCAATGATCAACGTAATGTATAATATAACTCTCTTTGAAAAGACATAAGAGTGCTCTTAGTAGAATAGTGCATAGTCTGGACATAAATACAGTACGTTTAAAATGAAGTGATCTAGAACAGAGAATTATAGGTAGTTTGTATATTCCTCTTTTAACTAATATGATTTAAATATTCTTTACTATAAATGACTTTTAGTACAACTAAACATTCTTAATTCCTTCTAGGCCACCTTTTATGTATTTTAACTATTCAATTGAAGGATTTTAGTTATCATCACACATGCTTACTAATACTTTAAGAACACTGAAGGGAGACACATACTTTCTCATCTTACTAAAAAACCCAGTTCTTATATTAAAAAAATAGTGTGAATTGGGTGAAAGTTTACAGAGCAGATCACCAGTTTTACAATCAATGGTTCCTACACAACCCACTTCCTCTCATTCGTTGTAGTCTCTTCCATGTGACGTCACTCATCCCACGTCCTCCCGGGGCTTCCTGTCTCTACTCCTCCTCCTTTCCTAACCAACCTAACTCTCCTGGGGTAAACGCTGCTGCCTGGAGCCCAAATCATTCTAAGGTGTTTACACGTAAATAAAGTTTTGTACATCGACCTATCTATTGGTTGGCTGAAAACTGAGACACGGGATCAGTTCTTTCCGAGTCTGTCTTCCAAGCTCCTCCTCCATCAAATATGATGTCCTTCTTCAAGGACTGCGCTCCCTTGACATCCTGCCCAAAGTACAGAGACAAAGTCTGGTGATCCTGGCCTCTAAGGAGCATTCTGGCTACTCTTCCCGGACAGATTTGTTGTTCTTTGGCAATTTTCGTGGTACTTTCAATATTTTTCACCAGAACCACAATTCAAAAACAAGGATTCTTCTTCCTTATTCAAGGTCCAAATTTCACATGCATAGGAGACAATTGAAAACATCTTGGATCTGGCACAACGTTCATGATTTTGAGCTTTGTTGCACATTTTTCTCTCACATTATCCATGACCTTTCAATGCCATTTCTTTCAGAGTTGTTGGTAGTGGCAGCTGGGCACCCTTTAGTTCTTCGGATCTCGTCATGGGAACTAATGTTAGCGTGGTCCTTTAGTCCCATAGGGTCATTGTTTCCAGGTATTTTCAAATGTCTTCACTCTTCTTTCCTGGAGCCTTGGTCATATAGTGGTTACATTTTGAGGTGCTAACCACAAGGTCAGCAGTTTGAAACTACCAGTAGCTCCATGGGAGAAAAACAAAACTTTCTACTTCCATAAAGAGTTTCAGTCTCAGACACCCACAATGGCAATTCTACCCTGCCATATAGAGTTATTAGGAGTCAGAATCAACTTGCAGGCAGAGAATTTCTTTTCCCTGGGCAGAAGAGACCAATAGTTGTACCTTAGATGTGACTACTCCTGAGCTTTTAGGAGCCCAATGACAGTGAACTGCCAGGAGTTCATGCCGGGTTCCAAAGAGGACATGGAACTAGGGGTATCATTGATGAAGTCACATGGATCTTGGCTGAAAGCAGAGAATATCAGAAATATCTTTACTTGCGTTTTATTGATGATGCAAAGTTATTTGACTGTGTGAACAATAGCACACTAAGGAGAGTCTTGAGAAGAACGGAAATTCCTGAACACTTCATTGTGCTTATTTGGACCCTGTTCATGGATCAAGACGCAGTTGTGCAAACAACAAAGGAATACTTCGTGGTTTAAATTCAGGAAAGTTGAGCATGAGAGTTGTATCCTTTCACCATACTTATTCAATATATATTCTGAGGAAATCATCAGAAAAACTAGATTATATGAAGAAGAATTCAACAGTAGGATTGGAGAAAGGCTTATTAGCAACCCACAAACTGGAGATGATTCAACCTTTTTGGCTTAAAGTGAACTGAAGTACTTGCTGATGAAGATTAAAGACTACAGTCTTCAGTATGCATTACAACTCACTATAAAGAGGACCCAAATCCCGACAACTGGACTCAGGTACCATCATGATTAGTGGAAAAAAAGATTGAAGTTTGTAAGTATTTCATTTTGCTTGGATTCTCAATCAAGGGTCATGGAAGTAGCAGTCAAGAAATCAAATGATACATCGCGTTCGGTAAACCTGGTGCACAAGCTTCTTTAGATGTCCCTGGAGAAGGACATCAGACTTGACAAAGGAGAGGAGCAGCGAAAACTAGGAAGACTCTCAACCAGAGAGAATGACACACTGGCTGCAGCAATGGGCTCAACCAGAAGAACACTTGCAAGGATGGCACAGGACTGGGCAGTGTTTCATCCTGTGGTACAAGTGTGCTTAGTGGCGGAATGGACTAGAAGGCACTTAACAAGAAGTTTTCATAACTTTGCCCTCTGTATGTCTGACCACATTCATGGATACAATTGCACCAAAGGTAAAGACACATGCACATATATCCTCTGTCTAACCTAATTACTTATGTCATTATAATCCCATTCTCCTTTCCTTACCCATTCAACAAGAAGTCTTATCTTTGCATCTCTTCATAGTATTCATCTCCTTTTCCTTTTACATTCCTCCCAGTGTTTTCTCCAGTCCCAATCTTTTTTCCCCAATATCCTCTTACTGTACATTGCCTTCTTCCGTTTCAAGTTCTTGACATCCACTGATTTCCATTCTCAATTTGGAAGTCTGTAACTCACAATCCTCTTTTTTTAATTTATCATGAACGTCATGCCAAATTGATATCTCTAGTTTTCTATTTTCAGTCTTGCCTGTTAGTTTTACTTTAATATTTCTATTGTTGGGTGGTGTGTTAATTCTGACTAATGAACGTTTGTAATATTTCTTATAAGGTTGATCTGTTTTTACACTTGTTTTTGTTCACCTTCTTGGGCTTTAACCCACTTCAAAACTTATAATAAACTACTCCCTTTTTCTTCAACCTCCATACTGGAAGACAATCTTTGCCTTGAATGCACCAGGAAGAGGGCATGTACTTAAATACAACCCTGAATTGTCACTTGTTGTTGTCAGGTGGCATCGAGTTGGCGTCCCCGCATAGAGACACTGTGCACCACTGGAGACATGGAGCAGTCCTGTGCCATCCTCACAATTATTCCTCCACCTCCACACAGGAATGCAGCCGCTGGGTCGATCTATATACTTGAAGATCTTCCTCTTTTTTGTTGCCCTTCCACTCTACCAAACATGATGTCCTCCTCCAGGAACTGATTTCTCCGACAATATGGCCAAAGTATGTAAGGCGAAGTCTTGCCATCCTTGCCTCTAAGGAGCACTCTGACCTTGCTTCTTCCAACACAGATCAGTTTGTTCTTAGTAATCCATGATACTTCCAATATTTTCCTCCAGCACCACCGTGCAAATGCATTGCTTTTTCTACAGTCCTCCTTAGTGAATGAGAGTACTGTGGCTTGGATAAGGTGCACCTTAGCTCTCAAAGGAACATCCTTGCTCTTCAATACTCTAAAGATGCCATGTGCAGGAGCTATACCTAACGCAATGTATCTTCTGATTTCTTGACTACTGCTTCTAGAGCATTGATTGTGGATCCAAGAAAGACAAAATCCATGACAGCTCCAACTTTTGGATTTATCATGATGTTCCCTACTGGTCCTGTTTTGAGGATTTGAGTCTTCCTTACAGTGCGTTGGAATCCATACTGGAGGCTACAATCCTTGATCTTCATCAGCAAGTGCTTCAAGTCCTCCTCACTTTCAGCAAGCAAGGTTGTGTCTTCTGCATATCACAGGGTATTCATAAGCCTTCCTTCAATCCTGATGCCACGTTCATCTTGGAGATTCTCTGATGATTTGCTGAGGATATATGTTGAATCACACAGTGAGAGGATACAACCCTGATGCACACCTTTCTTGATGGTAAGCCATGCAGTGTTCCCTTGTACTGTTTTCACAACTGCTTCTTGATCTATGTTCAAATTTTGAATGAGCAAATGAAGTGTGCTGGAATTCCCATTCTTCCCAATGTTATCCACAGTTTCTTATGGTCCACACAGTCGAATGCCTTTGCATAGTCAATGAAACACAAGTAAAAATATCTCTGGCATTCTCTGCTTTGAACCAAGATTCATCTGACATCAGCAGAGATATCCCTTGTTCCACATTCTTTTCTGATCCGGTCTGAACTTCTGGCAGTTCCCTGTCATGTACTGCTGCAAACATTGTTGACTGATATTAAACAAAACTTTACTTGTGCATGATATCAATGATATCATTCTAGAAGTTGAGCCTTCTGGTGGGTCCCCTTTCTTTGGAATCGGCACACATATGGATCTCTTACAGCCAGTTGACCAAGTAACTGCCTCCCAAATTTCCTGGTACAGATCAGTGAGTGTTTCCACTGCTTCTTTAGCTTACTGAAACATTTCCATGGGCTCCATCATTCCTGGAGCCTTGTTTTCGGCAAATGCATTTAGTACAATGTGAACTTCTTCATTACCACTGGCTCTTACTCATACGCACTTCCTGAAGTGGTGGAATGTCAACTTGTTCCTTTTCATATCATGACATTGTATTCTTTCCAGTGTCTCTTGATGCTTCCTGCATCATTCAATATTTTGCTCATAGAATCTTTCAAGAGAGCAATTAGAGTTCTTAATTAGAGTCTTTGCATTTTTAGTTCTTTCTATTTCAGATATGTTGAGCATGTTCTTCCCTTTGTTTTTCTAATTCTAGGTTCTTGCACACTTCATTATAATATTTGGCTTTATCATCTTGAGGTGCTCTTTGAAAATTTCAATTCAGCTCTTTGACTTCATCCTTTCTACCATTTGCTTTAGCTACTCTATGATTAAAAGCAAGTTTCTGGGTTTCTTCTGACATTCACTTTGATCCTTTCTTTCTTTCCTTTCTTTTTAATAACATCTTGGTTTCTTCATGAATGATCATCTTGATGTCCTCCCACAACTCATCTGGGCTTCTATCATCCGTGTTCACTGTGTCAAATCTATTCTTGAGATGCTCTCAAAATTCAAGTGGGGTAGACTCAAGGTTATAATTTGGCTTCTGTGGACTTGCCTTTATTTTCTTCACCTTTATCCTGAACTTACATATGAACAATTGATGTTCTGTTCCACAGTCAGTCCCTGGTATGGTTTTATATGCTGATACTGACTTCCTCAATTTCGTGTCTTCCCACAGGATTAGTCGATTTGATTTCTGTATATTCCACCTGGGGAAGTCCGTGTGTATAGTCATCTTTTTGTTGTTGAGAAATAGCATTTGCTATGAACACGTCATTGGTTTCCAACATTGTCTCATGTGACCTCCAACTTCATTTGTATCACCAAGTCCATATTTTCTCACTACTGTTCCTTCCTCGTTGCTTTCAACTTTGGCATTCCAATCACCAGTCACTACGAAGGCAGCTTGACTGCATGTTTGATCAATTTCTGCCCGAAGTAGTTGGTATAATTCTTCAATTCCTTCATCACTAGTTTTTGTGGTTGGTGCATAAAGTTAAATAATAGATGTAGTTTTTGGGTTTCTTTGAAGGCTGGTATATACAATCTGATCACAGAAGAAATTGCACTTTATGATGGGTTTAGTTAGATCCTTTCTGACAATAAATGTCTCCATTCCTCATGATTTTCTTATTTTAGCATAGTAAGTCACATAAGTTTCTGAGTCAAAATGACCAATACCATTTTATTTCAACTCACTAATTCCTAGGATATTGATTTCCATGTGTTCCATATCATTTAGACCACTTCCAACTTTCCTAAATTCATATTTTGCACATTCCAAGTTCTAATCATTATAAGATTTTTTGCAGTTGTGTCTCTTGAACTTCAAGTCGTGCCCCATCAGCAAATGAAAATCATGAGGGCTCCACTCCCACAGGCTCCCCAACTCATGTCACCGAGGTTGACTCCCCTCAAAAAATCATCTCCTCTGTGGTCACATTTGAGTGCCTTGGACAGTCTTGGGCATTATCTCTGACAATGCTTTCAAGCTATGCAGAAGGTTTTCAGTGGCTTCTTTTCCCTAAGTGGGGAGGTGAGTCCTTTTTCATTGTCTTTTCTTAATCAGAAGTTCCTGTGAAACCTACTGGCATTTGAAATACCAGTGACGTAGCTTCCAGCATCATGGCAACACACAAGACACCACAGTATGATAGATGGAGAGACAAGGGGTAGACAATCCTGAATAAAAAAAAATTTTTAACTGAAGATAAAAAAACCTCCTATATAATCAATCCTGAATAGAAGATTCAAAACAAAGCATTAGCTATTCTGAAGATCACTGGCCATCCCCTTGATAGGGATGATTTATCACTTGACCACATTTTTTCTCAGGTGTGCTTGTTTCCAAGTTATTAAGAATAATTCAAGTCCTTGAAGATGCACTGGGTTAATCAGAGTCGCTACCCCCCACCCCATGCCCTGAAAGAAGCATTGCTGTGGAGTTTACTCTGCCTCCTAATGAGTCTGTAGGGCAGAATAGGTCTGCCTCAGTCCATTGCCAATGCTGTAATCTTCATGGAAGCAGATGGCTGCAGCTCTCTCCTGCAGGGTCCTGAAATAGGCAGAGCGGAATGATGAGGAAGCAAGAACACAGCCTGTGAATAGAGATCAGGATTCAAACTCAGGCTTTGCAGCTTGTCACTGCCAATGTTTCATACTGGTTTCCTCTCAGGGTAACAGGAAGGTTGGGACCAGTTGTTTTTGAATCCGTTCTGACCCATGGTGACATTACGTATAACAGAATGAAATTTTGCCAGGTCAGGCATCCTCTTAAATATCATCAGCACAGTTGAGTCCATTCTTGCAGCTCTTTTGGAAAGTGCTCCTCGTCTAGCACTCCATTGGACAATATTAGGAAAAGGCAATATTCTCCTCTAATTAGGACTGAGAGAAGTAATAATGCAAACCTCCGTAGTAGAACTCAGTAAGTGCATTTTCCTTTTTCTATGGTCTCAGTGAGACAGAGATGGCCCTCCTCAAGCAATTGAGTTCTCATTTTAGCACTTAAAACAGCTTCTAGTGAGCCCAGACAAGGTATGTTGCCCTTTGGAATAATATGATGCAGTTTCTGCCAAGCAGTCAGGTTCCCTGTTGGGCAAGTGAACCATAAACCCACAATCCAATTCCCTGGGCCGAGGTTGTGAAATAGCAAGCCACCCATGGCTTCTCCTTCAATTCCCTCCTACCTTACACAAGAAACATAAATAAATAAACTCCAGACTTAACATTTCTTAAAGGACATGCAATTTCCTGATCTTTGACTTAAAAATCCAATGTAAAATGCATATTTTCATAACTACAGTTTGCAAATTTATCATCTCAAATGAACTCACAGGCTGATAACATCAAAGGCACAGTAAAGACAATGAAGGTGATAATAATAATCACAATGGGTACATTAATTTGATGAAGCCTACTCTGAGTCTCACAGTAGGGGAAAATTTAATTCTTTTTAAAAAAATAGTTTTATTGGGATATATTGCGCATATCATACACTTTAATCATTCAATCATATTAAGAAGAGTTGGACATTCGCCACAGCAAATTTCAGAATGTTTTCTTCTAGTACTTGTAAGGAACTTACATCGCCCAAGCAGTGAAAGAGTCAAGGGTCAAGCATGTGATGATTTGCCAATAAGGACTCTTATCTACGAACTACACTCCAGTCTTATCTCAAGTACAGATCTGTTTTTTCTAAAGCAAGCAGAAATTGCGTTTCTCAGTCAAATCGCTAGAAGTTGGAGAGCAGCGTGGCTGATCTAGGAGACACTGCTCTGTCTGTGGGGAAGGTCCTTGGTGTTTTCCAAGCAGGTCCTTGGTGTTTTCCAAGCATCTGCTCCTGCCGTTTTGCATTTCATTTTGCTGCTCACTCAGTTAATCTCTTTTCTTTCTTTTCAAAAATCATTTTATTGAGGGCTTACACAATCCATCCATCCATCCATCCATCCATTGTGTCCAGCATATTTATACCTATGTTGCCATCATCATTTTCAAAATCTTTTCTTTCTACTTGAGCCCTGGTATTATACAGCTTCTCATTTTTTTCCTCCCTTATGAACCCTTGATAATTTATAAATTATTATTATTTTTTCATGTCTTATTCTGACAGATGTCTACCGTCACCACTGCTGTCCATCCTCTTGGGAAGGGGTTATATGTAGATCATTGTGATGGGTTCCTCCTTTCTCCCCCCACCTTCCCCTTACCCTCCACGTATTGCTATTCTTTGTATTGGTCCTGAGAGGTTTATCTGTCCTGGATTCCCTGTGTTTCCATCTCTTATCTATACCAGTGTACACGCTCTGGTCCAGCTGGATTTGTAAGGTAGAATTGGGGTCATTAAAGAACTAGAGGAAAGTTGCATGTTTCATCGTTGCTACACTGCATGCTGACTGGCTCGTCTCTTCCTTGTGATCCTTCTGTAAGGGGATGTCCAATTGTCTACAGATGGACTTTGGGTCTCCACTCCATGTCCCCCCTCATTTACATTGATATGATTTTTTTGTTCTGGGTCTTTGATACCTGATACCTGATTCCATCGACACCTCATGATCACGCAGGCTGGTGTGTTTCTTCCATGTGTACTTTGTTGCTTCTTAGCTAGATGGCCACTTCTTTAACTTCAAGCCTTTAAGACCCCAGATACTATGTATTGTAATAGCCAGGCAACATCAGCGTTCTTCACCACACTTGCTTACACACCCATTTTGTCTTCAGTGATTTTGTTGGGAAGGTAAACATCATGCAATGCCAGGTTATTAGAACAAAATATTCTTGCGTTGAGGGAGTACTTGAGTAGAGGCCCAATGTCCGTCTGCTACCTTAATACTTAACACATAAATATATGAACATAGATCTATCTCCCTACTGTTATATATAAATATATTTACATCTATACAAACCTGTATTTAGACCTCTATAAATATCCTTTGCCTCCTAGTTCTTTCTTCTATTTCCTTTTACTTTCCTCTTGTCTCACTGTCATGTTTGGGCTTCATTTGGGTTTCTGTAATTCCTCTCGATTACATTGCCCTTGATCAAGCCCTACCAGGCATCCTCCTCGTGATCATCAAGTATAGCTCTTCATATTAAAATCAACCCAAAATTTTCTCTGAATTTTTAAGAGAAAATTCTTCGTCTCAGGAGATGTTTTATTCTTCTGCAGGAGAAGCATCACTTAATCAGACATGCCATATTCTTGAAAACAGATTTCATGATTAAAAAGGTCTCATTATAATTAAACTACTATTAGATTATGTTAAAATGGAAAAAAACATTAATTCATATCTTCTGAAAATCAAAAGTAGAAAATGGATCATTATAAATCATATGTTGTTTCCTAAAAAGTGGAACTATGACAAAGTGACTTGAATGTTGAAACATTAATTATCATAGCACTAATGAGTATATGAATGACTTCTTATTCTTAGTGACTCATCGTGACCCTACAGAGCAGAGTAAAACTTCCCTAGTGGATTCCTGAGACTGTAACTCTTTACAGGAGGAGAGCGTCTGATCTTTCGCCCTCAGAGTGGCTGGTGGTTTCTAACTGCTGAAGTTTTGGTCAACAGCTCAGTGCATAATCCACGATGCCACCAGGGCTTTGATGAGTCAAAATGGACTCAATAGCAGTTGAGTTTGGTTTTTGTTTATTTTGTTTATTGTTAGTGAATCCTTCAGAAAAAAGTAACAAATATATGAGAATGATAGAAGCATGCAGGAAGCAGAAGAGAGTTAAGATTAGAGTAAGGCCGGAGTCTGATCATAAGTGTTTTCTGTCTATTGTGGGATCGATTAGATGGCACCTACCAACGTCAACTTTAGACAAATTTGGCAATTGCCATATTAGATAAGCGGGCATTTGGTGGGTCATGAACTACTATTGTGCATTTTCTGCCATGGCGCAGTAAGAATCACACGGCAATTTTGAGCTGTCGAGTTAGTTCCGACCCAGAGTGCTGCTTTGGACAACAGAAGGAAACGAAGCCCGGTCCTGCATCATCTTCGCAATTGTTGAGACCTGGGTTTGAGCCCACGTTTGTTTCTGCATTGCAGCCACTGCACTGAATCCGTCTTACCGAAGACTGTCCTTTCGTCACCGACGCTCTCCTTTACCAAACCTATTGTCATTGTCCAGGGACTGGTCTCTCCTGATACATCTCCAAGGTATGTGAGATGAAGTCACACCATCTTCATTTCTAGAGAGCATTCCGCTTTCAAATCATCTAGGAGGGATTTGTTTGTTTTCCGGGCATGTCAACATCCTTTACTAATGCTATAATTAGTATTAGTAAACTACTATCGTACAACCTATTCTTCAGCTTTCCTTTGTTCTTGTATGGGTTTTCATGGCATTGAATATATCATGGCTTGGAGGATGGATACCGCAGGCTTCATAGTGATATATTTGCTTTTTAGCATGTTACATGGGTCTTTTGCCTCAGATTTGCCCAAAGTGATGTGCCTAATTTCATGACTGCTGTTTCCATGCTGCCGTGGGGATTGCTTGTGAATCCAAGGAAAATGAAATCCTTGACAACTACATTTTTCTTATCATCATGTTGCTCATTGATTCTCCTGTAATTTTCTTCCCGTGGAACTATACTCCATTTTGAAGAATGAACTTTGTTGTTCATATTGACCAATATAAGAACTCTTCCCTTTCAGCAAACAGCTGTGTCATTTCCATCTCAAAGGTTGTCTTTAAATCTTGATGCCACATTTTTTTTCATATAGTCCAAGTTATCAGGTAATTTGCTCAGCATACAGACTGAGTCAGATGATGAAATGAAAATACACAGCTGTGACACACCTTTCCTGATTTTAAAGCACACATGATCACTTTGTTCTATTCTAAAATCTGCCTGCTGGTGTAAGTACAGCACAGTGAGGCGATGGCAGACACTGTTACTTGTTGGTCTCCGTCCAGAAATTTGGAAGATAGCTTTGTGGCCAACTGCACTGGAGAGATCTGTATTTGTGTCCATTCCAAAGAAAGGTGATCCAACAAACTGCATCAGTGCCCTAACAATGCCATTAATATGGCACGTAAACCAAACGTTGCTGAAGGCAATTCAAAAGAAGGTGAGCAGTCCACCTAGAAGGAGCTACTGGAAATTCCAGCCAAATCCAGACAAGTCCGTGGAGCAGGGATACAGACAGGGATACCATCCATCACTGACATCACGTGGATCTTGGTTGAAAGCAGACAACATTGGAAAAGTGTTTGTGCTTTATTGGCTATTCAAAAGCATTCATTCAACAGTGTTAATAGATTATGAGAAACATTGGGAAGAATAGGAAATCCAGAGTCATTTGGTCCCATCTGATGCGAACGACCTACACTATACTTACCTAGGGCACTTGGGGTATGGTCCATCAGCAGCAGTCAGGCTCTCTACCAGGCTGTCTGGCCCCCCAGCCAGAAGGCTGGATGCCCTACAAGCCTGACCTTGTGCCCATTCTGCTGCTTGTTCTACCGCAGTGGACTCAGACAGTATTTATCCTTTTGTGCTTGACTAGCTTCACTCAGCGTAATGTCTTCCAGATCCCTCCACATCTTGAGGTTACATCGCTGTTTTCTAGAGATGTGTAGTTTTCCATTGTATGGGTATACCAGAGTATATTCATCCACTCTTCTTCCGATGGGAATTTAGGTTGCTTCCAACTTTTTGCTATTGAGAACTGTGCTGCAATGAACATGGGAGAGCAAACATCTCTTCATGATCTGTTCCTTATTTCTTTGGAGCATATACCCAGGAATGGTACTGCTGGATCAACTGCCATCTGTTTTAGATATTGCCATATCATCTTCCCCATTGGCTGTAAGTATTTACAAGTTCACCAGCAGTGAGTTCCCATCTCACCACGCCCTCTCCAACATGTGCTGTTCTCAGTCTTTTAAAATTGTGCTACAGTTATGAATGTTGGGTGGTAGCTCATGGTTGTTTTGACTTGCGTTTCGCAGCTGGCTAGTGACCAGGAGCATTTCCTCATGTGTAGAGCAGCCATGTGAGTATCATCCTTGGTGAATTGTCTGTTCAGGTCCTTTTTCCACCGTCTTGGGGAATTATTAATTTTTTTTCTTATTGTAGACTTGTAAGATACTATAGATTTTAGTAATTAATACTTTGTCTGCTGTGTCATTATTAAATATCTTTTCCTAGTCTGTGGGCTCTCTTTTTACTCTAATGAAGTCTTTCAATAAACACAAGTTCCACTCATCTATTTTATTTTCCATAGGATTTCCTTTGTTATTTCTGATAGCCCATGTATTTCCTACCCCAGGGTTCCAGTATGTCTTAATTTTCTCATTGATGGATCTGATACTGTGGGTTTTACATTTAGGTCTTTGATAAACTTTGAGTTTGATTTTGTGAATAGGGTGAGATATGGGTCTTGTTTCATTCTTCTGCTGGTGGACATTCAGATTTCCCATTTGTAGTATCTACATAATTTCATGTCAACTTGATAAACAAGTATAAAGGTGGAGTCTAGTCTGTCAGTCAGGTCACAGTCTGATGATGCTTCTTGATGGCTGTGGACTTCTCCTGACGATTCTAGAGACTTCCTCTCTTCCTTCCTGAAGGCGGGCCACACATTCTCTTTGTACCTTCATCTAACTCAGTGGTTCTCAACCTTCCTAAATGTCATGACCCTTTAATACAGTTCCTCATGTTGTGGTAACCCCCCAACCATAAAATTATATTCGTTGCTACTTTATAACTATAATTTTGCTACTGTTATGAGTGAGCGACCCCTGCGAAAGGGTCATTCAACCCCCAAAGGGGTCAGGACCCACCGATTGAGAAACCCTGGAACTGTTGACTAGGCATGGGGAGACTTGCTGAGCCCTGCAAGAGTCTCTCTCTCTCTGCTTCCCCTTCCTGTTGAGAAGCCGTCACTCAGCTTGAAGAGCCACATGGAGACCCATGCCAACACCGAGATGCTTCCACCGCCACTGGATCCACAAGACTTTTCACCCAGGGACCTGGCTTCCTCCTGGAGTTTACATTATTACAGGTGACTACGTGAGTCTGAAGAGTCATTTATGGACTAGTATCGAACTTATGGGCTAATATCAGACTTATGGACTTTTTCAAGACTGGGCCAAGATGTTTACTTAATATACAATTACTCTCTGATATAAAGCTCTTTATGAGTATTTATGAGTATCTTTGTATTTGTTTCTCTAGTCAACCTGGACTAACACACCATTTATTGAAGAGGGTATCTGCTTCCCATTTAATGTTCTTTGGGCCTTTATCAAAAATCACTTGTCTGTCTGTGGATGATTTTATTCTGAGTATTGTGTCCTGATTCATTGGTCAGTGTATCTATCATTAAACCAGTACCAAGCTGTTTTGACAACTCTGGCTGTGCTCTAGGTTTTGAGATCAGGAAGTGCAAGATCACCTACTTCGTTCTTTTTGATTAGTTCTTTGCCTATCTTGGATTTCTTCCATCTCCATATGAAGTTGGTAATTAGTTTTTCCATTTCTTTGAAGAAGGATGCTGGAATTTGAATTGGGTGCTTTGAATTTGCAGATTGCTTTAGGGAGTATTGACATTTTCACAATAGTGAGTCTTCTGATCCACGTGAACAAGATATTCTTCCATTCATGTAGATCCCTCTGTGTTTCTTACAGTACTGTTCTATAGTTTTCTTCATACGGGTCTTTTCCTTTGCTTTTTCTTTTGGTTAGGTTTATTCCTAAGTAACTTTTGTGTGGTTAATGCGAATGGTATTGATTCCTTGATATCTTTTTTGGTACTCCCATCACTGGTACATAGGAGTCCAATTGATTCTGCTTGTTAATCTTTTATCCCACTACTCTACTAAACTCCTCTATTGTTTTCAGGGTTCCTTTGTGGACTCCTTAGCATTCTCAATATATGAAATCACATTGTCTGCAAATAGAAAAAAATTCACTTCTTCTTTAACCAATTGTCTCCCTTGATATTTTGTCTTTGTCCTATGGTTATGGCTAGGACTTCCAGCACAATGCTGAATCCAAGTAGGGGTAAGGGACAACGTTGCTGGGTTCCAGTGAAAACACTGGAAATGTTTTCAGCTTTTCTCCATTGAGTATAATATTGGCTATAGTTTTTTTGTATATGGCCTTTATTAGATTAATAACTTCCCCTTCTAATTCTGTCTTCTTGAGGGTTTTTAAAAGGAATGGATGTTGGATGTTATCACATGGCTTTTCTACATAAATTGATATCATATGTTCTTGTCCTTTTTCTTGTTAATGTGGTGGATTATGTTAATTTTCAAATGTTGAAACATCTCTGCATCCCTGGTCTGAATCACAGTGTATTATTATTTTTTATATGTTAGATTCTATTGGCCAAGATTTTGTTGAGGATTTTTGGATCTATGCTCCTGAGAGATATTGGTCTGTAATTCTCTATCCTTGTGGGATCTTTGCCTGGTTTTGGTATCAGGGTAATGCTGGCTTCATAGAATGAGTTTGATGTCTCTTTATTTGTGGAAGAGTTCATGTAGCATTGGGTTCAGCATTTCTCTGAATACTTGGTAGAATTCTCCTATGAAACTATCTGAACTGGATCTTTTTTTAGGTGGGAAGTTTTTGATGACCTTATTGATTTCTTCTTATGCAATGGCTCTGTTGAAGTTCTTAATGTCCCTATGCATTAATTTGTGGAGAGTGTGATTTTCTAGGTATTTGTCTTTCAAATAATTGAATTTGTTGGTATACGTGTCTTTCATATACTGCATTATTAATCTTTTTCTTTCATTGGGGTCTGTTGTGAATTTCTTCATTTCATCCCTAATTCTAGATATTGGCAACAGCTCTTTCTTTTCTTTTTGTTAAGTTTGCTAGCAGTTTGTGGACTTTGTTGATCCTTTCCAAAAACAAACATTTTACCTTGTTGATTTTGTCAATTGTTCTTCTGTTTTCCAGTTCATTTATTTCTGTTCTAACTTTTATGTTTTCTTTCCTTTTGCTGTTGGAAGAATTATGCTGTTGACTCTGCTCTAATTGCTGGCGGCGTTGTCTTAAGGTGCTGACCACATTCTCTCCTCATTTTTATGTTTGCATTTATTGGAAAAAAGTGACCTCTGATAATTGTTTTTCCCGAAACCCATAGGTTTGCTATATTGTGTGGTCATTCTCAAAGGCTGCTAGGAACTTCCTAATTTCCTCTCTAATTTGGGAATTACCCATTCTTTTCTGAGAAGTGTGTTGCTAAGTTTTCAGTTGGGTGTCTTTGTTTATTTGTGCTTCCTCTTGTTGATTTCCACCTTTATTGCTCTTTGGTCAGAGAAGATGGTTTGAATGATCTCTATGTGTTTGAAATATTTCAAGCTTGCCGTATGCCCCAGCACTTGGCCTAGTTTTAGAATATGCACTGGAGAAGAATGTGTATTTTTTTCCTTTTTTGGCCGATGGTTGGAGACTTCTGAAATATCCAGATGGTCAAGTTGTTTGACTGTGTTGCTCAGCTTTTCTATTTCTTTATTGAGCTTCTTACCTGTCGATCTATTCTTCTTTGAGAGCAGTGTATTGAAATCACCTACTATAAGTGTTGAACTGGTGACTTCTCTTTTCATCTCTTTGAGGATTTGGTTGATGAATTTTGAGCGTTTGTCATTGGGCACATGCAAGTTTATTATGCTTATGAGTTCTTCGTCTATCGATCCCTTCAGCATTTATGCAATGTCTATTCTAATCTCTCGTTACTAATGTACCTAGAGGTCTATTTTGTCAGACATTACTTTGCCACCCCTGCTTTAAAATTTTTTTTTATTGCCATTAGCTTGGTAAATCTTTTGCCAGCCTTTGGCTCTCAATCCATGTTTGTCTGTGATTTTGGGATGTGTCTCTTGAAGGCAGCAGATTTATAGACTATCTTGTCTAATCCAGTCTGCTACTCTTTGTCTTTTACTTGGTGCATTTAGACTATTAACATTCACTGTAATTAAATTTAAACGTAGATTAGTCACTGTCATCCCGTGCTATTGAGTTTGATATTTTCCTGTCTTCCCCTTTTATAGGAGGTGTGTGTGTGTGAGGTGTTTATTCTTGTCTGCATTTCTCTAGCAGATCTGTGATGTTGGAGGTTCTGTTTGCAGTGAGTTGGTTTCTTGGTGCTGTCACAGCCCGGGGTAATCTCATGTTTGGATGCTGTGGTTGTTGATTTTCTGCCCATTAAAAGTGTTTTTTTTTTAATTGCTGTTTTGCTTTTATGAATTTTCTAAAAGAAAACTTGTTTCTCCTTCAAATTTGATGGAGAGCTTTGCTGGAAACATGATTTTTTTGTTTGCAGTTGTTGACTTTTAACACTCTGAATATGTTGCTCCAGTTTCTTCTGTCTGTCATGGTCTCTGGGGAGAGAGGCATGAACTTATTCTTATTTGTTTACCTTTATGTGTGACTGCTTTATTCTCTCTAGCTGCTCTCATGATTCTCTGCTTTTCCTAGAAGTTGGATCAGGTGACTACTATATGTCTTGAAATGTTTCTTGGGGTTTTTAATCTAATAGATGTGCTCTCTGTTTCCTAAACGGTTATTGTCTCCTTCTTTGTGATAGTCCAAGAATTTCTTTACTAATATTCTTCTTGTTCAGCCACTCCCAAAATTCAAATATTATTTTGATTCATGGTATTCCACATCATCCTCAGACTTTCTTTTGCTTTTTAGTTTGGTTGTTTGTCTTGTTTGCTTCAAGTTCGCTGATTCTATTTTCCATTCTTCCATTCTGTTGGTCAGATCATGTACCTTGTTCCTTATTTCTGCTACATCATTCCCTAATACCTGGATTTTCCTTAGGTGTGAGGATTTTAATTTCTCTGTTTTTTTTTCATTGGCTTTCAGGATTGATCCTGAAAACCCCTAGTTTCTTGTAAGGCCCTAAGCATCATTTTCTTGTATTTTCTATCTGGTAATCCAAGGGCTTTTGTCTGTATAATCCATTGGATTTGGGTAGTCTTCAGTAATTGACTTGTGTTTCTCTTGATTTTTTGTGATAGCTGCTGGTGTTGGCTGTGGTTTGTGCTGCATTGTGGTTGAGCTGTGTAGAGTCCTAGGATGTGTAGTGGGGAGGGGGAAGTTCTTTAGGTTAAGGGAGGGTACTATAGGTGCTGGAAAACATATTGTGTGTAGATGAGGAGGGAGTGTTAGTTGGGTGCATAGGAGAAATAACATATAGGTGCTCAGGAGTAGGTTTTAAGTGGTGGTATTAGTCATACGAAGCTTTCCTGTTACATATAGTAATTTTTGATAGTTGGAGGAGAGGGCTCTGGGAGATGTGATTTCACTTGGTAAGTTATAGGAGAGTGCATGTTACTGAGGTAGAGAAAGCATATTTTAGAAGTTATGGAGGTTGGGATATGTGGGGAGTATATTAAATCTATCAGAGTCACTTATTAAACCTATATATTAAGTAGGGAGAGTGCAGTCCTTCTGTTATTGTGTTTATAACAGAAAGCCCCTTTATAGTGGATTTCTGCAGAACACAGAACTGTCCACTCCTTACATGAGATCCCAGGGTGGAAATAGGCTATTTTAGTAGATGCCCGAGGGAGGTGGGGCTTCTGATTAGGGAGCAATCTGGTTAAGGACAGTGGGTCCTTGTATCTGCAGGATACCTAGCTAGGGGCAGGGAAAGGCTCCGAGAAACCCCCATTTCCTCTGGTGGGGAAAGGAGTTTTGTATTCATTTTTCAAAAGAAAATAGGAATAAATCTAAAACGTGCTGCTCTGTGGGATCGAGCTGCATTTCTGTCTCACTGGGGATGGATCCCTCTCTAGAGAGCTGGGGTTATCTATCTGGAGAGCCCAGTTGTGTCCTGGCTATAGGAGAGTTCTCAGGGCCTCAGTCAGGGATTATCCCAATGGGATTCTATTCTGTAGGCCACCTTGGTGTCCAGGGTACAGGATCTCCAAAGGTCTGCATGGTCATCCCTGGGATGCCCTTGAAGGTCAGACAGTCTTGGGAGACTTCCCCACAGTGGGGAGTCTCTGAACCCAGAGGGAAGGGGAAGAGGCTGACAGGTGCTGCCCTGCTGGGAAGGGAGGTAATAGGAGGGTGGGTGCTGTGAGGGAATGCACGCAGAGCAGCACAGCTGAGCCCTTTGGAGGAGAACTGACAAAAAACCCTGGGTGCTGGAAGACCTGGTTTCATGGTTGAGTCTAGGGATTGGTCTCCTCACACACAGAACAGGTGATCACAAAATGCGAACTGCAGGTGGGTGATTCTACATAGGCGCCATCATCTGAGAAGTCTTCTGTTCAGCTGTTGGCATTCATCATCTCTTCCATCTGCTGTAGCTATTTTATATTCAAGAGGAAGCTTCAGCTATCAATTTTGATGGTCTTTTCTTTGTCTTTAAAAGGGTTGTTTGGTTTCTAAAAATATGATGTCCTTGATGTTATCCTACAGCAATTTTGATTGGGGACATTTGTGTTCAATGAGCCAAATATATTTTTGAACGGGAATCTATGAAGGTCTATTCCCCTGTCAATTTTTGATGATATTGAGCTTCTGCATCATCTGTTTACAAGATGTAGTCAACTTTATTTCTATGTATTCCATCTGATAAGTCCACCTGCATAGTTCATGTTTGTGTAACAAAAATAGTATTTCCTATGAATAGATTATTAGTCCTGCAAATTTTTATTTTGCAGCCTGCAGTGTGGTTCTATTACTCAGCTATATAAAAAAAACCACATGTCTTTTGTTTCAGACTTATGTGTCCCAATCATTAGTATCACTGATAAATATCGATACCACTTGATTGCATGCTTGATCAATAGAACTTGCAGAAATTGTTAAAATATTCCATTTCTTTACTGGTAGTTGGTGCCTACATTTGAATAATAGTAATATAAACAGGTCTTCCTCATAAGCATATTGATAGCTTATCACTGACTGAGCTGATCTTGAAATGTTATCTTTTTTATAGTGAATGAGACCATATTGCTCCTCAATTGGTCACTTCTGGCAGTGTAAACCATATGATTACCTGATTCAAAGTGTCTAACACCAGTCTACTTCAGCTCAATAACACTTAGAGTGATGATCTTCATGTATTCCATTTCATTTCTGGTAACTTCCAATTTTCCAATATTCACATTTCATGCATTTACATTTTAATTAATAATGGATATTTGCAGCTTTTTCTTCTTATTTTGAGAAGGTCCTGAATGCTTAACTCCATCCAACAATTAAAGCTGATTTTACTTTGAAGAGGCAACTCTTCTTCAGTCATACTCTAAGGGTTTCCAAACTCAAGGGCTTAACTTTTGTCACTATTTCAGACAATGTTTCATTGATTTTTGTAAGGTGTTTTTACTGACTGAATTTTTTAGATTGCTAAGTCCTCATTTCTAATATGACTTTGTCAGGATGCTCCATCAAAGCCTGTCTACCATGGTGACTCTGCTGGTATTAGATATATTGGTGGCAAACCTTCCAACATCACAGGAATATGCAAACCACCAACCTAGTAATCTTTTCCAATAGTAGCTAACATAAATATATGGAAGAAATAATCACCTTTTCCAGAATCTAGATATTTTAAGAAACAATTTGCCAAGACTTTTAAAAATCCAATATCATGAAAAACTAGCAATTAATCAATTGCGGGAGATTGTTTTACATTAAAAGACTGAAGAGACATAATAACCAGATGTAATGCATAAATATTGTTTGATTTAGAGTCTAAGACACAAAAAATTCATAAAACACTTCAGAGAAAAATGAAAGAAGTTGGGCTCTAATTTGATGATAATTCAGAATTACTGTACGTTCTCTTAGTCATAATAAGGTGCTGTGGTTATAGAAGAAGATGCAGAGTGAAATAATCACATATGCTGAAGTATAATGTCTGTGGGAGAAATGTCTGCGCACTTTCTGCCCCTGTGAGGAGTCACAGCCCTGAGAACTCATGGGAGCTTTTCTACTGCGCCCGTTCTGCAGGGTCGCTGTGAATTAGCAACATGATCTCATTGATCATTTTTATCCCATAGTACGCCAAGACTGGAGTAAGAAAATAAGCATGAAAACAAATTACACTATGAAGAAGTAAAGAAATAGAAATTAAAGAGTTCAAAATTCTTCTTAAAAACTATACCCTTGAATCCCCTCCCAGGTGAATGGACAACAGAAAAGTGGGTGAAGGGAGACCTTGGTCAGTGTAAGACAGAAAAAGAAATAATTGATAAATTATCAAGGGCTCATGAGGGAGGGAGGGTGAGGAGGGAGGGGAAAAATGAGGAGCTGATACCAAGGGCTCAAGTAGAAAGAAAATGTTTCGAAAATGATGATGGCAACACATGTACAGATGTGCTTGACACAATGGATGAATGTGGGGATTGTGATAAGAGCTGTATGAGCCCCAATGAAATGATTAAAAATAAAAAGTATACCCTTGAAACATCTGTATCGAAATTAAACATATAAAACCATGCAGACTTGCTCATGAAAGCAATGACATAATAAATGAAAAGTGTGACTGCATAGAATTAATTAAATAAATATTGACATAGTCTTATGAAATATTGTTTAGCAATTAGGGTAAATGGCCAGTAGAAAAGATGAAAACCCAATTGAGGATGGCCAAGGAGTAACAGCTGTAAATAAAGCCAAAACCATATCAAAACTCCAAGCCAAGCTCACTGCCATTGAGTCGATGTTGACTCATAGCAACCCTCTAGGAGAGGACCGAACCGTCCCTGTGAGTTTCTGGGACTGTTACTCTTTACAGGAGTAGAAAGCTTCATCTTTCTCCCAAGGAGCAGCCAGTGGTTTCAAACTGCTGTCCTTGCAGTTAGCAGCCCAATGTGTTACCACTATACCATAAGTATACAGAGCCTAATACAACAACGTTTAAATTGAGGGTATAGATGAATAATGATAAGACATCCACATTGGTAATAGTTCTATTCTGGCCCATAGAGTTCTCATTCAGGCAAAGACAGTAACACTGTAAACTTACATATTACTAGTTTATAATATGGAATTGAATGCATTTAAAAAGAAAAATTGAGCCATATATTGTTAAGAGGGGAAAATTTTTAATAAACTGCATTTTTCACATTAGCTCATTTTGTTTGCTTGTGTGTATCTGCAGAGAGAGATACTCAGGGTTAAATAGTAATTATCTCTGATGAGCTTAAAGGTGCTCTAATTTTCTCTACATGTATTTTCTTCTGATTTTCCACAGAAACTGGTTTGCATTAGCAAGAGGGTAAAACAGTCATATAAACAGGGAGGTTAAATAGACATGGCACTCCGGCTTTGTTCTCTTGGTATTTATGTCATTTTATGTACTATCCCAATGTTTGTAATATCTTATCACAAAAAGGATACTTTCTCAACAACTCACACTCTCTTTTGATTTATGATCACTATACCCCACTTTCTGTGTGTCAGGCTAATGTGCTGCTGTGATGCCGGAAGCTATGTTGCTGGTATTTCAAATACCAGCAGGGTCATCCAAAGCGAACAGGCTTCAGAAAAAATTACAGGCTCACAATAGACAATGAAGAAGGAATAGACTATCCATTTCTGAGGAATTAGCCACTGATTTGGTAGTTACTATATAATTTCGTGTCAACTTCAAGATAAGAAAGGGAAGGGGTGGTGTTTAACCTGTCAATCAGTTCACAGGTTGATGACCTCCTTTTGAAGTGCCACTGAGCTCACTTGGCTTTCTGGAAATGAGCCATTTTTTCTCTGCCTTCACCTTCCTGCTCATGAGTCCCTCAGAGATCTGATGGAGCCATGCTGAGACCTGCCAGTTCCCTGTGATGCTTCCACCGCTATTCGGTCCACAAGACTTTGCACTCACCCACCCACCTGCGATCTTCCTGTAGGGATTTATGGATTAGTATTGGACTCATGGACTTGATCTGGACTCGACTGGTATATTTTCCTGATATATAACTACGTCTTGACGTAAATCTCCCTCGTATATGAGTGTTCTCTGGATTTGTTTCTCTAGTCAACTCGGCCTAACGCAACTGAAAACCTTATGCATAGCATTATCAGTACTTAACATCTCATCAATAGAAACAGAACATTGTCAGAGTTGGTTCTGGAAGAGGAGCCCCTGAAGCCAGAAGGCACTAACTTACAATATGACTGGGTGAGATGTACCTTCTCAAAGTGGAGTCGACTATAATGACGGCGAGTGGGGGCTGCAGGAGTCGAGCCTTTATGACCTTCAGTTGCTAGCCTAGCACAACTCACAACGGGGAGAAACAGCTACAAACGTCAAGTAATGATCAGAATTTTGGAATGTACAAAGTGTGAATCTAGGGAAATTGTAAGTCTTCAAAAGTGAAATGGAATGCATAAAGAGCAATATCCTAGGCGTTTATGAGTTGAAATGGTTTGGTATTGGTCATTGAAATGGCAAAATCATCTGGTTTATGAGGCTGGGAATGACAGATTCAAGAGCAATTGAATTGCCTTCATCATCAATAAGGACATTTCAAGATCTATCTGTGACAGCAGGCTGAAGTTGGATCTGAAGAAGGAAGCAGCTGCCCACTTCGGAGGAAGTAGTTGCTGAAAACCTTATGCATAGCTTCAAAACACTGTCAGAGATTGACGGTCTAAAGACAACACAGACCATGGTAGGAGACGGGGGTGGGGGGTGGGGGGAACCCTGTGAATGGAAGCACTCAAAACGTGGCTGAGGAGGAGTTGCTTTCTCAGAGTAGAGTCAACCATGATGATGTGAATGGGGACTAAAGCATTCAGGATCTTCATTTGCTGATAGAGCACTACTCAGGTGGGGAAAAAAAATAGCTGCAAAACTCTACTAAGGATCCGAACTTGGAATGTTTGAAGTCTAAATCTAGGAAAACTGGAAGTCATCAAAAATGAAATGGAATGCATACAGATTGATGTCCTAGGCATTAGTGAGTTGAAATGACTGGCATTGGCCATTTTTAATCAGAAAATCCTATGGTTTACTATGCCAGGAATGACGCAACCAAAAGGAATGTTTTTGCATACATTGTCAAAAGGACATTTCAAAATCAATTTTGTGTGTCAGCTTCTCTCACTGTGAGTCTCGTTAGAGTGTTAAGAAGCAAGGCTGTTACTTTTAGGTCGAAGGTGCACTTGACCCAAGCCGTAGATTCTAGTGGAACATTGGTGCAATTACCAGTGACAAGACAGCATGATGGACTGATCTCATATATGGACAATACCATGTTTGGATGTATAAGCTGACTGAGTAAATCTAAATGCCTTTGAATTTAATGACAACTTCAACAAAGACATTTTTCTTTTCCTCTACATGGCTGAAAAATAAATATGAGTACGTGTGTGTGTGTGTGTGTGTGTGTGTGTGTGTGTCTTAGCAAAGAATAGCTAGATTGCTTAAAGAAGAAACATATCTATCATCATATAAAATACCAGAGTTCAGGTAAGCGCTACAAAGATTGATGTGAGTAGTCCTAATTTACAGCGTATTTTCCACCCTTATTCAGGAATGAAATATAAATTAAATTTAGAATCACTAGTACCTAAGGAAGCCTACATCAATATCCAATTAATTCAAATGATGAAACATGGACTGAAAATAGAGGATATTCTAATCATGTTACTATCTCCCTACTCCTCTTTTTGCTTTTTCCAGAACTATTTAACCAAAGTATCCCACTACTTAGTTTTTACATGTTCTTTTTTGTCTCTTGGTGAATAATGTGCCATCTCATAGTATCTGAAGAAGGGCATGTTCACAGAGAAGTGGAACAAGAGCCAATTACAAGCTTAATTGCTTGTTTAACAGGGAACATCAAGTATCATCAGGGATCTTGCCAGAATCCCATGAAAGTGTCTTGGATTAAGAGTCAGGAAACCTGAATTCTAATCCCTGTTCTGCCCTTAAGTAGACGCATGCGCCACAGGGTTTTCACCTGTTTATTTAAAGTTTCTTCATCTATAAATAACGTACATTGGACTCCATTTCTATGGTTCTCTTGGCTTTAAGGGGTTTAAAATAATTGAGAGCATAGATACTTTATGTATTTTTTCCCTTAAATTATCTTTTGTACAAAAACTCAATTTTATAATTTCCTGCATGGGTGTCCCCTGGGATTAGATATCACTTTCACATCTAACTTGTACTCATCCTCTGAATCGGTTTTATAGTCACTGACTTGTGCAGACAGCATGGAGGCCGTATTAACCACACGAAATGCTTAATGGGTATGGTGCGAAAAGTAGTTTACTAACTTCAATAAGCATTTCTCTTAAAATGATATCTCTGTGACCAAGAAGCACATGAAAAGATGTCCAACATCTTTAGTTTCTAACCGATGGACGTTAAGTAGAATCTGGCCCAGGGATTCAGAGAAGGACTGCGTGCCACAGGATTTTCATTGGCTGATTGTTTCCTGGGATTCAGAGAAAGACTGTGTGCCACAGGATTTTCATTGGCTGATTGTTTTCTGGGATTCAGAGAAGGACTGGGTGCCACAGGATTTTCATTGGCTGATTGTTTTCTGGGATTCAGAGAAGGACTGGGTGCC
>NW_022104341.1:54602797-54603500 GCF_000313985.2 Echinops telfairi
TGGCTGATTGTTTTCTGGGATTCAGAGAAGGACTGGGTGCCACAGGATTTTCACTGGCTGATTGTTTTCTGGAGGTAGCTCTCAGGCATTTGTTCCAAACCTCCCAGTTACCAGTAAAACACGTTCACCATTTGACAATCTCAGACACTTCTCTTTTATTACCAGGGATATGCTAATCAAAACCCCAAAGAAATTCTACTTCACATACACTAGGATGGGAATTACAAGAAAAAAATGAAATAGAAGTGTCCAGTGAGGAGTTTTCCATTTGGGGTAGGAATACAAAGTACTGCAGCTGCTGAGGAAAAGTTTGTCCATTCCTCAGAAAAGAATAATCAGATGGCTCATAAATTTCACTCTTGGGTATACTCCCTAAAGATTCAAAATAGACACTCAAACAAATCCTGTGCACTGATTGTCCAGTGCAGTCGGACTCAGGTAAAAGTCATCCAGGTGTTGATCAGCAAGTAGGATAAATACGAGGCTTTCTATCCCCATGGAGTGGCAGTCTCAGAAACCCATAAAGGCAGTCCTTGCCTGTCCTATAAGGTCGCCATGAGTCAACATTGACTGGATGGCGATGAGATGAGCCCAAACCAAAATTTATACAGTGAACCCTCGTTTATCGCGGTTAATCGGTTCTAGACCCTACCGTGATAAATGAAATTCCGCGAAGTAGGATTCCTTATTTGTAAATCAAATA
>NW_022104341.1:54605466-54633453 GCF_000313985.2 Echinops telfairi
GGCTTAGATAAAATTTCTTAAAAATCACAAACAATTACAGTACACTGTACAAAAGCAAAAATGCATCTGATACGTAGCTCCAATACGTAGCGATGCAGACAGAAGCGTGTACAGTATGAGCCAATCAGTGGCAGTAATGACAGAGCATGCATTGTTACGCAAAAACCGCGATAGAGTGAAGCCACAGAAGTCGAAGCGCGAAGTGGCGAGGGTTCACTGTATTCCATTGGGCAAATCTGTGTACTCCATCTCTTTAAATGTTACAGAATAAAGATGTACTAAGGTGCACCTGATTCAAGCCATGGTATTTTCAATTGCCTCACATGCATGTGAAAGCTAAGCAATGAATAAGGAAGACCAAATTGATGCCTCTGAATTATGAAAGCATTGAGTATTATAGGTAGCATGGACTGCCAGAAAAATAAGTAAATCTGGCTTGGAGGAAATGCAGCCAGAAAGCTCCTTAGAAGCAAGGGTCAGAAGACTGTTTCATGTCCCTTGTAGGTGTTATTGAGGAGAGCCGCTTTCTGAAGAACAACGTCAGGCTTGCAAAGTAGAAGGTCAGTGGAATAGAAGACCCTCAAGGAGCTGGATTGAGGACACACTGGCTGCAACAATGGGCTCAAACATAACAATTATGAAGGTGGTCTAAGACTAGCCACCTTTCAACCATATATACATAGATGTAGAAGTATATATGCATATAAATGCATTGCACTGCTAACTAAAAGGTTAGAGTTTCAAATCCACTAGCCTCTCTGAGAAAAAAAGATGGGGCTACCTTTTCCCATAAAGATTTTCAGTCTCAGGAACTCTACGTAGGGTTGTATGAATTGTATTGATTTGGTGGCAGAGGGCTATCATTAGTATATGCTTTGACAACAGGTTGTAAAAAAGTGGTTCACTCTAAAGGAGTATATTTTGGCAAAGGTGTATATTTAAAGGATACAATAAAACCTATATCCCTATATAATTTTAATGCATAAACTATGAACTATTTTTGTTTATAAAGTGTAGTTAGGGTCAACTCTATTTTTAAATTGAGTCAAGTATGCAAAGTACAAATTAAACTCAATTGAGAACTGCAGAAGTTTTCTGTCTTCTTCATAGAGGGCTCTCTAATTTCATTTTGTTAAATCTGAATCTTCAGTAGATTATCGTCTTAGTTTGTTAGGATGAAGCAATCTTTATTGCAATCCTCTAAAACAGAAGAATAACAAAAGTTTAGAATACAGTAATTAGTGTTCTGTGGTCCCTGAATTTAGACAAATCTCAAAATCCTTCATTATCAATGCTTTCAAGTGTATTTTAAAAATGTATCCAAAAATTTTGAAGTTTCTCAGGGATGCCACATTTTGGACACAAATATATGCATTATGCTTTGGAAAAGGTTTACAATTTTTTATTAAACGATTGCCATCTAGATGAGTGTATGCACTCACATGCATTCTAAAGCTCTGGCTTCCTCTCCCAGCGGTACCTTAAAATGCACACGTGCAGACCAACAAAGCAGCCCATCTCTTTATTGAAGCTATGCTCCAGGCTTTTTATGAAGAATGTCTGTATTTTTAAAAATCAGCGGATTATTGCTACTATGAATCAGAATGATTTTACAATTAGAGGGACTATTTTTCCATTTTATTACATTCGTTAATTTATTTTATTTTCTAAATACTATAGTATTAAAAAGAACAATTCTACAGTTGGTATAAAGCATATCAGTTAAAATATATTTAGTAAACTATTAATAAGTTAGTGATTTTACCAATAGATGTATTATTTTTCTATATAGTAAGACCATTTAAGTATAGAGGAAACTTTCACATTTTACCTCAAAGTACCAAATAATAACCTCTCATTAATTGTAAACTAGATTTTTAAAACAGTGTACCCCTTAATTGGTCATTATTTATAATATTCTCAGCATATCTGATACTTTACTTCTGTCTTCAAAATACATCAATAGAGAATTCTTGGATAGATTCGCTAACATTCACAGATGGAGACCACTTTAAATAAGTTTTGCAATGAACATTTTTCCCCTGTTAACATTTTTCCAACTTGTTATTTGAGAGTAATGCGAACACATTTCAAAATTACAATCCAAGAAAACAGTGCCTGTCACAAAGATGTCTTTCTAAGATTTGATCATGTGCCTTTCTTAGGGGACTAAGTAGATGCAATATTTTTTTGTTACTATTCTCCAAATTAGTCTATTTTCTTGCATCGCTTCCATATTTTGATAACAAAAACAACAACAGTTACTTAATACAAATGCCATCATCTAGTATTTAGGAATACTTTAGAAAAATGCGTTTCTCCTCTATTGCAAAGCTTTGAGTCCAGATTCATGTTCTTTTGCTTAATAAATTAGTCAGATTAATGGAGCTGCAGGATACTTGACTGAAACTAAAAAATTCTCAGCACTCCAAGCATAATTGTTGTCCTGTTTCCTTCAAAGGAAAGAAACTGTAATTAATTTCACATCTCTTTGGCAAATGAACATGGAAGGGGCTGAAATTTGGAATCCTGTATTCTCTTCCTCTCCATAATGGCAGATATTTTGATGTGGCAATAAATACCCAATTTATCTTGTTCACACGGAGTACACTGCACAGTAGGTAAAACCAATGAACTGCAGGACGGCTTTATTCTTCCTTCCCTTGCTGCATATTTTATAGCCTTTAATGTAGCTTTATTCTTTGCTAAATGCTTCCTTCAGGCAATTTGACAGATGGGACTTGTGTGTGTGTGCACTTGGTATTTGCAAAGCAAGAACAAATTTGCCTCTCTAAAACAGTTTCAAGTTAGGACTCAATAAAACTTACATGGCTGATTTTATTTATTTATTTTTGTTGTGTGTTTGTGGCTCATTTTTCTTTTTCTTTTGTCAAGTGGGTACTTAACATAGCAGAACTTCAAAGTTTCTAAGAACCTCTTACTAACACATCTTAAATATTAAACTATTCTATTGATTTTTAAGATGAAAAATCAAGGCACTATATATCCGGTTAAAAGCAATAAAACTGCCAACATGTACACATGCCTGGTGACTGTCAGATAAATGTGATGCTGTGTTAGCGCCTACAGGGAATATAATGGTTCAGGGCAATAAAAGTGGTTGACATGATGTGTAAGTTCACATTGAATCTCTCCTGAGAACTATTTTTACACCATCCCCACATGCAGAGTTGCCATAAATTAATAATCACCAAAGTGATTAACAGCTTTTAGTTAACCTTTTTCTATATTCATGAGCATGGCTTATAGTACAGTTTCGTATTGATAGTTGTTCAGTCCTAGCATTGGAGTGATAGATCAGTTCCTGGTTTGCAGGTTCTAAATTACATAACTTTGACCCTCATGAAAAGCCTCTTTCCTAATGGTAATTGATTTAGCAAAAGGTGTTCTGTAAGACATGGTAAATTTTCACAGGACTTGTATTAATGATCATGGCTATACTAATCCACCCAAGGATCCTGGGGGCACAAAGTTGTGTTAAATGCTTTGCTCTTAACTGAAAGGTTGGTGGTTTGAACAGACCCAATTGTCCCTTAGGAGAAACGCCCAGTAATGAATGTACTTCCACAACGTGTATAACCTATAACCAAGAAAACCTTATAGGGGAAGTTCTCTGCTGTCACAAAGAGTGACTCTGAGTCAAATTGACCTGATGGATAGCTTACAACTGTCCCTAAGTACAAAATAGATTTAGAGCAACAGTTCATGGAGAGCAGTGTAGGAAAAGGAAGCTACTTAAATGGAGGAGATAAAAGTAAGTAAGTATCCATCTGAAGGATAAGGCTTAGAAAGGAGCAGTAGATGCAATACTAACATTTTCATATGGCATAGCACTTAAAATTGTAGTCTCATCCTTCACCCTTAGGGTCTCCATTCTCTCTTCTTCAAGTCACCACCTGTCTTCCTGTCTGTTTATCTGTCTGTCTGCTGTATTATGGTGGCCTGGGTGTTGCTGTGAAGATGGAAGTATGAAACAAGTATTTAAAATATCATCAGGGTTACTCAGAGAGTAACTGAAAGAAAGGGATAGTAGAAGCACATATGGATGACAATCCAAGACAACTTCAATATAGATTAAAACTCCACCTAAAGAAAAGATGGTGAAAAAAAGAAGATGAATCCTCACAAATGGATCAATAAATAGCATTAGAATAAGCTGAGAAATCATTGAAGTTCCTAAGAATTTCATTTTACTGTATTCACAATCATGGAAACAGCGGTCAAGGGATCCATTGGCACATGGCATTGGACAAACTTGCTACCCACGCTTCTTCAAAGAGCCAAAGAGCAAAAGTTTCACTTTAAAGTTTAAGGTGTGCCTGATCCAAGCAATGGTATTGCAAATGCCTGGTGTGCTAGACGATGACTAAGGAAGACCACCAAGGAATCGATACATCTGAATGGTGACGTTCACAAAGAACATTGACTAGAACATGAAATGTCAGAAGAACTAATACATTTGTCTTGGAAGAAGTCTGGACAGAATTCTTCTTAGAAGCTGGGATAGGATGACATCAGCCCACTGACCATGGATATGCTACCAGGAGAAATACATCTCTGAGGCGGATATCATTTTTGGTAACATGAAGGGTCAGTAAAAAGAAGGAAGACCTTCAGTGGCTGGATCAACACAGTGGCTGGAACAATGGGTAAAATCTAGCATTACTTTAAACGATGGTGCAGGGCTGAGCAAGGTTCCATAGAGTTGTACATGTGGTTATCATGAGTCAGACTTGCTTGGCAGGATAATAGCAACAACTCCTCTTCTGAGATATTGTGGGATGTTGCCCAGCCCAGATCCTCTGGAGGATGGTAACACTCATAATCATAGCTGCCTATGACTCATAGATATGTTTATCTTTGGGTTCTCCCTTTCCCAAAGGGAATTACCTCACTCACGGTACATGCGTATAGTAACTGGTTGATGGTGGTTTAAGTCTTGCTTCCTGGTCTCCCTTTAGTCTAATTCTGAAATACTTTTCCAGTTGCAGTGCTGCCCATAGACTCTATTGAGGTCTCTGCTACAATCTCAACAATCCTGCTTAACTCACCAAGAGCCCTCCTACATACAAATCTTATCTCAGTGATTGTTTCCAAGGAAACGAACCCAAGATGCACTCACTCTCTCAGCTCACTGTTAGGACGTTCTGCCACACGTCATCAAATCTATCATAAGCACTAGACTGCAGGAACCCTTAGATTTGTTTGTAGCTTGTATATAACTCTATTGACTCTTCTCCCCTCTCCTTATTGACATTCTTGGGAGAAAGATGAGGTTTTCTACTCCTGTAAAGATTCACAATTTGGGAACCCACAGGGTTCTACTTTGTCCCACCAAACCAAATCAAACCAAACCAAACCAAACTCACTGCCATCAAGTCATTGCTGACTCATAGTGACCCCTGTGGGTTTCCGAGACTGTAACTGCTAACCACTCCACCACCAGGGCTCTGGTCCCTATGACTTGGAAAGGAATTGATAGTAGTGAGGTTTTTTTTAAATTGGGAGTTAATAGAAGTATCATATCTTTGCATAGTTCAATCATATCAAGCAGTATTGTACGATTGCTGCCACAATCAGCCTCAAAACATTCTTTTCTTTCTTGGACTCCTTGCTGCTCTTTCCTCTTTTTGCTCTTGGGGATCTACTCTACCCTTGTCTTTGTCCTACTTCTGTATATTATTGGATATGTTTGACTAACCAAGGTTTTGCTCCCTGTTTTCTTTTTTACTTACCCCCACCCCACCCCTGGGAGACCTCATTTGTACCCTTGGCTTTATAGCCCATCCTCATAGTTAAAATCCCCTGAATCCTTATCAATTTCCCCACTGCTCTCCTGCCCTCAGCAATCATTTGCATTGCAGCTGCTCTTGTTTCTCCTGCTAACCAGGTGCCCTGACCCCTGTCATGATCCGCATCAACCTCCCCCTGACACTGTGTCCACATAGAATTGAAACCAAGGTGCCACATTGAATGGTGTCAGTACTGCTATTATCATGGTCCTGCTCTTGTTTTAAGAAGGTGTTCCATTTTTATTTCATGAACCCTTGACGCTATAGAAGTTTTATTATGGATATAAAACTTCATGATGTTCTATCTATCCAGTTTCTTACATGCAAACTTTCCCCCTCTAGTATTATAGTGGAAAGACAATGGTCCTTGAGTCATATAGAAATAGAGTGCAATCCAGATTTTCCCTTTACCAATTGTGGTCACTGTGGAAAAGCCACATAACTAACATGCTACCACTTCAGTTTTCTTCTCTCCTATAGAGATATCATGAGTGCAAAATGAGGAAAGGTGTATATCAACATACATGAACTACATAGAAACTATTAAATGAATATCCATTTCCTTCTTCTGCCCTTTCCTTATAGCTATGGGTTTTAAAAACTAATGCAGTTCTAAATTTCAGCTAGAAAATGTTCTTTAAATTTCAGCTGGGGAATGTGCTCCTTGTTCAGCACCAATCATTTCTGAATAAAATCAGGCGGACATCAGAGTACCTCACGAGGCATCACGCCACCTCAGGGCATAGACACCAGATTGCTGGACCGTAAAGCGATTCAGGACAGCAGCCAGGTCAGCCCAGGAGGCTGGGGTATGCAGTCCGTAGCAGTTTCTTGGCTCTGGCCATCCCGGCCTTGGCCCTCAAGCACAGTCTGGGTCAATCCCTTTGCTTTCCTTCCGCTTCTCTCTCCTTTCCCAACGACTTCATGACTCTCCTCAAATTCCTAGCTTTTGCTTTCCTTGCAGGATATTTATAACAGTTAGGCAGGGAAGTTTATGTTGCTATGTGAGTGCCTACACAGGATCTGAAGAATTGTGTCAACAATGTTACTCTTTAAATTTGTATTTTCTTTGCACAAAAATGCCACATGCACCCTGGAATGGTGGGCTATCAATTTCAGGTTAATCACAAAATAACTGACACACATTCATGAGGATATGTGCTTGGAGATGGCTTGAAGGTTGGTTTGTTGCCCCCACTTTAAAGAAGCTACATCACTGTAAAGAAACCAAACACATAAACAAAATGAATGAATGGATAGTAATTTGTACTGGGAATTCAAGAGGACTTATGCAAAAATAGCAAGTTCCCATGGTGCGTTAAATTATTTTATTTAGTGCAATGCGGTAACCATACAGCTGTCTGATTTTGGCATGTATCTCTGAGAGTTATCATCACAAGGGATGAAGGGCATCCTGGTAGATTTCTTAATCTCATATTTAACTCATTCCAATCCATTTTCCATGTGGTTTCCAGTAGTTATCTTTCAAAGTTGAAGTACCTTCACTGCCCTGAACAGAAATGCATATGCAAAATGGTGTGGACTTTGTTTTACTTGCTGCTGTATACCAAGCACCTACCACTATCTAACAAGAGTTGAATAAGTAAACCATAGTGTTACAAAAGGCATAACACATATTTTTTTACATAATTTTAGAATTTATAGCTTTCATTATAATTATGATGGGAATTTTTTTAAGTTTCAATGATATGTTCTGATCATAAACTTGTTCTAAATATTCTTTATTTAGAAATGAATGTGCCCAATGTGATATGCAGGAGGGCCTTAAAAAGGTCATGGAAAACTGGAATTTAAAGATAATGGAAAGATAAAGTTTTCACACATTTTTGAAGCCCCACCCCCCACAGATTTCTTGATTTGAAAGGAACTATTATAAGCAAGGTTTACTTGTGTTTCCTATGTCCCATGTGCCCTATTGCTTCAAATTGCAATGCATTTCTTAGATCTTTTAAATTGAGTCTTTCATATGAACAACTGGAAATGAGTTGCTGAGTACCTAGGTGGTATGTATGATTTAGCAATGGACTATTAACCAACAGGCTGCTCATTCAAACCAACCCAGAGATGTCTTAGAAGTATGCCCTGATTTTTATCTGCTAAAGTCACAGACTCAAAATATTTTTGGACAAGTTTTCCTGTGCACATACATGGCTGGCAGGCTTTGAGTTAACTCCATAGAAACTAACTAATGATATAACTGATTAATAAGGGCAGAGATTTTGTCATTTTGTTTGCTAATGTTTTCCCAAAGGACCTCTGGTGATGTACCCATTAAGTAAATGGCGTTGAACAAGCTCCTCGGTGCGCCCTGTGAGAAAGGTGTGCCAGCCTGCTTCTGTTAAGGATTACAGCCTTTACTCTGTCCCTCGGGGTCACTAGGAGTCAGACTTGACTTCATAACATTTTTTTTTAAAAATTTAGTTATTTTTCCAACATCTAGACAATTCAATGAATGAAATATAATTATTGTCCCCATTGTCCAGATGAGGGATCATAGACAAATGAAATAATAAATAATATGCTCTATTTTATATACCCATAGATAATAATGCTAGGATTGTAAACTAGATAATGCAAATCCTCATACTGTACTTGCACCACCAGTAGACTCTACCACTTCTTCTTCTTACTTATACATGCATGACTATTTGTCAACTGCAGTAGTACAGAGAGTGGAAAGGTGTAATTTGTTAAACGTCGTAGGTCTCTAACATTTATCATCTGTAATATCACTGGGAGCCTTGGTGGCGCAGTGGTTACGTATTGGGGTGCGAAATGAAAAGTCAAGTATTCAAACCCACCAGTTGCTTTTCAGCAGAAACACTGGCTTTCTATTCCCATAAACAGTTACAGTCTCAGGAACTCACAGAGTAATTCTACTCTGCCCTATAAGGTCCATCGGAGTCAATATAAGTCAGTATAGGCTCAATGGCAGTATGCTTGTTTGGTTTGTTGGTCTTGTTGTTGCTGCAATATCACCAGGTCTTAATAGCAATGAGTATGGCAGTTTTAATTTTCAAATATTCTTTCTAGTAATTCTTTGAAACAATCCAGTGAAACATGAATGAAAGTAGAGTAACCAAAGTGTGTTGCAACCATTACTTGTCTGTGAGTTTGCCATTCTGTGGTGCTTGCTTGTTGCAGTGATGACAGACATTATGTCACCATTTCAAATATCAGCATGGTCAGCCATGTTGGAGAGATTTCAGTGGAACTTCCAGACCAAGAACAGAGTATGAGAAGGATTAGACGGCCCATTTCTGAGGGCTTACCTACTGACGACCTTGTGAACAGTGGCAGAACATTGTCTGATATGGTGTCGGAAGATGAACCCCGTATGTTGGAAGGCACTCAAAATACCAGTAAGGAAGGGAGTTACCTCCGTAACAAAACATCCATCTTAATGATGTGAATGGAGCAACACTTCTGGGATTGAAGGCTGTCATAAATGAAATTAAATATTTAAATAATGTATATATAATCAATATTCTAGGGCTCAGAGAGCTGAAATGGATGAGCTTTGACCATTTTCAATCAGATAATTAGATGGGTTACCATGTCCAGACAAATTCAAGAGGGATATCATAACATTGGTGATCAAAAAGCATCTCAAGATCGATCTTGAAGTACAATGCTTTGATACCATAATATTTATATGCCTACAAGGAAGACCAGTGAATATAACTACTATTTAAAACTTTACGCACCAACCACTAAGCCAATGACTGACACAGTTGCATCATGGTTACCTTGAATGTGTGCACAATCAAGAATGACAGAGGACTGGGCAACACTTAGTCGAGTGTACACAGGTTGCCATGAGTTAGAGTCAACTTGATGGCAGCAATCTATGTACACATCTCCATCGAATATTCAAAAGAATAAAAACTGAGAATTAAAGGCTACTGATAAATAAAGTACAAAGGATATATAAATACAATTTTAAAGAACAGTATTTCACCAATATCCATATAAAACAATGCTGAAATTTTAATAGACAAAATACAGTAAATGATCAAGATTTTCAAACTGGATTTTTTTAAAGCTACTATCTTCTGCTTGTAGTAACTATACATACAAGAACCAAATAAAGGTAAAAGTAAAAAGATTCAAAAATATAAATCATGCATAATGATAAATGGATCAATCCACAGAAAAGCTTATATTAACTGTGATTATCTCAGCTGATTTTTCAAGTTACTTTTGCTTCCTTGGCCATTTTATGAATTATTGGAATTTTTTATAATAGGCATGGATTAGTTATATAACCTGAAAAAAAAGTAAAGTTCTGGTTTTTTTCTTTTGGTCTATGAGTGACTATAAGATAAGGATTTAAAACAACAGTCAACTCCTGAACAATGTGAGTTTGCATTGTGTCAGCCCACTTGTACCCAGATTTTCCTTCTTTGTGTTATTGTGGCAAGCTCAAGGGTTGTAAGTGTCCCCTTAAAAGGCTATGTGTTATTAATCACAATCACATGTGTAATTCCTCTCTTTAATAACTTCTACCCCCTCACCTTTCCATCTCCCCCAAACTGATTACACAGAGATAATTAGTACTACATGTCGTTTTAAGTGGATCCTTACAACACTTAAGCTCACCACAATTCGCATGCCCTCGAATGGATTCTAACTCACAGTAACCTTGTATGATAGAGCGAAACTGCCCCTTTGGGTTTCTAAGACTTTAAACCTTTACAGAATTAGACAGCTCCATCTTTCTCCCAGAGTCCCTGTGGATTTGAACTGCTGACCTTGTGGTGAGCAGTACAATTCTTAGCTCACTGTGCTATCCGGGCTCCTCAAGCCCACCATAACAGCCCGAAGAACATAAAAAAAGATCCAAATATAAGTGGGTTAGTGACAAACTCATGTGATTTTCCAGGTCAACTGCTATCTCTTTCTAAATAAAAAGAAAATTTTGTGGCAAACCATAGAAAGATTTGGTGGCATTTGTGCCCTGATTACAGATATGAATTCAAGTATATAGTGCTAGGGCATGAAAATAAAAAATGAAATCTCACTTACACATTCCCATTTTGCTCTTTGTTATATGTTTAAATTTAGGGTTCAGAGATAATCAATAGTTCATAATGTATTTTCTGCAGCAAATATATTAAATACAATATTGGAATGACCTTAGGAGACCATTCATTCAGTCATTCATTTATGCCAGGTACTGATTGAAATACTTGTGAGGCTAATAGAATATTTGTCAGCTTGATGTATGAAGTCATTTATAAATGTACTAAATATACTAATATCAGATTATATAAGCATATCCATAGATATCCATATTCATATATATGATTAGACTACCCCCAAAATAGCATTTCCTTAAGAAAGGTACTTTAAATTGAACAAGTATTTCAGTTATGGGAAATGTTATGGTGTTTATAACTGGTAATATGATAAGAATAACACAAATCATAAAAACAAAAACTACCCAATCATAAATCTGAAAAAGAGGATTCTGTGACTGGATTGGTAAAGAATAATGGCACTATCTAGAACAGCGGTTCTCAACCTGTGGGTCACGACCCCTTTGGGGATCGAATGACCCTTTCACAGGGGTGCCCAATTCATACCAGTAGAAAAATTACAATTATGAAGTAGAAACAGAAATAATTTTATGGTTGGGGGGGGGTCACCACAACATGAGGAACTGTATTATAGGGTCGCGGCATTAGGAAGGTTGAGAACCACTGATCTAGAAGATGATTCCATCTTGTTTCCAGAATTGGATTATCTCCATAAGATTCTCACTGACTGACTAATCGCAGTCTCTAAAGGTTTTTTCTCCCGCAGGCATCTTCCACCTAGATTGTTAAGCAGTACTGTATTTAACACTGTTGATCTCTTTGAATGTCTATGTAGCTTTCGAAAACAAACCAAAACAAAATAACATTTTAACCTTGTTTTCTTTTTCCTTTTTCCTTAGTTTCTCTGGTTGATTACTCTTCTTCCTACCCAAATGTTGTTTTCAGAATTCTACTGTGGTCCCTGCTTTCTTTTCTCTCTCTCTTTATTTTCTAACTGATTAAATTCTGGTGGCTTCAACATCATCACTATGCAGATAAATCAAGGCTATTGTCCCCAAACCCCAGAGCTCCCGTCTGCATTTCCACTGTCGTTTTGATCATTTCCATCTTTCTATGTGATAGATCTCAAACTGAAATGATCTGTTTTTACAACCCGGGGTCATAGTGGTTATGGGTTGGACGGCCATCCTCCGGGTAGGCACTTGGACACCACCAGTTCCACAAGAGAAACCCAGGGCTCTCCTGTCCGGGAAACTCACAGGCTGTTCTACGTAGGGCCACTAGGAGTCAGTATTGACTCCAAGTCAGCGAGTTTATCTTTTTATAGTGATTCTATGGGACAGGATAGAACTACAAATCTTTACTAGAGCAGAAAAACCCGCTGTTCTCCCTGGGTAGAGGTGGTAGGTTCGAACTGCTGACCTTGCAGCTTGTAGCCCACTCATAACCCATTAAGTCATCAGGGCGCCCACAAGTAATGAGTTGGGTTGTTGGTTATCTACCTGAAAGGACCCCTAGTGGCAGATGGATGAAGGGACGCTCTGCTCATCGGAAGGTCAGCGTTCGCACCCAGGAGCTGGAAGCCTCTGAGACCCCATGCAGCAGTTCTGTTCTGCCATCGGGTCACTGGGAGTCCGACCAACTCATGGTCGCAGGATGAGTCACTTTGGAATCATTTTAAGTGCCATCCCTCAATGTTTTAGATCTCAAAAACGGGATCTCACATTAGTGGTCTATACCGGGTACATTTTATGGAGACCTCAGAGAAGAAGATATTTGTCTTATTAAAGTTTTCCTTTCCGTGTGTTCTGTGACCACTTTATTTTGAATGGTTAAAAGGTCCCACCTGAATTGTGCACGCAGCGGTTTGCTGTTCTCCCAACCCCGATTCCCTCCGCAATATACAGTACATAATACTACCAGGTTTGTAAAATCCTCTCTTTCTCTCTTTCTTTTGTAGCTCTGCTTTGAAGTTTCGTTATTTTTTAAGGTATAGTTGTCTTCATTTCCTCCTTAGCTAAACATAATCTTGGCTATAACCGAGATTTTTGAAAATAGAATTTTCTGTCTTCATACTGAAGGACAGAAAATTGCTGTGAGTGGTTGTGGAGTCACGATCCACTCTTAGCAAGCCTCAGTGACAGAATGGAACTTCTTTTCAACTTTCTAGGCTATAATCTTTTAAAATTTTATTTTATTAAAAGATAATTTTATTGGAGGCTCTGACAGCTCTTTTCACAATCCATGCAGCAATTGGATCAAGCATATTTGAACATAGGTTGCCATCATTATTTTCTAGACATTTACGTTCTATTGAGCCCTTGGTATCAGCTACTCTCCCCACCCCTCATGACCTCTTCATAAATTATAAATTATTACTATTTTCATATTTTACACTGACCACGCTCTCCCTTCCCCCGCAGTTTCTGTTGTTCATCCCCCTGCAGAGGGGTGTGTGTGGTTATGTGTCAATCATCGTGATCAGTTCCCGCTTCTTCCCCTCTGCTCCCCACTGCCCCCTACCCTTCTGGTATCACCACTCCCATTCCTGTTCCTGGGTTCCGTGTGTGTCCAGAGCTCTTATCACATATCTGTACCTGTGTACATGCTCCCGTCTAGTCCAAAGTAAAAGGCAGTACTGGGTTCATGATAGCGGGGGGCGAGGAAGTCTCAAGGAACCGGAGGAGTATTATGTGTTTCATCAGTGCTTTACAGCACCCGATTGATTTATCACTTCCCTGGACTCCTCTGTGAGGGGATGCCCCATTCTGGACAGATGGGCTTTGGGTCTCTGCTCCGGCTCTGTAGACCATAATCTCATGAGAGAAAATCCCCAGGCATTTTCTCCCAGAGAGTGACTGAAAAGCATTGAGCCATCGTCCTAACCACCTGCCTCCAAGATTCCTGCTATGAAGAGAGTGCAGATGAATTACTTTAAAAGACCTTGAATCTTGAAGATATTTTCCTGTCTATTCCTTCATACTGCACATTTGTATTACTTTAATGCAATTCAAGATAAAAGTTTAAATTCATAAACAAATACTAAAGTCTAATAATTTATAGTATAAACATTGTTGAGACCCTAAGCAATTGTTTAATGTTCTTATCAAAATATATGGTTCCAAGTGCCTGGATGTTTGATAGTTTATATGTGAAGTATTTATCACCCACACTTAATGATCATTCAGATAGTTTTTTAAAAGTGTGAGAAGGAAGACACTTCTGTTATTTATATAATTCTTTAAGAATCTGTACTGTTAAGTAACCAAAGCACAGTTTTACACATTTTATATCATTATAGAAATGTTTGTAGTATTTTGAACATAAGCATATTTATGTACAATGCTAAAGTATTTTGCTTATGGATACTACAACTATTTACTATACATTTCTGTTTCCAGGTATGCATTCAAAAATACTTGTTAAGAACTATTTATGTGAACTTTTATCTTGGAAAAATATTTCTCTATATATAAATACATAAATTATTATAATTTTAACATGTATAATTGGTTGTTAATTGTAAGTTTAGTTCCCTTACCTATATCAGTGAACTATTTGATTCAAGTTATCTCTAAAATCCCTCTTAGCTTTAACACTCTCTGATCTATTCAAATGTTCAAGATTTATTTGAGGATAAAGAATCAAGTCTAACCACGTTAATATGAAGCAATGGGGTTTCCAAAGGTTCTTCTTGCCATTCAACTAATCTTATTTACTCTTCCCATATTGTTAAGTCCATTTTTATCCATTCACCAACATATTACAAGCATTTCTCATTGAACCTCCTATTTCATTTCTTCAAAATGTCAGAGAGTACTGATAATGAAAAGCTCCTGCTTAGTGCCTGGATTTCATTTGATATCTCCTTGAAATTTTGAGATATAACCTTCAAAAGTGAATGTCATTTCCATATATATATATATATACACACACATACATATATATATGTAAAGCATGATAAAATAATTTCCATTAATGGTTTATGTGAGAGAAATCAATACATTTACATAGTGATGAAGTACATCACAAATATTTATGGAGAATCAATTACTTTTGGTTTTCTGTTTAATGAAGGAATATGTTACAGAATTTGCCTCTTAATAATAAGACCTGAGAAAAGATACAATATCTAAACTCATATTCCTGGCCAAAATTATGTCATTAGAGTATAAGTTTCTTGAAAAGACAGTTATACTTTGTCCTAATTATTTCTCTGATATAAGGCAACCCAAATACTGCAAAGTATAAATTAAAAATGTTAAGATTGCATTTGTTCATTATTGAATAAAATTTCAAGAGCAGTACTGAATCCCATGTATGTAAGCAAAGTGAAATAACAGAATATCTACTTGCTAGTTATTCCTGTCTCTGCAGACTTCTAGGTTGTGACCACTTTGACTTGCATTGTTTTTCATGTAGCGGGCTCCTTTAAAAAAAAAGAAAAAATTAAAAATTTAAATTAGCTGCACTTATAGTCAAATGCATCTAAATGAACAAAATAAACAAGAATGAATGTGAAGAGTTTCATCTGAAGTTTGTCTAATTGTCAGGTTGCACATCTTTTTAGAAAATTTCCACAAACTAATACTATCACATTCTGAGTGGTGGCTATAGAAATTCAGTGTGTAACAAAAAAATGATACAGTTGTCTAACATTCCTTTAGGACGAAACCAACAGATTCAAGGAAAAATCTTTGTATTGATTTTCTATCATGCCTGTTTTATTCCTAAGAACTGAATGATAAACGTGAAATATATTTTCCTTGTCTTATCAACGATTATCTGGGCAGATCATAACCATATTGAAATAATAATTTCTGTCTTCTTTTAATAATATATTTTTAATCAGAATATTACTTCAGCAGAAATATAATTTTCTAACTATTACAAGAATTTTATCAATTAAACATGGAACATCCAGAATTTTAACTATTATTTATATTTTTTCCAAAATACATTTTAGAGCCTTCAAGAACAGCTTTAATATCTAAGTCCTGTTATATACAATTGGTTTTATTAAGCAGGTAGTGAGGTGTTGAAAATTGTCTTGGTTTTCTTATGTCCTCTTTAAATTTTTTGTTTGGAAAAGTTGCACTAAATAATAACAGAGCTTTGTTTTTCAACTCAAACAAGCCAAACACTGACTGATTGCGCATTGATCTAAGTGCTTTTTGTCCCTGGTTACCTGTTGGACAGATAACGAGGTTCACAGTTCAAAACCATCAGCTACTCGAAAGGAGAAAAATGCAGTGAAGAGTAAGTGTCAGAAACCCACAGGGGGACACCCGCTCTGTCCTAAAAGGGTGTTATAAGTCAATCAACTTGATGGCAGTGGGCTGCTGTCTTTATATATATTTTTACAGAGATGTGTGGATTCTATAGATAAAAAGGTACATTTAGAGTATCATATTAATGAATCATTTTAATGTATCATTTTCCTTATTTCTTATATTTGTCTTGTGTATGGAAATGCATAGAGCACAAATTATATTGCATAATGATTGTGTATATCTCTAGTAACCTCTTACATATATCACTTTTTAAAAACATGATTTTATTATTAAAAATACATATGAGTACTTGGGGCTCTATATTTTAATTATAATACACTGAGTAAATTAAGCTATTACCCTCTCTGCACATGTAATAATTGTCAATGTTAATGTACTTTACTTTGTTTTTAATCATCACTAGAAATTATCAACAGTGTTTAAGATATAATCCTAAGAACATAAAACTTTATGAACTCAGAATAACTAAGGGAGAAGACAACTGTTACTGTATGAATTTAAATCAAGAAATATATTAAAAATTCTCTTCCTATAACTTGCACTAACAGCATGTTAAATATAAAGAATATTTGATAATAACCAAACCATTGCTGTCCAATCAATTCCAATTCATAGCTATGCTATAGGACAGGGATTTCCACACTGAAACTTTGGGGCAGTAGACAGCCTCCTCTTTTTTCCATGAACTTGCAAGTAGGTTTAAACTGCCAACCTGTGGTTAGCAGTCCACTGTATCCATAGGGGTCCATGTGATAGTAACATTTAAGTAATAAATTACTGTTCAAACGGTGGTTCTTAGGGATCTATCCTATAAATAGATGAGTGGTCATAATTTCATGTACCAAGTGTTTATATAGATAAATTAGTGCTGGAAAAATGCTTGAAAACAATGTTTTGCCCTTGAGAGATATTTTCTAACCATTTTCACCGCATCCATTTTGCATTTTCCTATTAGGAACTTTATTGTAGATTAGTCAAGATTAAACAATGGACTAATGGACCGTGCAAACATCAGTTTCCATAACCCTGAAACAAGAGAGCTACATGGTGCTCTGCTTACCACTACCAACTGATCTGAAAAAAAGATGATATGAAACGGTCCTAGATTCAGTAGAAGGGAAATGTGGGACAGAACTCAGGATTACAAAATAGACCAGGCTTACTGGTCAGATAGCCACTGGTGGGAAGTCCAAGACTATTGCCCAACGATTTCAGATCACAAGGGCAGCATTTCACTAAGGACAAAGTTTAGAGGGCTGCCAAGGCAGAATGGAAACAGGAAGCAGAGAGGGCAGGGGTGTTGGCACATGGAAGGGATTGCAGTGGATGAGCTTAAGGTGTATAGGCATTGTTGAATGTAAAATGGCTCAGTAAACATTCACTTGATTCACAAGAAAACTTTAAAAACAAAAAGATAATGGAAGATTTTCATGAACTCTTTGAAGCCCATTGGTATTTGTCAATTACTCTGACTCCTTTCCTGAAGCTTCTCTAAAATTCAACACATTGAATGGAATATACGGCTCAATTTAGAAAAAGACCCCTGGGTTCCCTAGTCATTTGCTGATGGCTTTTTGGAGTACCCAGGGTCAGTGTGCCAGGCCTCCTTCATGGGGTATGGGTGGGGTTTGCTTTGGAAAATTCCATCAGGAATATAAAGTGGTTTGAACTCTTTCTAGTCAAACAAGGGATGATGACCTCCAACCCCTCTCAAGGACAAGGGAGAAAGGAATTTTCCATCTGAGTATTATTTAAATAATAATAAGTTATAGATGAGTCACTTAGGGTACAGTATAGCAATAATGAAACCCACAACCTTCCTCTAGTTCTTAAACACTTCCTCCCCCCAACTACCAGGACCCCAATTCTGCCTTGCAGACCTGATTAGACCAGATGATGCACAGCTGTACAGATGGGAATTGGAAACGCAGGGAATCTAGGACACATGAACCTCTCAGGACCAGGGGTGACAGTGGCGATACCAGGAGAGAAAGGGGGTGTCGAAAGGGGGAATTGATCACAGGGAGCTACATATAACCTCCTCTCTGGGGGACGGGCAGCAGAGGGGTGGGTGAAGGGAGACGCCGGACAGTGTAATATAAGATACAATAATAATTTATAAATTATCAAGGGTGCATGGGGGAGAGGGGAGGGGGAGGGGAAAAAAGGAAAATGAGCTGATTCCGGGAACCCAAGAGGAAAGCGAATTTTGGGAATAATGAGGGCAACAAATGTATAGATGTGCTTTACACAATTGATCTATGTATTGTGATGAATTGTATGAGCCCCAATAAATTGATTTTGGGGAAAAAAAAAAAAGTAATTTGCTCTCGTTTCTTGTGATTGAATGAAATTGGCCCCTGCCCAAACCCTCAATGAATTGGAATGACACAAGAGATACACCAATGGCTTCCAACGTACCAAGATCATGAAGATGGCAAAGGGCCAGGCAATGTGCCGTTCCATTAGACAGCAGGTCTCTATGACTCAGAACCACCTGGAGCGCAGCTAACGCAGCTCGTGCTACCTGCTTTGTGTCGTCTTGATGCTGCAGAGCAAGGAGGTAATTTTAGGGAGGGACCCCTACTTTTAAACGTTTTCTTACAGGAGATATAACACACTTAATCACAGGTACCATCACGGTTTTAAGGTCAACATTAAAGGAAAATATAAAAAGGAAACTTTTGGTTAAAATAGGAACAAAATATCAGCCTTTTTATTGGTGACTTAAAATGAAATGCTGAAAAGAAAATAGATTAAACTAAAAAAATGTACCTCCTTTCAGTTGGTACAAAGTAGACTGGCCAAGTGCCTGAGGCTCCAGGTTGAAGTCCATTTAAAAACACATGTTGGGAGAGTTTATAAATAGATGTATTGTTTGCAAGCTTCTGGAAAGGTTCTTTGCTTTGGGACGTATCTTTTGTTTTGTGGCATTTCGGGATTCTACTTTTAAATCAAAATCCTTAAAATACAATCTCCTCACTCGGTGCTTCTGTTGTGTGTAAACAGTGACACAAAAGAGCCCCACTTATTGGAAGGAGTAGGGAGAAGCTCATTCTCACTCGGATGCACTTTTCTCCTCCGTGTGCTTGTTCTTGATCTTGCTTGAGTCTGTGATACATTTGACTTGCCTCTTTGACATGCTGCTCAAAGTGGAAGTGTCATATTAAAAGTCCATCGAGTATAAGGTTCTACTTAAATTCAGGTCTCCCAGAGTCAAGAGCCTAGTTCAATTATACGTCTAATCAGTGTTTATCACCCTGTAGACACTTCAATATTTAACAAGGGTTGCGACAGCACTTGACATATTTCTGCATGGTGAATAGGCCAGATTTGGGTGCCCAGCACTACAAATGTTCTGCTTCACATTTTGATTATATTTAAATGTGTGTATCCTGAAATTGTTTAAATATTCATTAAAATTAACCTTTCCAATAAGACGGTGCAGTGGGCACTCTTGATAATACCTAACAGTTAGATGTCAGTTTCTGATGACCTAATAAATGAAATTTTCAAGGTTTCAAAATGTCAAGAAGGGTTTGAAATCTATATTGACTTGGCCTGTGAATTTAAACCCAGGCACATGGAAAATGTTCTCCTAGTGAGACTTCCTCTGACGTACTTTGAACATGCTGTCGGGAAAGATCAGTCCTTTGAGGACATCGTGCTTGATAATGCAGAAGGGCTACGGAGAGAGAAGGGAGACTGACACGTGGCTACAGGAATGGGGTCACACATAAGACGATTGTGAGGAGGCTGCAGGAGTGACCGGTGCTTTGTTCTGTTGTACATGGGCTCCCTGTGAGTCAGAACTGATTCCACGGATTCGCCAGCTCTAAGGCATCACGACGTGGACGTGTCTTGAAGTGTAGTGAATTAGGGACATTCAGGGAGAATGAAGAGTCACAAATGGGCCACTATACCTAGATTATTGTCATCTCACCTTGATCTGTCTGAGTCTTTGTTGCTTTTTATCAATTCTAAAGGCATTGCCTGCTTCCTTATAGCCTGGTCACTATGATTCCAATTTATTTACCTCTAAGACTATGCTTTACCTGGAGATGAATTCCTAAAACTGCTTGATTTTGTTTCATTAACTCAGGACTATAAGGCCATGAAGAAGGAAAACTAGCACCTACTGAATACGCTGCATTTATTGCCCTGGTTATTGGTTCCAGACAGAGTTCTGGGCAGTCTCAGATCAGGTTTCCCCACAAGAAGGACTTGCTTGAGACAAAGAGCAAATTATTTGTTTGCAAGGTAATCCTAGGGAACAGCAAGTGGTGCAGCTAGAGAGGAGGGAGGGGAGGGAGCCAGCAAACAGTGTGTGACGAAGCCTGTTACTACTCTGGGCAATCCAGACTCTATCCTGATGGAGAACGTGGAAGATGAACGTACCTCAGGGTGTTATTTGGGAGTTTAAAATCAGAGCCACTTGGTACATATGAATAGAACACTCTGAAAGCTACAATGTAAAGTTTTCACTTGAGTCTGGAATCCTTATTGAATTTTAAAGTAGCAGTTGCTCTAACCTTGATGCTAATCTAGCCATATGCCCTAAACAAGACATTCCATTGCTCTGAGGTCTGGCCGGTAAAGGATTTCAGTTTCCATTTCCAGAGGGTCTTTCCACTATGGTCAAACAGATGAAAGATATCATAGCTCATACCTGAAGGTTTTTCATGCATTACTTTATCAATAAATCTTCACAATGGACTCTCAGAAGTGGACATGATTGAGGAAGCAATTTTACTAACAGGTTTTCAGAAAAACCTGTTCTGCCACTGTCAGTGACCCGCCTGCAATCAACTACCGGACACCCTAACTACGCACTGCCATCAAGTTGGTTTTCACGCATAGTGACTCTCCGAGACAAAGTAGAGTTGCCCATTTGGGTTTATGAGTCTGTTAATGTTTACAGGAACACAGTCTCATCTTTCTCCCCTGGACTAGCCGTTGGGTTCAAATAACAGAATTTATTCTATCACTTGGGCCGAAGGACAAGTATCTTGAACTAATCACGTAATCCCATATTATCCACCTCGCCACATCTAGGTACCCTGCCTGCCTTTGTCTTCCCTGATTGTCTTTTAGTTAAATATGACTTCCAGTTCCAGCTCTGACAACACACCAATGTAATTTTGCCCATTGTTTGTAGGAGCTTTCATCTTCACTTTCTAAACTGGAAGTGGATCATCTCTATTCCTCAACAAACTTCTGCTGCCCTTCCTGAAAACAGATTCCATGGCCTTGCTCTATGACAGTGCCTCAGAGAAGCGATGTGGAAGATGGGTTATTTATTCTCCAACTACCATTGCTAATGACTGAGGGCTGCCCCCAGGAACAGTAATTCCTCCGTTATTTTCAGCTTGCCCTGAATGAAAAAATGGAAAACAATTTCTTGGGAAAAATAGCTAGTGTTCCTATTTAAATGGCATCTGCTGAAATGGTAGGTTGAGGGCATATGGGAGGACTCTCAACAACTATAGAAGCATGTGCTCATTTAAATCAATGTCTTGGTAGAACTATCACCAGAATGCTCCTTAGAAGCAAGGATGGTGAGACTTTATCTCACATACTTTGGACATGTTACCAGGAGAGACCAGTCCCTGGAAAAGGACATCAAACTTGGTAAAGTAGAAGGGCAGCAATAAAAAGAAAACCCTTGATGAGGTGGACTGACATAGTGGCTGCGATAATAGACTTAATATAGGAATAATTGTTAGGATGGTGCAGGCCTAGGCAGTGTTTTCTTCTGTTGTACACAGGGTCTGAACCAATTCCAGGGCTCTTAATAACAACACCACTATAAAGAAACTTTCTCTGAAAACTCAGTTCAAAGTTGGATACCCCAGTTTTCTCCAAATTGTTCCCTTTTATCTGAACTTTTATCAAAATTGTTCATTAGTAATTTAATCGTGTGTGTGTATGTGTATCTGTCTGTCTACATACTGCCTGTATTTGTAAAGATCCATTTTGATGTAGTGAGCCACACATTTGGCCTCTAACCAAAGGTCAGTAGTTCAAAAGCCCGAGCCAGTCCAAGAGAAAAAGATGAAGCTTTCTACTCCCGTACAAGATTTGTAGTCTTAGAAACCCACAGAGGCAGTTCTACTCTGCCCTATCCAATTGCTATGGTCAGAATCAACTTGATGGCAATGACTTTGTTGTTGTTGTTTTAAAATATGTTTTTATCATTAGATTATGAACAGAATGAAGCCAAGAAATGACCTAATACCTTGTACAAAGTAGGAAACCAACACTTGTTGAATAAGTGAATGAATGAATCACAGTCCCACACGAAGGAGTGTCATCTTTATTAGCAGACAAGTAAGTGGCAATGGAATTTTAATCCAATGTGGTGTGGCATCAAATCTAAGACATTTACGTACTGTGATAATGGTGCCATGCTGGTTTCCTATTTCTTGCTTCAGAAAACACAACTATTTCCTATTTCCTACATCATTAAATCTAAACTCCTCTTTTTGGCATTCAAATATTTGTATAATATTGTTAAAGTCATTTTGCATTAATAATGCTAATAAACAAATATGATCCTGGATGAATAATCATATGTGAAAATAAGTTTCAGGTTGTTTGTGGTCACCAATTAGTTCAATATGAGAAAACTGTGATTTGGCCTCAAAAAAAAATCTAATTAAAAAGGCGGCATGAATGTAAATATAAATTCTAGAGCAGTCAGAAGGATGCGTGCAGATATAGTGAATACTAGACTCTTTCTGACATCGTGATAAAAGTTGAGAGTTATTGGAAGTAGGGAAAATTCCTTTCATCTAAGCGTACATGAAAAATTGATTTTTAGATAACTATGTCTACATAAAACCCACACAAGTATACAAGCAAAATAAAATCATTAAAGAAGCCAGAAACAAGAGAAAAAGAAAATTTAATCCTACTTGGGTTGCTAAGGATGTGCAGATGGTCTCATTTGTATTATCTCACTTAAGTCTCACCATACAGGTATTAGCATGACTGTCGAGTCTGACAAAGCATGGAAAGAATTTAGTATTCAGTCATGCAGCAAAGACATTTTTGAAAGGAGAGTACAGTTAATTCACTTAATAAATAAACAGATAAGGATATGAAAAATTTTTTTTGCAGGGTGGAGAAATGGTACAATGTATTGATTGGTCAAAAACGCTCACAACATTTCTCTATATGATCTTTATTGAATAGGCTTTTTCTGTTAGGGATAAATAATGAGCTTATAAAATAGAGTAGAACTGGGCTCCTGAGACTGCAGATCATTGCAGGGCACAGCTTTATCATTTTACTGCATAGCAGCTGCTGGACCTGAACCATCAACTTTTGGTCACATTCATTAGCTCACTGAGTTATAATAACTCCTTTCTCAGACTCTGTAACATTATTTAGATAGTTAACAATAATCTAATGTTTAAAAGAAGTTACAATTTACTACATTTTTACATCTAATTTATTGATTAGTTTGACAAGATAGCTTAAGTTATTGGGAAAGTTCCACTTGACAGTGTTTACTTATGAAAAACAAATGTATTTCTAAAAGTTTAGCAAACTTTGTAAATAAAGTCTTAAAATGATTATAAAGTTTGCCAGGTTTATAAGTAGAGCTGATATTCAGCTTTAAAAACAAATGGAAAAACTTGGTTTATTAAAGTTAAAAATCTTAATTTTGTTAGATATGAATTATTTAACATTGCAAATAGTGTATACTCTGTACAAAAGTCATCCTAGAACATGAAAAACTCAAAATGGCCAAAATTGTCAGGACATGATTTCATAGTGGTCCAAAGTCAAAATTATGATAAACTACTCAATTGAGTAATGTAATTTGCAAAATGACTTTAAAAGAAGTTCTGCAAAGACACTTAGTTCATATTTTTTTCCATTTTCTTGTTGTTATTCTTTGATAATTATAATTTTAATTATAAGTTAGGTGGAGATTTACATTATAGATCGAATTTGTATTCAACAACTTAAAATACTAATTAAACTCCCCACTAGTTTACCCTCTAACCTCTCCTTGATTTCTCCTTCTCTTGGACTGCTATTATTATTGTTATTTGTTTTTTGCCATTCAAAACTTGTGTATGCTTTTAAATTAAAAAAAAACCATTCTCTTTTTAGTATGGGAGTACAAATAAACTCTTGGATATTACAGACGTTAGCGTACTAGAAAAATTAATTGACTGGATTCTCTTAAATCAAACTGGATTATATTATTCCCCAAAGATCAGAAGAGATTTATTCTAGAAAAATTACCAATGAGAAAAATGCACATTGCAATTGCTCAGTATGTACTCAATGAACTAAATAATAAAGACTACACAAAATAGAAATTTTTAAAATTTAAGTTAAAGTCAATTTATCTATATATATATTTAAAACACAAAGTAACCCACTAGCCAAATTATTTATTTTTTTGAGATTTAGGAATTACATGGAAAACATTCAGATAAAATAAAAAATAATGATGAAAGTCAAATTCACCCTACCTATCTGTCTGTCTGTCTGTCTGTCTATCTATCTATCTATCTAGCTATCTATCATAGTTCTATTTCTATCCATCATCTATCTTATCCATTATCTGTCTTTCTATCTATGTCTACGTATATATGTATATAGAAGCTTGGTGGTGCTATTGGGTAATGTGCTGGAGTGGTAAGAAGAAAGTAGGTAGTTCAAACCCACCAGCTGCTCTTCAGAAGGAAGATGAGGTTACCTGATCCCCCCAAATTTGCAACTTCAGAAACCCTCTATAGAGAGTTGACTCAATATAGTGGATTTTATACCAATATATTCATATGGTATATAATATTTGCACTGCAAATGATGTGTGCTATTAAATGTTATTTGAGATGTACTGCATGCTATGTGATATAATACTGTGTGATGCATGATATGCACATAGGGCTATGGGTTAGGTGTTGGACTGCTAATTGAGAAGTTGTGCTTCAAATTCATCAGCTGCTTCTCAGGAGAAAAATCAGAATATCTGCTCCTATGGAGATTGCAAGCAAACTCAAGCAACACTCTGTGGCTATAAGTTGCTGGTAGTGGGTATAAGGTATACATTATATATGATATAAAAATAAAAGTATATAAATGCTTTTTTGCCCATATCCTTTCATTATGAAGTATTTTCATGTTATCTAAAGGACATTTCTAAATGAACTTAATATACTGAATATCAATGCATGTTAATGCATAGCAATTCAGGAACAAAATTCTTTCAAGTATTTTAACTATTAATTTATATATCTTGTAATATAGAATGCACAAACAAGAGCTCTAACAAAATAATTTACTTTCTCAAATTTTGGAAATAAATGGAAGTAAATTGGATAAAATAAGGAATCAAATACACTATATATTATATATTCCTATATTTTATATTATGTGATATGGTATAATATATGACATATGTAAAGTATGTTATATGATATATCTAGATTTTTATGAAGTATTTGTATGCTAGTTAAAAGGTATTTCATAGTGAACTTAATGTATAAGAATGAATAGTATACATACACACAAATGTATATGCACAGTTATGTAATCTGCTAAAGAATTCCTAAAGATCAGAGACTTTGTTTTTTAAATAGAATAGATAAGTAGATAATATAATTTGTGGTAAATCATGAAGCACTTCAAAATTATGCCACTCTTGGATAAATTAACCAAGGAAAACAGTTTAATACTAAAAAATTGCTTCCTCAATTCTCACAGTTTCCCTACTCTAGTTAAAAATATCAGAGTAAAGAAAAATTTTGCTAAATCTTAGATTAAATGAGATCCAGGATCTATACAAAGGTATCAACACTTAGATTTGAAATTGAAACATAGAACCATATTAGCCATTATATGAAACAAAAATAAAGCAAGATATATTTACAGTTGCTTGAAGCATTTAACAATTATAGAAAATAATAAATCTATTATATAACTCCTATTGAGTGAATAAGGGTTAAATCAACCTGAAGGGATTGGGTTGGTTTTTGCATTTTTGGATTTTAGAAACCAAAGGAAAAGAACACACTTAGCATATCTAGGTTTTTTTTCTTAATTGAAAGATCATTTTACTGGGGGCTCTTATAAATCTTATTACAATCCATGCATCAATTTTATCAGGCATATTTTTACATATATTGCCATTATTATTTTCTAGACATTTACTTTCTCTTGAGCCCTTGGTATCAGCTCCTCTTTTTCCCTCCCTCCCTGCCCCACCCTCATGACCCCTTGATAGATTATCAATGATTATTATTTTCATATCTCACATGACCACTGTCTCCCTTCCCCCATGGTTTCTGCTGTTCTTACCCCTGGAAGCGGGTGTGTGGATACGTGTTGAACATTATGCTTGGTTCCTCCTTCCTCTCCTTCTCTCCCCCCTTCCCCTACCCTTCTGGTATCACTATTCCCATTCCTGTTCCTGAATTCCATGTGTCGTGAGCTCTTATCTCTTACCTATACCTGTGTACACGCTCCTGTCTACTCCAAAGTGAGAAGCAGCACTGGGGTCATGATAGTAGGGGGGTGAGGAAGTCTCAAGGAATCAGAGGAATATTGTGTTTAATTGGTACTTTGGTGTGCCCTGGTTGACTCATCCCTTCCCTGTGACCCTTCTGTGAGGGGATGTTCCATTGTCTACAGATGGCTTTGGTTCTCTGTTCTGACCCCCCTCATTCTTAAGATGTTTTTTCTGGTTTGTTTTTTTATTTGTTAAGGGTTTTCTGATGCCTGCTACCCAGTCCCAATGACACCTCATGATTACACAGACTCATGTACTTCTTCCATGTGGGCTTGTTGTTTCTCTGCTGGATGGCCATTGCTTTATTTCAAAGCTTTCAGACCCTAGTACTGTATCGTTTAATAGCAGGGCACCATCTACTTTCTTCATCACATTTGCTTATGCACACATTTTGTCTTCAGTGATTGTGCCCAGGAGGGTGAGCATCACAGAAAGACAGTTTGTTAGAAAACATTCCTGTATTGAGAGAGGTATAAGCAAAGGCCCAAAGTCCATCCACTACCTCAGTGTACTGCCATATAAATATATGTACATAGGCCAATGCCTCTATTTTTATGGTTTAATGTATTTACATATGGACACACCTATGCTTATACGACTATCTGTAGCTTTGCTTTCTAGATCATTCTTGTGTTTCCTTTTATCTTCTTTCTGCCTCATCATCATGCTCACCCTACTTCCGCCTCTTAGTACTTCCTCTCAGTTAGATTGCTGTTGCTCGAATGCTGCCAGCATCTCTATATCCTCCTTGTTGATTTCACTTCCCTAGTTGTTCCCCTGTCTATGGTGTTGTTTGCTCACTGCACCCTACACCCTCCCCCTTCTCCCACCAAGTCCTTCCAGGACTGTTGGTCCCTTTGCTTTTTCCTTGAGCTTTCTTCCCATGCCTGTCATGTAAGCAGGCAAACCATCAATGGCATAAATCAAAAAAAGAAAACAAATGGTTGAAAACCGAAAAAAGAAAAGAGAGAAAAAGCATACATAAATTCGGGTCTGTATGCTGGCCTTTATGACTAGCTCCCCAATGGTCCTGGGGGAATTCTGAGAGCTGCCCTTCCTAGCTTTAAGTCTTTTTTCAGGGGGCACTTTAGGGGCTTTGTGGTTTTGCTTTGCCCAGTTGCTGATCTGTTATGTTCTCTTCTTGATTTTCCCCGCACACTCAGTATATCTTAAACTGAACTCAAGAAAAAAAATCCAAGCTTTGAGATGCAACATTGAAAAGTTCCATGGGCAGGCCTGTCTGGATAGGACAGGCTGGATGAACAATCTGGAGGAGAAAACAA
>NW_022104341.1:54634903-54679573 GCF_000313985.2 Echinops telfairi
TTTAAAAAAAAAAGAAAAGAAAAGTTCCATGGGAAAAATATTGAATGCTGAAGGAAACATCAAGAGAAGATGGAAAAGATACCAGAGTCACCATATCAGCAAGCACTTGTCCATATATTACCATTTCAGGAGGCAGCATATGAGCAAGAACCAGTGGTGCCAAAGATATAAGTTCAACATGCACTGAAGGCATTAACCAAAAACAAAGGTCCAAGAATTGGTGGAATACTGACTGAAATGTTTCAACAAGCTGATGAAGAACTGGAAGCACTCATTCCTCTATTCCAGGCGATTTGGAAGACAACTATTAAGCCAACTGACTGGAAGAGGTCCGTATTTGTACCCATTCAAAAAAAAGTGACCCAACAAAATGTCCCAATTATAGAACAATGTCATTGCCATCACATGCAAGTAAACTTTTGCTGAAGATCATCTAAAAACAATTGCACCAGTATATGAACAGGTTCAGGTCAGATTCAGAACAGGTCTGGGAACAAGAAATATGATCTCTGATATCAGATTGATCTGGGTTCAAAACAGAGAATACTAGAAAGATAGTTATCAATGGGGATTGTAACTATGGACAGCCTCGAGAAGAATGTGGCTTCTACAACACTTCATTGTGCTCATGTCGAACTTGTACATGGATCAAGAGGCACTTGTGGGAATAAAACAAGGTTGCAACATGGTTTAAAACTAGATTATATGAAGGAGAATGCAGCATCAGGATTGGAGGAAGGCTCATTAAGAAGCTACAATGTGCAAATGATACAACCTTGCTTTCTGAAAGTGAGGAAGACTTGAAATAGTTCATAATGATGATCAAGAATGGCACTCTTCAGTTTGGATTATAGCTCTATGTACAGAAGACCCAAATCATCACAACGAGACCAATGGATAACATCATGATAAATGAAGAAAAGTTTGAAGTTGTCAAGGATTTTGTCTAGCTTAGAGAAGTCAAGAGCTCATAGGACGTACTGCATTGGGTAAATCTGCTGCACATGACCTCTTTAAAGTGTTTGAAAGCAAGGATGTTATTTTGAGGAGTAAGGTACAGCTGGCCCAGGTCATGGTATTTCAATATGAACATGGAACATGGGAATTGAAGAATGAAGACCAAAGAGAAATTGATGTGTTTGAATTATGGTGCTGGTGAAGAATTATTGAGAGTACCATGGACTCCCTAAAGAACAAATATCTTGGAAGAAGTACAGCCAGAGTGTTCCTTTAAGGCAAGGATGGTGAGACTTTGTCTCTAGTACTTCCGACATGGTGTCGGGAGAGACCAGTCCCTGGAGAAGGACAACATGCTTGGTAAAGTAGAGGGAAAGTGGTCCTTAATGAGAATGATGGACACAGAGGCTGCAACGACGGGTTCAAATGTAAAAACAACTGTGAGGCTGGTGCATAATTGGGCAATGTTTTTTTCTGTTTTGCACAGGGTCAACCAACTTGTTGGCCCCTAACAAAGCAACAACTGGGAAAACAGGACACCAGGAGATCTTCACTCCTATGATATTTTTGAGACTAAAATAAACTAGGACAAGCTAAAACTGAAATATAGTTTATGACCCCAAGGTAAGACACATTTGAAATTTTTATTATTCTCCCTTCAGACTGTTCTAGGGTGTCACAAAAATTGAAAAGCACTAGTAAAGACTGGAGTCTTTTAAAGACTGGTGTCTATGGATCGGTGAACCTGGGGACAGGTCACCGCTCGAACACAACACCCGAAATATAAATTATATTAGTGTAATAAACATTTCAATGGATCTTAGGAGGAGAAAACACGTCTGGATAATAGCTAGTCATAAAATTTCTCACCCTTTCCTGACTGTCACTGATTTATTTTCAAAACACAGAAAGTCATTAAGTGCATATTCAGTGCACATTATACTATGTTTTGGATAATGCCACATTTCACATCTCATCGGAAATATTCATCTCAATAATACATTTCTCAAGTGTTATAATTACATATTCAATTAAAGATGATTTTTATATGCTTCACATGCATTAATTTCACCTCTCTATTATACTTATTCGTGATTGTATCCATCTGTACAAATTGTGGATTTTGAAAGTTGTTAATAGCCTATGAGTAAAGAATTAAAGGGTTCGTCTTTAATAGCCTCTTTCCCCCCTTTCTCCTTATCAATTAATTTTATAACAAGTTTAGTTAAGGGTTTGGCCAAATGGGAAAACTCATGACAAACAAAACGCCTCAGAAAAAAGCTTAAAAATAATTTTGTGGTCAATGGTGCAGGAAAGATTATTCCACCATGGATTATCCCTGATCATACTGTCTAGCCAAAGTATTATTAATAACAAGATGACAGAAAAAAGGTTGCTGATCACAAAATCTGTCATGTTTACTGTCAACTCTAGTACTTGGTTCCAAAAGAGAGCAATAAGACTGGATGCACTTTATGATGCGTTCTCTCTTGCTTGACGGTAAACTGATAGGCATGTGACATGTCAAATACTCTAGGTGAAAATATGTTTTTGATTCGACATGGTCTGAGATGACCTGTGAGAGGACAGGTAGCATGATTTACTCTTTGGTCACGCAGCCAAATGGCACAAAGAGACACATTTTAACCTGGCAAATGAAAAAGTCAGGATTTGGCTTTTTTCTTGACTAAAAGATGTTCAAACTTGCACAAAGTCTCACAAAATATGTGGGTGACATGTGCTATGAGAAAAATGTTATAACTTTAATTAGAGACAGAATGTAAATATATTGACCTTAAAAATGTTATAATATATAGACCCACCATCTGTTGAACGAATAAAAATATGCAAAATGCAACATTTCCTTTGGTTTATACAATATTGATGCTAAGGTAGGGAGTCAGTGGAAATTTTGGAAACTCTCATTGGGATGGATTGACACAATTGCTGCAACAACAACAACAAAAAAGAGCTCAAACACATGTTTTGATGTCACCAGGCCTGGCAACATTTCTTTCTGTTGCACATAAAATCACCACGTGTTAGAGCAAACTCGACAGCAGCTAATAACAACATAGAACACTGTGGATACTGTTTTATTGTCTTTGAGTATCTATAATCTGTGTACTAATTTAGAAATGAACTAATTTTAAAATGATCTAACGCAAAGCTTTTAATTAGTATGTCCTGATTGGACAGTGAATTTATAAGGCAAAACATTGTACCATATATTTTCTGGAGTTTTCTTTTACTGGAACTATGCTCAAGGTTGTGCATAGGGTATTGATGGGTCGGGACCTAACCCAGCTTAGATATTTCACATCTAAAAATAACTTCATATGTATCAAAATTTTAGTTACTGATGAAGCCATCAATAAACGCCAAAGAATATGAATTCATAAACACATTACTGACTAAAATGCTGTCTTATTAACTATCAGACAGCCTGGCCTTTCCACTGAATATAGAAGTTAAAAGAACAAAATTAAAAGTGAATGTGTTTTTTAAGGAAAGAACTTCTATTTGTTCATTAATTAATTCATGCAATAAGCATTTACCAGTCATCCCCATGTGCCAGGTGACAGACTCAGCTTTGAGGATTCAGATGGTCGCAACAGAGGCAGGTTCTCGGTCTCCCAAGCGCTCAGAATTTATCAGAGCAAAATTGATAACAACATTCTAGTAAAAATATTTCCTCTTTTTAGAGAATTTTCATACTACCATTGTTCAAATGCCTTGACTCATTTGGAATTCGTTAGTTCCCTAATTTTTATTTTTGATACATATCATTAATTCCTTTATGTGCAACATTTGACTTGACTGAAGAGGCTGTTTCTTTATACTTTATCTTAGTCTTTTATCTATAATTTTAAAGACACAGAAAGTTTTACCTAACACAATTGAAAATAAATAAGTAGATAACTGGGTCTAATTCCAATCATTTGTGGTTTTGCATCAAGTGTGGGAGTACGTAAAAAGCAAAACCTACAAGGAAAGCCACTAGGAGTACTAAGGGAGTAATAGGTTGTAGTGGACAACTCCTGAGACAGAAAGGTAGGGAATGGTAAGTGTCTGAAGCACAAGGGTTCCTTCTTTCTGGGAATGAGCCCAGGTTTTGGAGGACTGGCCTACACTGAGCTAGCTAAATTCATTCTGCTTTGAAACAAAAATTGAAATATTGAGATAATCCAAACAAACCAAACCCAGTGTCGTCAAGCAGAATCTGACTCTGAGGGAAGCTGAATAGGGTTTCTGAGGTTGCAAACCTTTACAAGAAAAGGCACCATAATGATTTTGAATCTTTGAGGTTGAGGCACATTAATGATGGTACTTGAGAGAAACTAACCACGAACTCTTTGGAGTTCCTTGGATTTTCCTGGTTCTTTTATTGCCTTCCCTGCTTGAGGGAAGTAGTCTGATATCATGCTAAGCTTGAAAGCTGGATTCTACAGGATCAAATAACATTTCTATTCTATTGAGCAGTAGAGCCATCTTTAAGGTAGATGGAAATCTCTCATGATCTCAATGTTTATCCTAGCTTCTCAACCACGTTGTAGAGGTAGGACATGAAAGAATCAAGATAAAGTGAGTTTCTTTTAAGATAGCAGAACTGTATATACTCACAAGTATGAGGTGCTTATATAAACAGAATTCAACGGAGATAAGATAGAATAGATGTGATATTCCAATGGTTTTATAAAGACTATCACTAGCAACTCAATATATAGTATTTACTATATGCTAGGCATTAATCTCTACTACTCCTACTCTTGTCATACTGTGGTATCTTGTCAATTGATGTAATACTGGGAGTCAGGCCTCTGATATTTCCAATACAAACACCCATGGTTCACAAATTTCAATACAGTTTCCGTAAGAAGAAGAGGCTGGGAGAGGAATATGTGCCACATATTTTAGGGATGAGCCATTGACAACCTGACACAACAGCAGCAAAAGGGGCAGAGTACAAGAAGATGAGCCCTGCAGGTTGGAAAAGACTCAAAATATGGATGGGGAACAGTTGCCACCTCAAACAGAGCTTCCTTTAATAACAGTGATGCAAACCTTTGAGGGTGAAAAACTTTGGTAACCATTCTTTGGTGATGACATATAAGTCAAAATAAGGGAAACACCTGCAAACACCCCATCACTTATCAGAAAACAGAATGCATAAAGTATAAATCTAGGAAATCTGAAGTACTCAAAAATGCAATGGACTGCATTCAGATGGGTATCTTAGGTATTAGTGAGCTGTAATGGACTGGTCTTGCCATTCTATTTGAACAATCATATAGTTGATATGTCAGGAAAGATAAATTGCAGAAAACAAGAGTCTTCTTTTCACAAGAACTTTTAAAACTCTATCATGAATTTCAATGTTTTCTGTGATAGAATAATATGTATATCCCTATAAGGAAGACTATTACTCAAATTTGTTATCACAAAAGCTGTTGTTAGTGCCATCGAGTCTGTTCTGTCCCATAATGACCATATGCACAACAGAACAAAACATCTCACGGTGCTGCACTGTTCACACAATTGTTTGGATGCGTGAGCCCCGAGTCGTAGCCCCCGTGTCAATCGTCTCATTGACTTCCCGCCCCCCCACTAATTCATGAACACTAGTGATGGAGAAATTAAAGAATTCTACTAACTTCTTCCATCTGAAATTGATCAAACAGGCATTCAAGGTGCATTGATTGGAATGAAAAAGTTGTAAACAGAGAAGAAGGATCGGTAGTTGCAAATACAGCCTTGATCATAGAAATCAAGTTGGAGATCATGTGATACATTTTTTTCCCCAAGACCAGTGACTTCATTGAAAATATCTTTTCTCAACAACATAACTGGAAATCATGTATAAGAACCTCACCAGATGGAATGCATAGGATGCAAATTGACCACAGCTGTGGAAAAGCATGACGCCAAAACACGGCTAAGCACTGAGTGTGGAAGAGAGGACCAAGAGCTAACATAGGAGTTTTGGTTGAAGGTGAAGACAAATTTTTAAAGTCCCATGAAAGACAAAACGAGAACATTCCACATGATTTTAGAGGTCACCTCAACAATAGGTTTGACCCATTGAAACTAAGGAACAAAGAAGAGGTGAGTTGTGGGACGGCATCAAGGACACGAGCATGACGAAAAACAAAGCACTAATAAAGTCCATGATGAAAGAAGCTCTTACACATGCTCTTCAACATAGACTCGCTCATGAAAAATGCAAGAACTATGAAAAGAATAAAGAAAATATACAGTCATTGTACCAAAAATGATTGATTGACTTCTAACCCTTCCAGAAGCTAGCATTTAATCTATGCTGATGACCTTGAAGGAAGAATGACATTGAACTGCTGACACTGCAGGAAGAAGGGCTAGCTTCACTGAAAGCCTCAGTGAAAACAAGACTCCAAGATTTGATGGATTCCCAATCAAAATGTTTCAGCAGAGTACAGCAGTGCTGGAATCTTATGCCGAGAAATTTGGAAGATAACTACTAATTGAATGACTGGAAGATATTTATATTTATGCTCATTGCAAAGAAAAGTTGCCAGTTGAATGCAAACATTACCAGTATCATTGATATTGTATGCAAGTAAAATTCTGCTGAAGATAATTCAATAATAGTTTCAGCAGTACACAGATGGAGAGCTGTCAGAAATCCAAGCTGGATTCATAAAAAGATGTGGAATGAGGGATATAGTTGCTGATGTCAGATCCATCTGGGCTGAAAGCAAAGAATATCACAAAAGTATGCACTTCGCTTTATTGACAATGCAAAGGCATTGAACTATGTGGATTATAACAAACTATGGGGAACATTATGGAAAATGGGGATTCCAGAACATTTAATTGTGCTCATAGACAGAGTCCGTCACTCATACAACAAGGGGCAACTGCGTGGTTTAAAAGCAGGAGAGCTGTACACCAGTGTTTCTTTTTTTCACCAGGCTTGCTCAGGCCTTGTGCTTGTGTGCAAATTCTGCAGGAACTTAATGAAGTGTTCTGGAATTCCCGTTCTTCTCAAAGTTATCCGCAGTTTGTTATGATCCATACAGCCAAAACCTTGGCATATAAAACAAAAATAAATATATTTCTTGCATTCTCTGCTATCAGCCAAGATCCAGCGCGTAAGAGCATAGCAATGATAGCCTTTGTTCCATGTCCTCGTTGGAATTTGGCCCGGAACCATGGCGGCTCCCTGGGAATGTATTGCTGCAATTGTTGTTCTATGACCTCCTGAAAAATTTTATTTGAATGAGATATTAAATTGTTATATAATTTGAGCCTTCTGTTGGGCCACCTTTCTTTGGAATGTGTACAAATATGAATCAATAAGAATACCAATTGGCCAAGTAGTTGTCTTCCATATTTTCTGGCATAGACAAATGAGTGCTTCCAGTGCTTCTTCATCAGCTTGCTGAAACATTTCACTTTGTAGTCCCTGCGTTCCTGGAACCTTGTTTTTGGCTAATGCTTTTGGTGCAACTTGAATTTCTTCCTTCAGGACCATTGGTTCATGCTCACATGCTACCTCCTGGAATCACGGAATGGAGACTAATTCCTTTTGGTATACTGATGGTGTAGTCTTTCCATCTTGTCAGCTGATACCAAGGGCTTAAGTAGAAAGCAAATGTTTTGAGAATGATGAGGGCAACAAACGTACAAATGTGCTTGACATACAATGGATGTATGTATGGATTATGATTAGAGTTTTATGAGCACCCAATAAAATGATTTTTAAAAAGTTTTCTTGCCACATATTTCACATATCATACAAGTCAATGATTAAGTTATGTTAATATGAGTTGTACAATCATCTCCACAATCAATTTTAGAACATTAACGTATCTCTTGCACCCACCGTTATCAGTTCCTCTCCTCCCCACAGCCTCCACTGCCATACCTCCCAAGTATCTCTCAACAGAGTCACTCTCTATACCTCTGTTCCTTCTGGGTTTCAGACGTAGAAACCATAGGAAAGAAAATACAGGAAACCCCCACTGCAGTCTGCATGATAGCAAGGCTCTTCACATGCCGCTCTGTGGTCGAGGGCATTCACTGGAGGCTTCATTCATGTGTGGACCCCGCAGATGGAGTTTGTCTCTCCCTGTGATCCATGACTCACATTCTCAGTGATGACGGGTTGATGCTGACTCATTGCAACCCTATAGGGCAGTATAGAACACCCCCTGTGGGATTCAAAGACTGTATATCTTATTGGAATAAAAAGCTTTATCTTTCTCCCATGGAAAGGTTGCCAAGTTCAAACTGCTGACCTAGAAGTTAGCAGCTCAAGATGTAACCACCACTCTTCCACTGGGACTCCTACTGCTATCCATAGCCTCTCAAAAACTGGGTGTTCATCCTTTCAGCCCTGATTCCATTCCCTCCTTTGAGTTTGGATATTCTCATTCACAATCCTTGGATTACACAGGCTAATGTACTACTTCTGTGGGTGGGCTCATCTGATGTCTCACTCACATGGCTGCTTGTTTGAAAATAAGCTTGCTTCCTGCACAATTCAATATTTCACCCAGAGAATCATTCAATATTGCAATTCGAGGCTTGAATTTCTATATTAGTTCTTTCAGTTTAAGTAAGCTGAGCATGGCATTCTCTTTTGGTCTTCTAATTCTAAGTATTTGCATATTTCAATATAATACTTGACTTGTACTTGAGATGCTCTTTGAAATGTTCTGTTCGGCTCTTTGACATCATCATTTCTTCCATTTGCTTTAGCTCCCCTACGATCAAGTCTCAGAGTCTCTTCTGACATTTACTTTAATCTTTTCTCTTTTCCGTATTTTTAATGGCCTCTTGCTTTCTTCAGGAATGATGTCTTCAATGTCATCTCTCAGCTCATGTGGTCTTCTGTCAGTAGTGTTCCATGGATCAAATCTACTTGAGATATTCTCAAAATTCAAGAGGGATACACTCTTACTGGCTCTTGTGGATAGACCCTTAGTGGCTCTTGTAAACTTGTTTTCTATTTTTTTCAGCTTCAACCTGAACTTACATATGAGCAACTGGAGGTTCTACAGTTATCCCCTGGCCTGGCTTTAGCTGCTGATGTTGAACTTTTCCATCATATCTTCCCATAGAGGTGGTCAATTAGATTTCTGTGAATTCCATCCAGGAAAGTTCAGATGTATAGTAGGTCGGTCTTTGTGTTATTGAATGTGTGCATTTGTTATGAGCAAGTCATTGTTGTTGCAAAATTCTGTCATATGATCTCCGGCTGTTTTTATCACCAAGACCATGTTTTCTAAATACCTTTCCTTCTTCTTTATTTCCACCTTTCATTCCAATCACCAATACTTCTCAATGCATCTTGATTGCATGTTTGATCAATTTCAGACTGAAGATGTTGGTAGAATTCTTCTATTTCTTCATCACCAGCTTTGGTGATTGGTGCATAAATTAGAATAATAGTTATACTGACTCCTATCAGAGAGAGTATTGTATTTCAAGATAAATATTGAGATGTCCTTAAAAAACAAACAATAAACAAAAACGATGACTGTAACCTCATTCCTCTGTATTGTGTAATTTCAAACATAGTAAACCATATGATTCTATCATTCAAAATGGCCCAAACCAGTACCTTTCTGCTTACTAAAGTTTGGGGTAGTAGGAGCCCTGGAAATGTAGTGGTTATGAGCTGGCATGCTAACTACAAGGTCAGGCGTTCTAAAGCATCAGCTACTCTGGATGAAAGAGGAAATTTTCCACTTCCATAAGTAGTGACAGTATTGGAAACTCATAGGGAAGTTCAACTCTGCCCTTCGGATTGCTTTGAGTCAGAATTGACACTATGAGAGTGAGTTGAATTTGAATGCCAAGGATATCTATCTTTGTGAACATTAATTTTTAATTTTTTTCATAGGAGAACCCGGTACTCAACCACATCAGTACTCAACATAATCGGATTTCGACATGAAATGTCAAGAAAGTTTTGCATTGAGGCTCAAAGTAAACATCAGAATCTGATCCGACGCAAATGATGTTTGTAAGCAAAAGCAGTCAGTGTTTCAGTCACTCGGTGATAATTGACGTTGTCAGTAAGCGTTGTTTACACGCGGCTTTGCGGCTGTGTTCCAAGCACTTTGCTATAATTTTCTTTGTTTTTGTGGCTTTTTGTACTGTTTTTAGATAAAAAACATGGGTCCTAAGAAAGAGTTTTTTGAACAGAAGCATCATGATATGGAACTGGTTAACCATGTTATCAATATTACTGATGATAATTTAGTGAAACCTCTTAAAAAACAGTTAAGGAAATGGCAACAGTAGACCACTTAAGACAGATCTATATTTCCTTTCTTTAGAGAAAGCCAGCCAGGTCCTAGCGACAAAAGGCAAAGAAGGGGAAAACCTGAAAAGCAGCTACAGTTGATTTGATGGAGGGGGATTCCCCTTCTTTTTTTAATAATCATTTTATTAGGGGCTCATACAACTCTTCGCAATCTGTACATACATCATTTGTGTCCAGCACATTAGTACATGTGTTGCTATCATTCTCACAACACCTGCCTTCCACTTCAGTCCTTGGTGCCAGCTCCTCATGTTTCCTCCTCCCCTTGAACCCTTGATAATTTATAAATTATTATTATTTTATCATATCTCACACCATCCAACGTCTTTCTCACCGACTTCTCTGCTGTCTGTCCCCCAGGGAGGAGGCCATATGTAGACCTTGTCATCTGTTCCCCCTTTCTCCCTCACCTTCCCTCCACCCTCCCGCCATCGCCACTCTCTCCACTGGTCCTGGGGGGTTCATCTGTCCTGGGTTCACTGTATTTCCAGTTCCTATCTGTGCCAGTGCACATCCTCCGGTCCAGCCAGATATGTAAGGTACAAGTGGGATCATGATAGTGGGGGGAGGAAGCATTTAAGAACTCTGAACTCCCCCTCATTCACAATGCTATGAATTTTTTTTTGGTCTTTGATGCCTGATACCTGATCCCTTCGATGCCTTGTCATCTTACAGGCTGGTGTGCTTCTTCCATGTGGGCTTTGTCGTTTCTCAGTTAGATGGCCCCTTGTTTATCTTCCAGCCTGTGGGACCCCAGATTCTATATATTTTGACAGCAGGGCACCATTAGCTTTCTTCACCGCATTTGCTTATGCACCACTCTCTCTCTCTCAGTCCCTCCTCTCCACATCCATGTCCACAGATCCAGATCCTTATCAATCTCAAGGTATGGGCCATCTGTAGTAGTTAAAAACTTTTTTGATGTTGTGTTTCTTATTTTAATTATATTATTTAACTCTGAACTTATTTGCTTTGAAATTTCTGTGTATGGTTTAAATAAAAAGGCAAGGTTAGGATAAAAACTTGGTGGTTGAGAATGGATTAATCTATTTTCAGCTATTTCTTATGGGAAAATTGTTTTGAAATTCTATTTCATTATATCTTGATGCTCCTTCTAGAATGGATTAGCATGGAGGTTCTACTTTACTGCAAATTTTCCTAGATTCTTACTGCATACATGTCAAGTTCCAATTAGTAACTGATTTTTTCAGCTATTCTCATTTTGAGCCATGACCCACCAGAATACAAGGGGTCAGAGGGCTTTATTTATCATGGATTAAAAAAAATATCTTCAATCTTGAAAGAATCTGAAAGGGTAGCTATGAAAGGGTAGTCACAAAGTGAAAGAGGTGGAAATGAAAAAACTTGTCCACACCTTTTAAATCTAAAGTCAGACAAGCAGACAACAACAGATACAGTGAAGCTAGAAGGTGTGAAGTTATACATTTGAATTAATTAAAATATTAATCAAAAATTTGAATTGAAATAATCTAATTATGAAATTAGGCTGAGGGTTGTGATTTCAATCAACCAAAGAATTGCCTCTTACCCCAGAGAGGGCTAATAATATCAAGGGTGGGGAAATTTATGGACAGAGGGAGCTGAAAATATAGTTTAGTTTTGATTATGTTGCGAAATACAGTTGTTCAGAATGCCAATCATTCAGGAATGCCTGGGGTAGAAGTAATCCAATGAGTTGCCTGAGAGGATTAAAAAAAGACTAGGATCCAGACTTGTGGATGTTCTTGGGAACAGGAAACAATAAAGGAGAGTTCAACTGGGTTCTTCAAATACCAGAATCTTTTTCATCATTAATAGCACCCTTGGAAGAAGGCTTTACTTGTTGGGCATGATTTGGAAGTTATTGTGGATAAAATGTTTTGCCGGCGGGTCATGTTGGCCAAACACCAAAAAGTGAGGTCTCGGCATAAGAAAGCCCAAACTCTCTGCCATGAGCCACATCTTGTGGACACAGCAGAGCTGCCCGCGGGGATGTCCAGATTGTAACTGCTTACAGCCATAAAAAGCCTCAAACTGTTGACCTGTGGTTAGCGGCTCGACCTGTAACCCACTACACCTTTGGGCTCCTGGAAACACGGACTGGGGGGTTAAGTATAAAACACGTGAGGATAGGCAGTCCTCATGAAGTCGTGGTGGTGCTTTGGTACCTGTCAGGTTTGGTCTTTCAATTTTGCACGAGATATTCTAGGCAATGATATGAAGTCTCCCCACGTATTAGGGCTCCTTGAGGATTTCTGCCAAGGCTTGAAATGGTTTTGTGTCATAAAACATAATTGAAATGGGGACAAACCTTCTTCATTTCTTAGGTTTCTGTGCAGAGAAATTTCCCCTAAACTTACTGGTTTGTTGTCCCATTTTCTCTTCCAAGAATGCGGAAATTGTTTTCTGATTACTTGACTCTGAAGAAGAGTTAAACATAAATGCAAAATGTAGCTTTGAGTTAGTTAATTGTGCCAGCCTGGCCGATAATCACATGTGGTGCTGGTTGAAAGGCGGAGGGATAAATGGGTGGTGAAGCCTCGCCTTTCTAGTTCTCGGGTCTCTTGTTTTGTGATGGTTGTATCGGGTGCAGCTGCCTTAGCAGTTCCCTGCTTCAGCTTGCAAGATTGACTTCCTACAAGACATCCCCAAGGAGAAGCCCCATGGATCTATCCCGATGCAGCCCTGGGTGCTGGAGCAGCCGTGTGGAGACCCTTGCCAGTGCTGAGATGCTTACACGTTCACGGACTCAGCTTTCCTCCTGCAGTCGGCATCATTGCCTCTGTTTTGTGAGGTGGAGGACTTTGTGGACTGGTGTTGGAGTAATGGGTTAATGTTGGACTTGTGGGCTTGGACAGCATTGGGTTGGGATGTTTTCATGATGCACACTTTCTTTACATAAAACTCTCTTATACATGAGTCGCTGTGGATTTGTTTCTCCAAAGTACCCAGACTAATACAAGCTCCTTCTTCTCTTGTTATCAGAACCTAACTGAGAACACTCGGTTTTGCCCTTCAAAGTTGTAGCTTTGTGACAGTAAGCGCCATGATATAAGGCCAGGCTGATTTTCTTAGAAGGTCATTGTAATTACATATATCAGATCTATCAGTGGTAAACATAACAACAAAAAGTGGATTTTAATGACCCAAATGGCACCAGGAGAAGTTTTTGAGGGGAATGATTCTTACAGGGTTTCATTTCAGCAAGTGGAATGAGTCAGAAGTTTGACTTTTGAGTTTGCTATATAGCTGACATCAGTTTTCTACTCATGCATGTGGCTGTTTGTGTACACACAAATATTTTATTGACTACTGACAAACATTTTATCAAATATTTTATCAGATATTCTAACCTGAAGATGGTCATAGAGTCTGCGTCCCATTTTTTGGAGCTTGAGCTTTGGACTGGATTAATACACAACTATTGTCTATGGCCATATAATTCAGAGATAACTCACTGAGTATTCCATCATTTAAAAGGGGTAGAGCGACTAAAAAACAGTGATAACAACAAGCAACCTTAATATGAAGATAAGCTGTCATTTTCTACTAAAAATGAAAAAGGTAATAAGTGAGTTGTCAAAATTATAGCATAGCCAAAGGCTAAGAAAAGAAATAATAAAGCCAATGTTTAGAGCACTTGGCCTTTAAGCATTGAGTTTATGTGGGCTATCCAGGAGTAAATAAACTCATGTGAAAAGAGATATGTTTCCGTTTTATTATCAGAACAGCAGCGGTGGAAAAATAAAAGCAAACCAAAGGAAAGCTGGCTGCTTAGAGAAACATCGAAACGTTATGGAGAGCTTGAACAGATGTGAGATGGAAAATGGAATCCGGAAGGTGGGGAAACAGATTTTAACAGAAAATGGAAAGACTCAGGTATCTGACTAATTTCGAGAAGGAAAGTGGATGATAGTTCTGTCGTCACCAGGCTAAACAATTGTGTCAGGAACCTAAACTAATTAAACACAAGAAAGGAAACGATTTCAAGGAGCATTCTGGATTGCATCCCTGAGAAATGGGAAGTGTCAGGTGAATTACGGAGTCTGTGGGGAGGAGATGGTCTTTTGAAGCTGCAGATAAAGAGTATAGAGTGACAATAGTTGAGTAAGGACAGCTTGAAGAGGGAGTCCTGGAGGCTCAGTGGTCAAGTGCCTGGCTCTTAACTGCACGGTCAGTTGTTTGACACCACCAGTAGCTCTTCCGAAGAAATACGTGCTAGTATGTATCTCTAAAGAGTTATAACCTTGGACTCCCTGTAGGGGGTTTCTTTTCTGTCCTATACGATTGCTAGGAGTTGGAATCAATTTCATGGCAATGAATGGATTTATTGCTTGAAGACTAGAGAATTCACCACATCTTTCTTGGATATCATAGAAAGCACACGTATACACACACACACACACCCTTCAGACATTCTTAAAGGAGCTTGAAGTAATAAATATCATTATAACTTACAATTAAGGTATGTCCTTTCCCAATTCTCGGGAAATGTGTGGAATTGGGGTTTAGGAAGAAGACAGAACAAAGACGGGACATATCACAGGAAAGTCACAGACAACAATGAAAGCTCAGATCCAGAGTACGATGCTGATGTTATGGGAGATTTCCTTCTGAATGAGAGTCTCTAAGCCAGGAAGCTGAGATCGGATATGATTTGTTTACACAGAGAAGACTTTTGGAAGTCTTGGTGTTTACTGACTTCCTGTCTCTCATTTGAGAAACTCCACAAGAGAAAATTCAGAGAAATATGATAGGCAGCTATCTGCATGGGCTAGAAAACAATGAAAAACTGCAAAACAAAATATTAGTAAATAGTGTTTGCTTTCAATTGTTAAAAATTATTTCAAATAACAGAGCAATTTAACCTTTTAGAAACTCAACTCAGACCCCTTTGAAATAGGTTTACTGGACATAACAAATAAAAATGAGAGGTCCAGTCAAATCCGAATTTCATACAATCAATTATATAATTGATTCCATATAATCATATAATCATTGTATTCCAAATATTGAATGGGATAGACTTATAAAATTTATTTGCAATTTATCTGAAAATGCAGTTTAACTCCATGTCTAATATTTTATCTGGCAATCTTACCCTAAAAATACTAGAAGACAACAGAGGGGAGGAAGCACTATATTCCCATTTCACTTCTGTGAAAGGATGTAACAGAAAGGGCTTTTCTTGCCAGGAATAATTAACACTTAAACAATGAGAAAGGAGGGTTTCTTGAGCGAGCCAACATTTATCTTCATCAGTTCCCCAGAGGCGCACGTTCCGAAGTAACAACAGCTGTTTCAGGTCAGGAGCGTGCTGGGGCTAATTCTCCAGATGAAATGGAGCTCTTGTGTTGGCCTAAGCCATCCCGTGGCCGCGTGCTGAGACAACAGCCATGGACCAGGACTATAGACAACTTCTCCTCAGACTTTTTGGACACCTGTCGTCATGCATACTGACATTCAGTCTAGGCTTTGCGCTCAATAGCCAAAAAGAAATGTAGAGTTCAGAAGTATTTCATGGGAAAGAAAAACATCTCAAACAATCTCTGATGATAGGATGTAAATGCCTAAATATTGTAAGGAGCAGAATTATTTTATCAGTCCCTCTCTGAGGGATGAGACAGCCTGTACAAGTTATGATTCCCTCCACCTATCATAGATTTATTGTGACAAAATTAACCTGTCAAGGGGAGAGTACACCCAGTTGAGCTTAAATGTATAAAATGTGGATTCTGGACATCCAGTATAGACTGATTTAATGAATTCCTTCGCCTTCTTCAAGTCTTGGTCCATGTGTCACGCTGGGCATGAGGTCCATATATTCTCCTTGCTTAAAATTTCCCTCAAATCTACTCTACTATGAAATCTGTATAATTTTGCTCTACATTTTTTTTTTACCCTTTCAATGTGGATAATGCTGTTATTGCAGTTGGCTATTGTGGAGCCAGCCTTGACTCAGGGTGACCCATGTGTGGATTGAACCATTGTCATCCACAGAATTTTTAGTAGCAGATTTTCAGAAGTAGTTTGCCAGTCTTTTCTTCCCATTCAGTCTTATTCACAGAAACCTACTGAAACCTGCTTAGCCTCGGAGAAGCAGGCAAGTCACCACAAACGGACATGGAGTCGTAGTGGCTGCCCACGAGGTCCATTGGCCTCCTAGAAAAGATCTTTCTCCTGGAAAGCACAATTCTCCACTGACCAAGTGTCTCCAATCCAGCATGCTCATTGAGGCCAGACCCCCCTCTGATGTCTGTAATCAGGCTGATACCTGATGGAGCTGCCTATGACATTTCTGTCAATATCTCCACTGGGCCAAGGTTATTCTGCATCACAGGGGTTACTCACACCATTAAACCCAACAAGTAAACAAGTATCACGGCACACAATAAATTGTCTCTTTTACAATTCATTCTACGTTCATTTTGGCAAATATGTATTTCGGTGAGGTCTATATGTCTTATGTGTTAAAACTAGAGTTACACAGATAAATAACGTGTCTGCTTGCTCTTTCATCACTCTCAACCTTCCAGGGAGGAAAGTGACATGCAAACAACAGAATAAAATACAATGAAATAAGTACACTATTCACAACTGTAGAAAGTACATAAAATGTGTGTGTGGGGGGTGGGGGGAGCGTGTGTGAAGAGGATGCCAACAGGGAAGCACCCCTGAAGGACTTAGGTGTTAGCAGGAATGGAGTGAACAGGGTTGACATTTTATTTGAAAACATCCTGAACCAGATAACCGACCTAACCCTACTGCTAGGGTGAACTATCAGATAAGCGTAGGTAAGCACTGGTTTACTCGTTCTTATTTACTAACCTGTAATAAACAATTTCACATGAGTTTCACCACAGCTTTAAATTGGGAGAATTTTCCATCCATATCTTTGATGTGATTAAATGACCAAAAATGTGAAACTGTTCACTACAGCTCCATAAATCAGAATCAGCACAGAGGAAATTGGCGTGCGTTGGATTCCATAGGAAGGTGTGCAGAGTTGGGCGAGAGACACATGCAAGGAAGCGAAATCTTGGATGTGGTGAAAATCGTCAACATTTCACTGGAGATTAGTATGTAAACCCCAGGGTAGCCTAGGTTGCCTTGCTTATTGTTCAGTTTGACATTGCCTTTGACAAAAACAAGTAGTAAATAAAATTATTATTAAATCCCTATCTATATGTGGTTTTGTCTGTTTGTCCCTTCTCTTTTAGGTAACTAAAGATCTCTTGCTGTTCCATGCCTCTGGTTATTGAGGCAAAAGATCTGTAAACACTTTCATGCTAAAGAGTTTTATGGCTTGGCAAGTGTTACTTTTCGGAAAAAAATATATTTTAAAAGAAGTCTAGTGGGTGTTCAAGTCCAAACACAAATGAATGGTTTGTTCAGCAAGACATGGTAGGAAAATAGGTGCTGGTAGAATTCTGTAAAAAACAAAAAATACTCTCTATAGAATCTTCAGAGGTATATAGTTGCAAAGTTGCTGAAGAAAGAAAATTGTATAATAAACCACAAGGTGGCCTGAATCCATGGACCTTCCACAGAAGAGTTAAAAACAAATTTTTGATAAGTTCTTTGTCTGAAATTTTATTACTACCTTGAAAAAAAAGCTGCTAAAATATTGACTTGGTCAAAGTTTGTTGCAGACCTTTTGTTCATTTTTCTGATAGGGCCTAAAATGTTAAAATTATGTATAAAATTTATTGTAATGTCTCTATGTTATTTTTGTTTTTCTAAGATAATTAATCAATTAAATGCATTGATTTAAAAAGTCTTATAAAATTCAGATGAGTATAATTTCAGTTTTTAATTAATTGTTATGAGGCTGGGTGTTTTTTAGTATTTTTTTATTAAAGCATTTTGGGGGGGACTCATACAAATCATTTTTTTTTAATTTTATTACAATCCGCACATACATCCAGTATGTCAGCCCTTTTGTACATTTGTTTCCCTCATTATTCTCAAAACATTTGCTTTCTACTTGAGTCCCTATTATCTGCTCCTCATTTTCCCCTCTCTCCACACCGCCTTCCACCTTGAATCCTTGATAATCTATACATTTTTTATTATTTTGTCATTATCTTACACCGTCCGACGTCTCCCTCTACCCACTTTTCTGTTGTCCATCCCCCAGAAAGGAGGTTATATGTAGATCCTTGTAATCGGTTCCCCCTTTCTACCCCACCTTCACTCCACCCTCCCGGTATCGCCACACTCACCACTGGTCCTGAAGGGATCATCTATCCTGGATTCCCTGTGTTTCCAGTTCCTATCTGTACCAGTGTACAGCCTCCACTCAGGTAGAATTGAAATCATGATAGTTGGGCAGAGGAAGCATTTAAGAACTAGAGGAAACTTGTATGTTTCATCTTTGCTATACTGCACCCTGACTGGCTTGTCTCCTCCCCTCGACCTTTCTGTAAAGGGATGTCCAGTTGCCTACAGATGGGATTTGGGTCCCCACTCTGCACTCCCCCTCATTCACAGTGATGTGATTTTTTTGTTATTTGATGCCTGAAACCTGATCCCTTCGACACCTCATGATGCCACAGGCTGGTGTGCTTCTTCCATGTGGGCTTTGCTGTTTCTCAGCTCCTTTAACTATGATAAACTGAGGGCTGCAATGCTGAAAGCACTCACTTGTATACGCCAAGAAGTTTGAAGAACTACTTGACCAACACATTCTAAAAGATCCATATAGGTGCCCATTCCAAAGAAAGGTGTCCAACAGAGCACAGAATAATTATATTTATTTTTTATTAATTATATCCTAGAGATAATTTAAAAAAGACAGCAGTATATCAACAGGGAATTGTCAGAAAGTCAAGGTGCATTCAGAAGAGGACATAGAAACGAGGGCAGCATAGTTATTGTCTGATGGATAGTGGCTGAAAGCAGAGAACATCAGAAAGTTGTTTGCTTGTATTTTACTGATTATTCGAAGGAATTCAACTCTGTGGATCTTTAAAGAAAACATTGGGAAGCATTGAGAAGAATAGAAATTTTAGAACACTTTATTGTGCTCATTCAGAACCTATATACTGGACAGAGGCAGACCTTTAAACAGAACTGGATACTGTTTGGTTTAAAATCAGAAAAGGTGTACATCAGGCTAGTATCCTTTCATCATGCTTACTCCTCTGAAACCTGAAAAAATTATTATAGAAACTGGACTATATGAAGAAGAATATAGCATCAAAATTGTAGAAAGACTCATTGACATTGTTTGCTGAATGTGAAGAGTCCTTGAAACATTTACTGATGACTATCAAAGACCATGTCCTTCAGTATGGATTATACTTTAATATAAAGAAAGCAAAATCCTCACTACTGGTTCAGTAAACAACATCACGATGAACAGAGAGAAGTTTGAAGTTGTCAATAATTTCATTTTATTGGCATACACAATCCATGCCAATGATTCACAATTAACATCAAACAGCAGTCAAGAGATCAAATGACTTCTTGTGCTGGTCAAGGAGCCCCGATGGCAGTGTGGGGCAGACACTGGATTGCTAATTGAAAGATTAGTGGTTCAAACCCACAAGCTAGTCCCTGGGAGAAAGATGAGGCTATCTGCTCCTATAAGATTGGCATACCTTTAAACACACTACCTAAGGTCCATAGAGGTTGGACGGGATGGGACGGCAGTGGGTATTGCATTAGGCAGATTTGCTGCCAAACACGACTTTAAAAAAGCCAAGTTTTCACTTTGAGCACTAAGGTGTGCTTCACCCAAGCCATGCTGTTTTCAATCACCTCATCTGCATGTGGAAGTTGGACACTGAATAAGGAAGACTGAAGAAGAATGGATGGAGTTAAACTATTGTGTTGGCAAATAATAGTGTCTATGCCCCCCAAAACCTGTCAAAACAATCACTGCATCTGTCATCAATGTACAACCAGAATGCTCCACAGAAACAAGGATGATGGCAAGACTGCGTTTCATGCACTAGTCATCAGGAGAGACAGTCTCTGGAAAATAACATTCTGCTTGGTAAAGTCAAGACTCGGCCTCAAAACCGAAGATGCTCAGCCAGATGTGTTGTTGCAGGGCTGCAACAATGGGTGTGGGTACTGCAACGATTACGAAGATGGCACAGGACAGGGTTGCGTTTCGTGCTATGGAACGTAGGATTAATGGGGACCAACTTGGCAGTCCTAACAATGACAACTTTGACCAAATCTAAGATACAAACAGAAAGCATAATACTTATTAAGATTCTCTAATCACTCAGGGCAGTGAGAAGCCACCAACTATCTGTTTCTTCTGAGTTCTTTCTAAAAATGTATATACCTTATTCCTTTGGCTTCGTTATAGGGCTTAAATTGTCACATATCAAAGGACCCAAACACTGAAGGGTAAGGATGACGGATATCTTGGAATAGATATACAATGAGAGCTTTAAAAGTCCATGGAGAAAATGCTATTAGCTTTTAATTCTAGTTTCCATAAACTTTTTGAAAAGTAAAGGGATGAAGATTGAGGTAGTTAGTTTATAGTGTCAACCTGGCCAATAAACACATGTGGTGTTAATTGAAGGGTGGAGGGATAAATGGCTAGGTGAGCCTCGCCTATTGAGTCCTCAGGTCTCTTGCTTTCTGATGGTCAGACCAGGGTGCAGCTGCCTTAACCAGTTAGTTCAGCTGACAAGGCTCACTTCTTGCAAGACATCCCCAAGGAGAAGCTGTATGGACCTACCCTGGTGCAGCCCTGGGTGCTGAAGCAGCCCTGTGGAGACCCCTACCAGCGCTGAGATGCTTACACGTTCACTGACTCAACTTTCCTCCTGCAGTTGGCATCATTGTGTGTGTTTTGTGAGATGGAGGAGGACTTTGTGGATTAGTGTCAGATATATGGGTTAATGGGTTAATGTTGGACTTGTGGGCTTGGGCAGCACTGGGTTGAGATGTTTTCTTGATGCACACTTAACCTTTATATAAAACTCTCTCTTACACATGAGTTTCTGTGGATTTGTTTCTCTAAAGTCCCCAGACTAAAACAAAGATCATGGAGAGTGCAAATGGCTTAACACACTCAACTAAATAAAACTTTGGAGGTTCTAACCACCCCAACGATGCCTCAGAAGACAGGCTTAGCAATCTAATCTCTAAGAGCACAGGTTTGACAATCCTATAGAAGTCAATTCTATTCTGCAACAAATGGGGTTGTCAAGGATTAGAATCATTCAATGGGAATGGACTATAGCAGTAGTAGTTGCTGTAAAAACAAAACAGAGACAGCGTCATCTTTGGACCGTTCCAATGATTAGTAGGTTCTGATACTAGGTGAATGTTTGGAGGCTCTATTTCAAGAAAGACCTGGCTATCTAAGCTGTACATGTATATTATATATGCTTCTCTGTGTGATTTTTATGGTATAAAATTTTGTTTAAGGGTTAAGCCTGAGGCTAACATAGGAGAACTAAGTCAGGGACACAATGTGATGTAGGTAGATAGCAATAAATTATAGGAAAAAGATGACATTTGGAGTCAATTTTTGGTTTATATCATAGTGTTGGCGATTCATTAGCAGTACAGTATTGCATAGGTTATTTTACTTGTCTGTGTTCCTGTAGCCTCATGTAGAAGGTGATCAGTAATTTTTAAGAATGAAAAAACAAAGGTCTGCTCATAAAGAATAGAAGAAGAAAGGGAAGTAAATGGTTTATGGAGACACCGGACAGTGTAATATAAGATACAATAATAATTTATAAATTATCAAGGGTGCATGGGGGAGGGGGGCAAAGGAAGGGAGAGGGAGGGAGGGAAAGGAAAATGAGCTGATTCCGGGAACCCAAGAGGAAAGCGAACATTGGAAATAATGAGGGCAACAAATGTATAGATGTGCTTTACACAATTGATCTATGTATTGTGATGAATTGTATGAGCCCCAATAAATTGATTTAAAAAAAAAAAGAAAGCGATAGGGTAGCAAACCCTCCCCCCCAAAAAAAATCACAAGGAGATTGGATTGTTAGAAAGACAGATGATACTGAACATAATTTCAACACAAACAATCTGCAAAACTTTGAATGATATATAATGGTGGCCTAGAAGTAACCTCAGTATTTATGTTCAAATTCCTGATTTCCTCAGTATCATTTCCTCTTTTGCAACCCTAAATTATTTTGGAATAGCTGACAAAATATGTAGACAAATAAAATAATACAAACAAGAGTGTTTGCCCCCCCCCCCCAAACCTCGACTCAAAAAAAAACAAACCAAACCCAAATCACTTCATTCTTGTGACTTCTGACTCATCTTGAACCTACGGGCCAGGGAGAACTGGCTCTGTGGGTTTGGGGCACTGTAACTTTTTACATGAGCAAAAGTCTCGTCTCTCTTCTATGGAGGGGCTGTCAAACTGCTACCTTTGTGGTTTGCAGCCCAACATAGGACCCACGACTTCACCACAGCGCCTACAAGCTGTCTGCACATAATGTTGAATAGCCTTACTTGCTCCATTACTTACGCTAAACCAGTGAATAATCAGAGATTGTTTTCATAGCTCACTTTCTGTATTTTTTCAGGGCACGTGGAAACGTTTCCTATTACTATGAGAATCCTGATACAAAATACTTGGTAGAGTTGGCAAGATCCTTATTTTATTAAATTAAAAATGCATTTGGGGATCAAATTTTCATGATAGAAAGCCTTAATTTCTTCCAGGAAGATTCTTTATCTAGGTGGAAACATTTCCAGGAGGGAACGTGGCTGTAGCACTTGGCCTGCAATGGGTGAGTAGATAGTTGAGCCATCAAGAGATGAAAACAGGTTTGGTTTCAATGGAAAGGACAGTCCTTTATGATTGATGGCAAAGATGCCGGCCCCAAGATTAGATGCCATTGGATGAAAGCTAAACGGGGCGCTTGCGAGGGTCAGAAGAGTCCCTGGTAACGTTATAGACCATTTACTCCCCAGCCAGGGTGGGTATACTACTTAGCAGTGAGAGGATATCAAACATGGAGGAACGAAAGCTTCCCGTACTGACTGGTCAAGGTTGCTTTGAAGATGAATGAACACAATGACTTGAACGCACAGTATGCAGGAATGGTACTTAACTCTTTGACAAACTCCCTGGAAACCATGGCATTTCTGTTTTTCCATGTCCTTGATTATCCCAAACCAACTCTTGAAAATTATAGGTTTAGGCATAGCAAGCTTCAATAGAGGTATGGATAATGTTCCACAGATGTAGAAGGATAGTAGAGGAGGGAGGGCTCTAATCCAATTTAGGTTCTTGAAATGATGGGGGAATTTTTCAAAGGGCTTCCAGGAAGTTTGCTAGATTAAAATGAAGCCTAGCAAGACATGGTATCTCTTTCTCCTGAGGTCTATATAACTGTAGGGGAAGCTTTACACTATCCTGTGGACAAAGTTGACACAGTTGTGGAGCCCTAGGCCCTGTCTTGTTCTTGATCTTTTATTACACAAACCATCCATTTTCCTCTAGAGATACTTCCTTTACCATCATTGCCAACGCCCAGCGACATGTGACTAAGCTGACAGCAGCACCAGCACATGATCATAGTTACTCGAGTCATTGGCACCTGGCTTAGAAATGGGGGCTGGGTGAATAACACGGGTGTCTGGAGACTCAGTGCAGACCTGAAATGAAGGCAGGTAGAATAGAGATGGACCCAGTATCTTCCAGCCAAATGCACCCGACATCTTATATTCATAAAATATCTGCGGTTTTGACCAGTTTGCTCTGCCAGGATGGTTTAGCACATTCTGAAGGAGAAAACTAAATTGGGAAGCAGAATTTCAAAAGAACAAGTGGTTAAAAAGTAATAACAATCATAGCAGAAGTGACAGCTGACCACTTGACATGGAAGGAAGCACACAGACAGAATTTTATTGCCACATTTTGCAGTAATGAGTGTTTATAAAACTGTCCTTGAGTTATCAGGAAAAGGTTAAATTATGTTCAATGGCTCCTAACAAGAATCCAGGAACATGATTAATCAAAATGTTTTTTTCTGAATTGGCTAACATTAGAAAGGGTAGTATTCAGCTATATGAAAATAAAATATTTTATAATTTTATCTCTTGATAAAATTATAATAACAAGTGTTAAAATTTAGGAAAGCTATAATATTACTGCTAAACGGAAAAACATATTACAAGGAATTAAAATTTGTAAGAACATAAAGCTTCAAAAAACCTCTTCAATGTATTCTAGCTATTTGAAGTAATTAGTTTATTGTGCCAACCTGGCTGATAAACACATGTGGGGTTAATTGAAGGGCAGAGGGATAAATGACTCGGTGAACCTTGCCTTTTGAGTTCTTGGGTCTCTGGTTTTGTGATGGTTGGACTAGGGGGCAGCTGCCTTAGCCAGTTCCCTGCTTCAGCTGGCAAGACTTACTTTAAGCAAAACATTCCCAAGGAGAAGCCGTATGGATCTACCCCAATGCAGCCCTGGGTGCTGGAGCAGCCATGTGGAAACCCCTGCCAATGTTTAGATGCTTACATGTTCACTGATTTGGCTTTCCTCCTGCAGTTGGCATCATAGTGTGTGTTTTGTGAGATGGAGGAGGACTTTGTGGATTGGTATTGGACATATGGGTTAATATAGAACTTGTGGGCTTGGGCAGCCTTGGGTTGGGATGTTTTCTTGATGCACACTTAATATTTATATAAAACTCTCTCAAACATGAGTTTCTGTGGATTTGTTTCTCTAAAGTACCCAAATTAACACACCATTATTAAAAACTTTAGTAGACAGAGTTATGCCATTTTGTGGACTCAGGTTAGTGATCAATATGCAAACAATAATTTTATTGTTTAGTATCAGGCCACAACAATGTATCAATAATTCCTTAGTCACTAGAAACCAAGTAAGACTGAGTTAAAAAAAAGACAAGACGCCATAAAATCAAAGATATCAAAATAAAATCTAAGATGATACAAACAAATTCATAAAAACTGTTTTGCTTTCCTTTTATTGTAAGAGGAAGTTTCATTGTAGAAAATGTTAAACTGCTACAAAGTAGAAAGAGGAAAATATGTAATCTTACTATTCTAAGGCAACCAATTGGTAATATTTTGAGCTATTTTATGTGGTCTGTTACACATACTTTTTAATATAGTGGATGAAATAAGTGTCTTTCAAAAATAAGAATTTTAAAATTGATTGATTCATCCATTTGCTCCTGAACAAATTACATTGTTTACATCATAGAGAGGATATCTTTACTTATTTCTCCTATCCCCATCTCCACAAACAGAAAAATGAAACATCTCTGCAGTGGATTCAATTCACACTCATAGTGACCCTCCAGGGCAGAGTAGAACTGCCCCCACGGGTTTCTGAGACATTCTCTCTCTGAGAAGATGGTGCTTTCAACCTGCTGACCTTGCAGTTAGCAGCCCAACACCACCATGCTCCTTCCTTGCCTCGCCAAGGATAACAATCCTAAGTATTTTCAAGATGTTTTATGTACAATGTAGTATAGTAATATGTGCCTTTCTAAACGAGAGTTAGAAAATCAAAAAGAAAGAACATGTTCAGAATTTCTCAAGCTGAAAGAACTGAAGAAAAAAAGTCAAACTTCAAGTTGCACTGTTGAAGTGTTCTATGAGCAAAATATTGAATGAAACAGGGAGCATCAAAGAAGATGGAAGGAATACACAGAGTCATTGTACCCAAAAGAATTGGTCAATACTCAACCATCTAAAGAGGGATCAAGAACCAATGCTATTCAAAGAAAAATTCTGAGCTATGTTGAAAGTGAAAAACAACATTCCAGTTATTGATAGAAAACATTTCAAATGTTTCAACGAACTGATACAGTGCTAATCATGATACAAAACTATTGGAAATTACTACTTGGCCAATCAACGGGAAGAGATCATATTTGTACTCATTCCAAAGAAAGGTGAACAACAGAATGTGAAAAATTTTGAGCAATGTCATTTAAACCACATGCAATTAGAATTGTGCTTAAGATGATTAATAATTAATAAATGGTTGTAGTAGTCCACCAACAAGAGCTGCTAGATGCACACGCTGGTTTCAGAAGAGAACGTAGGATGAGAGACACCACTGCTAATGCCGGATAGACCCTGGCTGAGAAATAGAGAGCACCAGCAAGATGCATATTTGTGTTTTATTGATTATGTGAAAACATTCAACTGTGTGAATCATGACAAACTATGGGGAACATTTTCAAAAACAAGAATTCCATATTGCTTCATTGGGCTCATGTGGAATCTGTACATAAACCAAGAAGCCGTTGTTCAATCAGAATAAGAGGATACCATGTAGTTTCAAATCAGGAAAAGTTTGCAGCATACTCGTCCAGTTTGTACGTCATTCAAGAAGTTGAACTATATGAAGAAGTTGTTGGCTGAAGGAAGACTCAATAATCGGCAATATATAGATGACACAACCTTCTCAACTGCTGCACAAACCCCAAAGAAATGGGACGGATCACAAACAGACCTAAGCACCCCCATATTCATTGCAGCACAGACCACAAGAACAATTGAAGAAATAAGAACCATCAGAGAGCAACCTTGCTTTTGTAAAAATAAAAGAGCAATCAAAGAGTTTACAAATGAAGATCAAAGGCTACAGCGTTACAGCTCAATATAAAAATCAAAAACAAATCCACACACCTGAACCATGATACACAGAACAATCTGAGGTTGTCAGGAATTTCATTTTCTTAAGATTCATAGTCAGTGCTAGGGAAGCATCACTAAAGAAATCAAACTATATTCTTGCATTGGGAAAATCCACTGCAGAGGACTACTTTAAAAGCATTAAAAGGCAAAAAGGTCAGTTTGAGGGCTAGGTGTGCCTGAGCCAACCCCTGGTATTCCAGTTACTCCATATGCATGCGAAAGCTGTGAGAATCGATGCATGTGATTTGATATGTTGGGGAGAATACTGAATATACTGTGAATTTCTAGAAGAATAAGCATCTCTATCTTGCAAAGAGTACAGCTGGAATGCTCCTTAAAAGCAACGATGGCGAGAAATCCATGTCGTGTATTCTAGATACGCTATCAAGAGAGAACAGACCCTGCAGAAGGACACCACGTTTGATGAAATAGAGGGTCCATGAGAAAGAGTATGGCTCCCAACAAGATGGATTGGCACAGTGGCTGCAACAATAGGTTGAAACATAGCAACAATTGTAAGGATGACTCAGAAATAAACAATGTTTTGTTCTGTTGTATATATAGAGAGCACTATGAATGAGAACTAGAGTTGCAGTTCCATGGAAAGTTTAGGTTCTGCTTGTTAACATAAAAAAGAACTACTGGAATTTTTACTGGAATTGTATTTAATCTAAATTCATTTTAAGTAGCCCTGGCATATTTATGGATTTTCTGCCTTATGATCTTAGCATATCATTCGCTTCATTTATAATTTCTTCCAGGAATATTTTGTAATTTTTACTATATGGATCATTTACATTTGTTATCACATTTATCCCAAAGTATTTCTTATATTTTATGCCATTATAAACTATTTTAAAAATTTCATTACCAACTATTATCAGTATATAGCAAATTATTATTTTGCATTGATATTTTGCTTTTTGAACTTGCTAGCATCACTTATTAATCTTAGTAGCATTTTTTGTAGATTTAATCATAAACTTCACCATAGATGATCATATATGCATTCTTTCAACATTAAATATTATGTCAGTTGTATATTTTTCATAAAAAATCAATTGCCCGGGGCTTGATTCTAACTGATAGTGATCCATGTGTGTCAGGTTAACTTGGCTGCCAATTGCATGATTGTAGTTTCCATTTATAGCAGTTTCATCTTAAAAGAAAAATCTGGCATTATATTGATAAAAATAAGGCATTTTAAACCCTGTGGTTTTATCTTACACCCACAACAAAGCCCAATTTAAAATAACAGAATAACAAATGCTGGAGAGAGCTTGGAGCAATTGGAACACTTATACACTGCCAGGGGACTTATAAATGTGTACAACCACAGTTGAAAGAGATATGACAATTCCTAAAACAACTGGAAATAAAAATACCACATGATCTAGCAATACCATTGCTGGGTATATACACCCCAAGGAAATTAGAAAGATCACAAACAGACAATGCTCTCCCATGTTTCTTGCAGCACTGTTCACAAGAGCAAGAAGTTGGAGACAGCTCAAATTCCTATAAGTAAAAGAACGGATTTAAGAAATCTCTGATTCATACACGATGAAGTATGATACACCCTTAAAAACAGCGATGGAACCATGAAACACCTCATGACAAGGAGGGATCTGGAAATCATTCAGCCGAATTAGTCAATTACAAAGGGGCACATGTTCTCGGATTCTAGTCTGTGAGGATAAACACCAAGATGGGAACAAACTCGTGCTTTCAGGCATGTAATCTGCCAGCCGAGTCTGCCAAGCCTGGCAAGTGCCCATGACCCATACAACAGCCTCGCTATTTATCTTGAAAATCACTTTGATAGGGGAGACCTCACATCAACTGGGGACAGATTTTCAAGATTGGGGGAAAGGAAGATGACCATTTAGTGGTGGTCTTGCAAAAATGTGAAGGAATGCCCCAAACCAGCTGACCTTCCTGCAAGAGTGCTGAGTGATGCTGTTGGGAAAATCAAGTCCAGAGCGGGGAGGGGTGCATACACGTCTCAGCGAAAACAAGTGCATTTCTGTTGGTAAAAAAGGGGAAGGACCAACCTCTCTGTGCAGAAAAAATAACTAACAATACGTATACAGACCTCACAGGGAGAGTATGCCTGGTACTAGGCTCCTAGTAGGGCACATTGGTTGGAGTTTCTGCCAACCCTTAAGGATAAGGTGACCAGATTTTAACATTGGTAAAGCAGGACACCATTGACTGGGGGTGGGGTGGGGTGGTGGTTCTTGATTAAAATTTTGGTCTATATGGAGCAACAAAAATTTTCATAGAATGCAAAAATAGTATTGTAATATATTTTTTAAAATTTCAACATAAGTACAATTTACAGATATAATACATTAAAATTATGTATAGTATTATTTTATTCTTTGGCATATTTGAGTGAATTTTAAGTGAATTTTTTTTAGTAGATTGTTGTCGTTGTTTAAAATGTCATGACATTTTCCACAAGAATTTGTTAAATTATATTTCACACACAAAATGGCTTTCAAAGTCTCAACACTTAATTGTGAATTTTCTGATGTCCACACTTTATTTACCGTGGAAAAAATGCGTTCAGTCACAGCATTAGTTCCTGGTAAGGACAGCGCTTATTCCACAATTTTTAGTGCATTATTGTATGGAACATGGTTTGTTTCAAAATGATGAAATATTTCTAACCATTTATTCTCTATTGTGATTTTTGTTGTTGTCCAAGATTTAATCTTTTCCTTATCAATATATCTTTTAAATAATGATACCTCATTAAAAAGATCAGTTTTAGAAATATTACTTTATGGGAAATTTTGAGTAATATGATCAAATGATTTTTGCATATCATTCCAATTAAGTTCTTGTTTTAATGTAACCCAATGAAAATGTTCAATATCATTGTAATGTACCGTCCACTCTTCTAAATAATCTATGCAGTTACTATAGAACTTTTTAGCATGATTCATGATATCTGCACGATTTATTGCATCTTGTTCTTCTAGCTGGCTTATACTATTACGGATAGTTAATGGAAGAAAACTATTTTCTAACTGCACTTGACACTGAAATTTTAAATTATTAACTTCATTTGCTACTTTGATTACCGAAATTTCGTCACCTTCAATAAGTTTTATAGCATTTTGAAAAAGAGCTGCTTGGTTGTGTACAAACTCTAGCCAAATTTTTGAAGATTCTTTTGCAAAAAACTCTTCTAAAATTCTAGGACATTTATCCTGTGATAGAAAGTAGGATTTCAAAGGATCATACATTTTCAAAATTCTTTCAATAGCTGGCAAAAGAGCTAACCAGCGTGTTTTACTGTATCCAAGTATTTTCTGATATTCAACTTCCGCAGTCCACAAAATTGTTTAAGCATTTCAACGTGCACAGTGTATATACAGAAATAAGAATATATTTTAATAACAATATTTTCCACATCTACAGGCAACAAATCAGTAGCCGTTTGAATGGTGTTATATATTATGTGCACTGCACCAATAATGTTTTGATTAAGGTTTTTGTTTAATTTATAAAATTATTATTTGTACCTCTTCTCACTTTTCCTCCAAAATTTGCGTTTGTGTTGTCTGCACAATATGCAATCATTTTCTGTTAAAAAATTTTTTTCCCCAAAATATTAATAATGGAACTGAAAATGATTTCAGAAGTTTCACCGGGCACAGAAACAAAATCTAAAATTCTAATTTTTATTCCAGTTTCCAAATAAAAAATCTAACAATAGTTGGAAATAATTTTATATTCATATGATTAGATGCGTCAGAATATATGGATATAAAATAATTTTTTCTAGATTTTTGTTTAATTCTGAAAATGCATATGGGGAAAACACATTACACACAATTGCCTTGGATTTTGTTCTAGCACAGGCAAATTTTTTGCTGCATAACTTTTTGACAACTTGTGATGTATAGTCCATAGATCTGAAGGAATGATTGTGATTAATAGCATGAAAAGACATAAGTCCTTCTGCTAATGCTAATTTCTTTTCTTCGTCTCTATAAGATGTTTTCTGAAAAAATTCCTGTATTTTGGAGGAAGATGCAGCAGTATTTAAATATCTTTCATATTTCTGTGTCTCCAAGTGCTTTGAAATATCATTCTACCCACTGTGCGAAATAGAAAATTCACCATTACATTTCTCACATTTTACCATGTAATCGCTTTTGGTTTTTTTAATAAAAGGAAATTCACTTCTTAGATCATCGTTGAGTTTGCATCCTCTTTTCTTACTCATTATGTTAAAATTCTAAAAAAAATTTTTAAATTATATTATAAATTATTATATACATATTGCTTAAAAACAGCAAGTAGGTACTTAATTACATGAACATATTTTATTGTTAGTTTATAAATTAAATTAATTTGATTGTTATAAAGTAACTATATTTTACTTTATATTAACTATATTTTACTTAATTTTAATTTTGTCTATATTTATTTCTAAATAATAACAATATTAACTTGTATTATTTTTCCTCTGAATTTGCCATAACGTAAGTCGTAAGTGTCACTATCAAGGCCGGTGCTAGACTTTTTGCCGCCACTATAAAATATAAATAATATGAGTACTGTGTGCTAAATTCAAGAAAATCTATCTATTTATGAAATAAATAAATTATCTAAATTATCTGAATAGCTGATTTGTTGACATCACTTGTTTAACTAGCACTAGCACGCAGTACGATGTGTATCGTCTGAGAGATAGTTACAAAATGTTCTCGTCGTTGCCAATGCCAAAAAATGCCATTGTTCATTAAGTCCAAACAGTGGTGGTCGAATTCTAACAAGTGATCAACAATGTGAACCTTGATAAGCAGTTCTCGATAATTAGTTCTCAACAATTATTTGTTATTATTTAAGTATAACATTATAAAATTAACAAAAATAATATAAAACTCATATCCTGGGGAAATAGCCACATGGCAGCCAAAAATCGTATATTCCCTTCCCGTTCTCCCGCCGTTCCCTAGCTTATGCATTCTTTCCAAAAATCGGGACTTTTAAAAAACGCCACGGGACGCGGGACAAATTGTTAAAAATAGGGACTGTCCCACCAAAAGCGGGACATCTGGTCACCTTACTTAAGGACCTAGTCCAGGTGTCCAGGTGCCATAGAATACTGGGGCATTGAATCCTGGATCTTCAAGGGGTGTAACATATCCAAAGTCCATTCCAGAGGGTTGTGATGTGGATGCCCCACTACTTGAACTGGCTCTACCTCAAACATACCTGTAGCCTGAGGACTTAAGGCCAAAACTACATGGCGTGTGAAGAAACAGAAGACAGCTATATCAAGAGTATTAAACTACTGGTAGGCAGACCACCATTTACGAACTACTTCAATGTCCTACTTACATTATAAGATATATATTATTATGGAACATTTGGGTGAGATATTGTCAGTAAATATTATTGTAAGTTTTGTCTGACTAGCAACTCTTATTTTTTTTGTGTAGTGTCCAGACATGTAAGAATTTAATCTGTATAAACCAATGATCCCTGTATTGAGATTTGTAGTTAGCCTATATTTTTCAATCTCCTTTTCTCAGTTGTGTTTTAAACCCATTGCCACGGATTAAATCAATGATATTATGAACAGAAGGATATTGTGCTCCAGAGAGGTCATTGGTAAGACTAATATAACAAAGACGTCTCAAAGGTAAACCACAGACAGATAAAAAACACAGACACAGGAATGGATTTGGGGCTCACACATAATCCTAGCTCCACATAGGAACAATTAGTTCTTCTGACACGGCCCAGCTCAAGGAGCACCTCATAAAGGAAACAGGAGATATGAGTGCTACAGAAAAATGTGGTGAAGAAATTAGATAACGCCTGGCTATCAGAAAGAATAGCTTCTGGAGTCTTAAAGGCTTATTTTCAAGCAAGCAGTCAACTAGATGAGATGTCACCTAAATTCACATGAAAAAAACACATCGCGATGTAAAGATTGTAAATAATATAATCCAAACCCAAAGGAGGGAATGTATCAGAGTTTAAATTGTGAAATTCAAGTTTGCAGAAGGCTATGGATTTGAATGGAAATCCAAAATACCTTGGCAGGATCTACACATGAATGTCCCCAGTTATTTCCTTCCAACCATAATGGAGGGATGGAAATTGCCTGGTTATCAGACAGAGTATTGTAAAGAGGATTATAGTACATTAAAATGAAGAATCGGACTTGAACGTTTGCATTGTGTTATTTTTGGTTGCCTTCTTGACTCTGTTATGTATTTTTCTATGATTTTTGGTAGATTGAAACTCCAGATGGGTGATCTATAGAGACAACTAGATTAAGGGCTCCTGGAGGGTTCAGTGGGGGAGGTGGCAGAGGATAATGGGGAGTTCATTCCAAGCAGTATAAGAAGGAACAAAATGTTTTGAAACAAATTATGGTAGAGATTGTACAACACTTCTTATTATGACTGATCTATTGAATGATATGATGTCTGGATTTTTGTCCTAATAAAGTGATTTGAAAAATCAAAATAAAAAATAAACCCTGTGGTTTTAAAGTTCTCTTACATTCATGATTTGGCTATGAACCACAGCAAATAGCTAGAGTTTTTATAGTTGATCTATATCGCATTGAGAAAGTTAGAATTGAATTCCCAGCTGAACACTTTTTATTAAGATTGCATTTTGTTTCTTCAAAAATGGTAAACAGAATTATCAACTGGGCAGCAATTCCCTTTTAGATATATACCCAAATAACTTGTAAAAGGGACCCAAACATCAACAGTGTAAATAATTGAAGCATTATTCACAATAGCCAGTGGACACAACTTATACCCAACAACAGATGAATGGATGAACAAAATGTAGTATGCACAGACAATGGCATAGCACTCAGATAAAAAATGAAGTTCTGATACAAGCTAGAAAGTGAATGAACCTTGGAAACATTACGCTGAGTGAAATAAATCAGACACAAAGAGAGAGAAATATGACCCAATCCTACTTGGATGATAGACAGATGCATAGAGATCAAGGTTTATTAGTGGTTACCAGGGGATCGATAAGAAAGATGGAGCATTATTGCTCAATGTGTACTGAGGTTCTGTTTGAACTGACATAATAATGCTACTAGGGTTCCAGATATACATGCAAAGGATTATTCCAAACAAAACATTTAATTATGACTCTGCTCAGTTGATGATTACAGACAAGTTATCGCAGGCATACACTTGTCTTACTCTCCTTAGGATGCTTGAAAAATATCCAATCCAAACAGGAGCCTTCAGGGAAATCTGTTGGCTCATATAAATTCAAGGCGGAGAGGTCAGCAAAGGTTATGGTAATTGTTTTTATGACATTTCACAGTGATAATTTTTAAAGATTTTTTTCATAAAACAAAGATCAATCATGGGGGATTATATTAATGTTAAGAACTTTGAGAACTGTACTGATGGAAAAAAAGGGCACGGAAATTTTGCTACAGATTTTATTTTCATCACAACACTGCACTCTTTCTTCCAGGATAACAAAGGCATCCTATGAGAATGTCTTTATCTCATCCACCCTAGCATCCCAATCTTATCCTTCCAGACTTCTTTTTGTGACTGAAATGCAAAGAACATTTAAGGCAACATTATTTGAGTCTCTCTCGTGTGCTAAAACTGCTATTTTGATGTGGTGTAAAAAGCATAGAATTGGAAAAGCTAAGAATTGTTCAGGAAAAGCATAGAGAAATGGAAACCCGTCTTCAGAAGCTTATTGACCTAGATGGAGGACATGTTCAGAAAGAGTAGCTTCCCATTTTAATATCTTTAGTTATTAAAAGTTTTAATGTCTTGTAGCAATAATTTTAACTTACTTTTAAACAAAGACCTACTCCTCACCTTTTGACTATTTCATTACCTGATATTTCACATATATAATAGTTAAAATCTATGAACTATTTTGAGTATTAATAAGCTCAAAGTGCAAAGTAAGAGTAATGATGCCTATGGTGGGTAAGGTAATTGTGAACTTAATAACCAAGCCACAATTCTTGTTGTTTTGGCAGCTATGTAATGATTGTACCTAGTAATTATGTAATAATATAATTTGACAGTTAATTATTTAGTCATCATCCATTTTGTGATCATATGTGGTCATCATTTATTTTTGCATAATGCTACATTTTACATTATGGCCCATTCTCTGGAACTTAGCCATGTTCATATGTAAGGAGTAGATGTATAGCTGATTACAGATATTTTTCACCCAGATTACTACTTTATCATGTCTCATGAATTCTGATATGATTTGTTTTCATTTTAAATGTGTTCTAAAATCCAATTTGAGTTGTTTTTTTCACACACTCTTTTTAGGAAGTTTGTTACTTAATATCAAAGATTTGTTTTTCCAAGATATCATTATGTTTCTGGTTTCTATTTTAATACACATGCGTTCACAGAATATACTTTGTATAACTTGAATCTTTTAAAATGTCTGAACTTTATTTTATTGTTTAGAATATGGTTTATCTTAATCATTGTTCTGTAGGTACTTAAATAGAAAGTGTAATTATTTTTTAGAATGTCTGGCAAATGTAACTTTGCTCTTCTGCTCTGTAAGTGTTCAAATCTACTACACTCTTGATGATTTTTGCCTACATGTTCTATCAATTTTTGAAAGAAGGCTATCAAAATCTTCAACTTAAATTGTGGATTTTTTTTTTCAATTTTAACAGCTTTTGGTAAATGTATTTTGAAATTCTGGAATTGAGGCTTTAAACATTTGGGATACTATGTCATTTGAAAGGAATCACTTCACTAATATTATAAGAAAATAACATTTCTCATAAACAATGTTTTACTCTGAAATCCACTTTAATCTGATAGTTATTCTTGATTTCATCTAAGTAAAGTTAGCATGATATGTAATTTTGTGTCTTTTTATATGTAAATTTCCCCAACATATAGTTTGGTCTTTCTTTTTTTAATTAGAATCTGTCAATCTTTTAAATGGGGCATTTGTATCATTTACATTGAATGCCATTAGTGATATGCTGGGACTTATGATTGCTATGACTCGGAATCAACTTGAAGGCAGTGGCTTTGGTTTGGGTGTAAATTTGCCATTTTACAACAAGAGACTACTACATGGTTTAAAATCAGAAAAATGTATCTATCCTTACACCATATTTCATATATACATAACACAAAAAATCTGTGAAGCTGGACTGAATGAAGAAAAATATGACATTAGGATTAGAAGGAATACTCATTAACAACCTGAAATATACAGATGATCCCAAAGTGCTTTCTGGAAGTGAAGAGAACTTCACGCATTTACTGACAACAACAAAGATGATAGCCATCGGTGTGGATTCTCAAAAATCCTTTCAACTGGACCACGAAGCAACATTATGACAAATGGTGAAATAATTGAAAATTTCAAGGATTTTATTTTACTTGGATCCACATTATATGCTCATGGAAGCAGCAGCCAAGAAATTAAATAGCATTATGCATTGGGCAAATCTGCAAAAGCTCTTACATATTTACTGTTTTTCCATCCGTTTTTCTCATTCCTCTCTTCCTTTTTCTTGCCTCTGTGGGTTACTGAACTTTTTTTCTTTTTCATTCCTTTTGAATTAGTTACACTGTTTTTGAGAGTATCATTTTCTTAGTAATTGATCTTGTTTTTAGTTGTTGACTTAATTTCAACACAATTATGGTCATCTATTATGCATTTAGCCATTTATGCTTCTCCAAATTTTTTATTCTGTATGTACATAAGGTGTCACAGCTTATTGCTATCAGTGTTTCTTTAATTAAAGAAAATGAAAAAAAAAATCCCTTAAAACAGGTGGAGAGAAATAATTCGTTATTTTAAAGGAACACCAATTTTAATGAAGAACAAAAGTTAATCTAAAATCATAAAAACCTCAGTAAATAACAATAACTTTTTGTGCTATAAGAACTGTCAATTAAGAAATGTATATCCAATTAAAACTATTTTTAGAAAAAAATGACATTCTCAGTAAAAGAAACTAAGAGTCTTTGTTACTAACAAACCTACAATAATGAATGGCTAAACAACCCCACAAAAACAAAAACTCTCCAAACACAAAGAAAATAACCGCAATTTTTTTTTCTTCAAAACAGAAAAAGAACAATAAAATGGATGTAAATATTACTAATAGACAAACCTTTATCTTATATTTAACGTGTTAAGTAAATATCATAATATTATAGTATTACAATATTATTTCAACTTAAGTACTAAAGCACTGATATAGACTATGTACATTGAAAAACCAAAGGCCTTTGGGAAACATAAATGGTTGAATGCTCCATTATTAACTGTGCTGGGAATTCAAACCTGTTCTGCAGTGCCTCAAAAGACATGTTCAGGAAAATCTGTTCATACAAATTCTATATACATTTTGTTATTTCCTCACAGATCCATGAGGTGTTGTTCATCTTTTGCTCAGTTATTCTCTTTATCGATTAGAGTGAATATATCCTGTTTCTCTGTCTTCAAGTTCACTTATTCTATCCTCTATTATTTTCAATCTGCCACTAAGCCTGTCCAGTGAAATTTATTTTGGTAATTGAACTTTTCAGTTATAAAACTTCCTTTTTAAACAAATAACTTCTATAATTCTATGGAGATTTTTTATTACTTATTTTCAAGAGAATGTCGAATGGCTTTTGAAGCATTTTTATGAAACCTATTTTACTTTTCTTGTCACATAATTCCAACATCTAATTAATTTGAGGGTTGGTGTGAATTGTCTTTTTTCATTTTCATCTTTATATTCTGGGTTCTTGGTACCATGGATGGTTTTCAATTTCAAATTGGACACGTTCATTACATGTTTATTTGGAGACTGATGATCATATTTCAAATTTCTATTTTAGTAAGTACTTTCTTATTTATGGACAGCATGTAGATTATGCTTTATTTAGTTCAAATAAGAGTTTAGTTTTTAGAGCCCTTGGCATATTATTCTGGTCTGTTTAATTCTTCTGGCACTGCTGGGGATCTTGCTCAAACCCTGTTGGTGCCATCTGGAATGGCCTGAGGCCCTGCTGTTCTCTCAATACTGTTGGATCAAATTGCCTGCTAGACAGGCTTGGGCATTTAAACGCTATACTATGTCTCTGTTAAGTTTGCCCATTCCAAGTTCTTTGGATTTAGAAACCAGGCTTTTTTTTTTTTTTTTGGCTTTAGAAAAGGCTAGAAAGCTTTTTGTATCAATTTATGTAGCGTTTTTGAGTTGAAAATCTCTTATAGGAAGCAAAAAGAAAACTTAAAGAATGATTCACATTAGTTTTACTTAAATCTTAAAGTTGTGGCCAGTATGCCTCCTCTCAAGCACTTAAAATCATTTTATCTTTATCACTTGAATCATTTTCAGAATGCTTCAATATAGATAGAGGGGAAATAGTGAGTCTACAACAAGATCTTGTTCCAGAATCAAATGTTTCTTGTTTTATCTTTGTTTCTTACTTACTTTGCTTGTTTATTTATTTCTCCAGCTCTTTTATCAAATTCTTGCCTTCCTCTCTGCTTTTGACTTGCTAGTAACTTGGTGAGACTCCCCTGCCTCAACTTCTGACCTTTGGATACTGTGTGTTGTTTTAAGTCAGTAATTTTGTAGTAATCTTTACATACAAGTAAAAAACAAAATACAATGTTTTACTATCTTGCACACAAAGGTATTTTGTATTCTCTGTGCATAGCGGCACAGTGGGGTTGTTGGTGATCTGAATGACAACTGTTTCAATAAAGTGGTCAGCTTGGAGGTAGACTGGATGTGCTGAAGGGGTAAATGGGAGGTAAGCCAATTGAGAAAGTGTAGATGACACTACACTCGCTTGAGCATAAAACAAGAATGTTGGACTATATAAACGGGGCTATGGTTTAGGACAAAGCTTTGTTGTTTTTACTTTATGAGGAAATGATGTGAGCATAGTGTGCTTAGTCCTGCTCTCTGCAACCTAGACAGAAATAATTCATCTGAAAGAATTGCTTAAAAGCTCTATCTAGTGAAGGAATGTTGATCGCAACATTCAAACTATTATGAAAGAGGGTAAGAAATTATAAAACAGGATGAAATGTTATTCAGTAAAACCTTCCTGTATCCATGATGGTTTTCTAATGTGGCTACTTTCCATGGGGAGTTGACAAAGAAATCATAGCCAAGATATCATATTTGATTTATCATGTCATATTGGATTTGTAAAACTCTGCCATTGTATTTGACAAATTTCTGTCTAACAGTGCTGCAAGAATTTCAGCTTATATTTCCAGATGAGAGGGTTCTCCTTGAATACAAAAGATATTATAAACTAATCCAAGGTCCTCTTTTTTTTCTTTTTTTTTAACCTCAGTCAAGGGAAGTCACTTGGTATTCTACAATAGTTTTATAAGGTGACTGGCTTTCCCTGTGAGTGATCAAGGAATTTTGGTCAAGATTTCATATTGAATTTTCGGAATGAACACCAATGTAGGAGTAAATTACTATCTAATAGTACTGTCATAATTTCAGTTTTATGTCATTTATATTCAATTTATGCCTTGCTATATATTATTTTTATTTTTTTAAATGGTAGTGCTTTTTGTGGATCAAGATTTCTTCAATCTAAATCATGTCTTATGTTCCTTATCAGCATCAAAGAACAAAAATCCATATCATTGTGTGCTCACCTCCTTGATACAATTGCTGAAGACAAATGGGTGCATAAGCAAATGTGGCGAAGAAAACTGATGGTGGCCAGCTATCAAAAGATATGGCATTTGAGGTCTTAAAGGCTTGAAGGTAAGCAAGCGGCCATCTAGCTCAGAAGTAACAAAGCCCACATAGAAGAAGCACACCAGCCTGTGTGATCACGAGGTGTCGAAGGGATCAGGTATCAGGCATCATCAGAACAAAAAAATCATATCATTGTGAATGAGGGGGAGTGCGGAGTGGAGACCCAAAACCCATCTGTAGGCCACTGGACATCCTCTTACAGAAGGGTCTCAGGGAGGAGATGAGCCAGTCAGGGTGCGATATAGCAACGATGAAACATACAACTTTCCTCCATTTCCTAAATGCTTCCTCACTGCCCCCCCCCCACCACCACAATATCATGATCCCAATTCTACCTTACAAATATGGCTAGACCAGAGGATGTACACTGGTACAGATAGGAACTGGAAACACAGGGAATCCAGGGCATATGATCCCTTCAGGACCAGTGGTGTGAGTAGTGATACTGGGAGGGTGGGTTGGAAAGGGGGAACTGATTACAAGGATCTACATATAACCTCCTTCCTAGGGGATGGACAACATAAAAGTGGGTGAAGGGAGACGTCGGACAGGGCAAGATATGACAAAATAATAATTTATAAATTATCAAGGGTTCATGAGGAGTGGGAAGTGGGGAGGAAGGGGAAAAATGAGGAGCTGATGCCAGGGGCTTAGGTGGAGAGCAAATATTTTGAGAATGATGAGGGCAATGAATGTACAAATGTGCTTTACATAATTAATGTATATATGGATTGTGATGAGTTGTATAAGCCCCTAATAAAATGATTTAAAAAAAATAAATGATTTATCTTCAGTAAGAAGAAAAATAATAACAAGTGTAAAAAATACAGAAAATTTTGTTTATTCCAGGTCCTATACAAAACATTAATATAAATACCTTCTTTAATTATATAGAACACATAAATAAACATACAAATATCCCAAGCTCTTCAAGGAAGCTTTATTATTATCTTCACTTTAAAGATAAGGACAAGGAATTTTATATATATTTTGAAAAATTACCTAGTCTTACATCACACTAGAGAATAATCCCATCAGTTTAAAGTGATACTGGCAGCTAATGTTGAATTGCTGACTACAAGGTCAGCAGTTCAAATCCATCAGCTTTGAGTTCAAAACCCAGGAGAAAGTTGAAATTATATGATCCCATACATATGTACAGCCTCAGAAACATTACTTGCAGTTTCTATGAGTTTGAATCAATTTGATGCCAGTGGATGTGAATCTAGTTAATGTTTTTAGCCTTGTACATTACTTCCATGAAAAAAGGTGACATTTTTCAGAAAGACAATCAGAATTTCTTTATCTCTGACAGGACAAACAGAATTGCTCAATATATTAACAAGGGATAATAAAGACCTCTCTAAAAGAGAATAAAATTTATAGATTTCTCATTATGTCTTTGCATGCTCCATAACATGGTCTCTCCAGCAGAATTCCTGTGGTGACATTTAAAAATATTGCTCTGAGTACCATATTCAACTAATGAGGACCACAGCAGTAGTTATATCATGCTCTTAATTTAGATGACAATAAGATTCTATTCTGTACTATGCCTATCATTGTTGTTTTGTTTCACTAATGATTGGATGTCATCTGCAGTCAATCGGTTTACCTGGTCCAGTGGTATTCAAATTTGAGCTTTCATTAGATTCTTCTAAAGGGCTTGTTAAAACACAGATTGCTCACCACTTACAATTTTCAATTCAATAGGTATGTATTGTAACCCAAGATTTTTTGTTTTTGTTTTAGAAATTCCCAAGTTAGTTGATTATGCTGGTCTAGAAACCACACTGAACCAGGCTAGATTTTTTTTTAATTCAATGGAGCAGATAATGATTTATTAAAAAACCAACAAACCAACTTTATAAGTCCTCTGGTCACTGCATAACTACTTAATTATTCCTCTGTGCTGCAAAAATAGCCCTAGACAAATGCAGGATAGCTGTGCTTCAATAAAATTTTATTTCCAAAAACTGGTGTCAGGTTGGATTTGGCCCATGGACCATCTAGACTAATCCAATATAAATGCCCTGAAGAAAACATTTTGTACATTTTGAAATCTCAAAGAGAATCACCTGTGGATTCATCCACAAAAATTTATTCTGCAGAACATGCCACAAACTATGTTGATTCCGTAACTATCACGAAACCAAAAATTCCAAATCACTGCCATCGAGTCAATTTGACTCAGAGTGACTCTATACAACAGAAATAACTTCCCCTGAGAGTTTCTGAGGCTGTAAATCTTAACAAGCAGAGAACCTCATCTTTTGCCCACACAGCAGCTGGTGGGTTCAAATGCTGACCTTTTGGTTAGAAAGCCCAACTATTAACCTGCTACATCATGACAGAGAAGGAAAATAAACAATGCTTTTATACAAGAGGCTGTATTGTGCAAATGGTCTTTGTTTTAAGATATCCATAAACATTATCACATTTTTACAAAATTTCATTTTAATTGGATATTGTTGGTAGTGTTTGAAGGTTAAATTTACCACCTATTTTTAATGGCACAGGTGTCAGCTCAATAATGTTATTTATTAAATTTATAATGAAATAAAATACCACACTTGCCTTGAATATGACCACCTTTAATAAGTTTTATCTTTACCCAGAGCATCACATTTTAAACTAATTTAAAATGGCAATATAATCTTGAAAGTCCACTAAATTGTGTACTTCAGTGAACTTGGTACATTAGCTTCATTCTTATTAAATGCAAATACTTTTAAAAGGATATAATTTAGATTAATTTTTGTCATTATGGAATGTAATTTATTTCATTGAATACTATAATATATAAGTATTATAAAAAGTTATTATAGTTAATTTCAAAACCTAATATTCAAGTTTTATGACAAAAGTTTCTATCTACTAAATACTATGGACTAGATATAGTTATACATTAAAATGATATATTCTAAAACAGTAATTTGATAATGGACTAAAATGAAGATTTTATGGTGTGATATGTAGCTCTCATTTTCTAAAAGCTTTTCCTGAATTTAATCAACTCAAATGTTAGTTTGAACCATGGCAATATATTTACTCCCAGGTTTTTGTTTTTTTCTCTAAAGTAGAGTCGTCTTCAAGAAGTGATGGGTTACAAAATAAATGTTAAAAAATCACTATGGCAAAAGAAAAATGGAAAATATTAATTTTAAACAGTTCCTTTAAAAAAATTCAGGATTTCTCAGATCCCTTGATATGTACAGAACAAATATCTAAGAAAGGTTTGGTAGATGGCATAATGTTTTCCGATTTCATTTTAACAAAAAAATCCAGTTTGCAGTAGAACACTTTTTTGTATCAGAGGAACCCACTTAAGGAAACATTGTTCTAAGTGTTTTAATTTAGGTATATGATAATTTGTATTTTAGAAAATTATTGCAATTCTCTTAAGATATTGATATCTGAGTACATATTACTTCACTAAGCAGTTGAAGGTCAACTCTGTCGTTTTATAAGCTACGGAACGAAAGCGATCGATAACTCAAGTCTTTTAGATGTACGTACACTCCTCGTCGGGTCTCCTCCAAAGTGCTGCACCAACTTCTTTACACGGGCTTCGCTGATACTGTGGGGGATTCCTTCCCCTTCTTAGATTCTCCATCCTATAAGAAAAAATAAAATTATATTTTAATACTCACATATTGGTAAACGTGCACACGTTGAATGATCTAAGTCAGGAGCTACAAATTTAAGTATCTAACGTGTACTGGTAGGAAATACATCAGGTGCTTCAAGTTCTCCTCCTTTTCAGAGAGCAAGGTTGGGTTATCTCCACGATGAAGGTCGTCAAAGAGCCTTCCTCCCATTCTGATGCTAGGTGCTTCTTCGCATAATCCAGTTTATCTAGTTATTTGCTCAACATACAGATTGAGTAAGTGTGGTGAGAAAGTGCAACCCTGATACACACTTTTGTTGGTTCGAAATAATGCAGTATTCCTTGTTCTTTTTGCACAACTGCTGCTTGATCCATGTATAAATTCCACATGAGCACAATGAGGTGTTATAAAATTCCTATTCTACTCAAGGCCATCCATATTTCGTTCTAATCCACACAGTGGAATGTCATGGTATAATTAATAAAACACAAGTAAACATCTTTTTTGTATTCTTTACTTTCAGCCAAGATCGGTCTGACATCAGCAATGAAAGCTCTCAGTCCATAAGCTCTCCTTTGTCCTGCTTAAATTTCTGGCGGCCCTTTTCCATGTATTCCTGGAACTCTTTACTTGTTTTCAGCAAAATTTTACTTGCTTGTGATACCAATCATACTGTTAAATACTTCTATTGCGTCATATTTCTTTGGTATTGATGCAAATATGGATCTCTTCCAGTCTATTGTCTTCCAAATTGCTTGGCATAGATGTGGGAGTATTTCCCATACTTCATCAGCGTGTTGAAACATTTAAGTTGTTATTCAGGCAATTTGTAGTTCTGTTTTTCACTAATGCCTTCTGTGCACCTTGGACTTCTGTCAGCACCACTGGTTTTCGATCGTATGAAATAGTTGAATGTCGACCAGTTCCTCTTGGTGCAGTGGCTGTCTAGTCCCGCCATCTTCATTTGATGCTTACTGAGCCAGTATTTATTTCACCCGTAGAATTTTTCAATATTGCAACTCATGACTTGAATTTTTTTCTTCAAGTCTTTCAACTTAAGAAATGCTGAGCATATTTTTCTAGTACTTATGAAGTGTGCTCACTAGTACTTACGAATTCCAGAAACATCAAAGTGGCACGAACAATTAAGCACTTGGCTGCTAACCCAGAGGTGGGTCGTTTCTAACTAGTCAAGCACCTCAGAAGAAAGGCCTGGTGATTTACCTGTGAGAGGGGAAGGCCACTGAGAACATCCGAGCACAGGGCGAATGCGGAACACACAGGACCTGTATGAGTCCTGGAGTTGGAATACACTTTTTGGCAAACATGCATATATATTTTTTCTACCATATATATATTTCTAATATATATAT
>NW_022104341.1:54679673-54781544 GCF_000313985.2 Echinops telfairi
TATATATATATATATATTGCTTCAGTTTACAATATTGCTGTTGTAAGTTGAAAAAAAATCTACAATATGCTCAGATAGTAAAATATAACATGTTTTTGCTGTAAATGCCTCCTAAAAAATTACAATGTAATTAGAAAAGAAAAATTACAATGTAATTACAATGCAATTTTACTCAACATGATTACACTCTGATGAGGAATGACAACTTATTCTGCCTAGAAATCACTGCTGATATCTTCCTGAATGGGCTATTATTCTTCCTGTTATATATCCAATATGTAAAAATAAAAATGGTCTAGTTGATTCATATTTAACTATGATTGAAGTTATGATGGAAAAACTCTAAGATATGTTCAAAGTATCTTGAGGGCTCTGGAGAAGTTACAATTAACTTGCTTCTGCTGGCATCAACGTTCTCGTCTACCACTTACTTTACCCCAATATTGCTTTCTTGGAATATTAATATGGAGACATAAAGGAGATTAAGTAATTTTAGAAATATAAGATGCTTTTTGTGGTAACCCTGCATTTTGGAATCACACTATCTTGGCCCAAAGTCCGCTTTCTCTCTCTACATAATTTTGGGAAAGTTGAAAGTTGTCTCTCTCTCTCTCTCTCTCTCTCTCTCTTTCACACACACACACACAAGCACACACACACACACACACACACACACACACACACACACACAGCGACAGAGAGAGGAGAGAGAGAGAGAACCAAATAGTCTTTAGTTGGTGATGCTGGAAGTCAGCATTGGGTTAGTCCCAATGATTGAGAGTTCAAACTCATCAGCCTCTCCTCCAGAGAAGAACGAGGCTATCTCTTCCCATAAAGATCAACAGTTTCAGAAACCCTGTGTAGGGTTGCTATGAATCAGAATTGAATAGATGGAAATGAATGGTATATAGATATAAAATTTTGTATATTGATTGTTGATGATGTAACTCTTGTGGCTAATGTGTTTGCTTTTATCAATGGCATTTTAAAATTTGGAAACACATCAAAATGATAAATGGGCCCCAAGAATTTCACTATATATTAATGATACAGCAAGAAATAAAAATATTCATGTAACAACAGCATTACATTTTTCCTTTCCCCCATTTATAATGCTAAATATTTAATTCACTGGGAAATACACTTTTAATCATGCAAAAGTTTTACAGAATAATCCTCCTATCTAAACTATTCTATAACTGTGAGACTTCCATCTTTTCAAGATTCCACTCCTGGCTGTTTGAACCCTTCCATCAGTATCATCTATGATTTACAGCTTGAATTAAATGGCCAGACATAATGCCCAGGAATAAAGCCTTGGCATACAGCCAGGATACAGCAGTGGAGTTATACTGCTACTTCTCTCCTGTCTGGAAAGCCACCAGTGGGAGGGTGTTAACAGGTCCAGCATGGACAGAATAATATGAGCACACGCAAGATAGAGGTTCTGACAACTTACTGAAAAGTTCTGAACAGTACAGCCTGCATGTTCAACTACTGGGAAGAAATACAAACATTCAGATGAATATCTGATGACATGAAACAATGATTGAAGATTATGAGCAAAAAGTGTCTGCACCTCCCTTGGTCACAGCTGTCAAACTCCACTAAGTCTCAACAGCTCCTGAAGAGCTGTGAACAAACACAGAGCCCAGGTTCACAGAACCGATGCTTCTAATGCAGGAGACACAGTGTAGTGATTCCCTTGAGAAGGCTCTTCTAGCCATAGGCTTTGTCACTTCAACCCAGGCACTGGCTGAGGTTACGAAGATTGGTTACTGTATATTTCCTATTTTCCTGATGAGTCCAGGTTAGAGAACTTGGGAGGAAAATACTGTTAGGATTCTGTGATTCAGTTGTAAGTCATCATTCACAAGCTCATTTGTGATGGTAAAAACTTGGAAATCCAACATGGAGATTGTTCAGTTTTGCCATCCTGCTGGGTGTCAACTGAGCCACCTCGGAAGTAAGAACAGATGATCTCACTACCACCCAGAAAAAGAGCCGGAAGAGCACACCCTGGTGGCCTGGGATCCCTGTTTGCTTAAACTCTTTGATCCAGGAGCAAAAGCACTGCGATACCAGAGGACCATCAGGGCAGCAGAGGCAGCAAGACCAAGAGTATGAGAGCAGTGGTGTCACAGCCCTGAGAGCAAAACAAAAACGGATTGCGTTGGGGCAGGAAACTTGATTTCACAGTCATGTGCCTCCAGGGAGTGAATTAGAGGAGCTAGGTTTGCCAACCGACTGGAGCTAACGCTGAGCGCCTGCAAGCTGAGGAGTGAAGTGTCCTTGGGGTATTTATCAACAGTGCTCCAAGAGGCTGGTGGCATTGTCCAAGGAGAGCAGAGAACAAGGGGTTGTGTGACTGGACCACAGAGGCATGCCTATGGCCATGGCTGAGGAGAGGTTGTCCTGACCAAAGGATTGAAACTTGAGCACTTCGGATCCTGAATTGCAAAGAGCTGACTTCCCTAATTAATCCCATAGTTATATCTGTCTGTGAGTACTATCAGACCATTGCAATGAATTACGGAAGCCAGCGGAGAAGTAGAGAGTGCTGTAGGAGGGATGCTGGGCTCAGAATTGCCAAGGAACGTTCAGCTGCGGCGGGATTCAGCTGCCTCGCACAGGTTCCACAGAAGTGACGCTTGAATGGTTGAGTTCAGCAAACTGATTGTTAAAATGGTGCCCGAGTCAGGGATCTCTCTAAGGAATCACAGTAAGTACATTCCTTACTCATTCAACTCTCCTCTGTGCAACAGCGTATTCTAAGAGCCCACAGTCATGCTGATCCCATCCATAGGGATAAACAACTAGACGTAAGTAAGCTTGCAATATTAATTGATTCACTTCATAAGCCTCCTTATCCGTTTGATGACAAACTTTATTCTTGTCACCTTGTGTTTGTTGCCTCAGTACACAAATATGCAATGAAAAGAGAAAAAGTGCCCACTGAGGGGGGCATGCCGTTTGTTTGTTTCAGCTTTGTGTCACACCCCAAATTCTCGCAAGATACTGAGTGAACGATGCAATTTCTGGAAGTGCTCAATGGAGTAAAAATATCATTAAACAACTGCTGTACATTCACCAGAAGAGGAAAGGGATTTCTCAATAATGAACATAGTATGTTTGAAGAAGAGAAGCCATACGTTTCTAATATATCTAACACAGTGACTATAGTCTAATTGGCCTACCTTTAGAGCAGTGGTTCTAAACCTTCCTAATGCTGCGACTCTTTAATGCAATTCCTCATGTTGTGGTGACCTCCAACCATAAAATTATTTTTGTTGCTACTTTATAACTGCCATTTTGCTACTGTTTTGAATCGGGCGGCCCCTGTGAAAGGGTCATTCGACCCCCAAAGGAGTCACGACCCACAGGTTGAGAACCACTGCTTTAAAGGAATGGGATCCTACTCCTCCAGTAAAAAGCTGATTAAGGATAAATCACACAGACAATGGTGTTCATATAATACTGAAAACTATTGCAAGTGAGGAGGCCAATCAAGGAACAATATGGAAATATCTTAAATGACAGTTTGATTGGTTTGGTTTTGGTATGGCATTGTTTAATATTTTTAACTCTTTTATAGCACAACCTAGTTTTTATACCTCTTTTATTGTTCTTATTTAAGTATTAATTGCATGAAATAATAAACTACCTTTCAATATTTCATTTTTGTACTAAAAGTATTAATCATGGCAGCAAACCCATTGTTAAATTATTTGAATCCCATCACTGGGTGAAGGTATGTCTGACCTCTGATTCATAGGAATTGCCCTTGGCTTGGTTCTCTTGCCCTCTTGTAAAGTTTAAGTGCCCTTCCCCCTTGTGAGGTCACATTTATAATATGCTTTTATGTAGATAGCTGGTATTTGAGAATGCCGGTAAACAATTTATTAAATTCAAGAGGCAAAGCAATCTGCTGTTATAGAGGTGGAGTACAGAGGCCTGGGTAAGAGACTGCAGGTGGTGCAGGGACCCTCACAAATGAAGAGGAACAAAGAAGGTGCCATTAAAAGGAGGCCAAATTGCCGGGACAGCAACCAGAAGAAGCTGGCGTTTGTCTCTTTCTAAAAATACAAATATCGGTAGTGAAATAATTTCCTCTAAGGTGGCGTGGAAGACTCAGCTAGACTAGATCACAAGGTTGGATTGCTCTGGGACTGTCAACTGGCACGGTGGGGTGGCAGAGGACTAGTAAATAAAGGAAGTGAGATGAGTAAAAAGCATGGTTATAGTCAGTTTACCTTGGCTAGAAGAAGGCAAGCAGAGTATCACTGACTGCCCAGAGGACAGGGAGTTGGATTAATAGAATGAAAGTATTAGGTATAAGTCTCTGTGAAAAAATTTAAATGTATCAGGTACTATATTAGGCTTCGTAAATACATTTCTGTGCCATTTGTATTTATCTTATAGTTAACTTGAGATTCAGAGATGGTAAGTAATTGCTTAATTTCACATAGAGTAGGTGGGAAAAAGTGCAGAATTTAAATCCAGATTTGTGTGACCCCCAGAGCCCGTGCAATTAATGGCTATGTAGACTGACTGCAGTATAACTTTCTGCACTGACTGAGATGGTCTATATATGTGCTGATGCATGCAGTCCTCTTGAAATATGGTGAGTGTGATTGTGGGACCGGATATGTGATTGTTAAACATTTTACTTACTTTTAAATTATTTAAATTTAAACTCAAATTTAAGAAGATGTGCCTAGTGGCTGCTGAATTGAAGAGTACAACTGAATAGAAGCTAGTACAAATGTTTTATTCAACACACCAAGGGAAAAACATAAGGTTCCACTGAGGGTCCCTAAACTTATGTAAATATGACAGGGAAATGAAGTGTTCACAGAGTGTTCTTTATGGGATCTTTTGGGGACAAATGGGCAACCGAACTCCTCACTGTCGTACTGCTGCAAAGGAACCACTTACGGCTCTTTGCAGAAACATACGTTTTCATATCACTATGATTTTCAAGTGTGACACTCTTCTCCTAGCACATGTAAGTTCTTTGAATATGCCCTTGAAACTCCTTCCTAATTTGAGACTTTTACACATTGCCTTCCATGGCCTTTCTCCTACCCTACCATAAACACTCCTTAGCATCCTTCTGGTTATAATTATAGTACAATACAATATACTAATATAAAATCATAATATAATTTATTGAAATAATTTTCTTTGAGTCCTTCATCTAGTTGTGGTTGCTTTGGCTCCTGTAACTTTGTAACAGAAATGGTGCCTGGTCCTGGAGAGCCTCAGATTGTTGGTAACCCCCAGGGCATCTCCTTGAACATTTCCCTTGTGTTTGCTGCCCTACTCCTTTTTCAACATGATGTCCTCTTCCAAAGGTTGTTACTGCCGGGTGACTCATCCAAAATAAGTGAGCCGAAGTCACCCTATGCTCTCTTCTAAGGAACATTCTGGTTGCATGTTTTCCTAAGAGTGATTTGTTCATTATCTGCAACTCCATATATATAAGGGTCTTTAAAACTCCATGGAAAAATTCCATTATTTTTCATTGAATTGGTTTAATTACACAAACTTTTTGAAACCCCTGGTTTGTTAAGCCGGGTTATCTAGAGAAACAAATCCAGTGACACTCGTCTATGTATAAGAAAGAGCTTAATATTAAAAAGTAATTATGTATCAAGAAGGATCTCATTCCAGTCCAACTCAAATACATAAGTCCGGTGCTGGTCCATAAGTCTCTCTTCAGGCTCACATGGCTACATGCCAGTGACATAGAATGGTGAATCTGGTAGCAGAAAGATCATTAGCGGGTGGGTTCAGGCCTGTGAACCCAAGGTTGGTGGAAACCAGGCAGGATGCCTGCAGGTCTCAGGGTTGAGTGGCCCATATGGAGCCCATCAAGGTAGGCAGAGTTCCAGCAGGCAGGGAGGCAATGGACAAAGACAGAGCAGGTCCCAGAATCCCTCACTCTAACACAAAAGGCCACATCCCCAAGGAGGTGTCATCGAGGTGCCACTTGATTGACATCTTTGATGCCACACGTAGCCATGAGAGTACAGTTGACATAGAATCATCCAAAGCCAACACCTGGTATTCAATAGCATTGACTAACCCTACAGTTCAAATACATCAGCTCTTGTTTGCGGTTTCCGTTATCCAGCTTTCACATAAATATGTAAAAAGAGAACTTTGTGTGAGATTTATCCGAAGTAAAGTGTTATTGGATTTTTTTTTTGATGTGTTCTTGTTTGTCTCCATAGATATTGATTGCTGATTCAAGTAGAACGCAATCATTTACAACTTCGATTATTTTTCTCCACTAATCTAATTATGCCCCCAAATATGGTCTGCCCTCTACCCTGGAGTTTTCTATCATAGCACTTATCACCATTTCAGTTATGTGTTAGTTATCTTAACGTTCTGGTTATGAACTGCTTTTCTCTTGTACTGTAAGCTCCATGAGGATAAGGACAATAAAAGTCTTATTCTTCACTATATTTGAAAAACTCCGCAGTTACTCACTGTCGTTAATTATCTTACTGTGTTTGTGTCTCTTTGTGTGTGTAATTTTTCCCTACATCTTCTGAACCCGCCATGAGTAAAAATATATAATTCTGGAAGCATGTTTTATAACCCAGGTAGTCAAATTATTGGCATGACAAATATTGCCGCTGTCCTCTCACCCCAACATGTGCTTCCTTGATTCATTCAGTGGTATTTCCTAAAATTATCCCACTAGGCCATCGCTTTGTATTCAAAGAGAATGCTAGAGATAGCCATCCACCTCCATTGTCTAAGGGATGGGATGGTGAGGGTGGAATAAGATCATAGCATGAATGAAATCCTGTTGGAATTTTCTCAGCTAAACCATATAATTCCCTATGGCCCCAGTGAAGAAGGCAGATGTTGAGAAAGATAATGATTTGATTATGGTATCATAAAAAATAAAATATTAAAATCAACTGTAAAATTATCCTTTGTTATTGAACTTACTACTATTTTCATTGTGAGTATCATGGAAGTGGGATGTGTAATGCTGAGTAAACTTATAAATGAGAGTCAATGCCCAGACAATGAGTTGAACATTTGAAAGCCCGTTTGCTTGTGCTCTGTAGACTCCCTAAGGACTTTTCAGTTAAGTGGATATAAAATAAATTACAGAGTAAAGATTCTTGTCTTATTAGTTTCTTGGAAAGGAAAACCTGCAAGTAAGTTTTAATAATTAACTATCTATTATTAAACAATCTTGAACAAATAAAAGCATTAAAAGTTGCATTTCTTTTAATCTTTTAAAACTTGATTTTAAATCAGAATTTATGGCAATACATTACACCCCTACTAATAAAATGACACCTTACATTTAGCATAACAATTAAGTGAGGAATGGCAATCTGCTTTCATAAAGATTGCAGCCGGGCCAGTTTATCAGGCAGTTCTACCCTATCTGTAGGTCAGTACAGGGTCCATATGAATTGAAATCACTGGACAGCAATGGAATGTTTGGTTTTATGAGTATTGGAAGCTTAGCAAGATATCATACTAAAATGTGGTAGCATTTGCTACTGTTAAATTTTACATTGAAAGAACAGGAAGGGTTATTTTTGTCAAAGTACAAAGCTATGCAAGATTGACTATCAACCAAAACATTCACTGTGTTACTCTTAATGAGCAGCGGTGCCTTTTCAGTTGCCACAGCGCAGTGATTAAAATGTATAAGATGTAACAAAAGTCATTTTTCCTTTCTGCCTGTCACCACTCCAGTTTCCGTGGTATCCTTTAGAACAGCGCAGAGTCTCTGGCAAATACTCTATAAACATTTTGCAGTTGACTTACTGATTGGAAGATGAATGCTACTCTTCCTGGAAGGAACATTTGGAAAACTTTTCTTTTCCATGTCACACTGTATGCATCCTTAAAGACACATTTTTGAAGCAAAATTCTGTCAACATTTCCCAACAATTTGGAAACATTCTGCACCAAATTCAAATTATGCTTAGTGCTTGCCTTTTCAATCATCCATATTCCTTATTGCACTTTGTAACATTTGGTATAGTGACCATTGGCTTTCCAGATGATATTATTCTCCATTTCAATATTTGTTCTTTTGTGCATATACATTCTAAATGACTTGAGGGGTTTTATATTGTATGCTAGAGTGATCAAAATACTACCTCAATCAATTATTTATTTTGTTTCATTTTCATGCTGGAAATAGGTTATAATACCACCTCTTTGGAAGACAAGGCACGTGGAAGGCTGAGCAAGCAGTTGACATATGCAGCGTAACATAGGCGGGTCAAAGTAAGGCGCCACCTCTGGTTCTTTAACCCTTTATCTTCTTGGGCCACCATGAGCAGAAAATCCTGTGCACCTCTTTCTTTCTGGTCATATCTTACATATTAGAGTTCTCATCAAATCTGTTACCTATATTCAATACACTTTAAATTCCAAATATGTATTGACATATTGTCACTTTTACTTGTTTCTATAGGTCTAACAATTCCACAGAAATAATTCATGGAGAATTAATTAATAAAAATTGACCACACATATCAAAGTATTGCTTTAGGCATGCAGATAGACAAAAGGAGGATAAGATGGCTATATTATTGTTGGAAATAATTATTACTAGCCTAATCCTAACCAGGGAAAGATAATAAGTAGATGATATTCTGTGACTATCTATCCTCTAATATCCCTAATCTCTCAGATCTCCAAAAGTCATTACATGGCTTCAGATTAAAGAAATGGGGCATCAAGTTGAAAAAGCAGTAGAACACATTGTTTTATCACTGAGCTGATGTTTTCTTTCATTTTGAATGATACATTTATTTTTATTTAAGCAATTTATTACGAATTCTGTGGGGGGTTTACGCTTATGATGATCACTTTTGAATTCAAGAATCTAAAGTATTAACTGAACCCCTCAGTTAGTTTACCCTCCCCCTGCTCCTGGATTTTTTCCCTCCTTCTTGTGAATTACTGTCTTCAACTCCATGCAAGTTAATACCTGCTGACCCTCTCGCTTATTGTTGCATCTTTCCTCCTTTGCCATCCCCACTGTGGTGACCTCCCAAGTCTGTTCCCTTCGGCATGAAGCTCTTTGTCTTGTTTGGCTTTCCCTTTATAATAGTGGTCTCATCTAACATTAGTGGTGTACATCAGTCCAGTTTGGTGGTAAATTCTTTGTCCTTTACATTTTCTTTCCTGGCAATGAGAACCACAGATTTGGGATCTAGTTCACTGCTTCTCCAGGGCTGAGGCATCTTATTGTGCATGCTGTTATATTTGGTCCAAATCACTTCCACCGGTTCATGCAAGCTCCTTCATTTCCTTGCTCACCTGAAGGAAGGCGATGGTACAGGTTTTCCGGTGTGTGTGCAGTCCCTGCCTGACCTTCCCCTTGATGAGGCAGTAGGGGGTCACCACCAGCAGGGTCTTCTTGTTTTCAACCAAAATGGTGACAGTATTAACTGTAGCTTAAAGGACAGGATGTCTCTTGGTGGGGACATGCACTTTGCCTGCAGCTTTTATTTCCCCCTCAGCCAGGGCCACTGCTGGTTTTTTTGGATTAGTTTTGTTTTTTCCCTAGGAAATATTGAATATGAATTATACTGAAACAAACTTCTGGCAAGGACTATGCTGAAAGTATAGTAAGCATACAACAGCCATTGAAAAGTGGTTATAAAGATCTCATCTGAACTGCAAATCACAGCTGCAAATCAAGAGCTGGTCATACCGAGGGAATGTGTTGGGTTGACAGTTGAGGACAAACTGAAATTAAACAAGACTATTGGAAAGAGAACCGCACCTTATTAATTAAACCACTAGAAAGAGAATGAGGTATTCAACAGAACAGAAATGTTTAATAAGGCGATGTCAAATGAGAAGGAATGAGAATGCAATATTGTAAGGCTAGGAAAATTAAAGGCGCCTCAAAAATTACAGAAACAAGAAACTAACTCTTCCATTGCCACGCCACAATTAGGGAACTGGCAAACACAAGGGTCCATTGTCCTCATCTTTACTCCATTAAATAGAATTCAAAATAGATGGGTGTCCTTATGAGCTTTTTGAAAGGCTAGATTTTCAAAATGGCAAATCAGGACGGCAGGTGAACAATGTTTGCTTTACTGCATGGAGGTCGCAGTAAGCACGTGCTCCATGAAAGGAATCCAAGAAACCAAGGCGAACAGCGGTCGCAGTGGGGGAAGCGATCGAGCTGCCCACGTGACTCGAGCGTTCAACTAATTTTCTTCTCTTCTACATTTAAAGGATATTAGTTTCCCCTCCACCTTCACAAAGTAATACTGCATTAATTAAGTCTGTTATCTTTGTGAAAATATTATTTTATTAGAAAAATGGGCAGGATAGGTTTTCTTTAAATACAAAGTTCTTTTTAAGTGGAAAAGGTCCCTTAGTTCAGGTTCATACAAAACAACTGACAAACCCCTATAGGTAAGATTTTGATATATGGTCATTGTTTAAATCACAAGACCAATTATGTTTGTTATTTCAGAGTGATTAGAAAATAAATTTCTTAAGACTATAAAAACTGAGTGAATATATTAAGGAAAGCAATTCCTTAAAGATTAATTATGCATAAGAATTATAAACACGTAGGTATAGCATGTAAGTCCTTACAAATTGCAATCAGTGAGCACGAGATTACTAGCTGAGAATTTGATGGTTCAAATCTGTCAGAACGATTTTCAGAAGGGAGACCTGTCAATTTCCAAAGCATTACAACCTTTAATGCTTCTAGTACATTTTACCATGTGTTGAAATAGACAAAACGGGAAATATAGTAAGAAATAACATTTATATAATAATACATAAACATAATAAAAAAGGAGTACATTAAGACTAGCAAAATATGTTCATTTTACATAACATAGCAGATATATATCAATTAAAGAATAGTGAGAATTTTTGAAAAAGGTCTTATGTGTACTGAGTGTACTGAGCCAGTACACTTATTTAAAGATAAAATATGTAAAAATGCAAGGTATTTTACTGATTTGGCATCACTGGCACACAAAATATTCAGTAAACGTGTATTCGTAAAAAAAGAAAAAGGAGTTAGGGTTAGATCACGTGAGTGCTCTGATGTTTACGACTCAGAATGGTAAGAAAAAAGAAGCCTCAAAAACCAGTATCCTTCTAATGAATTTGTGAAACCTGAAAAAAAAAGCAGCATCCTATTTATCCTTTTCAGAGTGTAAAGTATGAAATACATATATTGAGATGAGAAAGTGATAAATGATGGAACTTGTCGTTGGGAAGGAACCCAAGGTCTCGTTTACTCAGGAAAATAGGTGTTATTATTGTTGGGTCCCAGCGAGTCACCTTCAGCGCATAGCCACCTGCGTGCAACAGAATGAAACACGCAGACGCTGTGCCGTCCAGGAAAATTAGCTCCTGGGGAAAATGTTAAGTTCTTCTTCTAGAATGAATGAATCCTCCAGCTGCCTAAATTATTCAGCTGGGCATCCCACAATTCTGTTGCTGTTAGGTGTTGCTCCATCCATTCTGGTTCACGGGGCCCTTTGTAACATGAGAATGAAACGCGGCCGCTTTGGGGCTACTTTCCGGATCATCGCTGTGTCAGACCCCACTATCGTAAGCCTGCATCAACCCTTCTTTGGGGCTCTGCCTCCCCCTCATTGACTTTCAGTTTTACCAAGTGTGATGTCCTACTATCTGCACTGCTCTCTCTCGCTAGCAAGTCCAAAGCATTTAAGATGAAGCTTCATCACTCTCTCGAACAGGCAAGACAGCTAAAGGGTATCCTTGGTCCTTCCTCTCCATAATGCAATAAAAACCTGGTAATATTTAATTCCATATATGAGTGCATATCTTACTCTGAATTAGTTCTTTGTTCTTGTTATTGTGTGTTTTTGAGTTGATTCTGATGCATAGTTACCCTATAGGACAGAGTTGGACTTCCAAATTTTAAAAACAAGTGACCTCTAAGAAACAAAACCAAACCCTGCAGATTAGCTACATAAACCATATAATAAAAAGTCAATGATAAGATACTAATTGCCTTAAAACGAGCTTTTATAAAGATGAAAAGTCATCTTACTTACAAATATTACGATGAGTAAAATAGATCAATCACAAGAGGTCAAATATTGTATGGCAATACTTTTATAAAAAACAAAAACAAGGAAAGGCAAACACATAGAAAAAACATCTATTGGTGGCCATTAGGGGTGGGAAAGAGGAAAAGATAGGCATACGTGATGGTGATGGAAATACCTCACTGACTAACGGTCGCTTGCAGAGCTTCTCATTGTAATTGCTATCAATACGCTATGCACTTATGAAAATTGAATAGGCAAACTTTATGTGAAATATATATATTTTTATAAATGACAACAACAGAAAAGTAGCTACTGAGGTTTCTCGTGACCATCCAGAAAGCTCATGGATGTGGGTTCTTGATTTGGGATTGAGGGTCATGGTTTCACTGGAAATCCTGCTGAGTTGACTTAATAACATGTTTAGTGCTTCTGCTTGACCCCCTAGCTTATTTCCTAGAGTCTGGAGTGTTAAAGGTTTGCAAGGGCCCATCAGAGGCACAATTTTTCACTTTTCATATTGAGCAATAAAGTGAGTTCAAAATATAAGGAGGATATCTTAAAAAATAGTTATACTGGCATATATTTCATTTACCATACAATTCTATAATATTTTATAAAGTGTGCAATCATCACCACAATTGATTTTAGAGCACTTTTTTCTCTTACTCATTATTTTAAGCTCCCCATTTCATCCCACCCTCTCCTGCCATGGCCCTATCCTATTACTATCTCTATAGTTTTGCTTATTGTGAGTTCCATACAAAGAAAATCAATCATACAAAGCAAACAAAGCAAATTAAAAACCTGGCTAGATAAAACAAATAAAAACTTCAACCAAAGAGGAAGCAGAAAATGTTAAAAACTGAAGCAACCTGAAAAGGAGTCAAAAGGGAGATCATTTTAACCTAAGTACAGCTGCCATAATTGACTTTACTGTACCCTCTAGTTGGCAATACTGTACTAATAAAATATGTCTGCATTATGTATTATTCTCTTTTATGAACTACATACATGAGATAAAAGTGACAACACCAACCTGAAAGTTTAGATAAGAATCTTAGGAACCATGGTTTGATTTGATGATAGAGGAAGAGCCACTCGGAAAAGCAAGGTGCATATGGTTGACCAACTCAAAGAATGTGGTCAATGTCACTAAATGGTGCTTATAGCAACTGTTGAACTGGTGTATATTTCCCTGTCTGCTCAAAAATAACAAAATACAATGTAATATTTAAATTAATTATGCAGCAATAATATTGAAAGAATATTAATCATTACTAGTAACACAGAAATGCTGGTGAATACTAGGGCAGTATTAACTTAGGTCAGTAACTAGCTGCGCACACACACGCTGACTCATAACAAGAGTTTACATCTTGTGGGCTATGTTCTGATTGTACATTTTTATATCATAACCAATCATCATTTTACTAATTGAAAATTTATAATAGTTTTTCCTTCTTTTCCTTTTTCTTCTCTTGTCTCCCCTTCCTTCCCATTCTCTTCCTTTATTTTTGTTAAAAACATAGCTAGAATGTAATGTAGAATTATGGTAGTACTTTCTTGGTACTTTCCAAGATTGTTTATCTCCACTATCGAGAGCAGCATAAACATTTATGAATATTTAAGAAAGCATTACTATGATGTAAACGTTTGATTTAATAAGACAAATCATTTGAAACTATATTTTTTATATTGAGAGAAATTCTTGTACAGTACAAATTCTAGATAACCTGAGAAGCCTTGTTAGGAAACTGAAACCACAGGGGGTGACTTGCCAAGGATTTTTCGAGGTTACTCATCCCTATCTGTCCATTAGTGTATATTGAAAGCTAAATGTCATTCTTTTAAAAGCTACACAAAAACAATCTCATTTGAAATTTTAATTGAGAGTCATTGGCATGTTGACATGAGAAAGGGTACACTATTCTATGCACAGACCTTTAATTAGTTCTCCTGGTACTTACTGACTCTTTCCCTTTGAGATGAGCAGTTCTCAAGTTTGGCGCTGCTGATGACCAAGTTCTCAATAGCAGAATGAGAAAAGTAAGCCATGTATTGAGGTTTCCACCCAGTGATCTTTGGGGTTTTAAAATGTTCTTTTGCTTATAAAATGGGAGAGAGGATCCATGGTAAGGTTATCATCATCCTAGTTAAAATGTCCCAATTTCTAAAAGAAATGAAATGGCATCCTTGACCAACTTGATAAGATGGAAGTTAGCAATACCTTGCTTAAGAAAATAATGCAAAATGGCAAGAGGAAGTGCTGCTAAGCACTATTCCTGGCTCGGAGAAGGCGCTCCCAAAATGCTGGCTCCATGTGAATGAATAAGTGTACAACTATAAATATGGATAGGGTATCTTGAATGTGTATTCATGTGTGCTGTCCATTTGGGAGGTTTGTCTTTGAATGAATGTTGAGTGTTCTCTTTCTGGCAGCATTATCATGATAAGCATGATAATATGTGCCAGTGAATACTGACAAGCAACAAATGCCAACAGCTAATATACATCATGAATACTCATTACCTAAATCTGAAATTTTGAGAGGGAGGCAAAAGTGCTAAACAAAAGCATTGTAAATCCAGCTGCATTCCTGAAGAAAAAAAACCACATGATGGAAATGACAACAAATAAAATGTTTATTGAATATCATGTATTTCACATACAAATTTTCTCAACCTTTTTGCACATTATCTTCTTTAGGAGTTTCTAATCAGCAGCTGTTTTTACTAATATTGAATAAAAGGTATGTTTGCTAGCATTGAATGGCAGGTAACATGCTATTTCTAATTCTTTCACCTAGAATGGCATTTTCTTCTACAAAAGTTGAAAATAAGCATAAATAAATTCTAAATCTAAGTAAATAGATGCACTAATTGGACATTATATATCCATTCAGCGATTTCATATAAAATTACTCTCACCACTAGATTTACTTTTTTTACGGAACTGATACTTAAATAACTTGCCTTCTACATTTGTTAAAATAAGGAGCAAGATCTTGACCAGGGAACCATCATGTATTATGGAAAATGTGATGACATATTATTTCATAGCGATACTTGCTTATACATTTTACTTAACGTCTAACATAAAATAATTGAAAGAGAAGGAAGAAATGTGGCATCTCTATAGAATATCGCTTCTAGACTTTGGTGTTCACAATGAACAACGTTATTAGCTGAGATCCTGTGATCTGATTGCTGTCAGGATGAAACACTGTTTTCTGAGCCTGTCTCTGTCCATTCAGATTTAGGTGGGAGACAGACGGCTCACTATAGTGTGGGTGTAGGCTAAGCTTTTAAAAAAATTCAAATCTTCTCTTACTGTGAATTTTTCTTTTTTAATTGATTGCTTCAGCATTTTAAAATTTCATATTAACTTTGGGATGGCAACATATTATTTTAATGATCCATCAAAAATTTCACCCTATATCAATAGCAATACTTTTCAGTAAGGGATTAACAAATAGCTTTAGTTGGGGCAGAGTAGAGGCAACTTTCTTGTTAGAATCATGGCTATCTTTTCTACTGAGAGGGATCTATCTTGATATCATTGGTATAGATGTTACTTTAGTGGATAGAATTGTGATCTCCAAAACCATGTCCAGGTCAGAAAACCCAATGGAGCAGTTCTATCATGCAAACAGGACCACCATGGGTTGGAATCAATTCACAGACTTCAACAAGAACAACAATATAAAATTAAAGTTTTAATAGTAAAAATATTTGAATGCAAAGAAAATACTAAATAATGCTGACTACAATTTGTTAACAAATTTTTTTTTAAAATACATAGAAAAATTAGGAAGGGGTATTTCCAATAAAGTTCAAGAAACCTGCATGAGTGGCTAAATGATTTGACTTCCATAATTAAACAAATTTATTGGGAAGGTCGGATCACAGGGATATAATTGGTCATTAATTCTTCAAAGTTACCCTATCAGGTGTTGCAAACTACATGTAAGTGGTTCAAACCCACCAGTTGCTCCACAGGAGACAGAAGTGGCTGTCTGCTTGCTTGAAGATTTACAGTCTTAAAGAGAGTGGTTTCCCTCTGTCCTGCAGGCTCCCTGTGAGTAGGGATTGACTTGAGATCTGTGGATGTAGTTTTCTGGTTTGTAATAATGAGTCAGAATTGACTAGGTGGCACAGAAGAACAACAACATAGTCCTCATGAGAAGCCATACTAGTGCAATAGCTACGTGCTTGGCTGCTAATAGAAAGGTTGAGAATTGGAACCCACCAGGAGTGAACTCTCCACGGGTGATATTGTCTGCTGGTCTGTCCCTGTAAAGTTTGTAGCTTAGAGACTAGGACAGTCCTGCTTTGTCCTCTCGGGCATTTATGAGTTGAAATTGACTGGACAACGCACAAAGATGGATTTACTAATGACTGATATAATCTAGAACATGCAAAATACTTAGGAGTAAACATACATACATGGTCTGAGGTCTCTTTTATTTAACTCCGTTAAATATGGATGTGATAGGGTTTTTTGTCCACTTGGCTAAGCCAGAATTCTCAGTACTTTAGCAGTAACTCCTCATGATGTGATCTGACATAGCATGCGGACAAATCTGCCTGTCTTGAAAGAAGTATGATCATTAGAGGATTGCTCTGAGTCAGAACGGACTTGATGGCACGTGACTGACAGAATCACGTAATCAGCTCTGTGAGCGACCAGTAGAGGTGGGAGAGGAGGACACACCCACCCTCCCTTGGTCAGGTCACAGCCCTCATGCTATTGGAAGAAAGTCTTCCGAGGTATGGCCTGCTTCTTTCAAAGGGACTCGTGAAAACCTCCCACTGTGCTTTGCACCTGGTAAATCGACCTCGTGTTATATTGTCTACTGATATCAGGAGCCATCACAGCGAGCCATTAACAGACTGCAGACTTTGGATCCATGTGACGCGCCATCTACAAGTGTGTGGCCTTTTGGTTTCATCTTCCTGCTTCATAACCTCTAACTGCAGCTAAAATCTGCCCCACAGACTTGCCCCACACTGAACTTATCTCTTTGTCCAATTGTGTGAATCTCTTTCTTGATACACATTTCTTCCTCTATATACAGACCATCACCGGCTTTGCTGCTCTGGAGGACCCACTGAACAGTGGAGAAGCAATTTATCACATAAATCTAAGCAAGCTCTGAGTTTTCTCAGGGAGCCTATCTTATTCCATGGATTCATTTACTGACTGGCTATATGAGCCCAAATATCTGGGAGATATAGAAAATTGCACTATAATAGGAAATAACCTCATTCATGATGAAGAACAACAAAGAACACAAGAGGAAGCCATTCTAGTTGAAATACTTCTCAGCAGATCTGGTAAGAATAATTCCCAAAATTTATAATCAAAATGTATATTTCTATTAATTCCACTTCTAAAAAATGCAGCCCATTTATGTTATAAAAACAGTTGATCATTTACTGATGGCAAATAAATGGCAGGCGAGTCACCATGCTCACGATTTCTCTTACTTATTTGCAGAAAGATGATATGCATAGCTTCACTTGTAGCCTAATAGCAGCTATAACCTTTAATAAATGATCCTATAATATACAAAATTAGTAAATCAGGCAATGATTCATATGTGACATTTAAAATCAAATCACTGTATAATTTGTATTAAGAATGGTGACTTTGTACCTCATCTAGCATAGCTACATAAGAGCACTGACATGAAGGTATTTTAAGGTCTATTTGGCACATAATCGGTGTGATAACTCTGGCAACTTGAAACGGTTCTCACAACTTGCTATCACAATTCCTATTTTGAAAGCAAACATCTATTAGAAGCTTAAATTGTAAAACAGTTGTTGTTAAGCTATATATAAGACTCTTAGTATCATATCTAAGCCTTTTCCAGAGTGCTCTTGACTTTTAAATAAATTATCCAATTAATGTATCTGTTAGTATCTTTTAAAATAATTCTGTTAGCTCTCATGAGGTAGGAAAATGATCTTTAAAATAGCATATGCTTTTAAATTTCCAAAGTACGCTATGCTAGAAAGGATGTATACTTTGGGACTCAGCTACAAAAGACAGTAAAAATTACTTTTGTTTCAAATGTTATATATATATATTTAAAATCAGTACCACAGGCTTCTATGTAAACTAGGTTAAACCTGTCTGAAAATAAAAGAATTTGTTAAATATTTTTTGATTGTTTTATTAGGGGCTCATACAACTCTTACCACAAACCATACATATATTAGTTGTGTAAAGCACATTTGTACATTTATTGCCCTTATCATTCTCAAAACTTTTGCTCTCTACTTAAGCCCCTGGAATCAGGTCCTCATTTTTTCCCCTCCCTCTACACTCCCCCCCAAGAAAACAACTAGACCAACAGTTCTGGGGGAACATGGGAGAGGGGAAGGTGTGGGGAAAGGAAGTGGTATTAACAAAACTAGGGACAAAGGAACAACAAGTGATCCAAATTAGTGATGAGGAGGGCGTGGGAGGCCTGGTAGGGCATGATCAAGGGTAATGTAACAAAGAGGAATTGCTGAAACCCTGGTGGGGGCTGAGCATGATAGTGGGACAGGAGGAAAGTCAAGGGAAATAGAGGAAATATTTGTATTTTGTTAAGTCGATATGCTTTTAAAAATACATATTGAGTAAAATATTTTAAAAGTCCCCGTCATTTATGTGTGTAAAGTATGTTAAAACATGGTTATATTCAGGTGACACTTCTGTCTGGTCGCCTAAGAAGAAAGAATTGACATATTTATCACTTGGTTCCATGGGTCTAGACGCTAGCCATGCTGACAGAGGGCGACTTAGCTAGGGGCATCCGTTCAAACTTCTGGAAGTGACATCTATGTAACTTTTATGAACAGGTAGAACTCCCAGAAATGGCAGCTATAATTGAATGAAAATGTGCTAAAATATACCCATCATCTTAGAGAAGCTATTGACAGTGCTTGCAACGTGCCTCCAAATGTGGTGACAGTGTCAGCCAATTGGGAGTATTCAGTAAATGTCTGTTGTTAGCTGCTGCCAAGTCATTCTGACTCATAGTATCCCAATGTACAACAGAAGAAAATGTTGACCATGCTAACAATGGTCATTAGGTTTGACCCATTGATGCAAACTTGTCAATATGGAACACTGAGGGTCTTCCTCTTTCCTCCTGTCCCTCTACCAAATATCATGTTCTTTCCCAGAGATTGGCCTCTCCTGATAACATACCCTAAGTACGTCATGAAGGATCGCTATCCTTTCTTCTAAGGAGGATTTTAGCAGTACTTCTTCCAAGACAGATTCTTCCATCTTGTGGCAGTTCATGGTACTTTAAAAATATCTTTTCACCCACATCAGTCCTTCGGTCTTCCTTATTCAATGTCATTTCCACATGCATGTAAGAAGATTAAAAAGGCCAGGGCATAGGTCAGGTGCACCTTAGTCCTAAAAGTAACATTCTTGCTTTTCAAAAATTTAAAGAATTCTTGTGCACCAAATGTACCCAATGAAATGTAACATTTGATCTCTTGACTGCTGCTTCCAAGAACATTGATTGTGGATCCAAACAAGATGAAAGCCTGAAAAATTCCAATGGTTTTGTGTTGACCATGATTTTGCCTACTGGTCCATTTGGGTGTATTTTGGTTACTTTCCATAGAGAAGTAATTCATAATGAAGGCTGCAATCCTTGATCTTCATCAGCAAGCACTTCAAGTCCTCCTCACTTTTAGCAAGGGAGGTTGTGTCATTTGCATATCAAAGATTGTTAATTCATTTTTCTCCAATCCTAATACTCCATTTTTCTTCATATAATCCAGATTCTCTGATTATTTACTCAATATACATATTAATAATATGGTGAGAGCATACAACCTGGTTGCACACTTTTCCTGATTTTATATCATATGGTATTTTCTTTACACAACTACCTTTTGATTCATGTACAAGTTCTTCATAAGCAAAATGAAGTGTTCTGAAATACCGATTCTTCTCCATAGTTTATTATGGCCCACACAATTGAATGCTGTCTGTGTATGTAAGAGGAAGGCAAAACAGAGCTTTCGTAGTATGTGTTTTTCCCACTAGGGGCGAGCATCAGAGCAACTAGCTCTGAGTCAGGGCACCAGTGGAGTCTCCTGGGAATGCTCTCTCTGGTCACTGAATTTTAACCCTCGTTTTTTTGTGATGGCCCATTTAAGAGAACAGCATGCAGCTGTGAAATTCTGTGTCCTGCTCAGAACACAAAACTGATTCCTGTACCCCAAAACTGTTGTGATGTTGAACACAGCTTACAAGGACAGTGCTGTGGGAAAAACTCAAGTGTAAGAGTGGTTTTCTCATTTCAAAAAAGGTAAAATGTTGATTGATGACAAATCTCATTCTGGATGTCCGTCAACTTCCCGAACAGACCAAAATGTTGACAAAATCCCTGCACTTGTGCTTGAAGGCTGACGAGTGACCATGGAAGAGTTATCTGGACTATCTTGCAGTTCAGTTCAGCCAACTTTAATAGAAGATTTGGGAAGAGAAGGGTTTCTGTGAAATTTGTGCTTCGGGTTCTGATTGACCAGGAAAATGAGCAAAGGAGAAGAAACACGCAGTGCTTTGAATGAACAGCTTTGAAGCGGCCCAGAATTTTTACCCAGCCTCAGTACTGGTTGGTGATGAGACTTGGTGCTAATTTTATGATCCAGTCAAGCCAGTGGAAGATGTCATTGTCACCTCGCTCCAAAAAAGCTTGTCAAGGGAAATAAAAAATCAAGACGAAGCTTATTTGTTTTTTGGATGTGAGGGGAGATAGTGCTTTTGGAGTTTGTTCCACCAGGTCAGACTGTTAATCAAGCTTTCTATTTAGAGGTTCTGAAAGATTGCATAATTGTGTGGGACAAAAAGGACCTGATTTGTGGCAGTGGGGCTCTGGTTTTGCCACCACGACAGCGTACCTGCTCATGCAGCCATCTCAGTGTGCAAGTTTTTGGCAAAAAACATCATACCTCTCTTACCCCATGCATCTTACTCACCTGACCTCACTCTGTGCGACTTCTTTTTGTTTCTGCGAATGCAGAGGCGTATGAAAGGAGAGCAATTTGATGACATAGAACAGGTGAAGACAAAATCCAAGAAGGTGCTGTCAGCCATCCAAATAGATGATTTTGACAAATGCTTCCAAGAATAGTATCACAGATTTGACCTATGTAGTAAGTATAATGGAGAATACTCTAAAGTTGATAAGGTTGCTTTGCAAAAAAATTTGAATACATAGCTTTGAATAAAAATCTGCTTTGGGGCGTACTCCCTCTTGCGTAAAGGGTGCAAAGCTATGAAAATGTCTCTGCCCTAAGCAGATGCCCTAAGTGAACGAGTCACTGGGATCTCAGGCTCAGGCCATACCCTTGGGAGATGTTTCCAGCAATTGGCGTAAATTAGTCCACAAAGCCAACATTTTGTATCTTACTTTGGTGAGTAGTGATTAGGATCTTAAAAGCTTGCAAGTTGTCATCTACAATGCAACTATTGATATTTCCCATCTGGAGAAATGAAGAATGAAGAAAATCAAAGACAAGGAAACACTTAATCCAAAATATTAAGGTATCACTTGAATCACAACTCATATTTGTCTACAAAAAGAATTAGATGGTGTCCAGCTACCACAACTGACTGCTCTGCTCAAATCACAATGAAAGATCCTTGGTAGAATGCAAGAAAAAAGGTTTATCCAAATTCAAATTCCTAAAAAGGCCAGATAATTTGATCTGACAGAGACTGAAAGGAGCCTCAAAACTATGGTCCTTTAATCATCTTCTACACCTGGATCACTTATACCAACCCAGAAGGCCCACCCTCATCCCACTGCTAGGGGCTCACCTTCAGGCCAAACAACAGACAAAACCTGTAAAGTGATCAGTTACACAGCGAAGGAAGTACCCTGAGGACAATCAACCACAAGAGATGTGTCCAGAAACAAAGCTCGGAAGGCAGAGAGGGAAAGGAAAGAATGGCAAATGCAAAGGGGGACGCAAGGAGAAAGTGGACAGAGTGTTGTTGTATTGAGGGGATTGAAACTAGCATCACCAAATAAAAAGTGTACATATTCTTGCATAAAAAATTAATTTGCCTTAAAATATTCACTCAATCCGCAATACAAGAAGTTTAAAAGAAAAATATAGTGCCTTGCATTTTACTCAAAAACTATGTTTGGAAAAATCAACTATGTATCAAACTCAGCTTAATATATGTTTCACAGATACATGCATGTATAGATTTCCTGTATGTATAGACGCCATATATACACATGTATAAATGAATATCTTTGTAACAAATAGAAAAGCTCTTGGATTAGTATGAGAAAAATTTTAGAGAGCATTCCAAAGGAGCTTTAAAATAAATAGACTTCCTTTCTATGAGGAGGAACAGAATTAATAGGAAGATGCCATGGAAAACATTTCTTTGGGGGCAAATGACGTAAATAATGACCTTGTTGTTCTGGAACTTTAATTTCATTAAAAGAAAGTAACATGGACATTAAATTAATATTTGATTCGAAAAATATTGATGGAATTTCTTACTGCATCTTGCCATTTCTTATTGCCTGCTTGCCTACCCTCTATTTATAAAATATTTTGATATGTGTTATGAGTGGTCATTTTTATGAATATATGATTGTCATTGAAGTTCAAAGTTTATCTTGTGAGTGAATCTCTTTTTAAAATCCATCCATTCTTTAAATGAAGGATGATCTTCATGAAGCCCTTGATTAATTCCAGTGCTATTTGCTAGTTAGGTTCTATGGAGTTGGTGCAGATTCCTAACGATCTAATTTACAACAGAATGAAATTTCCCAGTCCTGCAGCCTCCACCCATGCCATGCTGTTTGAGCCAATGGTGGTAGTCATTTTGGCAATCCACATTGTTCAGTCTCCCTCTTCCATTGGACCTTTACCAACCATGATGTCCTTCCTCAGGGCATGGCTGTGGCTCTTCCTGATGACAAGTCCAAAATACATGAGATGGAATTTCACCATCCTCACTCTCAAGAGCGTTCTGGTTCTGTGTCTTCCATCAAAGGTCTGTTCGTTCTTTTGGCAGACCACAGTGTCCAAAGAAACAAATAGTGCATTGTTGCAGTTGTTAGATGCTGTGGAGTGGTGCTAACGCATAAAGCAGAATGAAGCACCACCTGGTGCTGAGCCATCTTGACAATTGTTTTTATGTTAGAGCCCACTGACCCAGTCGCTGTGTCGCTCCATCTCCTTGGGTGCCTACCTCAAATATTCTTTATTACCATAAAACAATTGCATCGGTTAGTTTTCAGTCCTCCTAGGTGGCTGAAAATACTATGGCTTGAGTGAGCCCCACCCCAGTCTGCAAAGTTAAATATTTGCTTCTTCACACTAAAAAAAAAAAAAAAGTTTTATTCACAAATCATACAGCTCAATAGTTCTAAGTTCTATAATTTTAAGAAGAGTTGTACAATCAGCTTCTTAGCACTGTAACGAGGTCTTTGAAAATAGATTTGCCTAATGCAATATGCCATTGGATTGATCTGCCGCTTTCACAGACGTTGTTTGTGGATCCAAGTAAAAGGTCGCCCTCAACAAGGTGTAGGTTTAAACAGTTAACTGCATGAGATCTCTTAGCTTAGGAGTTTCCACAAACGTTTATGTGGAACTCTAACTGCATGGAAGACCTTGTTTTCAATGAACACACAGATATCATAGAGATTAATGGCCTTTGTGTTGATGTCTGTGCGGGAAAATTAATGAAACTTTAGACATTTTTCCATAGTTTCATCTTCAACCCTCATCTCTTCCTGATCTAAAAAGATCCCAGAATATTTTCCAAAAAAATAATTCCAAAGAAATGGATAGGACCATCTCTCATCATTGCTTAAGAACATCTGAAAATTGATTCTCCATTAAATTTTAGATGCAGTATAATAATATTTTTTTTTTTAAAAACCCAAAGCTCACTGCCATCAAGTTGCTTCTGAGTGAAGGGCCCTTCAAAATCTGAAGCCTACCCACCTTTCCAGCATTCGCTTTCTTCTGTTCACAACTCTCAGATGGCTTCAAACCTTGCTCGGGAAAGCCTGATGCATTGCTCCCTATTTCACAAAGAAAAGACATCTTTCCTTCTGCAATTTGGAGGAAATAACAACAACAACAACAATTAACATGTTACTGGGTTTTTTTTACCCCCTGGAAATATTTTATTGTTACTGGGTGTGTGTGTGTGTGTGTGTGTACGGGGGTGGGGGTGCTCAGTCCTCAGTAGTCAGTGTCCTGGTAGAGGCCAGCCCACTGCTGAGCTCCTCTCTGTATTCTTGCCTTTCATAGCTGTTCCCACCTTCTTCTTGTTGAACCTGAGCACCTGATTGTCTGTGGAGACCTTGAATCGCTCCATAGTGGGTCATTTGCTCCTTGGATGCAAATGACCTACCTCTCCGATCATGTCCCTCATGAATCTGGTGTGCATGTTGAGGCGCTCGTGATGGGGACTGTGCCTCAATTTGCTAATGTTCTGGTCACCGTGAGACAGCTACTCTTCCCTGGTGACTGTAGCAGAAGGGATTCCATTTTTTGAGGACATCTTTTGAAGCACTTGGGATTTGAAGTAGTTACCATCATCATTTACCTTTCGTGGGGGAATAAATTGAGGTACACAGAAGTTAAGTTACTGATACAGCATTACATAACCAATAAGTTATGGAGCCAGAATTTTAAGTGTGCAAAATTTGAGACACCAAATCCAAAAATACTAGTTGGCTTGCATTGCAATTAGGAAAACACAGATAACTGAAAAATCTTGAAAAACTGCAATTTAAAATCATTATTAAATCCCTAAGTCTGTTAGTCTAGTTCCTCAAAATCTGTTAGCCTTCTAAAATCCCTACAAACAACACCCCATGCACAGTCTCTCACATTTTGTCTTTCAAGCACAGTCTTTGTATTTAGAACACTTCTATTTTTTTTTAATCTGGTGTATGAGTCAGTGTATTATTACAAAAATAAAAGCCACTTTAAATATTTATAACAAAGAGAGCTTAATGAAAAGAAATTAGTTAAATAAAGCCAAACCTATAGAGACAGTAACTGGATTAATGGTTCCTTGCGGGTACAACAGTGTAGACTGGCGGGGAGATGGAGGTCTAACAATGAGTGCAAGAATGAAGAAAGCTTTCCAAAACTAATTGTGGTGTTGACTGTACAGCTCTTTTGGATGTGATTGAATGATTGAGTTGAATTATATGTCAGTAAAACAGTTTTTAGAAAACAAACAAACAACCAAAAATTCATCACCATTAAGTTGATTCTGACTCCTGGTTAAACTATAGAATAGAGGAGAACTGTCCCTTTGAGGTTCTGAGATGGTTAATCTTTCCTGGAATAGAAAGCTCTGTATTTCTCCCCTAGAATCGCTGGTGGGTTCAAACTACTGACCTTGCAGTTAGCAGCCCAATATGTAACTCACTAAGCCACCAGCCAAACAGAAGACTTACAACAGCAGGAAGTTCCTATCAGCATTAGTTTGCAGAGACAGAGAGAGGCAGCATGCCGGATGTCAAAGTCAAATGATGTAACCACAGTAGATTAACCGAGCAGGAAACAAAACCATGGAGAACATGTGCAGGCTGCTAGAGCACCCTTCTGATGCAGAGAACTGAGAAATGGTCTAGCTTTCTCCTGCTTCTTACTCTCTTCTCTTTTCAGTGCTGTCCGTTGGGTGGTTTTCTAGTCACATAAACCTAACAAGTCCTGCTTCTGGAATATGGAACAAGACAGGGGAAAGGCATCAACTGGCTCCAAGGGCACACATCCAGTGCCTGTATCTTTGCCAATTTCTTCATGCTAAAGTCTTCTTAGAAAGATGTCTGATTCTCCTACATTTTACCACCCAAACTCACTAAACTCAACTCACTGCCACCAAGTCGATTCGACCCATCACAGCCTGTTACTAACTCCTCCTCATGCCTCCTCTCTGAGGGAGACACAACTGACGATCTGCTACCATCGAGAGGATAGTCTAAGAAAACCTTCAGGGCAGCGCTACTCTCAAGAGGAAATGAAAAGCCAACGTAGAAAGAGGAACAACCATATTATTTGATTAGATTTCATAATAGCTGATTATTTGTGAACAAACATTGATGGAACAGACATTGAATATTACATGTCTTCTCTTTTAAATCTCCCAACATCCATGACAACTGGGTCTGTGTTTTCTCTTTGTAATTCTTTTCAACAGTTTTATTAGCATACAATTTACATACCATATATATCAATAGTTCAATCACATCAAGAAGACTTGTGCAATCATCATCACAATGAGCTTTCGAACACTTTCTTCATTCTTGCACTCAATGATACTTGTTTTAGAGGCTAGGTTCCATGCTGACAAAATCCATGTGTGTTCTTCTCTACTATTTACCTGGGATTTAGTATAAAGCCAACATCTTTTTTATTGATTCACTAAAATTTCTTGAAATAAATCAGGAAAAAGAATATGCAGTGATATATATGTTGAAATATCATATTATCTAAATGTTTTTAAATTTTATTTAGAGAACCCTACTGAAAGCAAAACTAAATTTAATAACTTAATTTGTGAAAAATAATTATGTTGTGGACTAAACAAATAATTGCGAATTCTCAGATGGTTCATACTCAAAACATTATCAAAAAGTATTTCTTTGAATAGATTTAATTTGATTGTTTCAGTATTTCTAAAGCAAAATTTGTATGAAGTGTCCAACTAATGGTTTGTATTCCTCTCTAGAATTGGTGCAATTTCCTGAAATGTCTCATTCATTTTTATTTTTAATTACTATGGGTATTTACTGGAACAATAAAATCACTTACTAAACAAAATATTCAACTTTTGATAATAGATCATCTAGTATATTCTACTTAAAATACAGAAAGAGATTGCTCCACTGATCATTAAGAAAGCAAAGAAATGTGTGCAACATACTCCCATTTACCAATCAACTGCTCTTCCTATTTCTTTAATAACTGAACTCTAATTTTGCTTGGAAAAGTGATATGCTTAACCGAGGAGGATGAACAATATCATTTTCAAGAATCCAGTTACTCCCCAGATAAATATTCTCCCTGCTTGCTTAAGTGTGACCGTGTGAATTGGTTCTCACCCATGAATAGTATGATACTGAGAGGTTTGGATAAATGGAAAAACTCTCTTTAATACCGAACTATTTTTCTTCCTATTGAAACTAAGTAATTAATTTGAGATCCAGAAAAGCCAAGAGAACTGTAAGGAGCTGTGACAATAGTTTTCAGCTCCCAGAGGAAAAACAACAACAAAACAAACAAAAAGTAAAAACCCTGGAACTACCTATCTTCAGATTTACTTCTTCCAAAACAGCACATCTCATTGATGTGACTCATAGTGACAATATAGAGATGCCCCTGATGGTTTCCATGACTGCAAATCTTTACCGGAGTAGAAATCCTCATCTCTCCCCCGTGGTGTGCTTGGTGATGTCAAATGACTGAGTTTGCAGTTAGCAGCCTAATGTATAACCCCCTCTGGAACCAGGAATCCTTAAGCACTCAGTAATAAACGTTCATAAAATGTAAGCCTGTTCGATTTATATTAAGAGTAAAAAAAACCTTCATAATCCTCAAATTAATATTTGAATAACCCTTTAATAAGAAATACGCTGCATAAAAAAGAATGTGTTTATGTGCATAATGTACATAGAATAAAAGCCAGAAGCTATAACTGTATTCCCAGTAATTTCAAATAAATATCATGTTCAACAAACTTTAATTATCTAAAACTCTATAAACTAATAAATTCTCCTTGATCACCAGAAAGATGATTTGTAGCACAGTGCCTATTGCCTTGTATTTTCTACTTTAATAAATATTTATTGATTTTGTGTCAGTCACAGTCCTAATTGTTGAGAATATAGAAGTTAATAAAAAGGTGAGGTTCCTATTTTCTTGAGGATAATTATAGAAGCTCAAAAGCGGTATTGAATACCAAACACAGTACCAAAACACCCAAAGCAGCTCTACCTATAAGAGATGAAGTGAGCTGAAGTAACCATAGGGGTCCTGGTGGGGATGACACGCTATGCCTTGGATTGGGATCAGCATGGTCCAGCAGCTCTGCTGGGGATGGAGTGTTTCTACTCTGGGAACAGTTAGAGTCTGGGGAAGGGTCACTATTGTAGACATCAACTTAGGGGCAGTGAGTGAATGAGTGTGTGAGTGAGTGAATGAGTGAGTGAAACTCTTCCTACGGGCCTGGGGACATGAATCACAGGGTCATAAGTACCTAACCACTGCCTTACTGTTAATCAGGACTCATAAAGACTCCAAGGGGCTTTCTCAGGCTGTAAGTTTGTACAGCAGCAGATCACCCCATCTTTTCCACCTCAGAGCAGTCAGTGAGTCTGAATCATTTACATCGTGGTGAACTGCCCAAATCTCACCCGGCAGCGTGATGAGTAGGAAAAGATGGGGTGTCATGAGAAAAGACTATACTAACCCTGTGACTTTAGGGGGTTTGGAATTTGAATTCATCATAACAACGTATAACTTTAAACATGGCCCAATATATAGGTATACCAATATAAAAATATTAACTCCTATACGGTTCTGGCAAAAATAAACAAACAAAAAAGTTGCTCCACAGGAGAGTTCCACTATCTCACACCCCCAAAACTCCGAATTTCTAAAAGAAATAAACTACCATGTAAGAATTCCACACACTAACAAAGGAAACAATTGATCAAAGAGGGCATTCAAATACCCAGTACACACATGACAAGATGCATGCAATATCCCAAATGCTAGAGGCAGAAATATCCTGTGATCCAGCTCTCCCAATCTAGAGGACTAAAACTATTGACATTAACAGGTAGTCTTTTATACACACCTTTGCCATTGCAGCACTATTCACAATAATAAATAGAAGGAAATAATTGCCCATCAACCATGAATGGATAAACAAATTGGGGAAGAAATGAACAGTAGGATAATATACAATCACAGATAACAATAATGAGTTCTCAAAATATTTTTGAATGTCAATGAATATGGAGGTGTTTGTTGGGGAAAATAAGCCAATTAAAAGAGGGGGGGAAACGATAATATTTTCCAACTATAATAGTACAAGGTTAGAGTTCTATACAGTAAGCAGTATTCTAGTGGTTACCAGAGATAGGAGGTAAAGGGAGTAGGAATCCTTTCAAGAAATTAAACGCTTGTAAATTTTGGTGATGGGTAAGGTAGTAGCAAATGAGAGTGGAATCAACACAACTTTATCAAGGTAAAACATGCCCCCAGGAATTTTTAAAGAATAAAGGATTATTTGGGTAAAAACCACAGGATACACAATTTTGCAACAGCATAATAAAAACCAAGAAATTGTGTGTTATTTTGTAAGTACCAGTAGGTCCATTTCAACCCACAGAGATGCTATCACATAACAGAGTGAAACACTACCCAGTTCTGAGCCATTCTCACAGTTGTTCCTGTGCTTGAGCCCTTTGCTGCAGCCCCTGTGTCCATCTCTCTTCTTGAGGGCCTTTCCCAAGCATGATGTCCTTCACCAGGCACTGGCCTCACCTAAAACCTACTCAAAGCACGGAATACGGAGTCTCACCACCCTTGCCTCTATGGAGGCAAGCTACTCGGTGGGAGGTGAAGGTGAGAGGGGTGGGGTGGTTGCTGAGTTGTTAAAATTGTAGTGAAAAAATTGATTATCAGATATTTAAACCCTCAATTCACAATAAAATTTTAAAATAAATAAATAAAATGGAAGAAATACGCAGAGCCATTGTACCAAAAGAATGTCTGTTTTGGGATGAGTACATATGGAATGGTCCTTAGAAGCAAGGATGGTGGGACTTCAAGTTTGGACATTGAGGTAGTTGGTTTATTGTGCCAACCTGGCCAGTAAACACATGTGGGGTTAATCGAAGGGCGGAGGGATAAATGGCTTAGTGAGCCTCGGCTTTCTAGTTCTCGGGTCTCTTGCTTTCTGATGGTCAGACCAGGGTGCACCTGCCTTAACCAGTTCCCTGCTTCAGCTGGCAAGGCCCACTTCCTGCAAGACATCCCCAAGGAGAAGGCACATGGACCTACCCTCATGCAGCCCTGGAAGCTGGGGAAACCACGTGGAGACCCCTGCCAGCGCTGAGATGCTTACAATGCCACTGGATCTGTAAGACTTCTTTACCATCTGTGAGCTTCCTGCATTTGGCATCATTGCATGTGTTTCATAAATCTGAAGAGGACTTTATAGATTGGATCAGACATATGGGCTAATATCAGACTTATGGGCTTGGACTAGATTGGGTTGGGCTGGGAAGTTTTCTCAGCATTCAATTACTCTTGTATATAAACCTCTTTCCTAAACAGATATGAATCTCCCTGGATTTGTTTCTCAAGTCTATGCAGACTAACACAAACGCTTTCCCAGGTTAGGGCACACAGGAACTTTCTCTGTCTCTTGCACATGCATGGCCACAATATAGCACCAGGCCAACACCATTTCTGGTTGGACACATCTGTTCCCAGCTCTGACAGAGGTGTCGCTCATACTAGAGCACATAAGGATGGAATGTAGAACATCTTCCCAGAAGCCTACATGAAAAAGATGTGTCTGGTGACTGGGGGAGTAGTGATACTGATTTCCATCTATTTCTCCTCTGTGTGAATAGAACATTTCTCATGCATTTCTTAGAGCATATGTGCAATCCTTGGCTGGCAAAGTAGACATTTCCTCCACATTGTTTTTATGTGTACCCATAGCAACCCCATGCTTTACCAACATACGGTGTTTCTCTAGGCACTGATCTTTGCTGACAACATGTCCAAAGTATTTAAGATGAAGTCTTGCCATCTTTGACTCTAAGGAGCATTCTGGCTGTACTTCTTCTGAGATAATCAGTTTGTCCTTTTAGCAGTCCCTGGTACTGTCAATATTATTCTCCGGCACCACAATTCAAATACATAAATTCTTCTTTGGTCTTCTGTATTCAATACCCAACTTTAACATGCGACAAATGAAAATAATATGGCTTAGGTTAGGCATACCTTGGTCCTCAAAGTAAAATCCATGCTCTTCCACCCTATAAAAAAGTTTTGTGAAGTATATTTACCAAACCCTACCTGTCTTTGATCCTTTGCTTTCTGCTTCCACGGATTAACCCAATGCAATGAATTGTTTGGTCTGTTAGCTGCTACTTCTGTGGGCATTGATTGTGGATCCAACTAAGACAAAATCCTTGACAACTTCTATCTTTTCTCCAGTTAGCATGATATTATCGTGGTTCGGTGGTAAAGATTTTGCTCTCCTTCACATTGAGTTAAAATCCATACTGAAGGCTGCAAGCCTTTATCTTCATCAGAAAGTGCCTCAAGTCCTTGCTTTGAGCAAAGTTGTGTAATCTGTATAACACAGGCTGTTAATAAGCCTTCTTCCTGCTGATGCCAGCATACAGACTGAATATGTATGAGGGGACACAACCCAGAGGCACCCCTTTTCATAATTTTAAACCAAGCAGTACTCCCTTGTACCATTTGCTCAGCTGCTTCTTGATTGATGTACAGATTCTGCACGCACACAAGGAACTGTTCTGGAATTCTCATTCTTCTCAAGTTTTACATAGTTTGCATAATTAGTTCTTTCAGATTGAGAAATGCAAAGCAAGCTCCTCCCTTTTGGTTTGTTATTGCCAAGGTTTTCATGTTTTATTATGATGCCTTGTTTTCTAAACTTGCCCTTTGACAGCTTCAGTTAAGGTCTTTGACGTCATCATTTCTTCCTTATTCGTTAATTACTCTACTTTCAAGGGCAAGTATAAGATTTTCTTCTGGTATATATGTATATGTATTTACCTTCTTCTTGCATTTTTGATAACCCTTTAAATTTTTTCATGTATGCTGTCCTTGATGTCATCCTACATTTTCTAAGGTCTTTGGTTATTAGTGTTGAATACATCAAATCTGTTCTTGAGATGGCTTCCTGTTTGCTATTAACATAATATAATCAATATAATTGATGACTACACTTGAGATCTGCACCAAACTATGAAAGAAAACTGGATAACATAAAGAACCCTGGGCCAATATAGTGAAAGTATGTTGTGATACTTCCCACAGGAAGGCAAACTGTGGCGGGCTCTTTTTGGAGACTGGGATGGAGAAAAGGGCATTTACAAGGTTAATCACTGAGTTCCAGTGTCCTTTACCTTGCTGAATTTTCTGCACTTTGGATACCACGTATGGGACAGCTGAAGCCACTGGTAGCACTACTTTATTTAGGCCTCCAAATCTGTCAATCACCATCAGCCATGTGCCATTTTCACAGGTTATGCAGGATTGTAATACAGAGAATTTATTGTCACCAATACGCTGGTCATTAATCAAAGTGTAATATTTTCCGGTCAACCAGGCATCCTACACTGTTTCAGATGAACAATTTGAGTGGGTTCAGACAATTGTAATGGTCCCCATTAAAGATGTCCAATCCATACCAACCTAAGGGCAGAATTATAGGCCTTCAAATTTATAATACCAAGGAGAGGGAATGCTCCTCCATTAGATATACTATCCAAACCAATAATACATTTAAGTAAAGAGGAGGCAACTACTTCATATAAAATCATTTAAAAATGTTATCATTTTTATCCAAACTTTCACCGTAGTCCCATATCCCTGACCCTAACTGTAGGACATTTCAATATTTTATGGGCAAGTTTTGGGGTTATAGTACATTGGGATCCTGTGTCTAGGAGCCCCAAGAAAGTCTCTTCCCCACCACAGACCATTTTACCCACATATCGACATATGGCATCAGCTCCCTGTTGGCTGCTGGACAAAAAGACCCTGGCCCCTTGTCAATCCTCATCTTCACCCACCATCTGAGTCTCTGCTACACAAAGTGCCAGGTGAGAATTCTCATCATTAAATACCTCTCAGTTGGGGTGAATAGAAAAAACTTGTGTAGACCTCCTTAACATTGGGTACCAGCAGAAATTTCCATTTGTCCACCCAACATCCTATATGAGAAGCTTTGTATTAACTCCATCAATGACTGCTCTAGTCATCTCATTTTTAGTAACCATCTAAAAATCCCTTTCCTATTGGGCTAAAGTCTCTCCCAACTGACCTATCCTATTCTTTTATTAATTACCTTTACATTTCTTGCATCTGTAAAACCCACGTAGGGAGGTTGTTTCAACAAATCTGACACTGTTTCTGGAATTGTGGCTTTGCTTCGTAGTAGTAAAGTTACATGAGGTACTGATGTGGAAGAGGCCCCTTGATTACCACATATGTCATGACCTATGCAAGGGCCATACTCATTGGATGACTCTCTGTTCACTAGTGAATAAAGCCATTCAAACCTTATTTCCATAAGAAACACATTATCCGCTCCTTTTGGAGTCCTTCAGTGAGTACTTAAGGAAGGAGAGGGTCAATTTTCCTTCTTAGGGTAAATAAGTCTTACCTCAATTTTTTTTCCAGTCCACCTGGATGGCTATTCTTTATAGGTTCACCTTCCTTGTTACTGGATCTAGCATTACCATTTGTGACTTTTCCATAGTGAGCAATGGGTCTTGCACCAATCCCAGCATACTCTTCCATTGAGTAGCATTAAAAACCAAAGACCCTACCCCTAAATTAGTCATTTCCACAATTCATTTTAGTAAAGATTCCTCTGGAAGCTGCCACTATCAGTCTCTAAACTGAAACAACTCCTTTACACTATACTCCAAGTCTTAATCGTTTATTGGCTTTCCCTGTCCCCCTGCTGGGCTATCATTTTCATGGTCAATGGGCATAGGAGTCCTTCCTATTTTTCTAACATAGTTTTTCCTTTTTGAGTTGATCTTGGGACTAGAAATCACATCTCTGAGTGAAGTGGTTCTGGACTTGTCAATGTTATAATTCATATATATATATATATTTTCCCCCTGCCATTCCAGCTACTACGGATGCCAGAAACCAACGAATTGTATGTCTTGACTTTCCTTATTACACTGTATTTCCATATTCATCCAACCAACCAACTCCTTAGCAGTTAGATTTATATCTATGAATTCTGTGTCCCATGAACACCTGTTTCCAGTCACAGAAAAGTTGCTTTAATCCATGGGTGTTCTTTATTCCAGCCAGAGGTTTCTCATTTCCCCCTTCATTCCTCTTTTCACAGAACAACATTTTCTAGTTAACCAGGGCCACTGCAGTGAATCCCACCATTCTGACACCAACTGTGGTAATAATTTCTTTTAGAAGAATTAATATTGAATTAGTCCCAAGGAGATGGAGAGTAAAATGTCCAAAAGGTCTATTCCAATCAGCGACTCTACTCCATTTTACCTCTACTCCTCCCTTGAGTATATCCCCTCACAGTCCTGGGTTCTGCGCTTCATTGCAACGTCCTACCGAAACTCATGAGACTTTGAAGCAATGTCTCTTGTGGTAGGTACTGTTCAGTCCCAAGTCTGAAGGTCAGGCAGAGGTGAACCAAATGTAGGGTCTAGAGCTAGGACCCTATATTTCATAAGTCCCAGCAGGCTTACTTGTTTCTACTAAAGCTTCATCATGAAATAGAGGTGTGGCTTTCCAGATGATGTGAACTGTGCTAGAACTGTATGGCAATACCGGTGTACATCCCTATCCAAGGAAAATGCAGGGTGGACTTAGATACAGCCACTACTAAAGTAGAGTCAAGGATGCCCTCAAGAATAAAAGGGTGTGGCTTAGTTCTCACCCTGCAGTGAGGCCAGGTCTTAATCCCACCCCAATCTTGTCCAGAAATATAGTAGATCACACCCTCCAAAATGGGATGATAACCACAGGCATATAGCATCTGGAATGATAATATATCATATAGGAATTTTAGCTAGAAGGACCATGTTAATTGACTATAATGCAGTATTAAGAACAAAGAAAGTACACTTGACTGAAGATCTCAGGAATATTTGCTTCCCAAGGTTAAATTCCATGAACCAGTGGTGTCATTAAGGTTGGTAACCCCAAATGCAGTAACTCATGATGTCATCCTACAATCCTCCTACCCACTGCTGTGTACCTTTACCAGACCAGACCAAACAGAACCCTTAGTAATGTTGATTATCAATTTAGATCACAGAAAATATGTAATAAATATAGCTATAAACATCTTACATAAAGTATTTCTTACATTAAAACAAAGAAACGCACTGCCATTGAGTTCATGCTGACTCAGAGACCCACTGTAGGGTTCTGAGACTGCAGCTGTTTACAGGAGTGGAAAATCCAGTCATTCTCCCATGGAGCTGCTGCTGATTTCAAGTTACTGACCCTGCAGATTGCAGCCTAATGAGTAACCACTACACCGCCAGGGCTCCTAATTCTTTTCCTATATGAACAAAACAGCTTTGTAAAAGTTTCAACATTGCATTACAGTATTAGTTACAGCATTTTGTTAACCAAGTAGAACCCTTAAAACTTTTTCCCTTTCTTTTCCTTTAATTACGATTACATTCTCAAGTTACAGATATAAGTTCATAAATACTAGTTATCAGAATATTTTAGTTAAAACATCAGAAAATATGACAAAACCAGCCAGCATAGAACCACCCAAAGGTTTTAAAAGCAAAACTTATCGACTTTCAAGAACAGATAATCCATGTTACATAAAGTATTCTAGAGAAAGATACAGCAGGCCAAGAAAGCCAGAGGAGGAGCAGAGAGAGGGGTGTGACATGGGAGGATTTTCCCCAACTAAAAAAAGTTACTGTCAACTCTTGCTCAAAGAGCACACAAGGGCAGTATGAGAAAAGAAAGTTATGGTCTATTCTCATTCATAAACAGTTGAAATATCATGAATAAAATATAAGCAAAGTACATTTAGTCACATATAAATATTTATATCTTTTGAAATCAATATGAACTTATTCCATAAAAGCATGGTTGGTTTAGCAGTAAAAAGAGTCTATTATTATAATTCCCCTTAGGAGCCTGTTAAAGAAGAGAAACGTTTAGGATGACTTCAATAAATACAGAAAAATTATATCTAAATATCAACTCTAATATTCATATGTAAACAATCTAGGAATGCCAAAAGTTCATTAAACTGAGATAAGGTATCTACCCCAAACGTTTCAGCAAATGCCATGCTCAATGGTAAATAAAATTTGATAGCATTCTCTTTATAATCAGAAAAATATATATATACTCAATATTTATAACTATGATTATAGTGGAGGCCAAAATTAACCCATAGTAATAAAACAAGTTATCATAAAAGTCAAGGAAGTCTTTAGATCACTCCAGTCTTTTTTTCAGTACTTTCTAACTATTGAACGTGTTTCTTAGATTCTTTCTTTAAATTTGATCATAGGCATTTTGTCAGAATTTGACTTAAGGGAAGAGCATACTAGAGATACATTTTCTGGATCTATAGTGATGCTACATTTCACTTTAACATTTATTATTAGTTGAGGTATTGTAGAAATTATTCTCTTTTCAAGAAACGCCTTACTCTATACTTTTCTTAAGTAGTAAAAAAAAAAAGTCAATGGTTAAGCTCATAACTACTAGCTTAAAGGTTCAAATCCCCCGCAGGCACCTGGGGAAACAATCCTGGAGAATGCCTTGAGAACCCTACTGAGCAGTTCTACTCTGGACACGTGCGCAACTAACAACAGTGACAACCTGGGCGGTCTTGAATTAATGCACAGCAAATTCTTTGAAACGGGAAATTAGGTGTTGATAGATGTGTACATCAGAATGAAACACTGCCTGGCCCTTCAACATGCTCACAATTGCTTTCATGTTTGAGCCTATTATAACCAATGTGTCAAACCAATTCTTTGAGCATCTTCCATATATTGCCGTTCCTCTACTTAACCAAGCATGCTATCTTTTTCCAGGGACTGGTCTCTCCTGATAACATGAAAAAAGTGTGTGAGATGAAATCTCACTATCTTTGCTTCTAAGGAGCACTCTAGCTTTACTTCCAAGATAAATTGTTTGTTCTTTTGGCAGTCCATGATACTCTCAATATTATTCACTAGCACCGTCATTCAAACTTCATCTATTCTTCTTCCCTCTTCTCTACTTTCAACACTTAAAAGAGGTCTTGTGCAGCAGATTTACTCAATGCAATGCATCCGTTGATCTCTTGACTGCTGCTGCTATGAATTGTGGATTCAAGCAAAATGAAATCTAGGCAACGTCAATGTTTTCTCTCTTTATCACTATGTTGCCTATTGGTCCAGTTGTGATGATTTTAATTTTATTTGTGTTGAGTTGTAATCCATGCTGAAGGCTGTAATCCTTGATCTTCATCAGCAAGTACTTCAGTCCTCCTCACTTTCAACAAATAAGGTTGTGCCATCTGCATATCCCAGGTTGTTAATAAGCTACAAGAAAGCGTGTTCAGCATTATTTGTTTAACCATTCAATGAATATGTCTCAAACAAAGCTTGTGCTAAGTTTATCTTTTGCCTGAAAAAACCAAAATTGTGAGAATTCATCTCACTAAGAAAATTTTCAAGAAAGGGAATGTGTTCCAATGTATCTGTTAATGTCTGCATGATTTGTACTTAAAAGTTAATATATATTTTGCTCATCACCTTCTTACTAACTTATTATCCAAAACCCAGACTCAATGACAGTGAGTCAATATTGTATATTGCTGTAGATTAGGCTTTTGGCTGTGAAATCCAAGGTCACCAGTTCAAACCCACCAGCCACTCCATGAAAATGATGATGTTTCTCTTCCCACTAGATTTGTAGTCTTTGAAACCATAGGGAACAATTCTCATCTCCTCTACAGGGTGGCTATGAGTCCGAATCGACTGAATGACAGTGGGTTTATTGGTATATCATCAATATACGGAGTTATTATCTATTGAGTACATCTGGTAGTACAGTGTTAAAGTGAAAAGCTGTCCTGGGATTGTTATGGGAGTAATGAGTGAGTTTAGAGAAATGTAGTTTGTAGAACGAGATGCTTAAGAGTAAGGCTTCAAAGAATGGCATTTCAAGCTTATAACAAGATCCAACATATGAATAGTATACTCCTGAATGGAAATATTCTACTAAAAATTCTAAAGACATCAATAATTCCTAGCTTAATTTTAAATTTTCTTTGAAATTTCAAACAAAATCTCCATTCAACTAGCAGATTGTCCAAGTGGTTAATGTACCAGATTGTCCAAGTGGTTAATGTACCTTTTAAGGAACATCTAATGGATTGAAAAAAAAACTAATGAAAAAATAATATAACACATTTATTAAATTTAATGTAAAAGTAATATAATTACACAGTTACGTTGGCACAGAGATAATAAAATGAGCCAAAATATGAAGTAAAACATATAACTAATTAGAAAAAAATGTATACATAAAGAGATTTTAAATTAGTGAAGAACCTATTTAGTAAATTATGTTGACTGAGCTTTTGGAAAAAAGGTGTGGTAGTTACATAATCTGTTGCCAATTTGAGACTTATGAGTGAAGGAGTGGAGTTTAACCTGTCAATCAGGTTGCAGCTTGATAACCTCAGTTGGAGGCTCTAAGGCAATAAATAGCATGCCGGAGGTGGGACACATGCCCACTACCTGCAAGACATTCCTGCGGACAGGACACATGAAGCTACGTTAGAGTCCTGGAGCTGAAGGAGCCACGTGGAGATTCCTTCCAGTGCTGAAATGCTTCCACTGCCACTGGATCCACAAGACTTTCTACCCACTGGCCTGTGATCTTCCTGCATTTGACATCATTGCGTGTATTTCATGAATTTGAAGAGGACTTTATAGACCAGTATCAGACATATGCGCTAATGTTGGACTTATGGATTTGATCTGGACTTGGCTGGGATGGTTTTCAATATTCAATTGCTCTTGTATATAAAGCTCTTTCTTATACACATATGAGTGTGTCTATAAATTTGTTTCTCTAGTCTACCTGGACTAACACAAAATGGGTTCAGATATTTAACTTACATCAAAATAAATCCTAAATATTAACTAAAAATTCTATAACAAGGAAACCATCAAAAGAATATGTCCACAGATAAGTGTTTTCAGTGCAAATAAAAAACCTTTCCAAGATAAAGTATAACTAGAACACATTATTATTCCTGTTGTTGACTTCCATCAAGTTGGTTCCTAATGCATCAAAACCCCATGCACAGTGGATCTAAAAGGAAAAACACTACCCTGACCTGTGCCATGCCCTTGAAGGGTTGCAGACCAGAATTGTGACCCATATGGTTTTCACTGGCTAAATTTTGCAGTTAGGGCACCAACCCTTTCTCTCTAGTCTATCTTAGTCTGGTGGTTTCTCTGAACGCTATTCAGTATCATAGCTACCAACAGGGGTCCACTGACAGACAGGTGATAGCAAACAATGATGTTCAGAATAGAATGGCAAGTTTATAATTAAGGGTTTTTTTTCTCTTAACTTCTATTTGTTGGAGGCTTAAGTTTATGTCTGATTGCCAGTCCTGTCAGAGAAATACCGCGTGCTTAATTTTTCAGTTAGGCCTAGAATACTCAAGGTGGTAAAATTGTTGATTTGAACTGAAAATCATCTTTCCTCTTCAGTCACAGGATCCGTGCTGGAGCTATTGGGTAAGCACTGCACTGCTAACTGCAGAGTCAGTGGTTCAAAACGTACCAGCCATTCCATGGGTTATTTGGTGTCCATGATTCTACATTGGGTCAACGTGAGTCAAAAGGGATAGTGGGTTTCATTTTGTCATATTAACTTATTGTTTCTTTTGACAAAGCTAGGTCATGTCTTTGAAATTTGGACAACATATTAGTTTTCTATCACTGGGTTGAATTTACTCTATGCCAACATATTGTCCCATCTCCAGCGGTTGTAGTTAAGGATTTGTGGTAATCTTGTTGGCTATGGATTTGACAGGAAAGAACTATGAATCTCCCATGATCAGATCACCTTGAGGGTATCTCCTGTTTCCCATATAAAAGGCCTGGTGGTGTAGTGGTCTGCTCCCCAAAGGTCCGCAGATGTCAACCACCAGCTAACTCTCTACTGGATAAAGATGAGGCTTCTACTTCTGGTAAGAGTTACAGACTCAAAAACTCATAGGGGCAGTTTGACCCTGATTTATAGGGTTGCTATGAGTCAGAATTGAATTACTGATAGTGAGTTTCATGAAACTGCTCCTCCATTTGTCTGTGAGTTTGTCGTCCTACAGGGTCTTCTGTGTAGCCGTGATACTGGAAGCTATGCCATCGGTATTTCAAAGGCCAGCAGAGTCACACAAAAATGACCACGTTTCAGTGAAGCTTCCAGACTAGAACAGACTGCAAATAAGGAAGCAGCCTCTGAACGCCTTATGCACAGCTTTGTAACATTGTCAGATACTGAAGACTTAATGAACGGAAGCAGGCCATTGTTGCTGATGGTGCCAAGGATAGGTCCTTCCGCAAGGTATTTGAAATGCAGCTGCTTTCTCAAAGGATAGTCTGCCATGATGACATGAATGAAATAAAGATGACAGGAGCCTTTGGGATCTTCATTTGCTGATGGGTATGACTCATGGTAAGAAGAAATACTCTACTAGTAATGGGAACTTCGAATGCAAAAAGTATGATCTAAGAAAATAGGAAGTTTCCAAAAGGAAAAACATAAAGATCAATATCTTAGGTAAGTGAGCTGAACTTGTATGGACTTGTATTAATCATTTTATATCAGAAAATGATATTATTTACAATGCCAGGAATGGCACAATTAAGAAGAATGATGTTGCATTCATCTTTAAAATAGGACATTTTCATATCTAACTTGAGGTCAATTGCTCTTTGTGATAGGAACTATATCTCTCTGCCTTCAAGGAAATCCAATCAATACTATTATTCAAATTTATGCACTAACCACAAAAGCTAGTAATGAAGAAATTGAAGACTTTACTGATGTCTTCAATGATCAAATATGCAATTAGGATGTGATCATAATCCTTGGTGTCTGAAATAAAAGTCTGGAAACAAATAGGAAGGAACAGCAGCTGGACAACATGGCCTTGGTGAGAGAAATGAAGCCGAGATTACATGCTGGAATTTTGCAAGAACAATGACTTCATAGCAAATACCATCTTTCAACATCATAAATGGTTACTACACACATGGACTTTTCCACATGCAATACAGAGAAATCAGATTGACTGCAGCTGTGGGAAGAGACGTTGGAAAAGCGCAATGTCAACTGCCAAAACTAGGCTGGGGGCTGACAGTGGAAAAGACCAATCGCTCAAATGAAGAGCAATATGGATTCTGATGTGTTACAGAGAATGATTGGAAAGGAGTTTGCTATACTTGGAAAAACAAACATGATTAGAACACTGTTTTCTGCATTCATGAGACTCAAAAATCGTTTCTCTTTCAACCACCATCTATGCAATTTCCCAGAAGTTCTTCATTATCTTAACCTTAAATGAGATCTATTACTTCTGTGAGGGACGCCATGTTTTATGGCAGCCACACCATTTGATCTTTGGGTGTTATTGTTGTTCAGTGCCACTAAGTCAGTTCCAACTGAAATCTACCTGATGCACAACAGATTGAAGCATTTTCAGAGGCCCATCTAAAGCCTATCATCTCTTCATCTGATTCCATAATAAATTAGTTGGCCTTGAACTCTTCATCAGAAATGCTAAGGCCAAATGGAATAATTTATTATCTTTGGGTTATAAGAAGAAGAAAAATTGTTTTTGCCTTTTCATTATGGTTCTGATAGACTTTCATGAGAAAAATAGTCCTAGTTACAAAGCTACATGTCGACAAAGTAATTTGAAAGAATAACTATAATGAAAATAAGGTCCATATGTGGACTGATAACTTTCTGTTCTAATCATAATGCCAAGAAATTGCTGCTTTAGAAAACTATTTACTCTTATATAATGCTCAATCACAGAATTTTCCACTTACTACTAATTAGTAAAAATTAGAAAGGAAAATGGTACATTTCCACCACTATCATACAGAATGTGGAGTAATTTTAAAGTTAATGAATAATTCCTTGTTGAACAATCGTTATATATGTTATTGCTGGAATGACAGATGGATAATGCAGAAATTCCTTGTTCAGGTAAATTAAGACTCTAATTTGATAAATATTCCAAATATTCAAGTAGATATATGATACAATGTAGCATAATAAAACCTCAAAGAAGATAAAAGCAGAAAGAGAAAAAAAAAGAATTCAGAGAAGGGATTTATAAAATTATCTGGTTGCAATTGGGGAAGAAATCGTGATTAAAAAGACACTGAAGAATCTAAAGCATTCAGATACTGGGCATGAATGTGGTGGAAAGGACATTGACAAGGAAAGAAAAGCCACAAGCAGAGGCAAAGGGATGACAGAATGCAGTACAAATTAAAGCATGAGTGGTTAAGTCCAGTAAAAGGCTGGGAGTGTACCAGGGGAAGAAGGAGAGAAATGGGCAAAGCATAGAAGGTGGCTTTGATTCCACTTCTATTCAGATTTTTAAAATATAATTCAATAGATACCAAAGGAGTATTTAATGGATTGGTGAAGCGGTTCCCTTGGTCAACAATATGTAGAATGAGTAGGACCAAGGCAAAGAAAACTCAGACTGAAGCTGAAGAAATTGATAACAAGTCCATGAGAGCCAAAATATGACCTTGAGTCTATCCCACCTGAATTTCAAGGACTTCTCAAGAATGGATTTGAGGCACTGAACACTAATGACAGAAGACACGATAAGCTTTGGAAGGACATAAAGAGAGGAAAACCAAAGACCATTCAAAATATAAAAGATAAAGAAAAGATCAAAGTGGATGTCAAAAGAAACTGAAACTTGCTCTTCGTGGTGGAAAAGCTAATGCAAATGGAAGAAATGAAGTCAAAGAGCCTAACAGAAAATTTCATAGGGCAACTCATAAACACTATAATTAACATTAACATTTTAATTAAAATTGCTAGTATTTTAAAATATAATTAGAAGAGTGACATTACTTAAATTTTGCAAATGGCTTCTAATGCCTGCCTTAAAATACAAAACAAACAAACAAACACAATCTCACTGCTGTCAAGTCCATTCTGACACGCAGTGACCCTCTGAGACAGAAGAGAACTACCTCGGTCGGTTTCTAAGGCTAACTCTACAGGAAGAGGAAGCCTGCCTTTCTCCTGAGGAGAAGCTGCTGGTCTCGAATTGCTTACTTTGTGGTTAGTATTGCAACTCAGAACGAATACACTACCAGAGTTCCTGCTATCATTTAATATAACATAGCTAATTTCCCATATCCCATAAAGCCTCAAAGAAGAAAAAGGGAAGTTCGTACACAGAAAATATTGTATAAAATAATCTGGCTGTATTTGCTTCTGAAGATATGAAGAATTCCAGCCTCACACCATTATAGTTTGACAAAAATTTAGACAGTTTTCTTCAATACTACACCAAAGCTAATTGTTACTTAGGGACTCAATACAATAAAGAATTGTTTTGGGTCTCTGATGACTGAGACCTGATCTCACCAACACCTCATGATCACACAAGGCTGGTGTGCTTCTTCCATATGGGCTTTGTTGCTTCTCAGCTAGATGACTGCTTGTTTATCTTCAAGCTTTTAAGACCCAGACTGTATATCTTTTGATAGCCGGGCATCATCAGCTTTCTTCACAACATTTAATTATTCACCCATTTTTGTCTTCAGTGATAGTGTTTGGAAGGTGAGCATCACATGTGGAGTGCCGGTGTGTCTGTCTGGGTAGACTAAAGAAACAAATTCACAAACACGGATATGTGTATAAGAGAGAGTTTTATATAAAGGGTAATTGTACACTAAGAAAGAATCTCAAAAAAAATAATAAAAAAAGAAAGCATCTCAACCCAGTCTAGTACAAGCCCATAAGTCCCATACCAATCTATGAAGTCCTCTTCAGACTCATGAAACACATGCAATGACACTGAATGTAAGATGATCACAGGCCAGTGGGTGGAAAGTCTTTGGATCCAGTGGTGTTGTAAGTATCTCACCGCTGGCAGAAGTCTCTACATGGTTTTTCCAGTTCCCAGGGCTGCAGCAGGGTAGGTCTATGTGGCATCTCCTCAGGGATGTCTTGCAGGGATTCAGCCTTGCCAGTAGTTTGTCTCCAAGGGAGTGAACTGAGAGAAAATTCTTCTGCCTCCAAGGAGAAAAAAACAGATTTCCCAGAATTCTCAGAAAAAAGCCATGCCCACACAGAGGCCTCATTAGCTAGATCTTGATTGGCAGGCCAGACTCCACCCCTTCACTGTACTCCTTTCAAATTGACACTAGATTAGGTAACTACTACAGCTGAGTTAGTAGAACAGAGTTCTTGGTTTGAGGGAGTACTTGAGTGGAGGCCCAATGTCCATCTGCTGCTGTAATACGTTATAAATAAATATATGTACATAGATCTATTCCCCTATCATTCTATATAAATGAATTTACATATATACATGCCTGAATTTAGACCTCTATAAATGTCCTTTGCCTCCCAGTTCTTTTCTCTATTTCCTTTTAATTTCCTCTTATCCCACTATCATGTTTGGCCTTCCTTTGGGTTTTGGTAATTCCTCTTGGCTACATTGCCTTTGATCAAGGCCCCCAGGCATCCTATGCCCTCCTTGCCATTGATTTTAGATCATTTGTTGTTCCCTTTTCCCTTGGTTTGTTGGCACCCCCTTTTTATTTCCCACCCGCCCCCCTCTCCTGTGTCTCCCCAGAACTGTCAGTCCCATTGTCCTCTCCTCTGGATTGTTCATCCCGCCTATCTTATCCAGATAGACATACAGAGACAATAATATGCTCACAAAAAAAAAGAGAAAAGAAAAATGAAACATAACAACAGAAGAAAACAAAACAACAACAAAACAGTAAAAAAAGAAAAGCCCTCAAACAATTCTAGCTCTGTCCTTTGACCTTTATGGGTGTTTTCCAGTCAAGTTTGTTGGGGTGCCACACCCTGGCCCCAAAGTCCACCTTTGGCCCAGGAACTTTGTTGCTTTGCTCCCTCTGCTAATCCCCACACTTAATGTTTTGTCCCAGTGCAGTAGGGTTAGATTGGACACATCTCCTGAACTCTGTCCCCAAGGTTGTCCCCCATTGTGCTATGGGTCAATGAGGGAGGTCATGCCTCATGGTGGGGCCAGCTCTGTGATCCTCTCTGTGCATTGGCTGCTCTGAGCAAGAATATTGTCCTCAGCGCTTGGTGGGCCGGAATGTGTTCCACTTTTTCTCCTTCCCTCTTTGTTTGTTCCTGATCAGAAATGCCACTCTCCCTGAGCTGCAGCTTCAGTACTGTCCTCTGAAGTGCATTCCTTTGGGGTGGGGGGGTGGGGGTTGATAGGATCTGGTATGAGGTATTAAAGACCCCAAACAAACCAAAAAAATCATATCGATGTGAACAAGGAGGAGGACAGAGTGGACACGCAAAGCCTATCAGTAGTCAATTGGACATCCCTTATCAGAAGGGCCACAAGGAAGAGATGAGCCAGTCAGTGTGCAGTGTAGCGCTGATGAAACACACAACTTTCCTCTAGTTCTTTAATGCTCGCCCCACCCCCTCAAGTCCCACCGACTATCATGACCCCAATTCTACCTTACAAATCTGGCTAGACCAGAACATGTGTGTACACTGCTACAGATAAGAGCTCACAACACAGGGAATCCAGGACAGATAAGCCCTTAAGGACCAATAATGGGAGTAGCGATCCTAGGAGGGAAGGGAAAGAGTGGGGATAAGGGAGAACCGATCACAATGATCAAAGTATAGCCCCTTCCCAGAGGGAGAACAACAGAAAAGTGGGTGAAGGAAGCCAGCAGTTAGTGGAAGACATGAAAAAATTTTTTTTTAATTATCAAGCATTCATGGGGGAGGGAGAGTGGGGTAGGGAGGTAAAAAATGAGCTGATACTAAGGGCTCAAGTAGAAAGGTAATGTTTTGAAAATGATGATGGCAACACATGTACAGATTCGCTTGACACAATGGATATATGTCTGGATTGTGATAAGAGTTTTAAGAGCCCCCAATAAAATTTTTAAAAATAAAGAATTATTAAAAGTATGAACTTAAAAAAAATTTAATGGTCCAATCTTGCACCTTTATAAAACTCATTCACGATTTTGTAATATCCACTTTCATTTGGATAATAAAGGTATATTGGTTTGTGCACTTCTAATTATTGGCTTATTTTATTATACATTATTGCTTAATCCCATCTGGGAATATCACTTTCAGACATACTGGACTAGTCTTTAAATATTAACAAGAATTCAAGTTCATGGAATTAGACTCAAATTTTTCAGAATTCTGATTTTCATTTGAAATTTTGAATTTTTATCATTCATCACAAAGACTGTCAGTGGTTGTTCTATAAGTAATAGGCTCCCTTTGTTCATGTTTGAGGAAATGTCTGTCAAATACTGATATGTGAATTGCTTGTTCCTTCAAATAAAAATGTGTTCCAGAAAGGGGGAAAAGAAAAGGAATAGAAGGGTAGTTCAGCTTACAACTCAAAGAATAGCACACACGTTTTTCCTTGAGACAACCATTGCAGTTTGGTGTGCAGAAGACATACTTTATGCATAGTTCCCATTTCATCATCGAGTGGATGAAAAAGACTTGCACTCCACAGTGAAGGGTTTTTAAATGATTAATGCTCCTTCATCAAGACACTCTGAACTGGAACTTGCACTGCATGACCCCGAGTGGCAGTGAAGAATAGTGCAATGAATAGTAGTATAGTTTGTTGTCACTGCCTTGATTTGTTAAAAGGCACCAGCACTTATCCCAATTGTTTTCCTCACCAGTGCAAATGTCAACATACTGAAAAAGGCAAGTAATGCTTTAGTATTATTACAAAAATAGTTTTGACCTTAGAGACCCCTGAAAGGGTTTCAGAGGCCTGACGCAGATCTGTGAGCAGCACATTGAAAACTGCTGATACAGCCGAACGAGAGGCATAGAGGAGTAGGGCATGGCTGTTGGAAGCCTTGCAGTGGAACCTGCACACAAGCCAACCCTCCATAAAACACAGGCCAGCATTGGGCTCTGACCAGATTAAGCAACTTTTATTGCCTTAGCAACTCCACTGTTCAGGTTTCTTGGCACAGTAAACCTCCTCTGAAAAAGACAGTGATTGAGACTTCAAAGTTGGGTTACCACAAAAAAAAAAAACGCATATGGATTAATGCTTACTATTTGAGTCATAGATGGCAAAGAAACAGAAGCAATGAATTTGGGAAACTTCAGTAGATATTTTTTTCAAATAGTTGGTAAAACTATCATATGTGACAACTTGAAGGCAAGAAGCACCTCCCCAAAGAAGTGGAGAGAGCAGGTGATGAGAAGGAATCGGTGATTGTGTATGTTGAATGGTATGACTGTTTTCAGTGAAAGATTATGACTATGTTAATAGATGAGTTAAAAAAGAGCTGACAAGTTTGTTAGCAGAAATGTTAGGGAAGAAAGGGCCCATATTTTGAGGCCTTAAGGAAAGGGTAGGTGGACTGCTCCTAGGTGGGGTAGAAAATAAGACCAGAGGTGGGGGAAAAAAAAAAAAACCCAAAAAAATGTCTCTGGGAGAAAAAGGACTACTGAAATGTACTTAGCCCGATAGCAAAGATCTGACTAATGATATAATATCTCCAAACCCATGTCTCAGGAAACTCATAGCCATTGAGTCCATGCAACCCTGTAGAACAGAGAAAACTGTTCAGAAATCCCCGGGGTTTCTGAAGGCCTCAATATAACAGCAAACAAATAGAGAAAGACAGAAGACGTGTATGGGAAATACATTTTAAATATTAGAAGTCCTTGTTATTTGAAAAGGGTTTCCTACTGTATTGGAAATATGAATTCTACTTCCCTTAAGACCAAGCTACATGTCAAGAAGCTTGGTAGTGCTGTTGGGTAATTACTGGCCTGCTATCTACAAGGTGAGTGATTCAAATCCATCAGCAACTTCTCTGAAGAAAGATGAGACTATGTGCTTCCTTAAAGATCTAGAGCAGAAGTTCTCAACCTGTAGGTCATCACCCCTTTGGGGGTCAACTGTCCCATTCACAGGGGTTGCCTAACACCATCAGAAAACACATATTTCTGATGGTCTTTGGAACTGAGACACTGCTCCTCTATGCGTCTCCAGATGGGTCCACCCACATGCAGATACGCCCACATGCGAGTACCCAGTGTGACAACTGTTACCCATGCTACACTTTGCTTCAAGACAAAATTTCATTTATTTGTAATTAGAAATAAATATTTCACAATCTCTAATTACATATTGTTTTTCTGATTATTAACTATGTTCAGTTTGTAACAATTAAAATATATCTTGCATATAGATATTTACATGCTGATCCATAACAGTAGCAAAATTACAGTTATGAAGTAGCAACAAAAATAATTTTATGGTTCAGGGTCACCACAGCATGAGGAACTGTATTAAAGGGTCGTGGCATTAGGAAGGTTGAGAACCACTGATCTAGAGCCTCAGAAACCTTTATAGGGTCACTGTGAACCAGAATCAACTTAATGGCAGAGGATACATACCAAAGAAATTCAATTTTAATCAATAACAACACATCCTGTAAAGGTCCTAGCAGCCCTGAGAAAGGCATACCTTAATGTTCACATCAGATATAGACATAGAAGATAATGGTAAAGAAAGAACTTCCTAAGCTGAGAGCCAGGGATCTTGGAGGGAAAAGGGTGGGGGTGGGGTCGCAGTGGATGAAGGTGTTCCATTGAGATAGTGCTATGGTTGTAAGGTGCCATCAAGTTGGTTCTGACCCATATCAACTCTCTGTGCAATAGAACAAGACACCACCCGGTTCTGTGCCACCCTCACAATTATTCCGATACTTGAACGCACTGTTGAAGCCACTGTGTCGATCCATCTCCTTGAAGGGCCCCCTCTTTTACACTTCCCCTCCACTTTGCCAAACATGATAGTCCAACCTTCTCCAGGGACTAGTTTCTCTTGGCAACAAGTCCAAAATACATGAGCCAAAGTCTTGCCATCTGCCTCTAAAGGTCTTTTGGCAGTACATAGTATTTTCAATATTCATCACCAGCACTGCAATCTAAAAGCATCAACTCTTCTTCTTCACTGTCCAACTTTCACATGCAGCTGAGGTGATTGAAGGCTCCGTGGCTTGGGTTGGGCACTTCTTAGTCCTCAGTGTAACCTCCCGCTTTTCAACCTTCTAGGTTAAAGAAGTCTCAGGCAGTCCCATTTACCCAATGAAATGAAGCTTTTGATCTCTTGACTGCTGCTTCTGTGACATTGGTTGCTGCCCTCAACAACGTCAATCTTTTCTCCATTTATCATGATATTAACTCTCGGTCCAGTTGTCAAGGCTTTGGTTTCTTTACAATACGTTGTAATCCACACTCAGTTCTCAGTTTGTTTATTTATTTATTTAACTGTGTTCAGCAATGTTTTTCAAAAGCCTGCAATGTGCCAGGAATGGTAGGTTCTGATGATGCAATGCTAAGCAAAAAGTTATATGCTTCCTCTCATGTAAATCATATATTTGCTTTAAGTGACTTAATTGCATTTGACTGATACCATCTTGTGAGAAGGAGACGAGACCATCTACTCCAGTAAACATTTAAAACCTTAGAAACCCAAAAAGGCAATTCTACCTTGTCCTATAGGGTCCTTATCAGTCATATCAATTAGATTTCAGTGAGTTTTTGTGAACATAATCTCTTAAGTTATGTTACATGCCATATACCATTCCTATCTAGAGCCAAATTACAAATTATAACTCGTGCTATCCACATTCCACCATGATTGGCACGTTCATCTAGCAAATCTGTGTGTAAAATGTATAAGAAATAAATAGATAGATAACAATGAAACTAGTCACCAGACACTTATAGGTTGTAGCTTTTGTTATTAATTAAGATTGAATTCCTTGTCAGGTAGCTTGGGATATATGGATTTAGGATTAAAAATGAGAATTAAAATTTTTCACAGAAAACGAATGAATGACCCTGACTTCTAACATTTAAAGTTTATCTAGGGGTTAAAGTTCAGCATAAATAATGACAGTTTGTTCAATAATATACTCTTCTCTTTCTTCCATTAAGTGCATTTTAAAAATGGAAGTTATTTTGGTTGTGAAGAAATAGCTCATTATCAAATAATTCTTAATTTACTCTCATATCCTCTGAGACTATTTCTGCCATTTTGAAATAGTCTCTTCCACTTTGAAGTATGGTCCACTACATTTCTCTGGAGACCTGGAAAATATGACTTTCTTTTCCTTTTGATATATCTTTAAGGTAGAACACAAAGAGATATAGGATAGTTTAAGTGAGACATACTTTCAATGAATATTTCAAGGTTATAAATGATTGTTTTGCCACACCTTAAAGTTAATATATAACAAGCATTCACATCTTTAGAAAAAGGCCTTGCCATTATGTATTCTGGGGCCCCTGGGTAAGTCACAATGTGTTCAGCTGCCTAGACAAAAGTTGAAAATTTGAGCTCACCTAAGGTGCCTTAGAAGAAAGGCCTGATGATCCACTTCTGAATAAGCAGCTATTGAAAATTCTATGGAGCCCAATTCTACTCTGAGACATAGCTGGAATGTACTCAACAGCAACTCATATTAAGTAATGATGGCTTTAAATAAAGGATTGCTGAATATCTTAGTTATTTAAGTTCTGCTTTAACAGAAATACTCCAAGTGATATTTAACAAACCACTTTGGCCTATGTAACAAATTAATTTTCTCACGGCGTCAACTGAAACGCAAACTCACTGCCATTGGGTAGATTCTGACTCATAGTGACTCTGTCGGTTAGGTTAGAACTGCCGCTGGTAGACTTCTGTGACTGTAACTCTCTATGGGAGTAGAAAGCCTCATCTTCCTTTCTCAGAGAAGCTGGTGGCTTCAAACTGCTAACCTTATGATCAGCAACCTAACATATAATCCACTATCCCACTAGGGCTCCTCACAGTTTTGGAGGCTAGAATTTCATATTCAGAATGATAGCTCTGGAGGAAGGTTTTGTATCTCTGCTGTGGCATCCTTGTTTTCTTTCAGTGTCCTCAACCCAGCACTCCTTGGAATTCTTCAAGTACCCAGGCATACATTTTCTCTTGGGTATAGGAGTTTCTCAGTGAAGGGAACTGAGTCCAAAGGGCACACCTCACTCTTACCCTTTGTGGAAGTTACATAATCTCCTGTCAACTTGCGAAAGGGTCTATCCTGTCAGTCAGGTCACAGCTTGAAGACCTCATTTGGAGGTGCAATGGAGATAAACCGCTGACTGGAGACCAGATACAAGGAGGCACTCTGCTTCATCTTCCTGTTGGCAAGCCACACAGAGTTATGCTGATGGCAGCCAGAGCCTTGGAGCTGGAGGAGCCACGTGGAGACCCACACCAGTGCTAAGATGCTTTTACCACCACTGGATCCACAGGACTTATCACATGACGATGGAGAGTGGATGCTTGTCTGACTTCTGGCTTAGGGTAGTTTTTCTTCCTTGGCTAGCCAGAGGTCAGATGTGGCCATGCAGTTTACTGGATTGTTTTATGGAAAAAAAGTGGAATTTAAAGTTTTGATTCCTAGAGTCTTTGGTTAATCCTTTCTGAAATGGTGAAAATGATTGTGATAAATGTGAACCTTGAGGTCCAGTGGTAAAATCACCTCTTGAACTTCCCTGAGACCATGCTGCTTAGGGAAAATGGCTGACTGAGGTCAAATTCACTGACAGAAGGTCCCACCCAGTTTGAGGCAATGCAGCAGAGGCAAAGGCCATACTTTGTATCAATGGAATAGTTTAGATAAGGATTAAAATAAGTTAGATAGGGTTTCAAATTGACTGTTTTAAGAATTGAATTTAGGATTTGATTCTACTTTGTTTATACTGATTTCTTCTGCTTATTATTGTTCATTTAATGATTGATAGAAATGACTGTTAGGAATTATGAAAATAGAGCGCTTATAAGGCAACTTGCCTTCAGCCAGCAATTTGAATCTTCAAGTGGGTTAGGACATGCCTGCAAAGAAGGCTCTGAAAGGATAAACCACACCCAGTGTTGTGAGTGCTCAGGACAGTCGAAGGTGAAGAGAGTTGCCTAGGGGGCTGTTGACAGATAAAAAAAAAAGAACTCTTTGGATTTTTGGATTTTGTGTTCATATAAGTATAGAATATTTTTGTTTTCTTCACTTGCAGATTGTTATGTTTAAATGAGGGTGGCACATTTTTGAATTGTATGCATTTTGATTTTATTATGTTAGGTACAGATATGATTTTATTATTGTTTTGTTTAAAAACTATATATGGCTAAAGAGTTGTGTAAAAGTGTCAAGTTGACAAGGGGTTGTCTGTGGCAGTTACATAATTTCCTGTCAACTTGCAAAGGGGTGGAGTCTAGCCTATCAATCAGTTGCAGCTTGATGACCTCATTTGGAGGCACAACGGAGATAAATAGCTAACTGGAGACCAGATACACACAGACACTCTGCTTCATCTCCCTGTTGGCAAGCCACGTGGAGCTATGTTGCTGGAGGCTAGAGCCTTGGAGCTGGAGGAGCTATGTGGAGACCCACGCCAGTGCTAAGATGCTTTTACCACCACTAGATCCACAAGATGTATCACCCACTGGCCTGTGATCTTCCTGCACTTGGAGTCATTGCATGTGTTGCGAGAGTCTGAAGAGGAATTTACACACTGGTTTTGTACACATGGGCTAATAGCGATCTTATGGACTTGAACTGGACTGCACTGGGGTGTTTTCTTCATATACAATTACTCTTTGATATAAAGCTCTTCCTTATACACATATGAGTGTCTATGAATTTGTTTCTTTAGTCAACCCAGACTAGCACACTCATCTTTCTTGGTGATAATATGTCAATCTCCCTCTCTCTGTGATTGTCTCTACTTTTAACTCTTATAAGATGAAAGATGTTGTAGGATAAACCTCAGGGAAACTCCCTCACATTAGAGGGTGATGCATCTCACCTTTCATCCTTTTACAACTGATGGGCTTACCATATGAGATCACGTTTAGGGAAGCATTACGTAACTGCCACATTGCATTATTACATTACCCAAAACCCACTAAGAATTGAGTTCCAACCAAGTTGACACATCTGGAGAGTGGGGACACAGTTCAATCCATGACACTTGATTAGTTGAAGAACAAACACATACACACAATACCTAAATATTTTACTATCTATTTAATAAAATGTTTTTGTTTTAGGAAATATAATGATAATGAGAGTGCTATTCTAGACTTATGTCTATATATAGTATAGTACTACTGAAAATTTTTATTTAACAGTGAACTAAAAGAGTGACCTATTAACCACTTTAGAATATAAATAGAAAAGTTAGTCATATAAGTTTACAATAATCAAAAGAACCTAAATTTTGCCAATGGAAATTAATTTTTTTTGGATATCTAAAATAAACATGAAATGTTCTTTACTATACCTTGATTCAAGCCCTGAAGACTGTTTTAAACACATTCAATATTTATTATAAGTTTGTTAAGGGCACATAGTAAGAATTAAACTTTTACTGTATGAACTGCAATGTAGGACAACACTGATTTCATAGAAATATTGGAAAAATATTTTTAAAAATTTACTGAACTGCTTTGATGATCACATCTAAATTTTACCTGGTCTTTTTCATTAGAGTAAATTGAGAGGGGTTTCATTCATTGAAATTTGTATAATACATGATTGGCAGTTAGATTCCATTCTCTTTTCAGACCTTAAGAAACTATACTTCTTGTTCAAGTAGTGAGGGTGCTGTGACAGGAGAGGAAGGGAGGAAGATGTTAGAAACTGCTTCTTGATCGTTTGCTTAACATGTCAGATTCATGATCTTTGTAATTCTTCAGCTCTTTTCATGCGGCTTCCTGTTGCAGTGTCTTTTCAGAAAGAGCATGAAGAATCTATGCTTCTTTTAACAGGAGAGCAAATGATATTTCTGAGGAAACTCATTAGCTTTCTGATAATATTTCAGTGACCTGAAACGTATGTCGCCAGGGCCATCCTAGCTGGAAGAGAGGCTGAAAAAAAAACCCAGAGATTAGTTTTTCAGCCTCAATATAGGCAAATGGCACGGGAGGTAGGAACTAAGAGTAGTTACCTAAAAAGCCATCATAAGGTAATTATAAAAAGGATTATTCGCGAAAGTTAAAATAAAATCTGATAAATGTTTCTAAAGTAAGAAGAATAATTGCAAATTGTTTAGATTTAGTCTGTTTTATGCCAATTATTTGTCTCGAAATAAGAAAACATAGAAAAAATTCTATTTCAGGCTCTCTCAAAGACACAGAAACAATTGCTACATACCAGGTATTATTATTGTTTGTTTGTTTGTTCTACCGAGATTCAGTGGAATAAGTTATGGAGATGTCTGTGTGATACATTTAGAGACACTTTATATAATCCATGTCTACCCCTAATTTGTGTCATTGTTTCTCATCAGTTAAGTAATTAGAGTTGCCTGTGTTATTAAGAATTCCACATTTTGCCACAGTAAGTAGATTAGTTGCATTTTACAAATGAGATAGATCACACAAACTGTTATATTTCTGTATCCCTCAAGTCACATGGAAGCTAATAGGGAAGCCAAGCTAAGTAATCAGTGCCAAGAAAAGGAACATGAATGCGACAATGGAAGTTGCCTACGGGTGATTTTAAATTGCTCCTGTTTCTTCCTGTGCAAAAGAACAAAGCCCAAATTGGTATCTGGTCAATGATATCAATGAGCCACCGAGGCCAAGACAAATGAGAATGTTATCTGCCTACACAGTTGCTAGGCAAAAGTGAACGCATTGCTCAGCTGAATTTGCATTCAGTTTTTGTGGTGCAGAAAAGAGTGATTGACGGTTATCACATACAACACGTTTCTTTTCGAATTAAGTTTGAAAGAAGTTGACCAGGAGATTGGGTTTAGAGACTGTGTATTATAATATGCACTTTATGATTATGCTTGCTTCTGGGTATTAGTCTTTACCATAAAGTTCTCCGAGATTAGGAGCTCTGCCATATTCCTCTCACACTGGTGCCCATCGGGTCACTTAGAATACCAAGGTGATCAAGAAATGCTCTTAATAATGTAAGTAAACCAATACAATTTTCTCGCAAACAGCTTGTGCTGTGTACAACATATCCTAGTATACAACTTAAATGAAAAGTGAAGAGGTTTGTCAAGAAGAGTATTATGAGATACATGGTTAGATTTTTAATTTAGTTTGTTAGATGCTTTTGAGTTGGTGCCAACTCAAAATGACTCTCTGTGCAAGAGACTCAAACACTGACCAATGTTGCACCATCCTCACAAGTGGAATGTTTGAGCACATTGTTGCAGCCGTGGTGGCATTTCATCTTATTAAGAGACCTTTTCATTTGTGTTGACCTTGAACTTTATTCAGCAAAAGGTCCTTTTCCAGAGAGTGGTTCCTTCTGGTAATATGTCCAAAGTGAGAGGAAGTCTTGCTATCCTTGCCTCCACGGACCATTGTGTGTCCTTCCCCCCAAGACAGATTTTGGTCTTCTGGCAGTCCATGATGATTTCTAGATGCTTCTCCGCCACCCTAATTCAAATGCATCACTTCTCTGGTCTCTCTTATTCATTGTCCAGCTTTCACATGCATATGAGGTGGTTGGATTGGGAGTACCTGAGTCCTGAAATTGATATTGTTCCACTTTAGCAATTTAAAGAGGTGCTTTACATATTATTTCCCCAACTACAATATGTCTTTTGATTTTCTAACCGCTGCGTCCATCAATGTTGACTCTGGATCCAAGTAAAGTGAAACCCTTGACAATTTTAAGGTTTTCTCCAATTATCACGATGTTATTTTTTACTCTGGGTGTTCATGGTTTCTTTACATTGAATTTTCATCAATATTGAAGACAGTATCTTTGACCTTCATCAGTAAGGGCTTCAAGTCTTCTTCACTGTCATCAAGCAGTTTTAACAAGCATATCAAACCTTTTAGTGAACTGTCCTCCCATCCTGATGATATCTTCTTCTTCTTCCCGTCCAGCCTCTCAGATGATTTGTTCAGCATGCAGATTGAATAAACATGGTGAAGAGGGACTTAAAGACTAGTATCAGACTTATCAACCCTGACACACACCTTTCCTGATATTTAACCAAGCATCATTCCCTTGTTCTGTTTGAATGGCGGCCTCGTTGTGTTATGAGCACAATATAATATCCTGGAAGTTCAATGTTTCCCAATGTTATCAACAGTTTGTTATGATCCACCTAGCCCAATGTCTTTCATCCCTCTAAGTACATCTCTAGTGTTCTGTGCTTTCAGCCAAAATACAAATCAGACACAAGCAACGAGAGCGCTGGTTCCACACTTCCTTCTGAATCTGGCTTGAATGTCTAGTAGTCCCTGTTAGCCTACTGCTGCAACTATTCCTGAATCATCTTCAGGAAATTTTATTTGTATGTTATATTCATGATATTGCTAGATAATTTCCACATTCTGCTGGGTCACCTTTCTTTCAAAAGGACAGATATATGAATTTCTTTCAATCGGTTGACCAGGTAGCTAGCTACCTTCTAACTTTCTTGTACTACATTAGTGAGTGCTTTCAGAATACATCTGTTTACTAAAACATTTTAATTGGCATTCAATCAATTCTTGGTTCCTTGTTTTTCACTAAACTTTTCAGTTCATCTTGGACATCTTTCTTCAATACCGTCCATTTTTGATCATATGCTTGAAATCGCTGAATATCAACCAATTTTTTGCTTTTGTTGTATCTTTTGTGGTATATGATTTCTGTGTGTTCCTTTCTTCTTTTGATGTTTTTGTCTTATTCTACTTTTTGTCTATAGAATCCAATATTGATTAAATTCTTCAATTCCTTTGGAGAAATTGAGAATTTATTCTTTGTGGCAGTTGTATCTTTTCATGTCAATTTGAAGATATAAAAGTGTAGGTGGAAGTCCAGCCTGTCAATCAGGTCACAGGCTGATCTTGTCTCCTTGTGGGCATGCCCTTCTCATAAGGAGGGTTCTGGGAACTGCCCTCTCCTCTCTGTCTCCACCTTCCTGCCTGCTGACCCTGATGGCTGCCAGAGCTCCCATTGCATGCTCAAGACTTTGCACCCACTGCTCTGGGATATGTCTGCATTTTGCATCATTGCTTGTGACCGAGTCTGAAGAGGGACTTAAAGACTAGTATCAGACTTATGGACTTGAGTTGTACTGGGATGGGATATTTTACTGATATATAATTACTTCTTGAAATAAAGCTGTTTCTCAGACATATATGAGCGTCACTGGATTTGTTTCTCTAGTCAACGCAGCCAAACACCTTCTTTCCTTTTGTTTTCCTAACTCCATAATTCATGCAGATTTCTTTTTACTACTTTGTTTTCTAGAGGTAGTATTGGGAATTTACTATTCAGCTCTTTTACTTCATAATTTCTTCCATGCAGTTTAACTACACTATGTTCAAGAACCAAAAAATTCAGACTATCTTTTTACAGCCATTTTGGTTATTTGTTTTTAATGCATTTTTAATAATCGGTTGCTTTCTTCGTGTGTGACATTCTTGAGGCCATTGCACAAGTCACCTGGTTTGTGAACACTAGTGTTCAAACGTCAGATCTGCTTTTGAGACGGGCTCTAGAGTCTGGGGGCATATACTCAAGATTGTATTGTAATTTTCATTCACTTACTTTAGTTCTCTTCATTTTCAACCTGAATTGAAACATGGTCTTGGTTCTATTCCATAGTCAGCCCCTGACCTTGTTTGGCTGATGACATTGAGCTTCTCCATCGTTTCTTCTAACATAAACAGTCGTTTTGATTCCAATGTATTCCATCTGGTGACGTCCATGTGTATAGGCACCATGTATGTGGTTGACAAAAGGGTACTTTTGAACAAGTTGTTGATCTTGCCAAATCCTATCATGTGATCTCCCACTTAATTTCTATTACCAAGGCAATATTTTCCTTCATATTGATTTCCAAAATTCACATTCCAATCACTCACTGTATAATGATTTGCTTATGCTGACAAATCATTGAATCTTTATGAATGATAATCCATTAGGCTCACAATATTGTGTAACTACTTTAGTACTTTTATGTTAGACCTTTCCGTCTTCATAAATTTATGAAAAATCATACATTTATTTCATTATCTATTTCTCTTGGACATCGATGCTTTGTACCATATACAAGAGTAAAAAGTCTTGCTGCTAGGGTTCCATTTTGTACAAACACTTAAAAAAAACATGTTCAAACTGGTCCCTGTGGTCAGTGGATGGCTGCAGAGAGGGCCTCTCAATAAACGCGTCTCACTTTAGAGCCGTTAAAAAAGATGGGGGGAAAATCCTTCAAACAAAGAACAGCTATTTCAAAATGCTTATTTCCCATTAATATTTTAAGCACGATTGGAGCTAATGGAAATGATTTTATGTTGCAAATAGTAATCTAGGATGTGTTGGATTTTCCAATATAATCCAGAGAACAAGGCCCAAGCAACACTGGATTCTGATGGGATCTGCTTGGTCAGTTCAATTTCAGGCAGAGAAGTGAGCTCAGAAGGTTAAGGTGACGTTGTTAGGGATTTCAAAAGGGCCGTCTTGATGGATTTCCTCAAAAGACTCAGGATGGTTATGAGAGTTCATTATGAAGAATGTTTAAGGAACTGGAAGACTACATTGATGAGACAAAGGTCAGGAAAGTTTTATCAAGGATCCTCCCCCTCCTGACCTCCCCCCCCCAAATCATCACAAGTGCATCATTATTCTTTAAGGGTAGCAAAAGCTTTCTGTCAAGATTTTCATTGGAAAACAATAACTTATCCCCTCTAAGACCTTGATTTTATCCTTTCAGGTTTCTTTTTATTCATCAAACTTAAGTAACATTGAAAAACAACGCAATTTGAGTCTCTTGAGCATGCTCAACTACTGTTTTGATATGACATATATCACATAGGACAATTTAGGGAATGGTTAGAGAGATAATAACACTGCCTTCAGAAGTGCATAGACCTAGATGCCGTGGGGGGCGCGCGGGGTGGTGGGGGCAGGCGGTTGTTGATAGTGATATTTTCATGTTCTTTATAATTTTGTTTAAAAGTGATTTCTGTGATTCGGTAGCAATACTTTTTACTTACTTTTTTATACAAGTGAAAGATAATGACAAAGAGTAACTAGTTTCTATCAAATATGCTGAAATGCATGGGACCCTTACGTACAATAGAAGGGGGCTTTGTTTGATCTTGAATCATCCTCATGATCACTAGTATGTTCAATTCCATCACTATGGTTATTATGCGAATCTTTCTCACTTTCTCTCTCGCTAGTCCACTGCTTTACCAGATATCATGCCCTCCTTCAGCAATTGATATCTCCTGATAATGGGTACAAAATAAAGGAGTCAGACAATATTTTGTTGTGATCCATAAGGTTTTCACTGACTTTTAGACACAGACCACTTACATCACAACAAAATTTATCAATATTATTGCACAGCCAAATTTAGATACCTGAAGCTTTGCTCAAAATGTAAAAATATATAGTCACTTGAGCAACAATTATTCCCCGTCAAATTTGCTCAATATAAAGAAGTCATGGTAATGTGTAATGTAGTGATTAAGTGCTTCGCTGCTAACTTAAGGTCAGAGGTTGAAACCTATCGCTTGCTCTGCAGGAGAAAGATTACAGCCTCAGAAGCCCTATGGACTAGTTCGCCCTGTCCTCTGTCCTATGGTTTCTATGAGTCAGTGTCAACTCATAGGAATCAAAGTCATGGCTTTCATTTTATTTGGATTGGTTTCATGTGGTGGTCAGTGTGCGAGAGGCTGAACAAGCAACAGTGAACCATGCACTTTATCCGCCCCCACCAATAGAACATACAAACAAGAAAGTATATATGGCACAGATTGCTTCCTGGCGCAAAGGGACGCCTTGAGTGTGCAGCAATATATTGGAGAGACACCCCAGGCTACTGGACTGGGATGCTTCAGTTAGAAAGTAGAGTCTGATAGAAATTTATCAGGTGAAGACTGTTCAGGTTGAGGTAGATTGTTTCAGAAGGAGAAACTAGTTTAAGAAAAGATGCAGACGTTAGAAAGAATATACTACCATCGACAATCTGAAATTGTCTAACGTACTTTGACCATATGCGCTCTCTTTCCAGGACTGTCTGGGAGTACGATTGTCAATCAGTGTCTCCACCCAATCAGCACTTCAGTCATCTAGCTCTTTCGACCTACCTCAACTGTGACGATTAGTAGACACCTGGCATGTCACCTAGAAGATTTAACCACTTCCAAAGAAGACAATATTCCATTCAATTTGGCACTCTCTGTGACACATAATCAAATGCTTGAACTAAGTAGGAGCCCAACAGGTCTGGTGAATGAAGCCCACAAGGTTGGTGGAAGACTAATCTAGCACAATAGGGCCAGTTTTTCTCATGAATTGAGAAGACTCGACCAAACCAGCCAGCCCGGCAAGCATTCTAATGTTCGATGGAATACTACATGCCCTCACCCATTTGCTGAATGTAACATGTCTAATAGTTGGTCATATATTCATGACATCTTTTCTGCTTTATTTAAGAATGCCATTCATACAGAGAGGGTTGTTTTTTTCTTTTTCAGAGAAGACCCTTTCAATTTATGTAAATTATATCATTACACACTTTTTAAAGTGGCAAGTCATCTCCTGAGAGTCAGCTACCTGCATTCTTACAACCAGCTATCATCTGATGTCAGCGATCTCAAGGGATTGTGATCAAAATGTTGGTAGATGCAGAATAGCTTATAAAATAATTACAGCAAAACCCACAGAACAAAATCATTTATAAAGACATTATAGTTCTTCATGAAAACTTAAGCTATCATGTGAGTTTTTCTCTTGGGATCCTATTCTTTGCTAGAGGCAATTCAATAAACCAAATCTGTAAATCAAGTTAAGGTATTAATGACTTAATGTTTTTCTAGTTCCACATTGCATGTAAATCTTAATAGAGAACTTTTTGTAACAATTTGCTTTTTGCCAATCAAGATTACTTGGAGAATTTTCCACCTGTAAATTATTTTAAGGGTGAATAAAAATTCCAAATTATTTTTATTGGCAACATTTAAAATGAGATGACTTGGCTTTGAAGACCAAAAGTAAAATGATGGACTTTTTTCCCTGTGGGTGAGGATTTCATCCAGAATAACTCAGCAAATAAAATAATATCCACAATCTATTTAAAGTTTAAGAACATTTGAAGTGCTCTTTTTTCATATTTAATTTGAAAATACTATGTCCACACGTATCATAACATGATTCAGAAAAGGTGAGGAACAAAGAATATCAAGGTCAATGCCACATGGATCCGCTGAAAGTAGAGAATACCAGAAATAGGTAAGCTTATATTTTATTGACTATGCCAAAGCATTTGACTATGTGGATCACAATAAACTATGTAGCCTTGAGAAGAATGGGAATTCCAGAACACTCAATTGTGTTTGTGTGACACCTCTATATAGAGCAAGAGGCAGTTGTGTGAACAGAACAAGGGAATACTACTTGGGTTAACCTCAGGAAAGGTGTGTGACAAGGTTGCATTATCTCACCATACTTATTCAACTTGCACACTGAGCAAATTATCAGAGAAACTGGACTATATAAAGAAGAATGTGACATCAGGATTAGAGGAAATCTTATAACAACCTGCAATATCTATATGACACAACCTTGCTTGGTGGAAGTGAGGAGGGCTTGAAGCACTTGCTAATCAAGGATTGCAGCCTTCTGTATGGATTCCCACTCAACACAGAGAAAACCAAATGTTTCACAATTGGAACAGTAGGAAGCATCATGATAAATAGGGAAAGATTGAAGTTGTTAAGAATATCTTTGTGTTTGGATCCACCATCAATGAGATGAAACAACACAATGCATTAGGCACACCTGCTACACAAGACTTCTTTAAAGAGTTGAAAGTCAAGCAGTATGGTGTGTCTGATCATAGCTATTGTATTTTAAATTCACATATGCATGTGAAAAGTGGACATTGAACAAGGAAGATCAAAGAAAAATCAATGTCCTTGAGCTATGATGTTGGTGAAGAATATCAAAAGTACCATGCACCACCACAAGAACAAACAGCTCAGTAGTGCAGTCAGAATGCTCTTTAGTGGCAAGGATGGCAAGACTTCATCTCGTGTACTTTGGACATCATGTCAGGAGAGATCATCCCCTGTAGGGCATCCTTGGTCAAATGGAGGGTCAGGGGAAAAGAGGAGAACCCTGAATTGGATTGACATAGTGGCTGCACTATGGGCTCACATACCTGTGAAGCTGGCTGGGGCTTGGGCTGTGTTTCATTCTGTTGTGTGTGAGTGAGGTCACTACTAGTTGGAACTGACCCCTCTGCGCCCCACAGCAGCAGCATGTGCCACAACAGGTGCCTTTAAAAGTTCAAGATGCCTAATTCACCTTCTAGGCCCAACAAAAAGTAATCAATATAAAAGGAAAGAAAAATATTGCGTTTCATAGGGCAAAACACACTTACATTTAAGTAAACACTATTCATGTATTTGGAAAGGTGTGTTTCTTTTATCAAAAAAAATGACAAATGTAAAATAAAATTACCTTTTTGTAGCATAAAGGTATCAACGACTTCGGATACGGGAAGAAAGAAACCCTAGCACAGTCACTAAGAAGAACAGTTGTGAACTTCAGTCATCTCCATTCTGGCATTCCATAGAGCAGACAATAAGTCTAGTTTTAAAAACCACCACCAACAGCAAATCAGGAAACGTAAGCTTATCAATGGGGTAATAATATGAATGAGAGGATTTCAGAGCCATATAATAGCAGGCCAGTAGGTCCTAGAGATCTCAAAAGCAACACGTGTAGCAAAAAAGGTTTTGGGGTCTTTTTTTCCCTTGAAAATTTCTATTTCCATTAGTCTTTTTAGATTAAACATGAATCAAACAGAAGTTAATAATGTGTGGAAAGTACCTAGCAATTCTATTTCAGTATTGATTATAATTAATATAAATTATAGTAAAGTATGAAGTACCTTTTTATGCAGTATAAAATGTAATAAAACATAACTACTGTGATGTACAAAATTGTTTTCAACGTATTTAAGCTCTTTTTCTATCATGCAAGAAAGCTCTCCCATTTATCAAGTCCATTACCGGCATTATCAAATCTCAGAAAATCATGCAGCTAACAAAATGTGTTGGAATGGTCTAAATTATAATATATATACACTATATCATGGAACAAGGAATGTTAAATTTTAGTGGGCAGAAGACTATAGATTCAGGAACATATTATTCTAAAATAATGAACACACTTATTTTAAAATTAATCTAATTCTCAAAACAAAAATTCATTTATCTAAAATATTCAAATGTAAGGCATTATAAAGTTTAGATAGAAATAAAATGTATATTATAATAACTAGAACTATACCCTTCTTATAAAAAACATCATAGTAGTAGTTCAAAGGACATTGCTCTTTTTGTGGTTTATACACAATGCAATAATTACTTAGGCGTCTCTGGTTGGTACGGATGGTAACTGCCAACTGTGAAACAGAAAGTTGCAGGTTCCAGCCACGGGAAAGGATCTGCAAGTGTCAACCTGGTGATCGTCTGCTGCGAGGCCACACCTCCGAGCCCCAAAGGGGCAGTTCATCTGTGCACACGTCAGGTCTCCGTGAGTCAGCGCCAACTCAGTGACAGCGAACACCGCTATTTGTTGGTCACTTCTGCCCTACTATTAAGAATGACGTCTTTATTCTGAAGTATCATCGGTTGAATATGAAAATGTTTTGTAAAAAGTAAACAGAAAAAGGAAAACTAGAAGAAAGGTTCACATATTTTTCTTAAAGTCAATCAATTCTGGGGAAAACAGCATAATGTTTCACAGACAAAGGTAAAAATAGAAAAGGGCGATAGAAGGTTTGCATTCTGCAGGTAACTGTACAAGTTTAAGTCTTGTGACCATGGAATCAGCCACATCTTGGTTTCTTCATTTGTAAAGTGAAAATGTATTTGATATTCTTCTTTAAATTCTCATGGCAATCAAATATGATGTATATCAATATGTTTTAAATATGATTGAGCTATGTAATTAAATATTTCATTAGTTAATTCTCATGATAAAGAAATTATGTGAAAGGGGAAGGTGGGTAGAAAGGAGGAACCAATCACAGGGATCTATATATAACCCCCTCCCTAGGGGATGAAAAACAGAAAAATGGGTGAAGAGAGACATCAGACAGTGTAAGACATGACAAAATAATAATAATTGATAAATAATTAAGGGTCTGTGAGGGACGGAGGGCAATGAGGGAGGGGAAATTGAGGAGCTGATACCAAGGGCTCAAGTAGAAAGCAAATGTTTTGAGAATGATGATGGCAACAAATGTACAAATGTGCTTGGCACAATGGATGTATGTATGGATTATGATAAGAGTTGTATGAGCCCCCAATTTTGATTTAAAAAAAATAAAAAAGAAATTATGTGAATTAGTGAATGTACCTTTAAAAAAACAAATTCAACTGGCAAAAACGAAAGCCTCTCCTAAAAGTGTACGAATAACATGTCTTTTACAAGTAACACAACTTTTAAACCGGAATATCAGGTGGGCTTCATAGTGGCACATAATTTCTTTTTAACTTCTTTGTTAGTACTGTATATACTCGAGTATAAGCCGACATGAACATCAGCTGAGACACCTAATTTTACCACAAAAACTGCATACAAAATGTGCTGAAAACCTCGGCTTCCATACACATGGAAGTCAGCAGCAACAATCCGTGCCTTCATTTTCACATGGCAATTGGCAATGTTTTACATATTGAGTTTTACAAAATATTTATCACAATTAATTTAAAGAATATCCTACTGTGTTGAAGTAATGATATTGGTGGCAGGAAAATATTGTAAAAATTATCAAATGAGCTAAATTAACATTTGTACGATATTAACTTGTTACTGAATTCAGATAGAAATATCATGGGTTTTGGTTGTCTGTTATTTACTGATGAACCGATTTAAGTGACTACTACTATGCAGAATTCATCCACGTGATATGGCGCCATTTCCTATCGTTCATAGTGATCTGCAGGGATAACTGGAAAACATTAAGTAGCACGTCCCCCAAAGCAAGCCCATTGCCATCAAGTCATTGTGACTCGCGCTCCTGTTGTTGGGTGCCTGTTCTGATGCATAGTGAGCTTATATATACTCAACTGAATGTATACACAACTTATGTACACACAACTGAATGAAATATGTCCAGGCCTGCGCCATTCTCACAAGTGTCGTCAAGTTTGAGCCCCTGAAGCAGTCACTGTATCCACCCATCCCCTTGAGGGCCTTCCGCCCCTTTGCTGCCCCTCTAGTTTACCAAGCTTGATGTCCTTCTCCAGGGCCTGGTCTCTCCTGACCACATCGTGTCATTATATTGGGCTTCTGAAACTGTAAGTCTGTAAGCCACAGACAGTAAGTGGTGGGTTTCAATTGCCAACTTTAAGGTTATCAGTCCAACTATCGGGTCCTTTAAATATCATGCAGAGACATATTGCCCATTGTAATTTTTTCATTAGCTTAGTATACCGAGTATCCCCTTTTAGAAACATACAGTGGTTCAGTAAGGGAAGACTGGGCGAATATCTGGGCTGCCTCCCAGTTCTCCCCTTGGTTGTGGCAATCACTCTGTGAAGATCTACCTCTTCCCACCATAATTTTCCTAGTGTTCACATTCTCAAATACTTTGCTAGCCTTTACCAGTTATTTTCCACCTTCAATTCTGTTAAAATGTATTAAAAAGTGTTTTTGAAGCAGAATTAAGTTTCAATACCCTCAAACATGGTCATTTGAGGCAAATGTGTATCCCTTTGAAATTTATAGGAATGTTTTTGAAGACATACTGAGATGTATACTGAACTGCTGCATAGGTTTTATTTGTTTTCTATGAGAAACAAACACAGGTAAGCTTAGAAAAATGTTTCATAACCTATTACTAGTCACAGTAGAAATGCATAGTATAGATAGCCAATAAGAAAAGTTTCATAGAAGCATCACAAGGAAAACAATATTACTTTTAAATTGGCTTATTTTTTACTTATTTATAAGGAGACTTTAAGACATTTGTAGAAAAATGTTATTAAAAAGAGTGGAAAAGTTCCACAAGCTTTTTGAAGCTTCCTCTTGTTTATTTTCTATAGATAAAGATACTGCAAGATATAGAAATGCCTAATTCTAAATCACGTATATCAATTAGAACATATTTGTTTGAGCATAATGAAGAGCTGGATTCTATTGGCCTAAACAATAAGTGTTTTTAAATTGTGGTCACTATTCATATAGAGGAACTACATGATTTGTCATTTCTATATCTGTCACATGTGCAGCTTAGTGACATTGTGTTCATCACATTGTTCAACAATAGCAATTATTAGGTGCTGTCTCCTTGATTCTAACTCAGTGACCCTATAGGACAGTCGAACTCACAGGGTTCTCATAAAATGCCTGCTCTGGTTGCCTCTACTCTGCTTTGTACTGGAGAAGATCAGCGGGTCTTTGCATCATCAAACTTTCATTCAACAGCTGAACATTGAGCATCACACTCCCAAGCTCTTTCCATCATTAACAGTTACCATTGTGGTTCTAAGCTCAATCCGATGAAATCACCGAAGATCTAGGTAGCTATCCATCCTCACATTAAATTCACTCTAAGGATAGGTCCTTCTGTGGTCAAAAGAGGGACACATCATTATCAATAAAAATGGGTCTCCATAGACAAGAATCGATTCATGACACATGATAACATCTAGATAAGAGAATGTATGTAGAAATTTTTGCAAACTTCTTTCATTCTTTCTAAGCCAGAAAAAATTTACTGGTAAAGGAGATGGGAGAGTCATAATTGGGTTAGGCCAATTATGATTTAGCCAGGCACAGGAAATAGACACATTCTTCTCTGAGTCTTAGGTAGGAAGCCAGATACCCAAACAAAATCAGGGCTCTTTTGTGAAAGAAATAAAGTAGATTGGATGTCAAGCAGGTAACCAACTATGCATGTTGGTATCTAGCAGTCAAATAAATAGATCAAAGAAGGCTAACACTCAAACTTCCAACCCCACTAGTGACCATCTGCTGTATGTTGCTCCTAGTTTTTCAGAAATTATTATCTGATGAATGAGCAATTTCTGAAGGTTAGCTATTCAAAGATTGTATTATAGATTTTATTGTACCAAATGGGAAAACAAAACACTTGACATGTAATTTATGCTTTGGCTAAAATATGAACACTAGAGTCAATTCCATATACTGCCTAGTCCCCTCTCATAAAATAAACATACCAAAAAATGTGCCCTGGAATTGATTCTGACTCATTGTTACATATTTGTTTCAGAGTAGAACTACAGCATTGTTTTGGGGGGTATTTTTGGCTGTAAAATGTGCAGAAGCGTATTGTCAGGCCTTTCTTCTTGCATGCCATGAGCAAGTTTGAACCATTTTGACGTTAGTAGTCATGCATCACTTGGTTGTCACACCAAGAGGCCTATTTTATTGCAAAAAATATGAAAAAAGGCCCCACGGTTTTCAGTCAAGTTCCCAGTGAAAACTGAGCAAATGCATAGGCTTGCAGATGAAAGAGGCTCCGGAAAACTGTCAACGACTAAGGAATCTGCCCGACGACTTCCTCATGCGTGCACGTGGGTCCTGGGACAGGTCCTGACATGCAAAGAGCATATGCATACAAAATAACAATAAATGTGAACTCCACCTGCACTCCATTCTATTTATGTGATCCTGGACTCCCTTCTCAGCACTTCTAGCAACCTGCTCCCACGAGGACCACACCCTGGAAACCTTATAGGATCCTTCTACTCTACCACACAGGGTCCCAATGAAATGAAACGGACAAAATCAAACCCAAGAACAATAACAGCACATGCATTTGTCTCCTCATATAACTCGGATAATTTCCACCTGTAAGATAACAAGCAACATTCTCCACTTACTTTGAAAAGAATCTTCCTAGAGTCTCAGGTGGACTTCAGGCCACGGCTGTGTTTTATTTGCCTTGCTAGTTCAGGTAAGGAACAGTGCATGGATAAGGCCACTGTCGTTGAGCGGGTTCTAACTCATAGCTACCCTACAGGGATCACAAAGCTGGAAAGCTTTACAGGAGCAGCCAGGCCCTTCTTTGACCCTCTGAGCATCTGGTGGTTTGGACCCATCAACCTTCCCGTTAACAGTCCAAGGCTTGCCCAGCTGTGCCACTTGCACTCCTTTTCTGTGACTAGAATTGACAAGATCTGAAGCATCATGCATATTAAAGAAAGAGAAAAAAAACATTGAATGGGATAAAAGCTAATTGTATTCAGCAGAAATACTTGGAACATGAAATCTGTTGGATCAGAAATTTAGCTAAGGGCATCTTTGATTTAGCCAATTGCGTCCATCTTTCTTTTCATTCTGGGAACACCTTGGTATATAGCCTGGGTATGCCTCACGCATCTCATGATGCAGTAGTTAGGGCACATGTGCAGGCAGAAGGTTTTATTTCAGTTACAGTTCTGCTATTGCCTAATTCTTGCTGGGTTTCTCTAATTACTTCTCTGTTAGTTCCTTTATGTTACTGGGCATTTACTTTCTACATGTAGCATGTACGGAAATCCACATCTACTTCACAGGATAGTTATGGATATCAATATATTTAAATGTACTTTTTAATTACAAGGTTTAACTATTGGTAATTTCAATTATTATTACTATATTAAGGGCCATTATTCACAGAACCTGCTAGAAAATGATCAATTCTTTGACAGCAGCACCAGCTTCTCCCTAGGGAAGCACAGCTTCTGCCTCAAATCTAAAATTGGGTTTTGGAAAATTCCTAGGTTGGGGGGAGGCAATTTTAATAGAGGGAAATAACATTTTCTAAATCCCAAGAATGACCAAGAGCTTGATACTGTCACCCAGACACTACCATACTGTTCAACAGATCCTTGGTGAAGATGATCAATCCAGAAATATACCATTGTCCTCATCCAAGAGATTTACATCCCTGTCCATTAGTACATTTTAACCTGTATTCATCTGTGACATTTTACTAGAGACTGTGTTCCTCCAGGATAAGCAGGAAGTGTAGTTTCAGGACACTGGGTAAATGAAGCGTGGTAACTTGAGACTGCACATGTATATAAACAGAGTAAGAATAGCTCACACTTCATTAAAACGCTCTAGTTTAGTTCACTGTGACTAAACATCTTTCCATGTGTGCATTAGCAAATGAAACAACACATTCAGATTTAAATCTATTCAAGGGGTACATTAACAGAGTTTTGCTTCTCAAATCAATTGACCTCACACGCAACAATTTTATTTGGTGGATGGGAAGCAAACCTTCTCTCTAGTGTAGCGATTGCTTGGGTCTGGTCTTCTTGCTTCCTCTCTCCCAACTTTCTATCAGGATGGTTTCAGTGAACTCACAGCCACAGGAGTATATGCAAAGGTATGATCATGATGGCATTTCTGAATGTATTACATATCTCTTGAATTAATTCTCAAGTAGTCTATTTTGAAATTAAGGATGAATAGACCTTTGAAATAGGTGAAACTAACAAAATTCCCTTCAGCGATCCATACTTAATATCTTCTCCACATTCTATGTACAGTCTGTCTACTTTGAAGTTGCAAACTCATCTTCCATTTTCAGACAGCACTAAATAGTTTTTGCTGAGCACCTATTATGAACCAGGCATTTTTTTCATGTTCTATCTGCGCAGGGTGCCAGATAACACATTCTATCTGTAAGGTTTATTGTCATTTCAGAGTTAAATTGCTCCATGCAGTTTTCTGGGCTGTAAGTTCCATGAGGACAGATTTCTAGGCCTTTCTTCCATATGGCCATGAGTGGGTTCAAGCTACCAACCTTTGAGGTAGTAGTCAGATGAAGAATGTGTCGGGAACATAATTGCTTAAGTCAAAATGATTGCAATCTGTCTCATTTAATAGAAAAACGACCTTTTTTTGGAGATGGTTGAAGAGAACAAAAGCAAAAAGAGTTGGGAACGAATGTAAAATTTCCTTGCTCCTGAAGACTGAGAATCTAATTACTGTGAATGATAATGGATTCGAATAGTTTAGAGAATCAAATGTGAATTTTGTGATGGCTGGAGTTTTGCACAGAAAGTTTGTTCTAGGAGCATCTCCAGCGACTCACTGCTCTCTCCCCAGATGTGAATGTCCACCACAGATGTTAGAGTTCTCCCTGTCTTTCTAAGTCGGGACTCCAAGATTTTGTTCTTTTTTAATACCATTGTGTACTCTCTCCTATCATGGAATTATCACACATTGCTTGCTTTCATGTTTTTCTGCCCTCCCCACAAAATACTTAACACCCTGTTTTCATTGCTCAATTGTTACTTCTAATATACGGTGGACACTCAATATTTTAAAATAGTAATGATGAAAGCATAACATAAGATACTCTCAGTATAAGGATTAAAAATCCTCTTCAAAAATCCAATGAACCTCATATCTCAATTTCATTCATTCTTTCATTTCTTTATTAAATAATTGTCTTCAGGCTCTCCATGTGTCTACCAAATAAAGATTAAATATTCACCAGGTTTGCTTCAGTAAGCTTATTTGGATATCAATTAACTAGGCTAGTTATGCCTAACACACATTATAAATTACTTATATTTTAACTTATTTACCACATATTACCTACCTCCACTATACTACTATAATATAAATTCTGAGGCCAGGAATTAAAATTTTATTTACTTTGCTCTAAATTCTTATAATATAAATTATTCCATATATATTTGTTGACTCAACACACTAATGAATAACTGGATATCGAGTGTGGGGCAGCGGGTACTTGATGCTAGACAAGTATGGATCTTCCAGTCATAGTCTCTGTAGCTCCTATCAGTGGACTGAGTTGGATCATGCAGATTTGAAGTAATTCCTATTTTTCTGATGAGTCTGGATAAGAGAAGTTGAGGAAAGATATTTAGGGTTATAATATTCAGTTGTGAGTGATTATTAACAGGGTTAAAAACTTCGAACTTCAAGGTCCGAAAAGACATTTTTGCCAATCTGTTGGGTATAAAATTAGCCATCTCAGAAGCAACAAGGGAGGTAAGGGGAGATCCACCTACCCTTGAGGCTAAAGATCCAGGAATGGATCTTGGGCCCCAAGATCCCTGTGTGCGGAACCGCCTCCATTCAGGAGAAAGTGATGTGATATACCCCAAGAGTGTCAGGGGAGTGGCTTCAGCTGAATCAAGAGGCAAAGTACAAGAAAGAGTCAAGAGCCTATGATCAGGAGGATAGCTTGCAAACTGGGGTGCCTACATACACTTAATAAGGATTTGCTTGTGCCTGGGTCTACTCCTATGAATCAAAGCCTTGCCGTGCAGGAATCCAGGCGCCAGGTCATGCCATGAGAACACTCCCGCACAGTGCTTAGAGCCAAGGCTATGGAGCCACGTTCCAGGGTCCTTGTTCTGGTTTCACCCTGCCTGCCTCTGTGGTCTCGAACAAATTCCATGCCCTTTTTGTAGTCTTCATTTTCATCTAGAAATGGAATTAATAATAGTGTAATTTTGAAGATCAGAGAAAATGATCTAAATACAGTAGTTAAAATAATGTTTGTCAAAAGCTAAGTGCTTTGTAAATGTTTTGCATTTTCAGCGGGATTTCCCTGAAAAAGAAAAACAAAGAGTCTTGTACTTAAAACTATCTGGATAGACCCACAGATACTCACTCAAAAACATCCCTGTCCATTTGTGGATAATTCAGGATAATTGTACAGAAGATTCAAGTAGAAGGTAATTAAATTTTGAATTGAGTCACATTTTTACCTGCTGTATCTCAGACAGTTTTAATAGCCAAGAATAGGGGTTCACTGACTGGAGAGGCTATTAAATAAAGATTTAAATTTTTAAAGTAATGGTCTATTATAAAAGCTGACAAAGTTAAAGAAAACTTACTAGAGACTTAAGTAATATAATTGTAGCTAAGGGTATAATTTTCCAAAGAGGTTAATGATGGAAAATCTGAGCAGATTTCATAATATCACATAATATGTATTTGAACTACCATCTGGCAGAGTTTGTTGTTGGCATGAATAATGTGATACACCTTTTCATCACATCTGACACACTGGGAAGCCAGTACAGGTAATGCCCATTACACAGCTAGAAAAGGAAAATCAAGGTAGGGAAGACAATGTAAAGTTAGTAGTTTTAACAGAGCAATTGAGCAATTACTATAGAAAAAGAAGAAAGATAGACAGGGGGGAGGCTGTTGGTCAAGTAGTCCTTAAAACCTGACTTCCTGGGCTTGACATTCAATTCTATCCATTAACTTCTTGTGTCTTCATTTTTTCATTCAAAAATGGGGACAGGATGATAATATCCCTCATCCTGTAGTTATGAGGTTTAAAGAAATTAATGCATGAGAAATGCTTAGAGTAGTAGCTGATAGATAGTAAGCCTTCAGAAAATAATAGCATTGATCACTCTGGCAAAACTCTTTTTGGAACACTAGCATTATCCAGTATGTATGCTGTTATAAAATGGATTGACTTAATATGGGAAACAAAAAGTTTTCTCCCAAGTTGTCTCCCCCAAATATATGTTAGACTTAGGACACTGCTTGCAACTAATGGTAAATCATGGTCAAGTGATCTCCCTGAAGACTCCAGCCATCCAGAGCAAGCAGACACCATTGTATTGTTTCTCCCACCACAGGCAGGGTTCATTCCCCGCTGTTAGAGACAGTGGTTGCTTCCCCTAAAAGCTTAGGCTAAATAAAATCTCCAGCTCTAGAGCAATCAAGGTTAGGCTGCCATACTGAAGCTAGGAACTGCCCATCTTGTCACATGTATACCCTTAATCCCTCCTCTTCCAATTGCACATATACCTCTAGATTGTCCCCCTCCCGTTACAACCCTTTCCTGTGACATATGTCTTCACCTGTAATTAGGGGGTTTACACATTGCCAGAGAATATATAAACCTGGTTAGCAATAAATCTCTCTCTGTCTGTCAGTCTGTCTCTCTCCCTCTCCACGTAGACCACCAAGTGAGGCTGAGGTGAGCATGCTGCTATGAAATGGGTCTGACTCCATTATTTCAATCTCTCTTCTGTCTCTCATGCTTTCTATGACTTTATTATAATCTTTACTTATTATCACTGTACAATTGCGCCTACCAAACCCATAATGATGTGCTAGGGGCTGGTTTCCCTGACGAGTTAAGGCTCTTGCTCATCCTAAAAGTGTCGGCAACAGACACCACCTTCCAGGTTGAGTAGGATTCACTGGGAAGCAACGGGATAAATGATCTAAAGAAAGATAAAAGTATTGATTTGACCTGAATTTAGGTCTTCAAAAGATCATAAGAATGCTTAAAAAACAAAACAAAAAGAAAACTAGTCACAGAATTCCTGAATATTAGTATAATCTTATTATAATTTGACAGTGGACACAGACGTTATAAAGCTATTCATAACCATGCAATTGTTTCACTTCTGAAAAAATAGTTCAAGAAATTTAGACAATATTTGAATTAAGAATAATGTAAACTATTGTTGATGGGAAAAATTATCTGTATAGCCTGGCGATCTTCAAGAGGAAAATGCTTACCTTATCAACTGTGTGGAACGTTAAACAATCAATGCGCATTACATATCTTAATAATGTCTAACATAGAAAGCAAATGTGTAGAAAATTATGGCAACATATGCACAAAATGCTTGATACAACTGATGTATGGATGGTTATCAGAGTTGTAAGAGCCCTCCCAAAAAATGACCTTAAAAAAATAAAATAACATCCAGCATTTCATAGTAGTCTCATTTAACAGGAAAAAAATGAAGCTGCAGAAATATTAATAATGTTTTCCAGTACCATTTAAGTAATGAGTGCCAAGGGACTAGATATGTTGGCAAAGGGTGCATTTCAGTATGAAGTTTAAGTTCAGTTGTGTGTTCGTGGCTCTGAAAAGTCACGTTTCCCCAGGGGGGAAATCGCAGAGCAAAGATTGTAATGAAATCTGTACTCAGAACAGCAAGCTAACAGTGTGATGATAAAGTGAGAAAAAGGATATCGTGCACGGGATTCGGTTTCAACTACCAAGTAAGAGAAAGAGAAATCAATACAAGAATAGAACCTAGTGCTAATGAGTTCTTAAAATTTTCCCTCTGAATTGTTGGTTTCACAAGGAAAGAAAAATTTTAGAAAAATGGATATTATGGTTAAGAAAAGTCTTTTCTAGTATGCCTTATACATTCAAACTTCTTGTTGACATCTCAAACTTTAAGTACATTTTTCGAAATCCATCAACAAATATTTATTGAATTTCAACAATTTGGTTAAATATCATTCTGAAACATTATCTCAATTGCCCAAGGATTCATTCTGAAAGCAAATCAGGAGAAATCTAACGCATGGAAACACCGTGCGTTAGATGCCCAAACATAGCATCATTATTATTAAAAGCAAATGGATTCTATTTCATTAAATTATTTTACTATAATTTTTCATGAATTTATTTTAATTGAATTTCTTATAATAGAAATGATTATTTTTAATTATCTGAATTCTAAATTAACCAAATATTTAAGTAAAAAATTAATATCTAATTTCCCAGACTTTCTTCAATGCTATAAAGTTAAGAATATTTAAATATCAGGGAAAAATTATTTAGTAAACCTGAATACAGAATCTAGCAACATGTTAATTAGAAATAATTTCATTAAAAGAAATGCTTAAAACATTAGCAAGGGAGTAAAAAAGGTAGCATTAAAACAGCAGACTGGCTGATTTGAATCCTGAACTTGACCACGTAAGAGCTTGCCACTTAAGTCACTTGTCCTTCCCAAACCCAACTCTCCCCATTTGAAAATGTTGGACAGTAAAATTTCCTTTCTCATGAGGATGTTACAAAGCTTCAATCCATGTGAAGCATTTAGACTAGTGCCTCATACGTACAATATTAGCTGTTTTAATTATATCAAAAACTAAGATGTTTGGAGTTTTAAGAAATCATTACTAAAACGAGTTCTTCATTTTCCACCAGAAAGCAAGCCCACACCCGTGCCAACAATTCTCTTCATCATAGCGCTCCTATAGGATAGAGTAGAACTGCTCTGTGGTGCTTCCCAGGCTGTCATCTTTACAGAGAGAGCGCTGGTGGCCTAAGTGGTTAAGTGCTTGGCTGTTTATCAACAGGTCTGCAGGTGGAGTAGAAAGTTGCGGTAAAGATGTGGTGGTCTGTTTCCATAAGTATTGCAACTTTGGAAACCCAAGGGGGAATTCTACCCTGGGTCAACATGAGTCTACAGGGTCAACATGAGTCAGAATCCAAGTCCACAGATGGGATTACGGACAACCTTTATTGAAGCCAATATCTTATAGAGAACTTGCAGACTTTAAGGCTGGGACTCAACTCAGAAAATGTTCCGTTCCTAGATTGAAAATGTGAATACTGTTTGGCCAGCATTCGGTGACGGCACCTGACAACAGCCATCACAGGAGCTAGGAGCATCATGACTTTAACTGAACAGTTACCAAAAGTCAGCCTATTTGTTTTGTTTTTAGATTTGGATTGTTCGTTTTTGCATTCAAATGCACATCCAAAGTAATAGGTTGCCCTCTCTTTATCTTTTTCATTCTTTTATTGGCAATAAAATCAGTCTCTGACGTTTTTATCAGTGATCACTTTCAGGTGACGTCATATGTTATTTTAAATTAGCAGAATTCAAATAATAGCTTAATTTTATTTAAATTTGTCATTAACTGAGTATCTGGTTTTTTACAGCCCAGCGAGAGGTGGTGTGTGTGTATGTGTGTGTGCAAGAGAGAGAAAAGATAAACATTATATAAAAGAAGACAAGATAATTATACTACCCTGATGCATATGGGACATAAAGAAGCATAATTACCACTCTTTTTCTAGAGTGTAAGACAGGTGAAGGTAGGATTTGAATTCATTCCCATCCTTTGCCCCAGTGCCTTGAACATAGGGAATATGATTAGCATAATAATTTTTTGAATGAGTATTTACAAATCAGGCTCATTGCCATCAATTCAATTCTGACTCATCGTGACCCTACAGGACTGAGTAGAACTGCCCCTTTGGGTTGCTAATGTATACAGGACAAGAAAACCTCATCCTTATGCCATTGATTGGATTGTGGATTCGAACTGCTGACTCTGCAGCCCAACACTTCGAACTGCTGATTCAGCAGCCCAACATGTAATCCACTACACCTCCAGGGTTTCAATATGGTAAGAAGGAGACAATATATTAAAAGACAGGATGAGAACAGAAGAGGAAAAAAAATTATGCTATTGTATTATCTAGGTAAGACAGTAGGCCAGTCATAAAGAGAAACATAAATAAACATGACCCATTCCCTGTTTATTCTAATTGGATGAAGTTAAAGAAATACTTGAACATCAGTCTTGAATTTTAGATATTTGGCTTGATTCCAGATAATACTTTAAAAATGCAGGATATCTCGATGAGACTGGATTATGAAAAACTGTGGAATCAGAGGGAGTTGTCAGAATACTAAAGTTCAGATTTATAAATGTACTTGGACTAAATCCATCTTGAAAGTTATTGTTTTCTTTATGTGTTTCTATAAGGAAATTATTTGAGGATCATATGGCCTTACTTCAAAGCATGTATGATTTATGTCTGCTGGGTAGAGAAATTTTTCCTTCTGGCATCGGTAAGAAAAACACTGCGCTGCCCAATAGGTTCTTTCCCGCCCCTCCGCCTGCCTTTCTCTGAGGTAGCGGCCTTAACTGTTCTCAACGGTGGATACTTGTGTGGACAATTGAAACTAGTGGCAGCCTTCCAATGGCAATTGAACCCAATATTTTTGTTTGGCATTGATTATTACTTTTCTGTTTATTTATATTGAGGAAATCTTTGGAAAGTCTGAAGATACAAGGTACATAAGCAAGATAAAAAGCAACAAACATGAACACTCATAACTGTTGAGCCTAGCATCTTTCTCTGGCATGTTATCTAGAGTCAATAATTAATGTCCACACCATGCTATTTTCAGAGAATTTTTTTAAAAAGCAAATTTTCCCATTGCAGTTTATCATTATCTGCCTTATTTATTACAAATAAGCCAGTTTATGTGTAGTTAAGACCCCACTATTTATAGGTATAATTTCTAACTGTCATGTCTTTGTATAATAGTAATAACAATATTAATATAAGATAACATGTTATTTTGTTCAACTTCATATCTTAAATAGTCTTTTAATATTTATTCTATCTTAATAGATAAGTGCCATATTATGAGAGTCTAAGGAGAATCCATTTTCACAAAAATTACATGCAGTGTGTATTGTGATACATATAGCTTCTATTGTATATTAAACATATACTAATAAACTGGAAAAAGAGCCCTGGTGGTTTAGTGGATTATGAGTTAGGCTGTTTAAGGTCAGCAGTTCAAATCCCTAAGTTATTCCAAGGGGAAAATATAAGGTTTTCTGCTCGCATGAAGATGTGTACCTCAGAAATATCTATGAAAGTTCTACTGTGTCCCATGGGGTCACTGTGAGTTGGAATCACCTCAATGGCAGTGAGTCCCGTTGAGTTGTAGTGAACTGGAGGCCTTGTTGTAGATGGCGCTAGTGAGGTGGTTCTGACTCATAGACACTATGCACAACAAAAGGCAACACCACCCCTTCTCCGCCTTCCTCACAAGGATTCCTATGTTTGAGCCCATTGTTGCAGTCACTGTGTTGATTTAGCTGGTGGAGGGTCTTCCTCTTTTGCCCTGGGTGGTACAAATGGTTCATGCTTTCAACAACCAATGGAAAAACTGTAAGTTTAAATGTACTCAGAGGAGCCTTGGAATTAAGGCTGGGTGCTTCATTTCTGGAAAATCAACCATCGGGAACTCTAAGCAGCACAGTTCTCAATTGTTATATGGGATCATTGGAGTCAGAACTGATCGCATGGCAAATGCTTTTAATGAATTAGCTAGAGCTGAACAATGTAATAGCTTAAGAATACATCAATTAATAGATACACCTAGTAAATGGCTTGTATTATCATAACTGATTGGACACAAAATCAAGTTAGAAACATAACACCTACATCCTTTTCAAGGCCTCGACGCTATCTTTATGTGACAATCTAATTTATTTTATATTAATGTGCCAATTGAAATAGTGATTTCTAATTCCCATTTTTGCTGACAATATTTGAAGTACACCAGAGTTTCTTTGCACAAAATGTTAACATCATATTCATACACTTCAGCAAAGGTTGCAAAAGTCCATCACAGTTGGCTGATAACCCACTAAGCACAAGCTATTGTCTTATTGTCAATAATATTAGACTTCATTGATACCGATTCTTGACTAATTCTGTTAAATTATGTGTAGGGAGGAACAAATACAACCCTCACTTTATTAGCATTCATCATTCACTCACTGCCACTGAGTTAGTGCCAACTCCTAGAGACCCTAAATGGATGCTACTGGGGTAGAGCCTCTGTGAGGTTACGAGATCGCCATTCTTAACAAGAGGCAAGAGCCCTTTCTCCTGAGGAGTGGCTGGTGATTTTGAATTGCTGATCTTATGGACTGCAGCCCAATGCGTACCACTATGCCACCAGGGCTCCTTAAGCACGGATCATGGTCTAGCACTCTACACTGTGCTGTTTGCATGATTACATTTACTATATTCAAAATAGCTCGATGTGATTGACATTTGTAGTTTTGTAGATAAGGACACTGATGCTCAGCTGTTACCTTCAATGTATAACATAGTTGATAAGATCGAACATACAAACAATAACTAATCCATATTTTACATCTACCCTTAGGTAATTTTAGGATTTAATCAGTAGCTTATTTAAAGAACATTAGATTCTCTAAATTGTAGTTGCTTTTATTAAAAATATTATATATGAATAATCTCTAGAGGTGTTTTATGGAGAATATTCTTCCTGCCATCTGTTCTGATGCTTCCATCGTCTCTTACACCTGTGGAGCCAATGGCCTTCGTTGCACAGGAAGAACATGGACATAACCGAGAACACAGAAGTAATTGCTCAGCATTACATTTCAGAAGAGAGTATTAAAAGTCCTTGTCTGGCACAATTGTCTACAAAATAAACACTTTGGATTTGAATTTCTCAGGATTTACTTAAAGAGAGCCCTTTCTTGGACTCTTAGAGATCTGGGCATTAAATATCAAGGATCAAAGTAGGAGAAATGGGCACATTATGATGAAAGAAGAGTGCTCAATGATATGACACCTGATCTCCCCAAAATAAAGAAGCAGAGGTTTCATCATAGAGCCAGAAGAAATCAGTGAGTGTGAACAGGACTGGAGTGTGAGTACAAATGGCGTTTTATCTCGCAGGGTTAAAATCTCAGCGCACGCGACAGGCACATCCACAGAGCTCTCATGACAGCCTTAACACGGAGTTGGCGCTCCGCTCTGAGGATAACTCTAGAAGCCTACAAAACTTTTGGAACACTTGGATCCACAGTTGGAATCCTCTCTAGAAACATGGCTCAAAGATCACCTCTGAGAATGTCACACAACAGCAACCTTTGAGAGAATTAGGGAAAAGTTTCTGAGGTGCACTTGAAGTGCTGAAAAGGGTGGAAGGATCTGAAGAGATGACAAGGAGAAACATGGACATGGCAGAAAAGTTCCACACTCTGACATGTGGAATGATGAAGGGGCTGGCAAGCTGTGCACACATTTCTAGGGTATGGTTATATGAGATGCTTTCCCAAAGGTATGGTATCTCAGCAGACTCCAAGGAGCAGAGTAGAGGAGTGACTAGGGTAGATATCTACCCTGCCCACCCTCTGTGTTGTGTAGCAAGAACACACACAATAACCAGCAACTGAAGGAAAGAGGAAGTGTAAAATGTTTGCATTAAAACATAATTTGATAAATGTAATAGGAAACACTAAATTAACAAATGAAAAGTGCACCTTGGTGAGCTAACAATATTGATCATAAATAGAATTTTAAAGTTAAACTTTGATACATTAGAGTTTACAATTGTGACTATAAATTTAAATATAATAAACATTTAATTACTAACATCTGATTTTTATAGTTTAAAAAATATTCTACATGTATCATTTGATCCTAATGACAAAACTGCAAAGTAGATATTAATATCATTATTTCCCTTACATGGACAAAAAAAAACACATATTGAATGAAAAATGTTAAACAGCTTACTCCAAATTTTGTAGTTATCACTTGGTACAACTAAAATTCAAATCCTTGTTTTACAAAGCTAAATAGCACACTTTTTCCTCTATTCTGCATGGCTTTATTTTATTTAATATGGCTCCATTCAACATAGAATACTTAGCATTTAATATATACTTTCATATATGTTTACTAACCAGAGGAAAAATAGACCATTTTAATTATATAAGTCTGATGTTATATATATATTATTTGGTTAATTTAATATAAAGTTGGTTTGTTCTTCAAGTATTTAGTATTTGCTATGTCCTAATAGCTAGGTACATATATATATGATTCCTGTTATGCCCAAGAATTCTCGCTCTACTGGAAAAGCCAGGCATGTTAACAATTAAACCATCAGATAATAAAACCTAGGATGAAGATATATACAAACTACTTTGAAAACACACAAAATTTGCCTAAAATGGAAGAAGGAAAAAGGAAAGTTTCAGAAAGACAGTTTAAAATTCTTTAAACTTTAAATTCAAAGAACGAGAGAAGTTTTTCAGTATTTATGGTTAAAAGCCTTGCTTGGGACACAGCAGGGTGCATATCTGGAACTTCTAGTAGCGCCTGCTCAGAAGACAATGCATTAGACAATGATGTGCAAGATCTCTACAGCATTAAGAGCAAAGATGCCCTTTTGAGGATGAAGGTGTACCTGGCCCAAGTTACTGCATTTCCAATTGTGTCACATGCAGTAGAAAAGTGAACAATGAACAAGGACGACCAAAGAAGTACGGACGCATTTAAATCACGATGTTAGCAATGCATATTGAAGGCATTTCCAGAAGAATGAACAAATCTGTCTTGATGAAAGTACAGCCTAGATGTTCCTGAAAATGAGGATGGCGAGACTTTGTCTCCACCTTCTTAACAGGGGGAACTAGTCCCCGCAGAAGAATATTACGCTTGGCAAAGTAGCGGGTCAGAAAAACGAAAGAGGTAGATTCTTAAGAAAATTGCTTGACACTGGCTGCATCAAGGGGCTCAAGCAAGGCCATGATTGTGAGGCCTGAACAGGCGTGGGCAGTGTTCTGTTCTCGTGTCCAAAAGCCATTAGGAGGTTGTCATAAAGAGCAATTACTTGGTACGGTTCTTTTCCTTCTATCCGTAGTCTTTGTAACTCCCACCAAATGATAGGGTGGGAGCATGCAAAGAAGTTAGACGAACCTCTAATACTGGGCTTGGTCTCTTTGCTTTCTCAGAAGCAGAAATGGAGAATCTCACAACCACTGAAAAATAAGCGTCAAGCCCAGAGTGCACCTAAGACCTGCTCAGATTAAAGTGGCAGTAGCAGCAGAGACACCAGAAGTCACATCTCAGAGACCATGAGTCGGAGTGACCAGCTCCCTGACCTGCGCCAGGAGTTGCGGCAGGAGGATGGCAAGCACAGCAGAGTGCTCTTTGGACATATGCCAAACTAAACGAGCTTTACAAAGCTCACCTGCACAGACGGAGGCCAACCATTTGTTTGGCCGACTCCTGGAACAGAGATGTGCCTACAGATATGACTGAGAAGAGGTTCTGTGGACAAAAGTACTTTGACGTTTGCTCTCCTAACTTGTACTGTAATATGTTAACTTCCCTAAAATGAACTCTGGGGGCATAATGGTTACACACTGGCCTGCTGACCACAATTCAGCAGTTGTAAACCACCAGCTGCTTAGCAGGGGACAAGGTGAGCCTTCCTACTTCTGTAAAGAGTTACAGTCTCAGAAACTCACAGAGCACAGTTGTACTCTGTTCTATAGGGTTGCCCTGAGTCAGAACCGACTCAACGGCAATGTGTTTGCGTGAGAACTTCCCTAATAAACCCCCATACACGCGAGTATTATCTGTGAGCGCCTCGGGGCCATCGCGATGGATGATGGAACTCAGCAGAGAAGTAAAGTGCTGGGAGAGGGAGAGTTGGTGTCAGAAGAGGAGAGAGAAGCGTCAGCGCTGGAAGCACACTGACCTCCACCTGGTAGGAATCGTCCTGGGGGAGATGTGCAGTTGGGATTCTCTGCATCCAACTGAAGCCAAAAGAGGTGGCTCCAGTGTTCATTCCTCCAAGATCGCAACTAACAACCACAATGCGCATTAACTCGTGTGATCTCCCTCCACCGGAATACTTGATGAGAACAGGATTATTTTGCATATTTTACAGATGAGAAATAGCAACATTCAAAGAGATTAACTTGTCCATAGTCTCACAGACGGTTAGCAGCAGAGCTATAGAAGCAGAAGTTGAAGTCCTTTCTCCTAACAAAAAATTCTATACTATCTTTATAACCAATAGACTATAGTTTTCACTGTGAACTCTTGGTCCTGGCACTACTAGAGGAAGCAGGATTTCAATAAAGCAAGCAGAAGGAGAACTAGAATTCATCATGTCTCAACCGGTTCTAGCCTCCTATTGCTTTGCATATATAATCCTATGTAATTAAGGTTGGTTTTCTTTTGCAGTGGAGGAGTCTGAAGGTACTGCAGGTAACCAGTAGGACCCAGAACCGTGACTGAATAGCCAGTACACAATCACTACACCCCAGGACACCAAAGGAATCTATGAGCGCTATTTGGAGCACTCTGTTCAGCCTCAATGGAGTGGAACATTTGCTGGAAGGAAAAGCAGAAAGTACGTTTGAGAAAATTTTGAATGAGATTTGAAGGATTGAAGCATCAAGTTAAACTGTGAGTTTTTAAATCATCAGCAGAGACTCATTGGAGAACGCTAAAGAAAACTGAATTTCTGAAAAGAAGACATTTACATGGGTTACTGTCATAGATAAATGAGGGAGACAAATGCTTTCAAACCAATGAAAATAATAGAAGAAGAAAAGGGAAAAAAAGACAGAATTTTGAATTAATTGTATTTCAAATATATATGTTTAACCTTTTGATTTAACTGAGGATTGTCAGACTGATTGAGTCCAATTTTTGGAACTGCAAGTAGTTAAAAATAAAGATCTAAGTCTACAATAGTCTGCTATCTACAGATTGATAAAGAATCCAGAGTTCTTCCATTTTATGAATGATTTTTGTAACCAAGAAATTTTAGCTTGTTGATACTCTGCTTATTTGTGGTAGAGAGGAATGTGGATGACAAAAGCATTATCTGGTATAATTTACATGATAAATGTTAGAACCATTTGCTGACTTAAAAGTTATAAAAGGGTATATTTCTTAATAATAGTTCATGTAGTTCGTTCTGAATTCACAGTGGCTCTGTGTGTCATTCTGACAAGGTCAGTGGCCCTCACTTAACTGGCTGCAAGTGTTTTATCACATGTTATTCTTGTACGAACTGTTCACTGCAATGGCCCACAATTTAGTCTTGATATCTCAACCTCTATCAAAGCTTCTCTTTCTCGGCATACAGTACAAATGAGTGTTAGCATGACAGATTTCTATATGTGAAGGAAATTACTTTCAAAATGCTATTTTAATTTATAACTATATCACATTATATGTACAGTAGAGACTATGTTTTTCATTTTTATAGAAACTCTATGTATTATCTAGCTTCATCCTTGGCAAAAATGTATGGGATATTTTAAAGCATGTAATTTTACTTATATTAAATTTCTCTGTATTTTTCTGTTTTTTTCAACCAAAAGAAAGGTATACATTTTGACTTATAAAGTGTATCTGTTTCCTTTTCTCTTCTTGATTTGGTCCATTGCTGCTATTAGGTGAAATCTGTCAGTTCAGATGTGTGTGTGTGTGTGTGTGTGTGTGTGTGTGTGTCCCATCTGTCATTTTGTTCTGCTGTGATGGCTTGCACGTTTCTGTGATGCTGAAAGCTATGCCACCAAGATGGGCCACTCCTGGCGGATGGTTTCAGCAGCACTGCTGGACTGAGACAAAATGGGAAGACAGATTTGGTGATCTAGTTCTAAAGGTATTGATCGGTGAAAACCTCATGAGTATTAGTAGAACACTATCTGATTTAATGACGGAAGATGCACCTTTCAAAATACAATGATAGAATCTCTGCCTCCTCAACATAGAGTCCACTGCAATGGCATGAAGAAAAGCTTCCACTGCTGATGTGGCATGATTAAAAATATGAAGAGACAACTGCAAGCCTCCGTTAATAACTGGGATTTGGGAGGTATGAAGTATGAATCTAGAAAATCAGAACTTGTCAGAAATGACAAGGAATGCGTGAAGATCAATATCCTAGACATCAATGAGCTGAAATGGATTAGTATTGGTCATTTTGAATTGAACAATCATGTAGTCAATTATGCTACGAATGACAAATGAAAGAGGAATGGCATTACATTCATCATCAAAAATAACATTTCAAGATCTATCTTAAAGTACACTGCTGTCTGTGATCACCTAGAAGGAAGACCAGTTAATGTGATGATTATTCAAATGTATGGGCCAAAATGTAATGTCAAAAGTGAAGAAAATGAAGATATTTACCAATTTTTGAAGCCTGAAATTGATAAAAATATATATAATCAAGGTGTATTTTTAACTACTGGTAATTGAAATACAGAAGTTGGAAAGAAATAAGAATTGATAGTTGGAAAATATCCTATGGCAAATGAAATCATGTTGGAGACTGCATAAGAGAATTTTGCAAGACCGATGACTTACTTAAATACCCCCACACTTTTTTATCTCTTCCAGCAAGACAGATGGCAATGATACAGAAGGACCTTGCTAGGTGGAATGTTCAGGAACAAAACTGAATACACCTGTAGATGCTGGTGGAGAGATTATACATTCTGCTGCAGACAACAAGGTCAGCAGTTCAAAACGACTAGCTTCACCAAGGTAAAGGACAGGGCTTTCTAATTCTATAAAGAGATGCAGTCTCAAAAACTTGTAGTAGTTCTACCCTGTCCTGTAAAGTCACTATGAGTCAGAATCACTCGAAGACAGTGAGGTTTTCGAGTGGAGACAAAAGAAGTTCAATATCATCAGGGAAAATCTGGCCACCTGGCCAAATGAGAAAGAGATCATCATATACAAGTTTCAGTTGACGTTTAAGAAAATTAAAACAATTCGTGATAGCACATCTCACCTGGATTCAAAGACTAACTCAAGAAGAAGTTTGACACAGGGAGCACTAGTGACTAGACTAGACAGGCTGTAAGGATGACATCATTGACATTATAGATGAAGGAACCTCAAGGTCGTTATAAAAACGGAAAGAGAAGGCCAAGGTAGATGCATGAAAATACTGTAACTCACGCTTAAATGCAGAGCAGCTAAAGAAAAGGGACAATAATGATGAAATAAAAGAGCTGAACAGAAGATTCCAAAGGGCAGCTCAAGAAAACAAAGTAAAATACTGTGAAGAAATGAACAAAAATTTGGAGCTAAAAAATCAAAAGGAAAGAAGACAGCTGGAATTTCTCATGATGGAATAACTGAAGAAGATTAAAGTCCTGAATTGAAATGTTGAAGTATGCTATGGGCAAAACATGGAACAGCTGAATTGTATACTACGTAAATTATGTGCCAATAAAACTATTTTTAAAAAAGCAAAAAACACACAAACAAAAAAATAGATTGAATGAACACACAAGTCATTGAACCAAAAGAGAACTGATCAATGATCAGCCATTTAAGGAGGTACCACATGATCAAAAACTGATGGTTTTAAGGGAAGAAGTCTAAGTTGTACTGAAGGCATTTATGAAAACAAAGGGTCTAGGAATTTACTGAGCACCAATTAAGAGGCTTCATAAAACTGATACAATGCTGGGAGCATACATTCATCTATGCCAAGAAAACAAAACTCATCAGAACTGTACCAATCAATAACTTCATAATAAATGGAGATAAGATTAAATTTCTCCAATAAAGCATTTGCCTTGAATCCACAATTAATGCCCATGGAATCTGCAGTCAAGGAATTAAAAGATATATTACATTGGGCAAATCTGCTGCAAAATACCTATTAAAATATGTCTCTTTGAAGATGAATGAGTGTCTGATCCAAGCCACGGTATCTTTTAACAGCCTTTTATGCATGCAAAAACTGGAAAATGAATAAGGAAGACAAAAGAAGCATTAAAATATTTTAATTATGGGTTGGGAAATGGTATCGAATATAGATTGCAAGTCTAGAAGAACAAAAATATCTGTCTTGGAAGACATCAGCCAGGAGGCTCCTGAAAACAAGGATGGCAAACTACATCTTACCTGCTTCAAACACGTTATCCAGGGGCAAACTACATCTTACCTGCTTCAAACACGTTATCCAGGGGCCACAGGCCCTGCGGAAGGCCATCGTGCTTGGTGGAGTATTAGCTAAGAATGAAAAGGCCCTCAGTGAGAGGTCTTGTTCTAATGCCTCAAAAAGGAGCTCACACACAGCAACATTTGTAAGAAACAAACAGGACCCTGCTGTGCTTCATTCTGTTCTTGCATGTAATATTATGACCATTTCAAAGGTGAGAAAATTGTGATTTGGAGAGTTAAAATAATATTTTAAGCTACAAAGTAATTAAAAAAAATTAAAGCCTATTGTTTATTTTGCTCTAAGCCAAATGCACATGTCATCTGCCAAAGCTAAGAGAATACAATTAGGAGAAATACTTGATTAAAGCAATAATTTAAAGGCTAGAGTGGTAAATAGAAATAAAATATAGTCTGCCTTGGATAAGAAGAAATAGGAATCCCTTGTCTTCTAAAATGCAAGACCCCCTAAAAATCATTACATGTTTCTGTTTTATGAGGTGACCAAGAAGTGAGTTTGTGAAAAAACAAAAGCAATCAGTTTCCACTTTTGCCTGTGAAGCGTTCCTTTTTGTTGCTCAGCCTGGTGACCTCTTTATCAAACACCATAACCAGTGTCCAAAGGACATTTAAGGTGAAGCAAGCATGACCCCAAACCCTAACAAGAACAAAAAACAAAGCCATCTTAATGGCCATGTTGAGAAAGCTGAGTAACTCTTTGCATCTGCCTCAAATGACACTTGAAAGGTATCTTCTCTGCCATTTTGAATATTTAACTCTGCACAGAAGATATTCATGCAGAGAAAGAGCTGGCGTTCCCAATGCCTTTCTGCCTTGCAGAGGCCTGCCATACATATTGATAGTGGGTGTGATAAAGGGAGACCCTCTGGGAATCTTTGTGAGGATCATTTCATCCTCTGTCAAGTGAAGAACAACCACACTGCTACTGTAATGCGACCCTGTTTCACTCATGAGACAATTCAAATGACTTCGCTCAACCCCAAAAGTATTTATAACCCATAACTGAAATTAAGGCTCATGTTTGTGTAGCATTCCACCAATTAGGAGTTACATATTTTTGTTAAAATAGAAAATCAGAAATTATACTTCCACATGATAATCCTTAAATGCAAAATATCGCCATTTCCAAACACAACAGTCTTATCTGTCTTTGTTTTGTGAATTGGGAGTCATTGAAATGTTTTCCTTAAGAGAATGAAGTTATAAAAATGCTTGAAAACCACTAATGTAGTGGTGGTTGTGTTACCTTTACAGTAGGAATTCAAATTGTTTCAAAAGAGCAGCTAATGAACTATAAGTGTTAAATGTCCTATTCATTTCTGAAGAATTTATTTTAATTATAAATATTCTCATTTTTAATGATTTCTTCTGATAACAAAACAAAATGAAACACTAAAATGTCTTAGTAAAAATATAGTTTATGAATTAAAGTGGGATAAGAATGCAAAGGATTGAATATAGCAGACTTGTATAAAATCTAGAACCTTTTCAACATTAGAGGAAATTCCTGGTTATAGCTTTGTAAACTGATAGAAGCGCTAAGTGGTATCCATTCCTAAAACCTTAATCACTCTCCAAATCCCCCCAATTTTTATAAAATAAATTTTTTTCATGACAACGTTGAAAGGATAAATTCTCTTTCTTAAAGCCAAAAAATAAAAACAAAACCATGTGTTGCCACTAAAGTAGATCCAATTTTCAAAGTGGATATTAGTTTTCCCAAAGGTCCCATAACCTAAGGAAATAGCAAAACATACTCAAAACTAAACTCAATGCCTTCCGTCAGGTCAATGTGGACTCATTGCAGCTCTATGAGATAGAGTGGACCGCCCACCCCCCCATGGGTTGGCAGGACCATGCTCCTAAAGGATGCACAGGGCCATATCTTCCTCTCATTAAGCAGCCTTTGGATTAGCAGCCGAACTCGTAGTCATTGTACCACCAGGGCTCCTTAGCAGGGCAGAGCAAGGGTAATTTATTTTAGGAATTTTTAAAAATCAAAGAATAAACACATCAAATTATATTCTTCAACACACCTGCATTGAGCACATCTACTTGGTGGCCAGGTCTCAAAAAGCCAGGAAAGAGACCCCGGAGATAGATCTTCACAGCACTGCTTCTATGACTCTGGTGTCAGTCCAGTTGATGGCACTTCTGGTAATGTAAGAAAATCATCTTGCAAAGCACAAAGTACTACCCGAAAGGGAGATAGCGATTTGAAAAGGCTGAATGCCTAAAGGCATGACTGGGTTAACACACCACTTTGGAGGCTTAACTAGTGGCTCCTTTGCAACACATCCCTGGAGGTGCAGTGCACTTCCTTGGTGCGGCTGTCAGGCTTTGGTTAGAGGACTTGATGAATGGTCATAAAAGATAGAATGTCTAGGCAGAGGTTGTCATTGAATTTCAGTGGGTTAGTTTGACCTCATGCACTTCCCTTCTACCAGAAGAATAGCTTACCCTAGATAAAGTTTCTCCTTCAGAATGGATATAGGAGTGAAGACAGTGAACATGGCTGTAAACCACTGAGACAGTTTGGGATTGTCAGGTTTGGGATTGTCAGTTACCGTTGCCAACAAAGAAAGTCCCTCTTCCCATCTAAGCTGTTGATTCTTTGCCACTTGCAGAGGAATACATTCCTAACATTCCTAACTAATGCATACATAACATGTACATAAATGCAAGATCCATTTTAAACTTAAGTATGTGCATTGGTGGTAACCCCTGGACTGCTAATCTCAAGGTCCCTGGTTCAAACCCCCCTAGCACCTCCTCAGAGGAAAGGCGAAGTTATCCTGCTCCTCTAAAGACGTACAGCCTTAGAAATCCTGCAGAAGGTTACGATGAGTCCGAATTGACTGGCTGGCAATGCATTTGGGGCTTATGGTCTCCTCTGGGTAGCTGTCTATAATATCTTAACTGATACTCAAGGTACCTAAGCAAGGGACCTGTACGTAGGTGACAATTTGGAAACGTGTCTTGTCCAGAGAAATGCACATATGGTTTCCAGAGTAGTGACAGGTTTTTTAAAAGCTAGAAAGTGATTGAAACAAACTCCATCAGCAGCTAACATCCTTCTGCTCATTTCAGCTAACCATGAATTAAAAAATAAATAACTGGAATGTTCCTTTAACACTGTAAAGCATAATGAAAAGTGATGGAAGAAGTTAGTATTCCAAAGAGTGCATGTGCCTTCATATTTTCTTTCCATGACAAAAAATAATGAAAGGAAAACCAAGATAGCAATACAGAATGAGTCCCTTTAATGCAGACACAATTTTAACTTATTTGAAAACATATTTTTCTTTAAAAGAGGATTTAATTATTTTCAATTGTTCAAAATTAATCCATGTGTCTTCAGTAATCTTACACAGGGCAAATGTTTAATTTTATAAGTTCATGTTTTGTGTCAATCTTGTGTTGAATTTTCTTCATATTAGTGTCAATCTCTAGGTACACTTGAATAGACTGGCTCCCCCTTCTCGGGGTCCCCATTTAATAATTTGTTCCCCCAAAGTTTCCAGTTGCTCATGCCAGAAATCTGGGAGTCATCCTTGGTGCAACACTTCCTCTCACTAACTTCCTCCTACAATCATTTCAGCAGTGAACTTCATATCTTCTACAAAGCATATTGCAGGGCTGTTTCTTGCTGTTTCATATCCAAACCCTACTACAAACTACCTTAATATCTTGCCCAAAGTATTATAAACATCTCTTCCTGGTGGCGCAAGTAGTTAGTACATTTGACTTCTACTGGAACACCGAGAGTTCGTCTAGCCAGAGGCACATCAGCAGAAATTGTGGAATTCATAGCAGACTTTGGAATTAACTTGCCCTCTTTGCTGAGTCTAAATACCTTAAAGGTTTTATGTTCATGTTTTCTGACCAGGGAATCTCTCTCCTTCTTAGTCCCTTGTTACATTCACTCTCGGGACCCTCATATTTTCCTCCTTATTTCTTATCATAACTTATAGCCCCTGGAATGATTAAGTGGTTAAGGCTGATCTATTCCATAAAGCGGTAATATATTTATTCTAAATCGGGGGCCACATTTATACTCAATCTTGCCCAGCACAGAGCAATAAACAACAAGGGAGGGCCACAGCCGACCTCCTCCTATTGCCACGAGGCAGGGATCAGTAAGTCTCCATGGTCCATCCTTCTTTATTTATGCTGACACCAATTTTTCCTCCTAAGCCATTCTGCATATACACTGGGTTCAAAAATTTGTTGCCATGGCCACACAGAACTCACAGACAATATTCACAATGAAGGGGGCTGATCAGGGAAATTAATAGATGACCACTTCAAGTCAGGATCAGCAAATGGTAAGGATGCTGTCATTGGTCTCCTCAGTCAGCAGCCAAGTCTCTCCCAGGTTCTCAACCTCTCAGCCATATGGTCCCTTATCCTTTTGCCTTATTGGGCCAGAAAGGCAGCCTGTCTATTGCTCTCTTTGTTCCACAGTTCCATGATCTCCGTTCACAGGAGGAGAAGGTACCCCATTTACTGGGTGCTGCACCTGAGTCTCTGTGCCAAAGTATCTCGATGCACCTGATCTGCGCTGGCTCCTTCACTTCAGAGAACTTGAACATCCTCTTCCACTGTCCTTGGGGTTTCTTCCTCTCTTCTCCACCGCTGCATCAAAGATGGCTCATCACAGATGGTGGACCCCTCCCATAGCCAGAAGAGTGGTAATAAAAACTAACCAATTCTCTCTCTTAGAGTTATAAACATTCTATTTGCATAGTCTCATTATGGATATCCTTGAGAAGAATGGGAATTCCCAGACACTCCATTGTGCTCATGAGGAACCTGTATAGGGACCAAGAGGCAGTTGCGTGAACAGAACAATAGAAGACTGCATAGTTTAAAATCAAGAAAGGTGTGTGTCAGATATCATGGTAAATGGAGAACACATTAACTTTGTGAAGGATTTCATTTTGCTGGGAGTCACAATCAGTGTTCATGGAAGATGCAGTCAAGAGAGTAAGCAACACATTCCAGTGGCTTACTCTTCTGCACAAGACCCCTTTAAAGTGTGGAAAAGAAAGGATATTACTTGGAACACTAAGGTGAGTCTGGACCAGTTCATGGTACTTTCAGTCACCTCGTATACATGCGAACATTGAACATTGACTAGGGAAGACCAAAGAAAAATATGATGCATTTGAACTATAGTGTAGCAAAAAATCTTGAAAACACTACCGACTGTCAAGAGAACAAACTGATGTGTTTTGGGAGAACCACAGGATGGCGAGACTTCGTTTTATGTCCTTTGGACATCTGATCAGAGACCAGTCCTGGAGAAGGACATCATGCTTATTAAAGTGGGGCGGGGGTCAGAGAAAAAGGGGAAGGCCTTTGATGAGATGGGTTTACATAGTGGCTGCAACACTGGGCTCAAACCTAAAAACAACTGTGAGGCTGTCGCAGAACCGGGCAGTGTTTTATTCTGCTGTACATGGCATCACTATGAGTCAGGACCGACTCGATGGTACCTCACCAGCCCCCTCCACACCCAATCACTTGGTGGGAGTGATGACGACTTGGGTAGAAGAGCCGTATAAAGAAATTTCACTCCAGCACACACAAGTCCTACAACATGAGGTCAAGTAATCATTAGAATGAATGAGATTCGGCATGAACTGGAGTGAAGTTCATTACGTCTAGAAAAAGTTATAGCTTATTTGGACTATTATAAAAGTAGTCTAAAGGACTGGGAAATTTCTAAGGAATGGGAAAATATGTATCATCCAAGTTTCCTTGACTGGCAAACCAGAGGCATCATTCCTGAGTTTATAAGAACACTTGCGTAGTTGTTAGAGGTTTAGTTGTTTTAATACATGCAAATGGACAAAGTCAAAGAAGTTACACCTGTATTTTATTTTAAATAAGTCAACGTTTCTATCTTTTAAGTGACAGTTTTTCATGTTTGAAACTTTGACTATTCGTAAAATGTATTTTTATATGACATCTTCTATTAGTGGCACATTCATATAGCATGTCTGTTATTATTTAAAAACTTGGGCACCAGAATTCTACTTACACTAGAACTTCATTTTTTCTTAACCTTAAGGAATATGAGAGAAAAGAAAGGTGGGACCACCCTGAGTGAGAATGAACTCAAAGGCAACTTCTTCCTTTTTTTTTTTCCTTTTTGCCATGAGAAACAATCCCCCCAATATACCCATTAGCATAGAAGCAGTTTATGTTCTCCTCCTCTACATGTTCAATGCATGTGTGATGGAGTCCCTGTATTTTATTATCATTCTGCAGGAGCCCGGCTGATAGAGGACCCACCATCAGACCTGCGTCTACCATTGCTACATCAGGGAGAAGCACACTGCTCCCTAGTTTATAAGTACTTCTGCTCCTCAGGCAAGCGCTAGTGCATTGGCCCAGAGAAATGTTATCGCCATGCCCAACTTTAAAGAGGGACTTGATGATACAGTTCTGTTATATGGTCACAAAGGTACAAAAGGAAGGATTAGTGGTTTGGGAGCACCACCTTCAGAGGTGTTTAGACCTAGGTAGGGGCTATGTAAAGAATTCATTTTGATTTTTGGGGGTTCACAAAGGTTTTTACCCTTTTTTTAGAAATACTTTTTTTTACTTATCCTCATATCCAATAAGCATTTTCTTTTCTCTAGGCCATAAACTATTATCTTGACTGGGATAAAACTCAAATTTACCTTATATTCTAGTGATGGAGGAAGTCACTTAAGCAAATAATTACTTAAACGGCATAGTGAAGAATGAATTATCCAAATAGTGAAATTTGAAAAACAAACAAAAACCCAACTTAAAGTGACCTTTAGGGGATAGCACACAAGTCAGAGTTTTGCTCAATTAAAAATAGTAGACGGAGGGAACACTCTTTCACAAATCTATATTCATATACTTAATATATTTTTCATCCAGCTAAACACCCTAGCTGAAGGGAAAATTTCTCAGCTGATTTATCTAGAATGGGAGAGTGAAAAACACTCTGAGTAATATCCTAGAGTTATTGTTACCTTAATTTTCAGTGTTAATGCTTGGAGATGCTCTATGCTAAAAATGTTACTTTATCCATCATCATCATTATTATCAAAATATTATATGAAATGTATGAGCATTTTCCATATTTTCATGATTCAAATAGTGTTATTTTTGCCTGTATTCGTTTCTTCACATGTGATCATAACAGGAAACTCTACCATGAAAGGGTAGAAAGAAGCAGAGGATACGTTTCTTTCTTAAAATATGAACAACTTCACATATAAGAAAGAGAGCTGTATCCAGGAACTTTGGGACAGGCTAGTCGGATGCAGACTCCAAAGGAGTGGAAGCTCCATGCCTATGGCTGACTGCAAAGAGACGGAGAGGTTAGTTAGTTAGCAGCTACCATTGCCCTGTGTGAAGGGAATGAGTTCACTCTAATTCTTAAATTGTGGAAAAGAAGATAAAACCTTCACTGCTTGACTGCTCAGCAAGTATATTTTAAAAATTGTTTAAATGCTTTTACTTTATATAGTTATGACAAAAAAGAGACCACTTTTTTAATTTCAGGAAGAAATCATCTGTACTTTTAGTGAAAGCAGTAAGATTTCATGTAATTAAAAAATTTTAGTTGTTGTTGTTGGGGTAGGATACCAATAGAGTGTTCCTGAGTCAAAGAAGTTGGCATACATTCATTTATATTTAAAAGCAGACTTTAAAAAAGCCCTCTGTAAACTTAGGTCTGCTTTTTTTATCCATTAGTGCATTTTAGACTACCTGCCATTTTCCTGATTCTTCCAATATCAGGTATTTTTCAAAAATGAGCACACACCGAATGTAAGATAGAATGTGATTCTGTTAATCCGTATACTGTTACTAATAGTTACCTACTTTTGGGGTCCAGTGGCTTAATTTTTGTCTGCCTGAAGTAAATCTTAGTTAAGTCAGGAAGAAAGCAAGAACACAAACAAAAAAATAAACACACAAAACACAGCTTTTCTTCGTAATGCAGGTCTAAAGAAGAGCTCACTCCGTGATAATTTTAAAGCTATAGCAAATGTTGTGACGGCAATTTAACCCTGGACTGATAGAGGCTGGCATCTTGTCTTCATATTTAGCACTTAGTCTTAGGACATTCGGATTTTGTCATGTAAAACGGTGTGTGGGATTATATTCACAGATACAAAACTATGTTCCGTTCTAGCACACCCACGAGTCGCAGAGCAGTGCACTGAAAGCTGGAACGAATAAGAGCCATTTTACAAATGAAAAGCATAGCTAATGTGCTGATATATAATGCACTAATTTAGTCATGGTTTTTCTTCAATTTCCAACATTATTGTTGTACTAAGAAGGTATAATTCGCATTTCCAAGAGAATTACTTGATGTGACTATATAGGTATATCTTATTTTACTTAATATGATATATATTGTTTTTTGTTTTCAAACATCCTGTACCTCATTGCTGATACAATAAATCTAAATTTTAAGAGATTTTCATCATAAATTTAAAAGCATTTCCTAAGTGTTATAATGTGTTTTGACAATAAGTTTTAAATAAGCTTTGCCTTAAGATTCCTACTAGCCACAATTATCCCATAGACCAAAATCAGAATTTATCTCCAGAAGATTATTAAATGAGAAACAGTTATTTCAAACATGTTTTAAAATAGATATATAGCAGTAAGAAGAAACTTATTATTTAAAAGAACTCTTTGAAATAAAACTTTGTAATGCAAAAAATAGATATTGCAAAAATGATTTGTTTCCCAAAATCCCACCATACCATGTTTTATTTTCTGGCTTCAAATATTTTCTGAATTAATTTTAAAGCAATATTTATGAAAGGCTTGATGTGGCTCCAAATTATCCTTAATTTTGCTTTAAATGGATTAATTGATTATTAATTAAATTATCAACCCCATAAGACAGTTTATTTACTTGAAATGAATTTAACACATCTCTAGCATTCAAAGTTCACTTAGCTAACATGTACTTAGCAATCAATAATTTACAAAAATATTTGGCTCTTTGATAAAAAGATACAGTATCTAAATTTAGAATGTCCACCATTAATGAAAATTAATTCTAGTCCATATTTCTTTTAAAAAGACAGCCTTTTACATAAAATATTTAATAGACGTTAAATTCATAGCATTAGGATCTGCCTAGAATGCCAAATCAAAATGGAAAGATAAAGCAAATGTCAGCCAAATAGAAGTTCAGTTCAAAATTCAGGCCATAAGTGAGATGAAAAATAAATGCATGTTGGTTAGGGTCATCCATATTGACTATGCAGATTAATTGAATGTATTAGGTTTAGTTTCCTCCCCCTTTTTTATTATCCACCTCTATAGAGGGCTCCAATACTTCCTATCATGTGGTTTTAACAAAGATAGCTTAGCAGATAACAGATCTGGGTCTGCTCCTGTTTCTCCCACTAACAGATGTGTGACCTTGAGACAGAAAGCAGACTTAGCTGGGCCTCAGTTTCTTCTTTGGTAAAACAAGACTCTCTGAAGTCTTTTCTAGCTCTGCAGTGTTATGAACTAGTGAAATGTCATGCTTGTAGCTGTGCCTCTGTGAATCATTAAACAGAATGATTCCAACTGTGCGTGTTTATTGTGACTAGAACAATCACAGCTCTGTGTGTTTGTACATAGGTATGTGTTCTGACCAACGTTTGACAATAGCTACTCTAAGGACATTGACGATATTTAACACACATGTGAAGTTTAAATAGATACTTGATTTAATTACAGTGCTTTTATAATTGTCTTTAAAAATTAATCACACTGGAAAAGGGAAGCAAATTTTCCATGTCTTAAATGACACTGATTCAGAATAAAACAGGACTTTAAATGGCAAATATTCAATAAGGCCCAAAGTACATCTCCATCCATACTACTCCATTTTATCTTCTAGTGGTAAAAACAAGAGTGGTTCAGTAGTACAAGTCTCCCACCTTCCACGCAGGTGCATTACTGTGATGCTAAAAAGGTTTTAGGGCGAACTTTCAGACTAAGAAGGACTAGAAAAAAAAGGCTTGGTAAATTTCTTCAGCAAATCAATGCATGGGAATCCCATAGACCAAAAAGGTTGGGCCCCAACCCATCATGGGATGGCTCAGTGTTTCAGTCACTGAAAGTGAGCCCCATCCCATAAATCTGGAGTCAACAACAGGTGGTAGAAACTTCTATTATGAATACATTAAATGCAGGACACTTAAACAACGAATACTCAAGAAATCTAATTATTTTTACTTTTTAATTGATTTTTGTTACACTACCTGTGTTACTTTAATGCTTCAAATTAAGCTAGTTCATTTTTAGGTGGATTCCCATTACTCACCTTTTTAGTGTAATAAATATCTTTATAAATCTGAGGCACTATATTATTTTGAACCTTATTGCCTTTCCTTCCATTATCAATAAATCAATAATGCAGCCATCCATTCATAAAACATTTTGCCATTATACCAAAGTAATTTTATCACTCAATGGAATAGTTATAGCATTAAAAAGCTGGGTTTTTTTCCTCCTCAGTGATTTAAGTTAAACAGCTATTTTTCCAAGTAATTTTCCTGTCTTTTCCTCTTGTTCCCTTTGCCACTCTATCACTTCTCTTGTTCCCTCTGAAAACACCATAATGTAATTGATAGTAATTATATTATAAGAATGCTTACATTGTCTTCAGATAAGCTTCCCTTTTCCTATTATTAAAACCAATGGCTTCTCACTTCTTCTCAAACTATTTTACCTCTTGGCTATGACAAAGTTTATTTTTCCTTCATCTGTGCACTATATACATCTATCTATCTATTTTCATATATATGTATATGTCTTCATTCATACATATATTATACAGTTCCTTTGTTCTTAAAAAATGTTATCATGCTCTCTTTGGCATAGTAGAACATTTTCCTGGTGTTACATATGCTGAAAATCTTACTAAACCGCATGTGGAGCAAAAATCCCAGGACAAAACTGATTAAATTATATATTTAAAAAACGAATAAATGAATCCTTTAGACAATCCAATCCTTTAAACAATCGTTGCTACAACATTTACACCATACATGCTACTCCTAAATATAACTTTCAATGCTTCATTCCTAGGAGCTAGTCATGCTTTCATGTGTGTTAAGGTTAAGTAATGTATATGTCGAAAGAGTGTAAATTGCTATCGAACAGTGAATGAGTAACACAAATGTGAGTATACAGGATATCCTCTGGGTTATTTAATGTACTTAATACTTTGTCATATGTCTTTGGATCACACATTATAATTTTTCCATTTTGGCTAATAATTTAAATAGCATATACAATAAACCTCGTGAGAGTTATTTATCAAAAACATCACCATAGTTTCAAATTGGGCATGATAACTAGTAAACCAAAAAGTGCTTTACTGAGCATTTTCTAAGTGTGACAGACCCTAAAAAGCTTACTCAATGTTTCTGTTGTGAGCCAATTATGCCAAGAAGATAAGCAACAGGATCTTTTATACCAATATGTAATGATGGGTAAAAAAGTAATATTTTAGTGCATGGCTAATGAATATGTAGATAATTCTTTAAAAGCTTATTTGAAATACAAATTTTAAAATATTCATTACTAAATAATTCTATGCTGTACACATCTCAGTGATTTAACAAACATCAGTTTGCACCTACCACAAAGAGAGAACGGGATGGACAAAAAAGCACAATGGGAAAATCTTGGCTTACTTCTTGATTCCCTAACCTTCTTCTATGTGGCATGTATGTCATTTGTCTTTGAGCCTCAATCTTGAATCTTTAAGCTATTGCAAACAATGTTTCTTACAGAATAGTTTTAAAGGAAAGCACTTGACTGGTAGTAGATGTTTAACTGGAAGTAATTATAATTGTAATAAATTCTAAGCAGTATGGCAAGAGAACCAAGATGAAAACTATTGGGTCTTTACAGAGTTCCCTGATAAGTCCAAGAAAGAAAATAGAAATATTCAATTATTTAAATGACAAGTTTGAATAAAAAATATCCTGATTTGTATAAAAAAGTTAGCTGCACTCTTCTTCTAAATTGACCAAGCCACTTTTCTTGTACTACTTTGTCTTATTTACTATGAACTGGAATGATAAACCAGCAGTTGCTACCTCTATCTGACAGCATTGGACGAGGCTGGTTTATATGATCTAAAATCACAGCTTACTTTTGAAAGTGCCCAAGGTTTCTTATGGTACTCTTCTTTCATCGCCAAAGAATAATTTGCTAGAGTATTGCTACAAAATCATAATATTTTTAATACTTGAGACCTGAGTCACAGAGCTTGGTTAATTATATCACAAGGTCCTAATCCTTAAAATGTTGCTGATTAATAGTGTCATTTTAAAATCTTCAGTTTTCAATAATTCATCGTTTTAACATTAGGTGAGATGTACAATCTACATCTCCTTTCTGGTTTTGTGCTTACCCAGAATATAATATTATTTCTACAGTATAAAATCAAATTACTAATCTAATATTAAGTTTCACTTTTTGATCCTTGGCTATTGCAAACCTTCCATTGGAGATTGATCCAGTACCTAAATTAAAGAGATTTAAAGTGACAACTTCAGGGTTCTCAGAGATTCTAGAACCATCTCCAACATATCTTTCTTTGGTGCAATGAATTACTTAATGGTCAATTGACAACAGAAATTAAAAGTCTTTTTGTGTGTCACAGAGCTGACATAGCAATTTCCCCAAAGTTATCTTTAAAACGCACAAGATTGACTAGTTTAATCCAATAAAGAATGGGGGATTCTATATAAAACAGCCACCAGAGACACTAGGGCAACCTATGTCTCCTCAAAGATAGTATGGCTGTTAATATCTTTGGATTCAATAATGAGCATATGTTCTCAAAGTAAATTCGAAGAAAAATTAAAGTGACTCATGTAAAAAAATCCTCACTGCCATCTAGTCCATGCCAACTCATAAGTAAAAAATATAATTATGATATGAAATAATTCAGATAATTATCAGTAATTGATACTCTTTGGGTCTGCTGTTAATTTAGACACCAAATTGAGTTATCATAAATGTGTGATCTGTTCTTTGAGGCCATAGTCATCCAGAAAACAAGATACAGTATTAACAGTTATTACTGTGATTCCTCAATTAAAAAGTAACTCATCTTTAAGTTTTCGAATGCTCTGAATGGACATTTTAAGTCACAATTAAATATATCAGGTTTTTTTTAAATCATTTATCACCATGTATTATAAGCTAAAAATAAGAGAGTGCTAAGAAATACCTCATGTGGATTAACACCATATGGACAAAACACTTAAATGATTTGAAGAAATAGTAAAATTTCATAATGATATTAACTTAAACCCTCCTTAAAAAGTCCAAGGAAAACACAAGCACAGGAACCTGCAAACATTTTAAGCTATGTTCTTATTTTATAAAGAAAACAGGAAAATTAAAGACTTTGAAAAGAGGCAAGGAGAGGTTTTAAATGAAGAAAATTTCAGTGTCAGCCTAGAGCAGAGCTAAAATTCTGAATAAAAGGTGACTAATTAGATCAGGTTTGCTTTTCTTTAAAGAGTTGTTTCTAATTCTGAAGCTGCATATGTGCAGGCACACGTGATGTAGAATGTAGGCGTTGCCATGGTAAGTACACGTCTTTTCTTGAACAACCAAGTTAAAAAAAACCTCATAAAGAAAGCTCATCTCATAATATGCCATGGGAATTGAGTCTGCTTTTCCTAACAAACCCGCATACTAATATGATGCAATGCAGCAAAGGACAGAAATATGCCACGTTTTAAAACTTGAACCCATTGAGATGGCTTATAAAATGTCGAAGGTAAAAATACGAAATAAAAAAAATCTTCAGATCAGGGAACTTTAATTATGACTGGCACGAGTTCTATCTCTAGGTACCTGCCAGCTAATTAGACCTCAGGGCATTTCACAGCCTTCCACAACTCCTTAGGAGTCCAGAGCAGACATCGGCCATCACCAAACACCATTTTGAACACATTAACTCCCTTAAGACTTTTTATTCTTACGGAAAAATAAAAATCATGTCTATGATTCTTCCTTATTGTTTTCCCAAGAGCCATCGTCAGTGGTTTCCGAGGGGCAGTCTCAGTGGATCTGCCTTTTGCGAACCTCGTGGTTTCCTTAGCATCCTGGAAAGTCAGCTTAATGACGCTTGGCCGGAGGCGTGACACTTGGACTGGGGAGGTGGCAGAATTCTGTCGCGAATCTGAGGCTCTGGAGAACCCACGTGTGTAGGGGTTGAAGAACTTTTCCATGGTCTTTCCCAGAGGAAAACCTCCTTTTAAGTAAGGGCCTGCCTGGGATTTGGATTAGGGTGGGGGAAGGTTGGTGACATTGAAAGAGAAACAAGGTTTCAAGCCCTTTACTTTAATAGTCTGTGCTTTTCTTCCCTCTATTTCTCGCCCCCAGGCAACTTTATTATTTAATCTTCTTATAGGAGGACTTCAGCAAGCCCAATCCTGAGCCTCCACAGGCTCAGCCTGAAACAAAGAAAATCGAGTTCCTAATACTGTATCTCTAGGCTGGGAGGAATCACGTGTCCTGCTTTCGCTGGAATGCGTTCCTCTCGCCCACGCTATAAAATCTCTATTGTGCTTAGAAATTTTCCCCAGGTTCAAATTTGCTCACAAACAAATTGCTTTCCATCCGCCTGGAGGGCCGCCTTTCAGCGTCTACAAGTACGCAAACGTTCTTGCTGACCCAGTTACTTACTGGATGGGTTGAAAACGTGTTGGGAAAAGTAATCCAGAGGATCTTTGTATCTCACGGATCCCTCCCCCCTCCCCCAATCCTGAATCCTTTAGAAGGAAAACTTTGAAATGGACGTGGGAGTGGCAGATGGTTCCTTTCTGAAACCTATTCCCTGGAGTTGTGAAAGTGACCCCTTCCCTTCGCCAACTCACGCGGTGCCATCTCGCCCAGCCTGCTCCTTTGTGACTTTGTGGGTAGGAAAAAAAAAACGGCAAGAGAGGAGAGGGCGGAGGCGAATCTTTTACTTGACTCTGATGGACAAGTAGTGTAATGGAGCAATTTTGCAGACGGTTCCGTTATTATGAAGTCACACTATTTGATTTTAAAGGGCATTCTACAGGAACCCTCCGCCCCCGCCTGCCCCAAGTTCTTGATTCTACACACAGGACTGGCTAGCTCCTTAGCAGATGTAGTTGCTCTGAAGCCAGGGTGCCATGATTACCAGGAACAGGAAACAGGTCTCCTTCTTTCCACATAGGATCTGAAACGCGTCCTGCATGCCTGATGACTCTGAGAGGGAGATGCAGGATCCAGGTGGGGGGGGG